>NC_088396.1:6698503-7298503 GCF_034236695.1 Oncorhynchus nerka | reverse complement strand
TCATCCACACTGATATGTCTGCCAGACATGCAGAGATGCGATTCGCCACCTGGTCATCAGAAGGGAGAAATTTCTAAGTAGTTGTCAAATAACTTTATTGTAATGGCTAACTAACTTGCGTTAGGTTTTCATCATTGTATAGTCCTAGTTTGTAGTTAATGTTACAGTTGCCCTTCTGGCTCCAATGGCTGTATGGCCCCATAGTAGGCAGTGCAAATCCGTTTTGGTGATTTCTGGTATATCATCAAAATAAATCAATCACAACGTTTTACCTGATTTAAGAACATTACCATTGAAAATGAATGTTGAGTTATGTTTATATTCCTAAAATTTAAGTTGAAAATGATGCTGTTCTTGCTAACAGTAGAACATGTTTATAAATAGCCCAATGCCAATATGCAGAAACCGTTTGATATATTGAACATCTAAACATAAAATGTAGTTTTTACACATGCATGTACAACAATACTAATCATGTTTTTTTATACGAGCACCTTATAAACTTCACTCTCCAAAAACTGTTGTTTTTGTCAAGTTGCAATGCGCTGTTTAAACTCAAAAACCACATGGTTACTGGATATATTTTTTACGACACTGGTTAGATGACAGCCTGCAGAACTGTTCGCTACATTTTGAAATGTTGCATTTTAATATGGGGGTCAACCAAAACAGAAAGAGAGACGCAAAACTTTTTTTTCAATCACTCATCGATTAACACATTGAATAATGTGTACATCACTGGTTAGAGGACACTTCTGTTAATTACTTCTATTTATCACATTAAAATCAATAGAACAGGGAGCAAACGTGTGTATTTTCCCAACAGAGATGTTTCCATCAAATTGACTTTTTGCAGATAAAGATGTCGTGCACGTAAAAATACCTTTTGCGGTGGAATTCCCATTTACCGAATAAAAAATACAAGATAAATTGGTTTCCATCGCATTTTCAACTGCTGATGGGTTTCTCACAAAAAAATATTGTATAGCGAGTGTGCTCGTATTGTCATGTGTGCTCCAGCCAGCAAAGCGCAGATACAGTACTGTAACTGCGTGCTGTTGGCTAGAGCGCATGTGTAGTGTACATCGGGGGTGGGGGTCACAAAAAATCTTACCTCATCATTAGTGGCTCCAGTTGCTTTGTATTTTGCCATAGAGTGAGACTAACAAAATCAACCTTGACTTTGATTATTACCAGTTTAGATAGCTGCCCACTAGACTAATTTACCAATCTAAAAGAAAGTTAGCTGACATGGGCTAATTGAGTGACTATCAGTGACTGATATATCAAGTGAACAATTTTTGATGCACAACCAAGTCTTGAAATTGCACTTTGTTTATTCTACAGTAAATTGAGACCCCGACTGATTATTTTTATTTTTCAAATGGGAGCCAAGCATCGATGATCTCATGTCACCAGAATAAGACCCCTATATTTATTGGAAAGGATCATCAAGGTCATCAACTTGCACTTTCAAAAACCCAAATCAAATTTTGTCAAATGCGCTGAATACAGCACGTGTAGACCTTACTCTGAAGTGCTTACTTACAAGCCCTTAACCAACAGTGCAATTCAAGAAAGAGTTAAGAAAATATTTACCAAATAAACTAAAGTAAAAATATACAGGGTGTACCGGTACCGAGTCAATGTACCGGGGTACAGGTTAGTCGAGGTAATTTGTACGTGTAGGTAGGGGTGAAGTAAATATGCATAGATAATAAACAGCGAGTAGCAGCAGTGTAAAAAAAAAAAAAACACTGCCCTCTGTAGTGCCTTACGGTCAGATGCTGAGCAGTTGCCATACCAGGCAGTGATGCAACCCTTCAGGATGCTCTTGATGGTGCAGCTCTAGAACTTTTTGAGGATCTGGGGACCAATGCCAAATCTTTTCAGTCTCCTGAGGGGGATAAGGTGTTGTCGTGCCCTCTTCACGACTGGCTTGTTGTGTTTGGACCATGATAGTTTGTTGGTGATGTGGACACAAAGGAACTTGAAACCCTCCTCCTGCTCCACTACAGCTCTGTCAATGTTAATGGGGGCCTGTTCGGCCCTCCTTTTCCTGTAGTACACGATCAGCTCTTTTGTCTTTCTCACATTGAGGGAGAGGTTGTTCTCCTGGCACTAGCCAGGTCTCTGACCTCCCTATGGGCTGTCTCATCGTTGTCAGTGATCAGGCCTACCACTCTTGTGTGTCGTCAGCAAACTTAATGATGGTGTTGGAGTCGTGTTTGGTCATGCAGTTGTGGGTGAACAGGGAGTGCAGGAGGGGACTAAGTGTTGAGGATCAGCGTTGTTGCCTACCCTTACCATTTTTTAAATCGTATTAAAAATGTTTTTTCAACCTTTATTTAACTAGGCAAGTCATTGAAGAACAAATTATTTGTTACAATGACTGCCTACCAAAAGTCAAAAGGTCTCCTAAGGGGATGGGGGCTGGGATTAAAACAAATAATAATATAAATATAGGACGAGAGACAACACTACATAAAGAGACCTAAGACGACAACATAGCAAGGCAGCAACACATGACAACACAGCATGGTAGCAATACAACATGACAACAACATGGTAGCAACACAACATGGTAGCAGCACAAAACATGGTACAAACGTTACTGGGCACAGACAACAGCACAAAGGGCAAGAAGGTAGAGACAAAAATACATCACGCAAAGCAGCCACAACTGTCAGTAAGAGTGTCCATGATTGAGTCTTTGAATAAAGGGATTGAGATAAAACTGTCTAGTTTGAGTGTTTGTTGCAGCTCATTCCAGTTGCTAGCTGCAGCGAATTGAAAAGACAAGCGACCAGGGATGTGTATGCTTTTGGGACCTTCAAGAAAATCTGACTGGCAGAACGGGTTTTATATGTGGAGGATGAGGGCTGCAGTAGATATCTCAGAGGGGGGAGTGAGGCCTAAGAGGGTTTTATAAATAAGCATTAACCAGTGGGTCCCAATACTGTTGTATGTCAGGAATGCAGTAGCAGTTATTAGTTCCAATTAGGCAATAAAATAAGATCACTTTTTTTGTATTGTTACCTGGCTGTTATTCTTCTATAATTATGGCATTGTATGCTGTGATTTTAATGTACGAAATCCCGTGTTTAATAAACTATAATTGCCAGCAGGCCAATGATTTGCGATGTATTATTCCCACCAAACCTCGTTGTGTGTCTCCTCCTATAGGATGAAGAGGGTGAAAGGAGATGAGGACGCCTGCAGCTCTTCCAGCGAGGGCCCAACCGAGTCCTGCAAGAAGGTGCGGAAGCTACAGCCAAGCAAAGAGAAGTATCAAGAGGAGGAGGAAGAAGAAGAGACTGATGTAGATCTCTGTGAGTTTGGCTTCGACTGGGCACTGCTCCCTCAGGAGATCCTGCTCAACATCTTCCAATTCCTGCCTCTTCTGGACCGGGCGTATGCCTCGCAAGTGTGCCGTGGCTGGAACCAAGCTTTCCACATGCCCGAGCTATGGAGGTGCTTTGAGTTTGAACTGAACCAGCCTGCCAGTTCTTACCTGAAGGCGACACACCCAGACCTAATCAAACAGATCATCAAGAGGCATTCGAACCACCTGCAGTATGTCAGCTTCAAAGTGAGTGGGAATTCACTGTTTCCCCTTTGTCCATTAATCGTTGCGTTTGTCCATTAATCGTTTAAATAAGATCATCTTTGCGAACTAACAATAACCAAAATAAAAGGGAGAATCTAAAATAAAAGTGAATGGCATGGGGCCCCCATTCATGATATGTTTGATTCACACAGATGGCATAAGAACACGGCATAAACCATAGGAAATTAGCTTTAAACTGCACCATTTCTGTCATGCGCATTGCAAAATGCTGAATTGCAGGAAATGAGCTTCAAAACAGGAACATTTGTCTGCGACCAAGAAGAGGGCCTCTAAAATTTTGGTTGGAGACAGTGCCATTGTCCATGCGGACTACTTACGTCAACTTTGCCACCGCTGCAATTGTTTGTTTTTGATTAAGAATGGTATGCGAAATCAATATTTAATTTTATGATTGGCATCTGAGGTCAAGTGTTGGGTGAACAAAAATATAAATGCAACAATTTCAAAATGTTTGCGTTAGAGTTCATATAAGGAAATTGGTCAATTGAATATGATAGAGAAATTAACATTTTAAATTCTCTGGTGGACATTCCTTCAGTCAGCCACACTCCCTCACCTTGAGACATCTGTGGCGTTGGTGACAAACTGCACATTTTTAGTGGTCTTTTGTTCCCAGCACAAGATGCACCGGTGTAATGATCATACTGTTTAATCAGCTTGTTGATACCACACCTGTCAGGTGGCTGGATTATCTTGGCTAAGGAGAAATGCTCCATTGGTCCACTCACACTGACAGCGTCGTGAAGAAGGCGCAGCAGCGCCTCTTCAACCTCAGGAGGCTGAAGAAATTCGGCTTGTCACCAAAAGCACTCACAAACTTCTACAGATGCACAATCGAGAGCATCCTGGCGGGCTGTATCACCGCCTGGCAACTTCCGCCTCAACCGTAAGGCTCTCCAGAGGGTAGTGAGGTCTGCGTTTGTCCATCACCGGGGCAAACTACCTGCCCTCCAGGACACCTACACCACCCGATGTTACAGGAAGGCCATAAAGATCATCAAGGACATCAACCACCCGAACCACTGCCTGTTCACCCCGCTATCATCCAGAGGCGAGGTCAGTACAGGTGCATCAAAGCTGGGACCGAGAGACTGAAAAACAGCTTCTATCTCAAGGCCATCAGACTGTTAAACAGCAATCACTAACATTGAGTGGCTGCTGCCAACACACTGTCATTGACACTGACCCAACTCCAGCCACTTTAATAATGGGAAATGATGTAAATATATCACTAGCCACTTTAAACAATGCAATTACCTTATATAATGTTACTTACCCTACACTATTCATCTCATATGCATATTTATACTGTACTTAGATCATCGACTGCATTCTTATGTCACTAGCCACTTTAACTATGCCACTTTGTTTACTTTGTCTACATACTCATCTCATATGTATATACTGTACTCGATACCATCTACTGTATGCTGCTCTGTACCATCACTCATTCATATATCCTTATGTACATATTCCTTATCCCCTTACACTGTGTATAAGACAGTAGTTTTGGAATTGTTAGTTAGATTACTTGTTGGTTATCACTGCATTGTCGGAACTAGAAGCACAAGCATTTCGCTACACTCGCATTAACATCTGCTAACCATGTGTATGTGACAAATAAAATTTGATTTGATTTGATTTGCTCACCAAAAGGGATGTAAAACAAATTTGTGCACAAAATTTTAGAGACACTTTTTGTACATATTGAACATGTCGGAGATCTTTTATTTCCATGAAACATGGGACCAACATTTTGTGTAAATTTTTAAGTATATATTGTTTTATTGTTTTATCTCTAGGTGGACAGCAGCACGGAATCTGCAGAGGCAGCCTGTGACATTCTCTCCCAGCTGGTGAACTGTTCACTAAAGACACTAGGGCTCATCTCTACGGCCAGACCCAGCTTCATGGAGTTGCCCAAGGTAGCTTACACTCAGCCTGTTGGAATCAGAGCCAAAGATTGGCCTTAGTGTATTTGGAAAGTATTCAGACCACATTACTTTTTCGACATCAATCTACCCAATAATGACAGTGAAAACAGGTTTTTAGAAATGTTTGCAAATGTATTACAAATAAAAAACAGAAACCTTATTTAAAGTATTCAGACCCTTTGCTATGAGAGAATTGAGCTCAGGTGCATCCTGTTTCCATTGATCATCCTTGAGATGTTTCTCCAACTTGGTTGGAGTCCACCTGTAGTAAATTAAATTGATTTGGACATGATTTGTAAGGGAACACACCTGTGTATATAAGGTCCCACAGTTGACAGTGCATGTCAGAGCAAAAACCAAGCCATGAGGTCGAAGGAATTGTCCGTAGAGCTCCGTGACAGGATCGTGTCAAGGCACAGACCTGGGGAAGGGTACAAAAAATGTCTGCAGCATTGAAGGTCCCCAAGAACACAGTGACCTCCATTCTCAAATGGAAGGAGTTTGGAACCAAGACTCTTCCTAGAGCTGGCCGCTCGGCCAAACTGAGCAATCAGGGGAGAAGGGCCTTGGTCAGGGAGGTGACCGAGAACCCAATGGACACTCTGACAGAGCTCCAGAGTTTCTCTGTGGAGATGGGAGAACCTTCTAGAAGGATAACCATCTCTGCAGCACTCCACCAATCAGGCATTTTAAGGTAGAGTGGCCAGACAGAAGCCACTCCTCAGTAAAAGGCACATGACAGCCCACTTGGAGTTTGCCAAATGGCACCTGAATGATTCTTAGACCACGAGAAACACGATTCTCTGATCTGATGAAACCAAGAACTCTTTGGCCTGAATGCCAAGTGTCATGTCTGGAGGAAACCTGGCGCCATCCCTACGGAGCATGGTGGTGGCAGCATCATGATGTGGAGATGTTTTTCAGTGGCAGGGACTGGGAGACCAGTCCAAGATTGAGGGAAAGATGAACGGAGAAAAGTAGAGATCCTTGATGAAAACCTGCTCAAAACTTCAGGCTGGGGCGAAGGTTTACCTTCCAACAGGACAACAACCCTAAGCACACAGCCAAGACAATGCAGGAAGAGCTTCAGGACAAGTCTCTGCTGTCCTTGAGTGGGCTTGACCCCGATTGAACATCTCTGGAGAGACCTGAAAATCGCTGTGCAGAGCTTGTGAGGATCTGCAGAGAAGAACTCCCCAAATACAGGTGTGCCAAGCTTGTAGTGTCACACCCAAGAAGACTCTAGGTTTAAATCGCTGCCAGCGGTGCTTCAACAAAGTAAAAAGGGTCTGAATACTTATGTAAATGTCATATTTCTGTTTGATTTTATACATTTGCAAAAAATGTATAACCTGTTTTTGCTTTGTCATTGTGGGATATTTTGTTTAGATTGATGGGGGACACACACAATTTAATCCAATTTAGAATAAGGCTGCAAGGGGTCTGAATATTTTCTGACTGCACTGTATATTTAGTGTTCAGGAAACTGTTAGTACCAAATATTCAATGACAATGGTTGGCATTCTAATGTGTAACCTTGATTGTGAATACTATTCTATAACTAGGATTTGATTGTCCACTAGCTTTTGGCTCCCGTTTTAAAGGTCAAAATTCCACAGTTTACACTGAGCCTGTAATTCCACAGTGGAGTGGTGTGCAGACAGTTCAACCTGAACACATTCTCCATTCATTCTTTCAAGGCAACTCCATTAAACAGTCCACTGTATATTGATGCTCCGGAATTTAGTGCAATGTTTTGACGGTTTTGGGTCTTTGTTACCTGCAATCATCCATTTTATTTACCTGTTGACTGATTGTTTTCCTCCTTTAGTCTCATTTCATCTCGGCCCTGACGGTGGTGTTTGTCAACTCCAAGTCCCTGTCATCTCTGAAGATCGACGACACACCGGTGGATGACCCGTCCCTGAAGGTCCTGGTGGCCAACAACAGCGACACGCTGAGGATGTTGAAGATGAGCAGCTGCCCTCATGTCTCCCCTGCAGGTAGCTTGTTGAGTTTATGGTCATTGAATGATCCCTAGAATGGATTATTCCATTGAATGGTCCCTGAGCAACGCCATACAGTCGACTCCTGATTAGGCACTCAAATAAGTGTCAACTCTGTTTAAAAAATGAATGGAAGTATATAGAGACAGTTTAGTGGCTAAAAGGAGGGGTTAAATACATGTAAAAAAAAAAATAAAAAAAATAAATTGGATCTTATATTTCTCCGATAGACACTTCAGAATAGACTTCCTTTAGAAATGTTTTGGACTATGTTTATCCATATATGAAGCTGTTATTCAATGCATTTCTATGGGCTAATTGTAATAAGGCCAAGTAAATTAAGTGTTTAACACATTTTTTAATTAATTTGGTTGATACCTTAAGGGGTCCTAAAATTCAAAATCAAATAGCTAAATGATACTTGGTATGACCTGCCCCCCCCAGGCCAAGGCCTCTTTACAGATGAGACCTGTAATTACAAAAATATACACTTTAAATAGGAAATTCAAAACAGAAATACCAAACACAATCATGGAAAACAAACGCATTCATCAGCAGGGCCTAAAATGAACACCAGCCACATGCCAAATGCGGAAATATTTTTGCATTGGCGGGTATGTCTATTTCACCAGTCACATTGGCAGGTGGTCAGGACTCCACAGTCCGAGCATTTCACTTGCATTTGTGAATAAAAATAGTCAAGTATGATCACATTTATAGCAAAATAAATGATGCAGTAGCTGTTTTCAAAGTATTTCTGCCGTTTTGTCTCATAGCTGGCAATTTAAAAGCACAAAGTCAAAGAAAAAAGTAGCCTCTATAGCAGTGGTTGCCAACCCATTGGTAGCGCTCGACTGGTCCATCTCCAAAGCATTCCTAGTCAATCACCAAACATTTCTGTTAAAAATGATTAAGCCTTGGAGTTACTATTTTTTGTTTTATTTGTTTCGTGCTGTTGGCGGTAGGTGCACTTGATTCAGCAACCGTAGTGTCGGGAAGGCAAAGTGTTCACATTTTGAACCATTTCATGTGTCTGAAGGTACGCCTGAGCAAATCAAGTGCACCGACAGGACTACCGCTGGCCAATCAAATAGCTCAGATCACCGTGTCTGCAGTTTCCTCCAGCCATAAACCATAAAAATGAAGCCTTGAGTGCACAGCAAAGTTGATACTGTGAGATTTCAAAACTTTAAAACCAAAGCACTGCTGTTTTTGAGTCATTTTTATGTTTGTTATTCAGCACTGTCAACATGTTTAAAAGCCATCAAATGTGCTACAACCAACACTGCAGCTGCAATGAATGAATCACCAAAGTCATTTCTGTTAAAACCTTATGACATCCAGTTACAATAGTGCATCTAGGTCTTTTAAGGGGGGAGGGGGTGAAAGTTACTTTATCCTATTATTTTGTTTTATTTGTTGACTCTGTCCTGGCGTCGTGAGGAGTTTGTTCCACCATTGGGGGGCCAGAGCAGCGGTTTTGACTGGGTGCGGGAACTGTACTTCCTCAGTGGTAGGGAGGCAGCAAGTGCCCAGTGTAGGGCCTGATCAGAGCCTGGAAAGTTCCCCTCACAGCTCCGTAGGCAAGCACCATGGTCTTGTAGCGGATGCGACCAATGGAAGCCAGTTCGTGAGAGAACTTGCTGTTCTGGATGAGTTGTAGGGGTTTAATGGCACAGGCAGGAGCCCAGCCACCGAGTTGCAGCAGACGGGAGATGACAAGTGCCTGGATTAGGACCTGCGCCGCTTCCTGTGTGAGGCAGGGTCGACTGCGGACCATGAACCTGGCAAATGAAGGGTGTTGTCAGGATCAAAGCGCTCTAGGACACAATGGAGTTATCACCGTGATGGCGAGATCGCGGGCAGTCCCGGGAGGAAGAGCAGCTCCGTCTTGCCAGGTTCAGCTTGAGGTGATGATCCGTCATCCACACTGATATGTCTGCCAGACATGCCATTCGCCACCTGGTCGTCAGAAGGGGGAAAGGAGAAGATTAATTGTGTGTTGTCTGCATAGCAATGATAGGAGAGACCATGTGAGGTTATGACAGAGCCAAGTGACTTGGTGTATAGCGAGAATAGGAGAGGGCCTAGAACAGAGCCCTGGGGGACACCAGTGGTGAGAGCACAGTTCTCGCCACGCCACCTGGTAGGAGCGACCTGTCAGGTAGGACGCAATAGCGTGGGCCGCGTGAGATGCCCAACTCGGAGAGGGTGGAGAAGGATCTGATGGTTCAAGCCGATAGGTCTAGAAGGATGAGAGCAGAGGAGAGTTAGCTTTAGCAGTGCGGAGCGCCTCCTGATACAGAGAAGAGCAGTCTCAGTTGAATGACTAGTCTTGAAACCTGACTGATTTGGATCAAGAATTCAGCGGGAGAGCTGGCCGAGGACGGCACGTTCAAGGGTTTTGGAGAAAAGAAAGAAGGGATACTGGTCTGTAGTTGTTGACATCGGAGGGATCGAGTGTAGGTTTTTCAGAAGGGTGCAACTCTCGCTCTCTTGAAGACGGGAAGCCAGCGGTCAGGGATGAGTTGATGAAATGACGGAGATGGTTAGGAATAGGGTAAGACGCGAGATGTCATCTGGAGAGAGAGGGAGAAAATCAGAGCACAGGGTAGGGCAGTGTGAGCAGAACCAGTGGTGTGTTTTTAGCAAAAGGATCGGATGCCACCTTCTTTTCAAAATGGTTGTCATCTGCAGAGAGGAGGAGGGGGAGGGAGGAGGATTCAAGAGGGAGGAGAAGGTGGCAAAGAGCTTCCTAGGGTTAGAGGCAGATGCTTGGAATTTAGAGTGGTAGAAAGTGGCTTTAGCAGCAGAGACAGAGGAGGAAAATGTAGAGAGGAGGGAGTGAAAGGATGCCAGGTCCGCAGGGAGGCGAGTTTTCCTCCATTTCCGCTCGCAAAGTGTTTCGAAAAGCTTGTTATTATTATAGTCTTGTCCTTTTTACATTTTTTATATTGAGTAATCACTTTATCTGGACATTAATTGGTGCAGGAATAATGCAGTGCGACTTGAGTTTTACCATCAGCTGGAAGACAGTGTCCCCTTTTTGCCAATGGAGGGAGGGAGAACAGAGGGGACGGTGAGTTAGAGAGGCAGCCTCATATCATAGCTATCATAGCTGTAGTTTCAAACCAAAAACCTTGGGCACAACAGTGAAAGCCCTCATTAACACTTAAACTGCCTGGTCTCACTACCCCCCTCATTGGTGTAGTGTTCTGCCACTGAGCAAGGCAGTTCCCCGGGCGCCGAAGACGTGGATGCCGATTTAAGGCAGCCCCCCACACCTCTCTAATTCAGAGATATCTTATAACTATTAAGTTAACTGTCTAAAATGTGCTAAATGCTCAGCAGTTGGGCATTTGGATTGCTAATTTAGTGTTAAATGATTAGCTTCTTCGATAATCAAGCATTCACTTGGTAACAGCAGAGAATTTTGTGCGTGCAGCAAACTGAGTTGTGTTTTTGAGTTACTTGTATAGTTTAGGTCAGGAACTGTACAAAATGTTTGCAATGTGCTCGTTAGCATTGTCTTTGAGGATTCCTTATTATTTGCTAGCACTATGTTAAGTTACTTTTTTGGGGCTTTGAATATTAGTACTATAAGTAAATACCTGCAGTCAACATGCACTAGATAATAGATAAGCAGATCGCATGTATCCTTTTTTTATTTTTATGAAGCTTACCGGTACTAGTTTTCCAAAACAGCGGTTTGAGACAGTCATGTGTGTTTGTTTACAAAGAAGCACAACGAGGAAAATGGGAGCTTCGTGAGGCAAGTCATTCATGCAGCGCAACTTAAGTGAGGTGATCAAGTTACACTTGTATGAAATTCACTACTGTTTGCCAGCTATATAACCTCAGCAAAAAAAAAACGTCCTCTCACTGTCACCTGCGTTTATTTTCATTGAACTTAACGTGTAAAATATGAACATAAGATTCAACAACTGAGACGTAAACTGAACAAGTTCCACAGACATGTGACTAACAGAAATTGAATAATAATATGTACCTGAACAAAGGGGGGGGGTCAAAATCAAAGTAACAGTCAGTATCTGGTGTGGCCACCAGCTGTATGAATTACTGCAGTGCATCTCCTCCTCGTGGACTGCACCAGATTTGCAAGTTCTTGCTGTGAGATGTTACCCCCACTCTTCCACCAAGGCATCTGCAAGTTCCGGGACATATCTGGGGGGGAAATGGCCCTAGCCCTCACCCTCCGATCCAACAGGTCCCAGATGTGCTCAATGGGATTGAGGTTCGGGCTCTTCGCTGGCCATGGCAGAACACTAGGATTCCTGTCTTGCAGGAAATCACATACAGAACGAGCAGTATGGCTTGTGACATTGTCATGCTGGAGGGTCATGTCAGGATGAGCCTGCAGGAAGGGTACCACATGAGGGAGCAGGATGTCTTCCCTGTAACGCACAACGATGAGATTGCCTGCAATGACAACAAGCTCAGTCCGATGATGCTGTGACACACCGCCCCGGACCATGACGGACCCTCCACCTCCAAATCGATCCCGCTCCAGAGTACAGGCCTCGGTGTAACGCTCATTCCTTCGACGATAAACGCGAATCCGACCATCACCCCTGGTGAGACAAAACCGCGACTTGTCAGTGAAGAGCACTTTTTGCCAGTCCTGTCTGGTCCAGCGGCGGTGGGTTTGGGTTTGATATCTGGTGAGGACCTGCCTTACAACAGGCAATTTATTACCCTGGCCACATCTGCAGTCCTCATGCCTCCTTGCAGCATGCGTAAGGCACGTTCACACAGATGAGCAGGGACCCTGGTTCTTTCTTTTGGTGTTTTTCAGAGTCAGTAGCGTCTGTAAGCCTACCGTCTGTAAGCTGTTAATATCTTAACGACTGTTCCACAGGTGCATGTTCATTAATTGTTTGTGTCATTGAACAAACATGGGAAACAGTGTTTAAACCCTTTACAATGAAGATCTGTGAAGTTATTTGGATTTTTACGAATGATCTTTGAAAGATAGGGTCCTGAAAAAGGGACTTCTTTTTTTTGCTGGGTTTATTTTATAACTTTTAAGTTAACTATGTGGGCAATAGGTAGCCTAGCGGTTAAGAGCTTTGAGCCATTAACACAAAGGTTGCTGGTTCGAATCCCTGAGCTGACTAGATAAGATCTGTCTGTGTCCTTGAGCAAGGCACTTAACCCTAATTGCTCCTGTAAGTCGCTCTGGATAAGTGTTTTAGTCAATCTAAGATGTGCCAAATAAATTCTCTCCAACTGAATTTAGCTAAGTGGCTAACATTAGCGTGCAAGATGAAACTTAACCTGCTCATTCTGATACTCTCACAGAAGTTACAGGTCTGTGAGAGCCAGAAATCTTGCTTGTTTGTAGGTGACCAAATACTTATTTTCCACCATAATTTGCAAATAAATTCATAAAAAATCCTACAATGTGATTTTACATTTACATTTAAGTCATTTCCTGATTTTTTTTTTTCTCATTTTGTCTGTCATAGTTGAAGTGTACCTATGATGAAAATTACAGGCCTCTCTCATCTTTTTAAGTGGGAGAACTTGCACAATTGGTGGCTGAATAAATACTGTTTTGGCCCACTGTAGCTATCAAAACTGCTTATAACATTTTCTGTTTGTGATATCAACATTCTCACAATATACGTGTGTTAAATGGACTTATTTAGGATAAGTCAAGGACGGAGGGAGCATGATGTAAAAATTGCAGAGTTTTCCATTTCTTTCATATGCAGTATCGGCCCTTCTAGTGTTACACCATAAAGCTAAACTAATTTGAATTAATAGGGACATATGTTATAATTGGAGTAATAATAGGACTATATTTGTAAACCAAAGTTTTCTGTGTGTGCAGGTATTCTGTGTGTGGCGGACCAGTGCCATGGCCTGAGGGAGCTGGCGCTGAACTACCACCTGCTGAGTGACGAGCTCTTATTAGCCCTCTCCTCTGAGAAACACGTGCACCTGGAGCATCTCCGCATTGATGTGGTCAGCGAGAACCCCGGGCAGCACTTCCACACCATCAGGAAGTCCAGCTGGGACGCTATGCTGCGCCACTCGCCCAAGTTCAACCTGGTCATGTACTTCTTCCTCTACGAGGACGAGTTTGGCCCCTTCTTCAGGGAGGAAGTCCCCATCACCCACCTCTACTTTGGTCGCTCAGTCAGTAAGGATGTGCTGGGCCGCGTGGGGCTCCACTGCCCCCGGCTGGTGGAGTTGGTGGTGTGCGCCAATGGGCTGCGGCCGCTGGACGAGGAGCTAATCCGCATCGCCAAACGCTGCACCCAGCTGTCGGCCATTGGCCTTGGGGAGTGTGAGGTGTCGTGCAGCGCGTTCGTGGAATTTGTGAAGATGTGCGGTCGGAGGTTGTCCCAGCTGTCCATCATGGAGGAGGTGCTGATTCCTGACCATAAGTACAACCTGGATGAAATCCACTGGGAGGTGTCAAAGCACCTCGGCCGTGTCTGGTTCCCCGACATGATGCCCACCTGGTAGAGCTGTTGAAGGGGGCTGTGGATTTACTGTACAGAGTTTGACATACTTTTCTCTTTTTTCCCACCTTGAAACTCTGTCCGAAGTGTCCATGTTGGCAGCGAAGGAACAACCGAAGATAATCGTGTTCTACTTAAAATGCGAATTTTTCAGGGATGCGATTTTTCCTGATTAATCAGGAATTCCTACTTTTCTCAATGTATACTCCATTCCTATACACTGAACAAAAAATATAAACGCAACATGTAAAGTGTTGTTTCATGAGCTGAAATAAAAGATCCCAGAAATGTTCCAAATGCATAAAAAGCTTATTTCTCTCAAATTTTGTGCACAAATTTGTTTAGATCCCTGTTAGTGAGTATTTATGCTTTGCCAAGATAATCCATCCACTTGATAGGTGTGGCATATCAAGAAGCTAATTAACCTGTCTGGGAATAGGTGTGGCATATCAAGAAGCTAATTAACCTATCAGGTGGATGGATTATCTATAACCCCTCGCCCAACAGCCAATGAAATTGCAGCGCACCAAATACAAATCTGCAAAAATCTAATAAATACAATTTCTCAAACATACAAGTATTAGGCACCATTTTAAATATAAAATTTTAATTAATCCAGCCACAGTGTCTGATTTCAAAAATGCTTTACAGCGAAAGCTCCACAAACGATTGTTAGGTCACCACGAAGTCACAGAGGAGTCACAAAAAGCACAAATATAGAGAACCTTTGATCTTCATCAGATGACACTCATAGGACTTCATGTTGCACAATACATGTATGTTTTGGTCGATAAAGTGCATATTTATATCCAAAAATCTCATTTTACATTGGCTTGTTATGCTAAGTTGTTCCAAAACATGCAGTGATTTTTCAGAGAGCCACATCAATTCACAGAAATACTCATTATAAATGTTGATGAAAATTCAAGTGTTATGCATGAAATTTTAGATCCTCTTATCCTTAATGCAACCACTGTGTCAGATTTCAAAAAAACTTTACGGAAAAAGCATAATCTGAGTACGCCACTCAGAGCCCAAAACAGCCAAAAGAAATATCCGCCATGTTGCGCAGTCAACATTTAGTCATAAATAGCATTATAAATATTCACTTACCTTTGATGATCTTCATCATAATGCACTCCCAGGAATCCCAGTTCCACAATAAATGTTTGATTTGTTCCATAAAGTTCATCATTTATGTCCATATACCTCCTTTTGTTAAGGCGTTTGGTTAACAAATCCAAAACGCGCGTGCAGGTCCAGCCGAACGTCGGACGAAAAGTTTCAAGAAGTTATTTAACAGCTCGTATAGAATCAATCTTTATGATGTTTTTATCATAAATGTTCCAACCGGAGAATTCCATTGTCTGTAGAAAAGCAATGGAACGAGAGCTACCTCATGTGAATGCGTGTGACTGAGATCGAGGCTGCTGGCCGACCTCTGAATAATCCCCTCTCATTCGGCCCCCCTTCACAGTAGAAGCCTCAAACAGGTTTCTAAAGACGGTTGACATCTAGTGGAAGCCTTAGGAAGTGCAACAACCAATATCTCACTGTGTATTCGATAGGGGCTGAGTTCAAAAACTACAATCCTCAGATTTCCCACTTCCTGTTTGGATTTTTTGTCAGGTTTTTGCCTGCCATATGAGTTCTGTTATACTCACAGACATCATTCAAACAGTTTTAGAAACTTCAGAGCGTTATCTATCCAATACTATAAATAAAGAATATGCATATATTAGCATCTGGGACTGAGTAGGAGGCAGTTTACTCTCTGCACGCTTTTCATCCAAAAGTGCAAATGCTGCCCCCTATCCCAAAGAAGTTATTAAACAGCATGGCCATTACATAGGTGCACCTTGTGCTGAGGACAAATGGCCACTCTCTAATGCCACAGTAAACTTAGGGTTAGGTTAGGGGTAGGGTTGAGTAAGCGTGCAATTAGCATGCTTGACTGCAAGAATATCCACCAGACCTATTGCCAGAGAATGTTATGTTTATTTCCCTACTGGCAACTGCCTCCAATCTGGTTTTAGAGATCAGTACACAATTCCTGGAAGCTGAAAACTTCCCAGTTCTTCCATGGCTTTAATTTAAAAAAAAAATATATATATATATATATTTTACACGTATCTGTGACCAACAGATTCATATCTGTATTCCCAGTCACGTGAAATCCATAGATTAGGACTTAATGAATTTATTTAAATTGACATATTTCCTTATATGAACTGTAACTCGGTATAACCCTTGAAATTGTTGTATTTATCTTTGTTCAGTATATTTAAAACTGACCTGTCCCCTAGAGCTCAGACAAAACTGATTTTCAGATTGTCTATTGATCACATGAAATGTATTAAGTTCTTATTATGGGATGTTTTGCGTCAACATGTCGTCTAGTTTTCCAAACTCTGTACTGTATGGCTTTGTGGTAGAGGAGCACACCCCTCCTCAGGCGTAAGAGGCTACACTGGTCAGGGACACAGGGTGGAGTTTTTTGTTTTTTTGGTTAACTCATGGTACAGACAGTTATGCTATGGCTGATTTTTATTGAAATAGCGCATCTGTTAGAAAACACCAAACCTGTTTTGACCAGGGTTGTAGCCCCTGCTGCCCACAGCAGCCACCACTACACAGTACTGCAGCACACCTTCTTAAGAAGAGGTAGCCTAGATGTTGCCCCAATTGTCCTGAGTAGTGTACTATGAGGCCAGCTATACTGAACAAAAATATAAACAACATGCAACAATTTAAAAAAAAAAATTCTGAGTTACCAGTCATATAATCTTTAAATAAAGTGGGCCCTAATCTATGGATTTCACATGACTGGGCAGGGTTGCAGCCATGGGTGGGCCTGGGCCCACCCAATCAGAATGAGCGGGCAGCACAGTTGCGGGATTGAGGCTTGCAAACACGCTCCCTCAACTTGAGACATTTGTGGTGTTGTGTGACAAAACGTGGCCTTTTATTGTCCCCAGCACAAGGTGCACCTGTGTAATGATCATGCTGTTTAATCAGCTACTTGATATGCCACACCTGTCAGGTGGATGGATTATTTTGACAAAGGAGAAATGCTCACTAATGGGGATCTAAACAAATTTGGGCACAAAATTTGAGGGAAATAAGCTTGTGCGTATAGAACATTTCTGGGATCTTTTATTTCAGCTCATGAAACATAAGACCAACACTTTACATGTTGCGTTTATATTTTTGTTCAGTATAGATCTACTCAGGCTTTTATAAAGCTAACCAGCTTCAGTTAGCTTCACATTCCAGGTCCGGCTTCATCCATACTACGATTGCTTGTCCACCTGCCGCTAACTCTAGCAGGCTTGTAACTGCCCATGGTTAGTCAAACTCTTCATTGAGACAATGCTGAAATGTCCATCAGTGCCACATTTTAATTTGTGCCGAAATCAAAATGAAAGAAAAGTTATCTGGGAAATTCAGCAGGCATGAAATAGGCTTTTAGAAGTGTCTTTGGTGTGCTTATCACTGTACGAGCATCTTTTTCCCCACTCCTTTCGCTCCTTCTATCTGTGGAACAGCTTGTTGCATTGCGGCCATAGACATAATCCATTTTGAACCTCTAACCCTGGCAATATGACTGTTAAACTCATGGGTGCAATGGTTTCCAGTCTTGACTTGAATGGGAACAGCCATCTATGGATTATATGACTATGGTTGGTTGCAGCTGTCAGTTTGCCTTTCACAAATGTCTAAATACAATCTCGTGAAAAACGGACATTTTGGAAATGCTGTCATTACTGAATGTGTAAGGTATTTTTTTATCAGTCTTCCTCAAATGAAGGGGGTGATGACACAAACTTTGTGAGAGGGAGGGTATCTAATTTCATTGGTCCTCAACTCATGGCTCAGACGCTCCTTATACGCCCATTGGACAATCAATACAAAGACCATTAAAAGGTGGAGAGAGGACTGGAAGCCAGTGTGTTTTAAAAGTGTAAATTGGGTCACTGGCTTTTAGTCTGGCTATGATATTCTGTCCTCTGAGAAATGTTGCGATTTTGTTTTGTATGTCGGTTTTCGATCACTTTTAACGGTTTGTGGAGGTGGGGAGGGAAAGGGGGATTCCTTGTCAGTTGTACAACTGAATGCATTCAACTGAAATGTCTTCCAGATTTAGAAGCTGCATGTTGTGAGGTATGCTACCCGACACTACAACAGAAGAAGATAAAAGATAAAGGCTAAGAATTGGACAGGAACTCTGCACTTTTTGCAACAAATAGTTTGTGTTTGAGTAATTTCAGTTGCCACAATTGTTTGTGTATTTAACAGATGAAAGGGTGATTCAAAATAATCTGAATCTAAAATTATATCAGACATTTCACACTAAGGGCAATCGGGGATGTGAAGCTACTTGTACTCATTCATGCTGCACCTATATGGACTGGTAACTTTTAGATATATTCTCAGTTGTCGATCCTGACCGGTTTCCCAGAATGGAATTTCCTTGGGACTATTCTAATCTAGAACATCAAGGGTGAAATCAGGTTATTGAATGCAGCAAATTAGTTTATCACTAGCTAGTGCCAGACTAGGCATGTCTTCTGGTCCAGTGAATTTAGTTACTGGCTGTTTACTGGGTAGCCAAAGCGTAGGTGAGGATGAGTACAAAAGAAAGCAAAACCTGAAAACCTTGAAGTGTTCAGTGAAGGTTTCCTGGGCGTTCAGTGAAGGTGTACAGTTTGTATATATATATATATATATATATATCCCTGTCAGATTCACAAATCCTTAATTTCAGTTTAGAAATGGTTTCTGGAGGTTAGTTATCGTTGTAAGTAGAGGTTGACTGATTATGATTTTTAACACCGATACCGATTATTGGAGGACCCAAAAAAGCCGATACCGATTTAATCGGCCTATTTTTATATATATATTTTTTTTAAATGTATTTTTAATAATGACAATTACAACAATACTGAATGAACACTTATTTTAACTTAATATAATACATCAATAAAAATCCATTTAGCCTCAAATAAATAATGAAACATGTTTAAATAATGCAAAAACAAAGTGTTGGAGAAGAAAGTAAAAGTGCAATATGTGCCATGTAAGAAAGCTATCGTTTAAGTTCCTTGCTCAGAACATGAAAACATATGAAAGCTGGTGGTTCCTTTGAACGAGTCTTCAATATTCCCAGGTAAGACGTTTTAGGTTGTAGTTATTATAGGACTATTTCTCTCTATACCATTTGTATTTCATATACCTTTGACTATTGGATGTTCTTATAGGCACTTTAGTATTGCCAGTGTAACAGTACAGCTTCCGTCCCTCTCCTCGCCCCTACCTGGGCTCGAACCAGCAACACAACGACAACAGCCACCCTCGAAGCAGCGTTACCCATGTAGAGCAAGGGGAACAACTACTTCAAGTCTCAGAGCGAGTGACGTTTGAAACGCTATTAGCGCGCACCCCGCTAACTAGCTAACACCAGCCTAATCTCGGGAGTTGATAGGCTTGAAGTCATAAACAGCGCAATTACTTGAAGCACAGTGAAGAGCTGATGGCAAAACACATGAAAGTACTGTTTGAATGAATGTTTACGAGGCTGCTGCTGCCTACCATCGCTCAGTCAGACTGCTCTATCAAATCATAGACTTAATTCTAACATAATAATACGAGCCTTAGGTTATTAATATGGTCGAATCCAGAAACTATCATCTCAAAAACAAGACGTTTATTCTTTATTCTTATTCTATAGTGAAATACGGAACCGTTACGTATTTTATCTAACGGGTGGCATCCATACGTCTAAATATTCCTGTTACATTGCACAACCTTCAATGTTATGTCATAATTATGTAAAATTCTGGCAAATTAGGCGGCCCAAACTGTTGCATATACACTGACTCTGCGTGCAATGAACGCAAGAGAAGTGACACAATTTCACCTGGTTAATATTGCCTGCTAACCTGGATTTCTTTGAGCTAAATATGCAGGTTTAAAAATATATACTTCTGTGTATTGATTTTAAGAAATGCATTGATGTTTATGGTTAGGTACACATTAGAGCGACGACAGTCCTTTTTCACAAATACGCACCGCATCGATTATATGCAACGCAGGACACGCTAGATAAACTAGTAATATCATCAACCATGTGTAGTTAACTAGTGATTATGATTGATTGTTTTTTATAAGATAAGTTTAATGTTAGCTAGCAACTTACCTTGGCTTACTGCATTTGCGTAACAGGCAGGCTCCTCGTGGAGTGCAATGTAATCAGGTGGTTAGAGCGTTGGACTAGTTAACTGTAAGGCTGCAAGATTGACAAGGTGAAACTCTGTCGTTCTACCCCTGAACAAGGCAGTTAACCCACCGTTCCTAGGCCGTCATTGAAAATAAGAATGTGTTCTTAACTGACTTGCCTAGTTAAATAAAGATTAAATAAATGTGTTAAAAATATATATATATATTAATTGGCCAAATCGGTGTCCAAAAAATACAAATTGTTATGAAAACTTGAAATCGGCCCGATTAATCGGTCGACCTCTAGTTGTAAGCACCTTAAATGTATACCAAAATTATAAAGAGTTGGCCTACTAGTTGGGAGAAAGTGACTGGTTGGAAGAATGAAGCCTGTTGATTTAGTGGGTTGTAACATTTCCTAGATATCAGTTGTTGGACTATTTTGGGTTTTTGTCACCATGCCCCAACATAAGTCATTTATTTTCATACAGAAAACAAAACGTGTTGCCACACGTTCATCATGGAATGTCTCCTTTTGCTAACATTTTCTCATTTGAACCGTACAGATCGCAAAGCATTTTTTTCCCACCCCAAATTTGAGGTTTAGGGTTCTGGTGTGATATGTACCTACCATTACAATTTTATCAAGCAATACATGGGAAATAAATAAATATAGTTTAATACATTACATATATACAAAAATGTGTAAATATGGATATTTATATATTGTAGAAATAAAATAACTTTGTTAGAAGTGTTTGGAGTGAGATAAGAGGGTTGGTCTGGTGATCCATCTGTTTTGATGTAGCTAGCGAGAGTGATTCAGGTGCACATTTAGTTTTTGAATGTGATCACACAAGCGTGGATTAATGATTTAATTGGTATTTTCTGCTATTTGTTTTAGATTTTAATCCTTGGCTTTCTGTTATGGATGCCTGTCCCTCCATTCATGTAACTTGCTGTCTAGCGTGAGTGATTGCATCATACCGAGAGGAGAGAGAAGTTTTTATGGCATAACCTTAAACAGTACAGTATACGCAATACAGTACCATTATTGACTGTTTACCATTTACTGTTCAGTATGAGATAAGGAAGTCCCAATGTGTCTCTATATAAAATGCTGTGTGTTTGATATGAACATAACTAATTTCTCCTGTCAGGGTTTTATAGTTTCCTTAAAAACCAGTGGATCATGTATTGTACAGTTGAAGTTGGAAGTTTACATACACTCAGGTTGGAGTCATTAAAACTCGTTTTTCAACCACCCCATACATTTCTTGTTAACAAACTATAGTTTTGGCAAGTCAGTTAGGACATCTACTTTGTGCATGACACAAGTCATTTTTCCAACAATTGTTTACACACATTATTTCACTTTTAATTCACTGTATCAGAATTCCAGTGGGTCAGAAGTTTACATACACTAAGTTGACTGTGCTTTTAAACAGCTTGGAAAATTCCAGAAAATGATGTCATGGCTTTAGAAGCTTCTGATAGGCTAACTGCACATAGAGACAAAGATTGTACTTTTTGGAGAAATTACCTCTGGTCTGATGAAACAAAAATAGAACTGTTTGGCCACAATGACCATTATGTTTGGAGGAGAAAGGGGGAGGCTTGCAAGCCGAAGAACACCATCCCAACCGTGAAGCACGAGGGTGGCAGCATCATGTTGTGGGGGTGCTTTGCTACAGGAGGGACTGGTGCACTTCGCAAAATAGATGGCGTTATGAGACAGGAAAATTAAGTGGATATATTGAAGCAACATCTCAAGACATCAGTCAGGAAGTTTATAATTTAAAGCTTGGTTGTAAATGGGTCTTCCAAATGGACAATGACCCCAAGCATACTTCCAAAGTTGTGGCAAAATGGCTTAAGGACAACAAAGTCAAGGTATTGGAGTAGCCATCACAAAGCCCTGACCTCAATCCTATAGTAAATGTGTGGGCAGAACTGAAAAGGCGTGTGCGAGCAAGGAGGCCTACAAACCTGACTAAGTTACACCAGCTCTGTCAGGAGGATTGGGCCAAAATTCACCCAACTTATTGTGGGAAGCTTGTGGAAGACTACACGAAACGTTTGACCCGAGTTAAACAATTTAAAAGGCAAAACTAGCAAATACTAATTGAGTGTATGCAAACTTTTGACCCACTAGAAATGTGATGAAAGAAATAAAAGCTGAAATAAACCATTCTCTACTATTGTTCTGACATTTCACATTCTTAAAATAAAATGGTGATCCTAACTGACCTAAGTCAGGGAATTTTTACTAGGATTAAATGTCAGGAATTGTGAAAAACTGAGTTTAAATGTATTTAGCTAAGGTGTATGTAAACTTTGACTTCAACTGTATATGCGAGAGTACGAGAGTTATCGTTTGCTAGATGGTTTCCATGTAATTTATTAAATAGTTTGTTCTATGATATTATGGGTCAGTTTTACAGGCACAGATTAAGCAGATTTTTTTTGTTGCATGCTTTGTAGTCCAGGACTAGTTTTAATCTCTGTCTGAGAAAGCATCCCCCAATGTGTACAGTTAGTTGAATGCAGAGCATCAAAGGGTTTTGGTGTAAACTCTCAGAAGGGTCTGGTAGCATGAGTCATGATTTTAAATTGATACTTGGCAATGAAGCCACTTATCAACTTCCCCACTAGCTAACGCTAGTTAGCAACTTTCTGCAGAGACACAAATATGGTATCCGCAAGTTCATCTTGACCCTGGGGAGGTATACTGATCAAAAATATAAATGCAACAATTTCAAAGATTTTACTGAGTCAGTCAATCAGTCAACAGAAAGACATTCATTAGGCCCGAATCTATGGATTTCACATGACTGGGCAGGGGTGGTTACATGTGGGCTGCGGCTGTTGAGGCCAGTTGGACGTTCTGCCAAATTCTCTAAAACAACGTTGTAGGCGGCTTATGATATAGAAATGAATAAGAAATGATCTAGCAACAGCTCTGGTGGACATTCCTAGTCAGCATGCCAATTGCACACTCCCTCAACTTGAGACATCGGTGGCATTGTGTTGTCACAAAACGGCACATTTTAGAGTGACCCTTTATTGTCCACAGCATACCTGTGTAATGATCATGCTGTTTAATCAGCTTCTTGATATGCCACACCTGTCAGGTGGATGGATTATCTTGGCAAAGGAGAAAAGCTCACTAACAGGATGTAAACACATTTGAGAGAAATAAGCTTTTTGTGAGTATGGAACTTTTTATGGGATTTTTTGTTTCAGCTCATGAAACATGGGACCAACACTTGCGTTTATATTTTTTTT
This sequence comes from Oncorhynchus nerka, assembly GCF_034236695.1. Classification (NCBI taxonomy): domain Eukaryota; kingdom Metazoa; phylum Chordata; class Actinopteri; order Salmoniformes; family Salmonidae; genus Oncorhynchus; species Oncorhynchus nerka. The sequence goes on along the minus strand of NC_088396.1, from coordinate 7,274,931 downwards.
CAGTGGAGATAAAGTGCTTCATTGCTAAAATATTGAAACTCATTACTCTGTGTGTATAGACTTCTTTTCCTTCATACATTTGCTCTAGAACCTTTGTCTAACCATACAATAAATGACATCAACTAAAACACATTGCATTATTTGTGTAGGAAGTTACTGTAATACGTTCTAGTACAGGTTGAGGAGAAACTAATATGGCACAATGCACATTACTAGCATTGGCTTCTTAGATCACTGAAGGCAATAATGTTGATTATTTGCACACAATTAGCAGCATCGATAATGGCTCTATAGCAATATATCTTCAGGTTAAAGTATTTACAGAAGAGAATGTCACTGCAACCGTTTCTTGTATACAATATACTATGGTTTCCTTGTTTGACCATTTGCCTCATGCAGCGCAACATCTCCTTCGCATAGAGTTGATCTGGCTGTTGATTGTGTCCTGTTGTCTCAATCCTCTTGTGCATTGGCGGGAACTAGAACATGCTGTCGTACACGCCAATCCAGAGCATCCCAAACATGTTCAATGGGTGACATGTTTGAGTATGTAGACCATTGAAGAACTGAAACATTTTCAGCTTCCAGGAATTGTGTACAGATCCTTGAGACATGGGGCTGTGCATTATCCTGCTGAAACATGAGGTGATGGAGGATGAATGGCACGACAATGGGCTTCAGGATCTCATCACGGTATCTCTGTGCATTCAAATTTCCATTGATAAAATGCAATTGTGTTCATTGTCTGTAGCTCATGCTTGCCCATACCATAACCCCACCATGGGACACTGTTCACAATGTTGACGTCAGCAAACCGCTCGCCCACACAACGCCAAACAAGCTGTCATACTCAACATGTACTGCACTGACACAAACGACTGATGATTGGTTGAAAGAAATTGATAAGATGGTGGGAGCTGTACTGTTAGATATCAGTGCAGGTTTTGATATTATTGACCATAACCTGTTAACATTTGGCCATGGTTTACCCCCACAAAAGTATGTGGACACCCATTCAAATTAGTGGATGTGTCTATTTCAGCCAGACCTGTTACTGACATATGTATACAGTTAAAGTGGGAAGTTTACATACACTTATGTTGGAGGCATTAAAACTAGCTTTTCAACCACCACAAATGTATTGTTAACAAACTATAGTTTTGGCAAGTCTGTTAGGACATCTACTTTGTGCATGACACAAGTCATTTTTCCAACAAATGTTTACAGGCAGATTATTTCACTTATAATTCACTGTATCACATTTCCAGTGGGTCAGAAGTTTACAAACACTAAGTTGACTGCTTTTAAACAGCTTGGAAAATTCCAGAAAATGTAATGGCTTTAGAAGCTTCTGACAGGCTAATTGACATCATTTGAGTCAATTGGAGGTGTACCCGTGGATGTATTTCAAGGCCTACCTACAAACTCAGTGCCTCTTTGCTTGACATCATGGGAAAATCAAAAGAAATCAGCCAAGACCTCAGAAAATAAATTGTAGACCACAAGTCTACAACTGCACATGGGGACAAAGATTGTACTTTTTGGAGAAATGTCCTCTGGTCTGATGAAAGAAAAATAGAATTGTTCGGCCATAATGACCATCGTTATGTTTGGAGGAAAAAGGGGGACGCTTGCAAGCCGAAGAACACCATCCCAACCGTGAAGCACGGGGGTGGGATGCTTTGCTGCAGGAGGATGTGGCGGATTAATCAGAATTAGTTGGGTAACATAGATAATTAAGATGTTTTATTTGCATAATATGCTTATGTGAGATACTTGTCATTGTCCTTTTGGACTATCGTGTTGGCAGTTGCACGTTTCCCCTCAGCTAGGTCTCAGTCACTTGGGGCCCAGAGAGGGGGGAGGTCAGGCTTGTCTTTCACATGTCCCTGGTGCTATGCAGAATATCAGAAAGGGAAGAGGACAGAATGGAACATTGTCTTCATATGTGAATGTGTCTTTACCTATTCTAAACCATGTGAAGGGATGGCGTGATTAATGGGGAACCAATTACTTGTCTCCTTCATGCGCCAGTCACTCCCTCCTTTTCCCACTGGGGGAGGTATATGGCAGTGTCTGGAACCATTGTATGTCCTCTCTGATCTTACACTTATCCTGGATAGTGTATGACCTAGAGGCTCACTCCCCTCAGTGAGCTTGTCCAGGAGAGGGGTCAAGAGGGGGTTTACTTGAGATGGGAGTATCTAGAGTTGACAATTGATATATGCTATTGGATGAGTTGGTGCTTTTGTACTATGAAGTACCAGGAATGAGATTAGAACCTCGTCTGAGGGACCAAACTGAACAATAATTTATAGCGAATGTAATCTGGCTAAGGGATATTCCTTTCTCATTAAAGTCTTTCTTTGTGAACAGTTCCTAAGATCTGTGGTTTGTCATGTAAGTTGAGAGGGGTATATCATGGCTATAAAATATCTTTGTACTTTTCTGTTGGTACTTCTCAACGGTTCATTATAAATACTGAATTGTTGAAAGTCAAATGCTATTGCAAAGCTTATTATTATTATTAAAGTAGTTTAAGTATAACTGACTGGTGTGTAGTTTGTAACTCTCCTCATTTGGTAAAGCAGAAATATGCCACCACAAGGGACTGGTGCACTTCACAAAATAGATGATATCATGAGGAAGGAAAATGATGTGGATATATTGAAGCAACATCTCAAGACATCAGTCAGGAAGTTAAAGCTTGGTCTTGAATGGGTCTTCCAAATGGACAATCACCCCAAGCATACTTCTAAAGTTGTGGCAAAATGGCTTAAGGACAACAAGGTGTTGGAGTGGCCATCACAAAGCCCTGAACAAATCCCATAGTAAATTTGTGGGCAGAACTGAAAAAGCGTGTGCGAGCAAGGTCTACAAACCTGACTCGGTTACACCAGCTCTGTCAAGAAGAATGGGCCAAAATTCACCCAACTTATTGTGGGAAGCTTGTGGAAGGCTACCCGAAACGTTTGACCCAAGTTAAACATTTTAAAGGCAATGCTACCAAATAGTAATTGGGTGTATGTAAACTTCTGACCCACTGGGAATGTGATGAAAGAAATAAAAGCTGAAATAAATCAATCTCTCTACTATTATTCTGACATTTCACATTCTTAAATTAACGTGGTGATCCTAACTAACCTAAGACAAGGAATTTTTACTAGGATTAAATGTAAGGAATTGTGAAACATTTGAACTCAGTTTATTTGGCTAAGGTGTATGTAAACGTCCAACTTCAACTGTATCTGTCTAATAGAACTCAAAGGGTTTTCTTTAATGTCAAACATGTTAAGTGTGGTGTACCGCAGGACAGCTTTCTCTCTTTTTACCAATGACCTGCCACTGGCATTAAACAAAGCATGTGTGTCCATGTTTGCTGGTGAGTCAACCATATACGCATCAGCAACCGAAGTCACTGAAATCCTTAACAAAGAGTTGCAGTCTGTTTTGGAATGGGTGGCCAGTAATAAACTTGTCCTGAACATCTCTAAAACTAAGAGCATTGTATTTGTATATACAAATCATTCCTTAAGTTCTAGACCTCAGCTGAATCTGGTAATGAATGGTGAGGCTGTTGAACAAGTTGAAGAGACTAAATTACTTGGCGTTACTTAAGATTGTAAATGTTAATGGCCGTAATAAAGAGATGATCTGCTTTTTTTGACACCACTCGCCAGTGGTAGTGGCTGACACTGCCTGTCACCAACACTTTTGATAAACAGGGCAAAATAGAAATAGTCCTATAACAGTTAGGATCAGCTTGATCTCCCCCTTTGAATAAGGGACTAACCGTGGCTGCCTTCCAAGCAATGGGAACCTACCCAGAGAGGAGAGACAGGTTTTTTTTTTTTTTTAAGGTCAGAGAGGCTTGGCGATTATAGGGGCAGCTACCTTAAAGAAGGGTGTAAACCATCTGACCCAGATGTTTTTTTGGGGTTAAGTTTCAAGAGCTCCTTTAGCACCTTGGACTCAGTGACCACCTGCAGGGAGAAACTTTGCAGCGGGGCAGGGGGGGAAACGCTGTAGGAGCATCGGGGCTAGTCGCATTAGAAAGGGTGGGAGATGAGGAAATGTTGGACGGGAAAGTTAGGATCAGCGGAGTCCAACAAGAATCCTGACTTGTGGAAGTGGTGATTAGAGCTCAGTCATGTGCTTCTTGTCAGTAACAACCACATCAAGCTATACCAATTTACAGAGGCCAGTTCATGGAGGAAGGCTTGCTCTTTGAAGTTTATGACAAATCAGGACAGGTCGTTTCACTGAGCAGCCATTACGAACACAGGCTGTAAAACAGTGATCACTAAGGTCATTACAGAAAACACCAGACTGATACCCATCAGGGTTATTTGTGAGGATAACATCGGAGAGTAGCCTTTTCTGGGTGTTTGGAGTCATACCTTGTGGGATCGGTGATAATCTGAGAAAGATTTAGGGAGTCCCATTGCTTTAGGACTTGGTCAGGTGGTTTAAGCATGTCCCAGTTTAGGTCACTTAGCGTAAAAAGCCAGGAGAGAGCTTAGGGCAGGTAGGGTACAGGCCGGTACTGATGGCACCAGGCAGTCAACAAAGAGCTATTTGAAAGTCTAATGCTTAAAACCAGCATATCAAATTGTTTGGGTACAGACTTGGTGGAGACAACCGAGCACTGAAGGTGATCCTTGGTAAAGATTGCCACTCCCCCACTTTTGGAAGATCTGTCTTGCTGAAAAAGTTTAACATCAGTATTCAAAACACTCTCTTAACCACATCTCAGTATTCAAAACACTCTCTTAACCACATCTCAGTAATGCTGTGAACCCACACTTTCAATTAATACATTTTAGGTAATAAGCTTCTAGTTTTAACATGCAGAAAACCCAGGCTTTTACGAGAGCAGAAATCAGTGAAACATATCAGAATTGGGGCACAAGTCAGAATTGGGGCTAGCAACAGATGGGCCAAGGTATACATTCACATTTCCAGATATCATCAACATTAATACAATCAAGGCATAGGACAGGGAGAACTCTGCAGTGTTTATTTGACATTAGATGGCAACAGGATCATATTATACAGCAATTATCAGGTAACATGAATACAATGCCGGTTAGAATAGGAGGCCAAAAGTCAGTGCAGCCAATAGAGAGTCAGAGTCTCGAGTGTGGGAACAAACAGTGTGTCCCATGGTAGGGTAAACAAGAATGTTCCTAGTTAACAAAGCATGCAGGAGTCATGAGGCAAGTAGCAAAATTAACAAGAAAAAAAATATTCACATGCGGCTAGCCATTGTAAATTCAGAGTCACTCGCCCCAACAGTGCCCGTGTGCTGGAGGCGAGCGAAAGCAGGCGGTGAACAGGTGCCTTTGATACAGTTGAAGTCGGAAGTTCACATACTCCTTAGTCAAATACATTTAAACTCAGTTTCACAATTCCTGACATTTAATCCTAGTAAAAATTCCCGGTCTTAGGTCAGTTAGGATCACCACTTTATTTTAAGAATGTGAAATGTCAGAATGATTTATTTCAGCTTTTATTTCTTTCATCACATTCCCAGTGAGTCAGAAGTTTACATGCACTCAATTAGTATTTGGCAGCATTGCGTTTAACTTGGGTCAAATGTTTCAGGTAGCCTTCCACAAGCAATTGGGTGAATTTTGGCCCATTCCTCCTGACAGAGCTGGTGTAACTAAGTCAGGTTTGTAGGCCTCCTCACACACACACTTTTTCAGTTCTGCCCACAGATTTTCTATGAGATTGAGGTCAGGGCTTTGTGATGGCCACGCCAATGCCTCGACTTTGTTGTCCTTAAGCCATTTTGCCACAACTTTGGAAGTATGCTTGGGGCCATTGTCCATTTGGAAGACCCATTTACAACCAAGCTTTAACTTCCAGACTAATGTCTTGAGATGTTGCTTCAATATATCCACATAATTTTCCTGCCCTCATGATGCCATCTATTTTGTGAAGTGCACCAGTCCCTCCTGCAGCAAAGCACCCCCTCAACATGATGCTGCCACCCCCGTGCTTCACGGTTGGGATGGTGTTCTTCTGCTTGCAAGCCTCCCCCTTTTCCCTCCAAACATAACGATGGTCATTATGGCCAAACAGTTCTATTTTTGTTTCATCAGACCAGAGGACATTTCTCCAAAAATAATGATATTTGTCTCCATGTTTAGTTGCAAACCCTAGTCTGTCTTTTATGGCGGTGTTGGAACAGTGGCTTCTTCCTTGCTGACCGGCCTTTCAGGTTGTCGATATAGGACTCGTTTTATTGTGGATATACAGTGGGGCAAAAAAGTATTTAGTCAGCCACCAATTGTGCAAGTTCTACCACTTAAAAAGATGAGAGGCCTGTAATTTTCATCATAGGTACACTTCAACTATGACAGACAAAATTAGAAGAAAAAAATCCAGAAAATCACATTGTAGGATTTAATGAATTTATTTGCAAATCATGGTGGAAAATAAGTATTTACATTCTTACTTGTTGCTGTTTACTTCGTGCATCGCTGTCTCTACCTAAAAAGACGCAATATGGAATAGTTCTGGATTCCTGCTTACAAGCAAAAACTGAAGCAGGACGTACCAGTGACTCTCTCAATACGGAAGTGGTCAGATGATGCGGATGCTACAGGACTGTTTTGTAGCACAAACTGGAATATGTTCCGGGATTCATCCAATGGCATTGAGGAGTCCACCACCTCAGTCAACCGCTTCATCAATAAGTGCATTGACGACGTTGTCGCCAGTGACCGTACGTCCATATCCCAAACAGAAGCCATGGATTACAGGCAACATCTGCATCGAGCTAAAGAGCATCCTGACCGATTGCCATATCAGGCGGTGATGCAACTGCTCGGCATCTGACCGTAAGGCGCAGTACAGGACCTATATACTAGGCGCTGTCAGAGGAAAGCCCCAAAAATTGTCAGACTCCAGTGACCCAAGTCATAGACTGTTTTCTCTGCTACCGCACGGCAAGAGGTACCGGAGCACCAAGTCTAGGACCAAAAGACTCCTTAACAGCTTCTACCCCCAAGCTATAAGACTGCTGAACAAATAATCAAATGACCACCCAGACTATTTACATTGACCCCGACTCCATTTGTTTTGTATACTGCTGCTACTCGCGGTTTATCACCTATGCATAGTCACTTCACCCCTACCTCAATGTACAAATTACCTTGACTAACCTGTACCCCCACACATGGACTCAGTACCAGTAGCCCCGGTATATAGCCTCGTTGTTATTTTGTGTTACTTATTATGATTTTTTTACTTTAGTTTATTTGGTGAATATTTTCTTAACTCTTTCTTGAACTGCACTGTTTGTTAAGGGCTTGTAAGTAAGCATTTCACGGTAAGGTCTACAGTTGATCTATTTGGCGCATGTAACAAAGTTTAATATGGCAGTTCAATGAATAGCAAGTTCAATTAACGATAGTCCTTCGATCCATAGCTCCATCTGACTGAGTGGTAAAAAAAAAAAATTCAGCCCCATCCCTGCAGAGAGCGGCTCGGCTGCCGTTTGGCTGAAAAACCAATTACAAATTGTGACTTTACGGCAAAGGCACTTCCTCATATGTGATCTGCACATATGGAGATTTCATGGGTAAGTGCCAATATTCAAAGTTATAGTACAAGTAGAAGCTCTTCTCCTCTACCACCTTCTGATAAGCCTCCGCGAGACTGAGGACAAAGTCCATGTATGACTGGTGTGGTCGGAAAGGGTGATAGAACTTGCGGATGTCTTCAGCCAGGGTCTTCGCAGAAGGCTCCCTGAAGATAGAATCATCATCCCCCAAGTAGGTCGGCTCCCCACTGTACAGGTAGATCTTAGTGTAGTTGGTCTGGAATCGGCTGGACAGCTTGGCTCGCTGTTGCGTAAGATACCTGTAGGTGCGATGGACGAACTGAGAGCAGTCGTAGGAGTCAAACCACACGGTGGCGTTGGGGCCGGGGTCTGAGCGGACCGTCCACGTCTCATAATAAATCCCAGTCTGGTTGTCGTCCTGGACCCACAAGGCCATCTCGTTGAACTGGCCACCTAGAAGGAGAGACAGTAATCGTTATTTATCATACCAGAGAGGAGTTTGGGTTTGCAAAACTAACATGCACAATAAGTAATTCATGCTGCATTCACCTATAATCCATGTGTTCACGATGGGCAACAGGTGTCAAACCTGTGTTTTTCATTAAGCCCTGTAAAGGAGTGTTTAGAACCACAAGCTCACTATAAAAAAAAAAAACACTTCTAAAGAGATGGCCTCGGTCTGAATGCAACCACAAGACCTACCCCTTCAGTGATTGCAGATCTAAAGGAATCAATATGGTGATGGTTACACCTAACATTCCAACCCCATTGAGGAGTTATTTGTTGACTTTGACAAAAGTCTGGTCTTCAGCAACGCATAGTAGTGAGGACAGGCAAAGTTATTAAACAAAGTTAAGTGCATCACCCTCATTTTTACATTTAGCAGACACTCAGAGTAATTAGGGTTAATCTCAGGGTACATCGCTAGATTTTTCACATAGTCGACTCGGCGATCAGCTCTTAACCGTTAGGCTACTAGCCGCTCTTTAACCACTAGGCTACCTCCCGATCCTAATGGATCAACCGGGCTGCCAAAAGATCTAAAAGACAATACTACCAGATTTCACATTGCCCTTGGCCTGCTCAGTCTTGTTACCTGAGATCTCTCCCACTTTCTCCAAGGTACCATTCTCAGACCAGTGGATGTCATCAATCCCCTCAAAGAAGCATGCAGCTCCCTGGTTGCACCAGAAGGGGTTGTTAGTCTCACGTCTCAGGTGAGGGAAGGTGCAGTTGCCCAGCTGGAAGAGTTCATACCACTCCATGGTGTAGTTTCTCCCCGTTTCAGCACTGCTGAACCCAATGGCATCATGCATGATATGCTAGGAGTGAGAGAATCAAATCAGTTAGAGATTTGTAATGCACCAGGAATCGGTGTGTGCATTAGGGTTTCTGTTATACAAAATGTAGTAGCAGACATTTAAATTTACCCGACATGAGAAATTTACTGGACCCATATGCATTGGGTGTGTAACCTGATTAGGGCGTCCACCCAACGGTGCCCAGAATGACAGAAATCACATTTAGATGATGGTAATTGGGGCGGCAGGTAGCCTAGTGGTTAGGGCGTTGGACTAGTAACCGAAAGGTTTCAAGGTAAGCTCGGGGATTCGATAAGGTAAAAATCTGTCTTTCTGCCCCTGAACAAGGCAGTTAGCCTACCGGGGAACAGTGGGTTGTCATTGAAAATAAGAATTAGTTCATAACCGACTTGCCTAGTTAAGATTATTTTATCTTTATTTAACAGAACATCAAGTCAGCCAACAAGATGAGTAATGAAAAGCAAAATCACTAGCCTATGCATAGTCGGTGTTTGAGTTTCAAGTTTGGGGAAGCAAATTTTCAACAAACATGCACATTTATAATAAAGCATTCCATGCATCTGCAGAGATATGCGAGATAGCCTACTATTGGTAATGTGATGAGTAGATTGGATAGTCATCATGTAGGCTAACAATAACTCACTGTTTGCAAAAAAGACCATTCAATGCATGGCTGAGGCCTGGGTGGCTGAGCACAGGATAAACCCATTATATACTACACTTTGTATATGACTGGAGACATCTGCAGAATATTGTTTTAATAGGACAAATTACAGGGTAGCCTACTCTGACAAAAATATCTTTAAAAACAACATTGTCCATATAATACGCCTACAAGAAGGGGATACACAAATAGAATGACATCCAACTAAACTGGGGAAGAAAAAGATTGTCCAAAAACAAACTTAAAACGGCACTGACCCAACAATGATGAAGTGTATATGCACACTCACCGGGTTATGGCCAATGCTCTCCGCTGGTGCCAGTAAGATGTCGTTCGCTCAAATAGGTTGAATTTTTATAACAAAATTACATGAGTATTTTCATTGTCTTCTCATTACAGTAATAACCATTTGCTTTCCAAACTACTGTGTGTTTTCCTGCGATACAAATTAGAAATATTGCAATATGCCTGGCTGGGCCTCTACTTTTCACTGACAGTTGCAACTCGACAACTGGTATCTGCCCATGCGCAATTGCTGCCTTTCCTTCCAACTGTAGGCAATGCGATTTTTAAAAAATCCACAATTTTTATATATATATATTTTTTTTTATAAGGCTAGGGAAAGCTAATGATCAATACTTGAAAAATAGTAGCCTATTTTGAATGGTTTCATTTATTTCTGTATAGACAGGAGTAGGCTATAATTTTCGCAATTTACTTAGGGAAAGCTTCCCCTAACCTTATGTATGAGCCGATGTCAATCTACTATCCCCCATAGTAGAAATATTGACCTATTGAAGGTGAAGAAGTCGGATGTGGAGGTCCTGGGCTGGCATGGTTGCACGTTGTGAGGCCGGTTGGACGTACTGCCATACTCTCTAAAACAACGGAGACGGCTTATGGTAGCGAAATTAACATTTAATTCTCTGGCAACAGTGCTGGTGGACATTCCTGAAGTCAACATGCCAAATGAACGCGCTCCCGCAAACATTATACATCTGTGGCATTGTGTTGTATGACAAGACTGGACATTTTATAGTGGCCTTTAATTGTCCCCCAGCACAAGGTGCACCTGTGTAATGGTCATGCTGTTTAATCAGCTTTTTGATACCACACCTGTCAGGTGAGGGGATTATCTTGGCTAAGGAGAAATGCTCACTAACAGGGATGTAAATTAATTTGTGCACAAAATGAGAAATAAGCTTGTTGTGCACATGGAACACTTCTGTGATCTTTTATTTCAACTCATGGGACCAGCACTTCACATGTTGAGTTTATATTTTTGGTAAGTGTATTTCCATCAACTGATATGTATCAATGAATAGGCTAAAAAGCATTATTTCGCATTTTCTTTTTTTGTACTGAACAAATCAGACAATGCCAATTGTATTTATTTGTATTAAAAAAAAAAAAAAAAATTAAAAGCGTTTTACCAGCTAACAGAAACCCTGGTCTCACACACACACACACACACAGCTGTGCAACTTCCCCAAAAAAACGAAACACACTACTTACCATTTTCCCCAGCAATGATCCATATTTAAACTCCCACACTGGAGCTTGCAGTCGAAATACCGAGATGACATCCCAGTTATTCATGTAGGGGATCCGGCCATCCCTGTCGCCGGTGGGACAGAAGGGGAACATGGCTTCACAGTACGAGTCCGCAGCGGGACGACAATCAAATCGCCTGTCAATGTCAATTACAGTTTGTGACAGAGGGTTGGATTGGTAGCGAGTTAGTGGTTAGAAAATATAGGTCTACACCAAAGATTATTAGAACTAACCCCTTTCATCTGCCTACACTGACAGGTCTTGTAAAAAACTTTTTCTTAGCTAGACAGGTATCACATGACATGTTGTCGAAGACAGCACAACTTTGGCTAAACATGGATAGCAGCAGCTGTCTTACTTTTATTTAACCTCTTTAGAATGTAACATTTGCCATAACTACCTGTAAGGAATCGGCCATTCTTGCTTTCCATCGTCACCTCGGGAATGTACAATCTCCAAATTGTAAAATAGGACTGAACACGTAAAAACCACCGTTGGTCTCATCTCAAGACACTTATTTTAAACGCAGAACAGCAGACGTTTCCCACGTACTTCCGTGTTGCGGGCTTCTTCTTCCTCTTCTTCGACGAGGTTTATCGGCGTTTGGCATTCAATAAATGTTGCATTACCGCCACCTACTAGACTGGAGTATACTTTGCTTGAAAAAAAATATAATAAAACATGTATTAATTAACGAATACCCTACTCTCACTAAAACCCCACAACCCTACTCCACTATGTAAATCTATTTAGTCCTGCCTCAGACAGACAGCCAGAAAGGATGGGGCAGCACTACTTATCACACCCTGTAACTACTCTGACGTCAGGTCTCGAACACCCAAATACATCTCTGCAGCTGCCACCACAACCTCAATTGTTTGTGACTTATGTTCCATCCCTGCAGAACAGTTGACAACTATTGGCTGTAAATGCTAAAAATCCAATCTTACTGAAACATATATCACTTGTTGGCCTATCCCTCTGTACTGGTACAACTCTACTATACACAACACTCCTCTCAGGATTTCTCGCCTTTGACCCATTTTCCTCTAGTTTCTTCACTGCCTCATCATACGACAGCTTCTGCACTACTCTAACCCTGGAAACCTCAACCTGCCTCTCTCGCAGCAGACATTTCTGATCCCCAGGACCATGAGCATCCCTACAATTAACACATGACACTACTACCCCCTATGCTTCACATTCCTTTGTCTCAGGCCCTTCTACACATTTCTCAGACCTAGTAAACTCTATCCTACACACTGCTGCCACATGCCATTGAGCTTAACACCTGTAACTACATAATGTATTAGGGACAAAAGCTAGTTCGGGATAATTGACAGAATATACCCTAACATCCACTTTGTCGGGCAAAGACACAAAACTCAAATTATACATCACCCAACTCCTTTTTCACCCACTCTGAAACCACAAATGGATCAGGCAAAAGGCAAGTGTCCACTTTTTACAAAAATGTTCCTCCTACCATCCCGTCTTTATCCTGGCCCTCGGGCTCCAAGAACTTCACCACATACGACCTCCGATACCTTGCTCTCACTCACTTCCATTTCTCCCCCTGTCTTCAATACGGCATACAGCTCACTCTGCTTACACTTTCTACCATTCTTCTTTAACAAACCATATACATTTTTTCGGACATTTTTAACCGATTCAAGCTCACCCTCTTCCTCCCTGTCTCTCCTCGACCTCCTCTGCCTCTCTTTCCCCCTCCATTCATCCTCTGTACTCCTAGTACACGTCTCCTTATAATAATACTGCACTTCTCCCTGACATACATCTTGTTCTTGCCCTCTCAAGGGACGCCATTTTCCCCTGGCTACGACTCCTTTCTTAGAAGAGTTAGTTAACATGACTGCTCAGTGATCACTACTGTCTCTTGCTTCTTCTGCCAGGAAAGACAGTCTTCGCAATGGCCATTAATGAGGTCAGGTGGTAACCTGTTTTACTTTGCGATTGGCTGGAAGTGAGTTAGTTATCTTTGTTCTTCTACTTTTCATGACTGGCAAAGTACCAGGATGCTGTTTAGAGCAGTTTTGAGTCTGAATTTGAAAACTGAATCTGAATGCATTTGAGAAATTGAATATATGAAATGTTGGTAAACTTGATACACAGAAAATGAATGCAATATCTACCATATTGAAACTAAATATATAAACATTGAATTTTAATATTGAATTCAATTAAAATGTAATTTAAAAACTGAATGCAATATTCATTCAATTCAGTTACAAATCATAATGATGATTCAAATTATTTAATTCAAATTCAATATCCTAACAGAGTCAAATGATAAAATTAAATATCCTAACACGTATTCAAAATTATAAAATTAAAATACAATTTCTGTTGGCACTGAAATCACTCCATAGACCCATGTGGAGATGAAGAATAAACTTGTTACCACCTGCACCTTCATGTGCAAGGCCATGCTCCAGGAGATCTTCAACTCATCGGCGCCATGGTACAGCAGGATGTGCTCAAACTCGCCTGATTCAGACACTGCAGCGTCAAAATTGAGGCTCGATTGTGATTCTCTGCCCTTCCTTGTGTTCATAATCACACCTGTGTCTTTTGACACTATATTAAACAAGTCATCCCGCAGTGTTTGTGATTATACCCTGATGAAGACAGCCTGGCTGTCGAAATGTTGGTATTACATTTTTGCATCTGAGCTCCTAGAGTGTGCGGCTCTCTTTTATTTTCAGGTTTCTATTCCGCTAGGCAGCACTTCGTCTTAATAGGTGTGCGTTTCTTTTTCTTCTAGATAATCACTGATGTAACATGTCTGGATATAGCCCCTGTTTTGTGTTTGTGTGCCAATAAGTGAAGCTGTATTGTAGATGTCTATGGTTATAAGAAGTTCTCTCAAAGTAGGAAGATTTCCTATTGCTTATAATGGTGGAAATGACTTCTCGGTCAAATAGTGAAAGAGACTTGATCAAATGTCCATTAATCACGGTACTCCTTTCTGCTTGTTTGTCTTACCTGTCGGCCCCGTTGCCTAGTCAACGCCATTTTACCTGCTGTTTGTTGTGCTAGCGGATTAGCCTCGCCTACTGTTTTTAGCTAGCTTTCCAAATTCAACACCTGTGATTACTGTATGCCTCGCTGTATGTCTCTCTCAGATGTCAATATGCCTTGTATACTGTTGTTCAGGTTAGTTATAATTGTTTTAGTTCACAATGGAGCCCCTAGACCCACTCTGCATACCCCTGTTACCTCCTTTGTCCCACCTCCCACACATGCGGTGACCTCACCCATTACAACCAGCATGTCCAGAGATACAACCTGTCTCATCATCACCCAGTGCCTGGGCTTACCTCCGCTGTACCCGCACCCCACCATACCCCTGTCTGCGCATTATGCCCTGAATATATTCTACCATGCCCAGAAACCTGCTCCTCTTATCCTCTGCCCCCAACGCTCTAGGCGACCAGTTTTGATAGCCTTTAGCCGCACCCTCATACTACTCCTTCTCTGTTCCGCGGGTGATGTGGAGGTAAACCCAGGCCCTGCATGTCCCCAGGTACCCTCATTTGTTGACTTCTGTGATCGAAAAAGCCTTGGTTTTATGCATGTCAACATCAGAAGCCTCCTCCCTAAGTTTGTTTTACTCACTGCTTTAGCACACTCTGCTAACCCTGATGTCCTTGCCGTGTCTGAATCCTGGCTCAGGAAGGCCACCAAAAATTCAGAGATTTCCATACCCAACTATAACATCTTCCGTCAAGATAGAACTACCAAAGGGGCGGAGTTGCAGTCTACTGCAGAGATAGCCTGCAAAGTAATGTCATACTTTCCAGGTCCATACCCAAACAGTTCGAACTACTAATTTTGAAAATTACCCTCTCCAGAAATAAGTCTCTCACTGTTGCCGCCTGCTACCGGCCACCCTCAGCTCCCAGCTGTGCCCTGGACACCATTTGTGAATTGATCGCCCCCATCTAGCTTCAGAGTTTGTTCTGTTAGGTGACCTAAACTGGGATATGCTTAACACCCGGCAGTCCTACAATGTAAGCTAGATGCCCTCAATCTCACTCAAATCATCAAGGAACCCACCAGGTACAACCCTAACTCTGTAAACAAGGGCACCCTCATAGACGTCATCCTGACCAACTGGCCCTCCAAATACACCTCCGCTGTCTTCAACCAGGATCTCAGCGATCACTGCCTCATTGCCTGTATCCGCCACGGAGCCGCAGTCAAACGACCACCCCTCATCACTGTCAAACGCTCCCTAAAACACTTCTGTGAGCAGGCCTTTCTAATCGACCTGGCCCGGGTATCCTGGAAGGACATTGACCTCATCCCGTCAGTTGAGGATGCCTGGTCATTCTTTAAAAGTAACTTCCTCACCATTTTAGATAAGCATGCTCCGTTCAAAAAATGCAGAACCAAGAACAGATAATGCCCTTGGTTCACTCCAGACCTGACTGCCCTCGACCAGCACAAAAACATCCTGTGGCGGACTGCAATAGCATCGAATAGCCCCCGTGATATGCAACTGTTCAGGGAAGTCAGGAACCAATACACGCAGTCAGTCAGGAAAGCTAAGGCCAGCTTCTTCAGGCAGAAGTTTGCATCCTGTAGCTCCAACTCCAAAAAGTTCTGGGACACTGTGAAGTCCATGGAGAACAAGAGCACCTCCTCCCAGCTGCCCACTGCACTGAGGCTAGGTAACACGGTCTCCACCGATAAATCCACGATTATCGAAAGCTTCAATAAGCACTTCTCAACGGCTGGCCATGCCTTCCGCCTGGCTACTCCAACCTCGGCCAACAGCTCCGCCCCCGCAGCTCCTCGCCCAAGCCTCTCCAGGTTCTCCTTTACCCAAATCCAGATAGCAGATGTTCTGAAAGAGCTGCAAAACCTAGACCCGCACAAATCAGCTGGGCTTGACAATCTGGACCCTCTATTTCTGAAACTATCTGCCGCCATTGTCGCAACCCCTATTACCAGCCTGTTCAACCTCTCTTTCATATCGTCTGAGATCCCCAAGGATTGGAAAGCTGCCGCAGTCATCCCCCTCTTCAAAGGGGGAGACACCCTGGACCCAAACTGCTATAGACCTATATCCATCCTGCCCTGCCTATCTAAGGTCTTCGAAAGCCAAGTCAACAAACAGGTCACTGACCATCTCGAATCCCACCGTACCTTCTCCGCTGTGCAATCTGGTTTCCGAGCCGGTCACGGGTGCACCTCAGCCACGCTCAAGGTACTAAACGATATCATAACCGCCATCGATAAAAGACAGTACTGTGCAGCCGTCTTCATCGACCTCGCCAAGGCTTTCGACTCTGTCAATCACCATATTCTGATAGGCAGACTCAATAGCCTCGGTTTCTCGGATGACTGCCTTGCCTGGTTCACCAATTACTTTGCAGACAGAGTTCAGTGTGTCAAATCGGAGGGCATGCTGTCCGGTCCTCTGGCAGTCTCTATGGGGGTGCCACAGGGTTCAATTCTCGGGCCGACTCTTTTCTCTGTATATATCAATGATGTTGCTCTTGCTGCGGGCGATTCCCTGATCCACCTCTACGCAGACGACACCATTCTATATACTTTCGGCCCGTCATTGGACACTGTGCTATCTAACCTCCAAACAAGCTTCAATGCCATACAGCACTCCTTCCGTGGCCTCCAACTGCTCTTAAACGCGAGTAAAACCAAATGCATGCTTTTCAACCGATCGCTGCCTGCACCCGCATGCCCGACTAGCATCACCACCCTGGATGGTTCCGACCTTGAATATGTGGACATCTATAAGTACCTAGGTGTCTGGCTAGACTGCAAACTCTCCTTCCAGACTCACATCAAACATCTCCAATCGAAAATCAAATCAAGAGTCGGCTTTCTATTCCGCAACAAAGCCTCCTTCACTCACGCCGCCAAGCTTACCCTAGTAAAACTGACTATCCTACCGATCCTCGATTTCGGCGATGTCATCTACAAAATGGCTTCCAACACTCTACTCAGCAAACTGGATGCAGTCTATCATAGTGCCATCCGTTTTGTCACCAAAGCACCTTATACCACCCACCACTGCGACTTGTATGCTCTAGTCGGCTGGCCCTCGCTACATATTCGTCGCCAGACCCACTGGCTCCAGGTCATCTACAAGTCCATGCTAGGTAAAGCTCCGCCTTATCTCAGTTCACTGGTCACGATGGCAACACCCATCCGTAGCACACGCTCCAGCAGGTGTATCTCACTGATCATCCCTAAAGCCAACACCTCATTTGGCCGCCTTTCGTTCCAGTACTCTGCTGCCTGTGACTGGAACGAACTGCAAAAATCACTGAAGTTGGAGACTTTTATCTCCCTCACCAACTTCAAACATCAGCTATCCGAGCAGCTAACCGATCGCTGCAGCTGTACATAGTCTATTGGTAAATAGCCCACCCATTTTCACCTACCTCATTCCCATACTGTTTTTATACTGTTTTTTTATTTATTTATTTACTTTTCTGCTCTTTTGCACACCAATATCTCTACCTGTACATGACCATCTGATCATTTATCACCCCAGTGTTAATCTGCAAAATTGTATTATTCGCCTACCTCCTCATGCCTTTTGCACACATTGTATATAGACTGCCCATTTTTTTCTACTGTGTTATTGACTTATTAATTGTTTACTCCATGTGTAACTCTGTGTTGTCTGTTCACACTGCTATGCTTTATCTTGGCCAGGTCGCAGTTGCAAATGAGAACTTGTTCTCAACTAGCCTACCTGGTTAAATAAAGGTGAAAAAAAAAAAAAAAAAAGTATTTTTCCTTACATTAAAATTGTGAACTGTATGCACATTTGTATTCACATAACAAGAAACGCATGTTAAGCTCAGGTTTAAATGTTCATTGTGTTCAAAATGTAAGCAGATTGACCTGACCACCTAGATGGACTAGCTTGAAATTTTATTCCTTTTTTAGTTCAGTGTAAATGCAATCAGTCCAGCCTATCCACTGTGGTATAAATTATATAGGAAGAGAGACTGCAGATTATTTTAAACAACTTCATAAGATTTTCAGAAATTGAGCAATTTCAACCATCACTCATATAGTTCCGAGTTGAAAAGCCCAACAAATACAGTTGTCCCTTTCCTTTTATAGAAAGTTTGCAGAGGTACAGAATCAGGGCCGGGAAACAGAGTTGTAAAAAGTAATTTAGCTGTGCAGATCAAGATAGCTGATGTCGCCATTCTCTGTTCCTCCCGGCAATTCCAGCATAGCTAAATTCCTGCCGATTGTAAACACATAGGTCACATACTGAGGTCGCACCCAAGTGGCTCATAAATCTGTACACTCAGATTTATGACTAAGTCACACAAGACCAGTTTGTGTCAGTAAAAAAATACTTGCATATAACAATGGACAATTTAAGTCAAATACAGCATAGTATGTCTAATTAAACATAGTATGTCATGAATCATTTCCTCAACAACACTCCACTTAAAAATATTCCCACATACTATTCCCACATTTAATAAACTGCCCTTGCTGTCTCTGCCTGGCCGGTTCCCCTCTTTCCACTGGGATTCTCTGCCTCTAACCCTATTACAGGGGCTGAGTCACTGGCTTACTGGGGCTCTTTCATACCGTCCCTAGGAGGGGTGCGTCACTTGAGTGGGTTGAGTCACTGATGTGATCTTCCTGTCTGGGTTGACGCCCCCCCTTGGGTTGTGCCGTGGCGGAGATCTTTGTGGGCTATAGTCGGCCTTGTCTCAGGATGGTAAGTTGGTGGTTGAAGATATCCCTCTAGTGGTGTGGGGGCTGTGCTTTGGCAAAGTGGGTGGGGTTATATCCTTCCTGTTTGGCCCTGTCCGGGGGTGTCATCGGATGGGGCCACAGTGTCTCCTGACCCCTCCTGTCTCAGCCTCCAGTATTTATGCTGCAGTAGTTTATGTGTTGGGGGGCTAGGGTCAGTTTGTTATATCTGGAGTACTTCTCCTGTCCTATCCGGTGTCACGTGTGAATTTAAGTATGCTCTCTCTAATTCTTTCTTTCTCTCTTTCTTTCTCTCTCTTGGAGGACCTGAGCCCTAGGACCATGCCTCAGGACTACCTTACATGATGACTCCTTACTGTCCCCAGTCCACCTGGCCGTGCTGCTGCTCCAGTTTCAACTGTTCTGCCTGTCTTTAGTATTATTTGACCATGCTGGTCATTTATGAACATTTGAACATCCTGGCCATGTTATAATCTCCACCCGGCACAGCCAGAAGAGGACTGGCCACCCCACATAGCCTGGCTCCTCTCTAGGTTTTGGCATTTCTAGGAAGTTTTTCCTAGCCACCGTGCTTCTACACCTGCATTGCTTGCTGTTTGGGGTTTTAGGCTGGGTTTCTGCACAGCACTTTGAGATATCAGCTGATGTACGAAGGGCTATATAAATAAATTTGATTTATTTAACTCATCTTTTTTGTCTCTGCCCCCTACTTAATCATTTTTGGAAGAACATCTTTGATTGGTATTCCAAGGTATATGAGAGGGTGATTGACCCTGATGCAGCTCTCTTTGGATGTTTGGAATGGTGGCTGCAAAAAATATTATCCTGACAGAATGGAAGTCATCCACTCCCCCTTGCTTCCATAGATAGCTAGCATAAATGACTAACACCATTAATTAGGAAAATATTATCCTGACAGAATGGAAGTCATCCACTCCCCCTTGCTTCCATAGATAGCTAGCATCAATTACTAACACCATTAACTAGGGAAATATGAGTTTTTTCAGCACTAACTCCTCCAGCAGTTTTGTCAAGGTTTCGAGTCCATTTCTGGACCGTCTGGACAGATCCTGACTGTGAACACTGACCCATAACGCTTATTGTTGTTGTGACTGTCATTGTTGTGCTATTCTTGTCCCATTTCTTGCTTAAGCAATACTTCAATTCATATGCCTGGCAGCATTTTCTTTGTTATTTCTTTGGTGCTTTTGTTTTGTATTAATTACAAAAGGAAATCCTTTAAAATAAAAGCTCCACAATATTTTTGTGCTAATATTCTACAAGAGGAACAGGAGCTCAATCAGTGCTGTAACTCAGCTCAGTGAGCTCCTGCCCAAGTCAAGCACTGTATTGCAGTTGTTATTTGATTTGTTAAGCAAATTATAACTACTGAACTTATTTAGGCTTGACATGACAAATACATTTTTATGATTCATTTTATTAATTTGTACAAATGTATACAATTTTATTTTCGCTTTGACATTATGAGTTATTTTGTGTAGATCAGTGACAAAAAAAAAGAACAATTATATCCTCCTTTGTAACAACTCCAATAGAGGTGAATATACTTATCTGGTCTGCTGTACAGATACAGTCATGCCAAGCATTATAAAATGGAAATGGGCCTCTGAAAAAACAATGAAAGCACCACAAGACCATGTCATGTATAGGCTATATTTAATTTAGGTCTACTTCTTGAATTGTGACCACAAACTAAGTTGCATAAATGGGAGGAAAAAGTGAGATCCGAACACAATGCAGACAGAGTGCAGCCAGAGTGCATGCATTTTAATACCAGGTGTGATTGCAATAAATTCAAGGCCTGTGTTGGGGAATGGAATCGTGTCACGGCTGTTCGACGAGGGATAATGCAAATGGAATTTGAGAGAGTGTTGGGATTTTGGTTAGCCAATGTGTTCTCTGAAGAGATGGGTTGTCGGCCTGCTCATCTGCAGATATGATCTCAGCACCGTACAGTCCGGGCACTTCTCTATATTCCCTATAATGTCCACAACACTCTCCACAGCTTCTTGGCTAAGCACAGTGGAGGCGTTCGCCTCGAATTTCCCAACTAAGTCCTCCTGAGTCAATGGCTTCCTCCAGTGGCCGTAGAAGGTATCACACCTGGCTGTGACACTCTCCCCATGCTCCATCTCTACTGTCACCTCGCAGTACATCTTGTCAAAGCTGGGGTGGTTGTCTTGGGGGTTCTCGACTCTGACCTTGGCCAGGAGCTCCCTCAAGGCCGGCCTGTCTATCTGAGGCCCGCTGAAGGAGTTCACGGACACCTGGTTGTCCAGCAGGGCTGAGCAGGCATTAAACTGAAATGAATGCCTGGCCTGGTGCTCCATGGCTGGGAAGGGGCAGTCAATGTACCTGGAGGGAGGCACTCGGAGCACCACCTTCTGGACCTTACAGAGGTCAGGTTCTCCGGAGGCTCCAAGCTTAGCCCGGGCTTCCAAGGCGGCATCCACCACCCAGTGCATTCCCAGGTGGGCCGGGAAGCGCTTGATGGCCACGTCCTGCTCCTCCAAAACCCATCGAAACCCACCACCACAACCACCATTAGTCCCAGGGATCTCCGAGGGACTATAGTCTGAGTAGAAGACCCCGAAGCCGGACTCGAGATCCAGGATGGCCTGACTTCCCTCCAGCCCCAGCAGGGCGAGCTTGGCGGCCTCCAGGCCTCTGCGGGCGGCATTGCCAGTGTGGAGGGGTTTGGTCTGGGTAGCTGCATTGGCCATGGGGGCCCCCGCGGAGGAGGCAGCGATAGCCAGAGAGTGGACACACTGGGCTGGGGAGAGGGCTAGGAGCTTAGCTGAAGCTGCTGCACTGCCCATCACTCCCACAACAGCAGGAGGGTGGAACCTGGGAGAGAAGAATCCAAAGTTTAGGATTGGGAGAAGATTGGGATTAGAAGCTCACCAGAAACCAGAAATGTGGTATTTTAAATTTGAGTGCAAAAGCTAATGTGTGTAAAATACATCCTGTACAATGCATGTACTGTAGATCTCTACTCACAAATCTGATTTGAATAAGCACTTGTGACTACAAATATACAGTAATTATATTGGCAGTACAAAACAAACTGCCAGCATAATTTGTACAAACAATAAAAACAAATTGCATGCATGCAAATCCACACATTTATATGCATTCTCAGTTATACCTTCTAGGTATATTGTGGGCCTCCTTGGAGAACCTCATGAGTTGCCCCTGCACCTCGATGCCTGCGTTGAAGGCCAGCAGCAGGTCCAGGCCAGATGTCTGGGTGGGCAGAGTCTCTGCCAGGGCCAGGATGGCAGGGAGCACCGCCCCAGAGGGGTGGGTTGCAGGGTGCCACGTATCATCAAAGTCCATAGAGTGCACCTGAGGCGAGGTACATTCAGGGAGGTGAAACGTTAAGATAGAAATAGAATAAAGCTGATACGATTACCTATTCTACATGACAGACGCGCATATCTCATACTAAATGTATTTCTGTCTGAATGTTCTGTGACATTGCACCCTCCTGAACAGGCTCCAGAAGTGAACAAAATGTTCAAATTTGGCCATACAAAATGTGCTACCACGGTTTGCTCTATTGAACACAACCCAGTTCAGGATTACAGATACTTTTGAGAAACTAGATGATTACTTCTTGGATTACTTTTTAAATGCAGATAGGAGCGAGAGAAAAAATACATTATGGCACTTTTCTGTTTATCAATGACATTCAAGTCAGCCTTTAAAAAGGTTAAGCTTGTTCCAACTGAGCTGATCACAGGTCAGAGACCACTATGATGACACACCAAGTGCATTTGATGGATCCTTTTGGTCTTCTTCTAATGCCTCTTAAGGGGAAAGTAAGGTAACTGAAAATAATCAGATTACGTTACTGAGTTTGAGGATATCCAAAAGTTACGTTATTGATCACAATTTTGGACAGGTTCTGTAAACGGATTACATTTAGAAAGTAACCGACCCAAGTATTAGGTCACTTACAACTTGAGGAAGTGAGTTGTGATAAAACGGAACACTTAATAAAACGCATTCTCTTATTAATATTAACATCTTATAAATATTAACATTTCAGAGTATAATGCGTCAATCAAATCTCAGTTAAAATGTGAACATAATCTCAACATTTGAATTGTTTTTTCAAAGACAGGTTACATTTATCACAGAGAAAAATAAGGACAAAGGGAGGGATTTGAATAGGAATATAATGAGATTAGGAGGAACATTGAAAGATATATCACTTGATAAGTGTACTGTATGTGAGATTGTCTTACCGCTATGCCGTTGACGAA
Organism: Oncorhynchus nerka; assembly: GCF_034236695.1. Taxonomy (NCBI): domain Eukaryota; kingdom Metazoa; phylum Chordata; class Actinopteri; order Salmoniformes; family Salmonidae; genus Oncorhynchus; species Oncorhynchus nerka. The sequence continues at coordinate 7,251,777 of NC_088396.1, read as the reverse complement.
GGCAGCATACTGGGGTGGCAGTGTCATCCCTGATCTTCCCCACACACTGCTCCTCTCCACTGATTTGAAGAACTAGGATCACACACCATCAACAGCATCAGAAACTCTGAGGGTGGACCGATTAGTAACCTGCCTCTAGTCAACCATATAAGTCCCCATTTTAGATTTAATTTTTTGGTCTATATATCACAATTGTCTATATATCACAAATGTTGAAAAATAACTGGAGGGGCAATGGCATATGGCATATATGGTATGTAGCATATGGCATACATAACTATAAACATGTAAACAATTGAAAATAAAAAGTATATACAATCAGAAACATATTTTGGTGTAAAAATATGACCATACTGCACAGTATATGCCGAGATTGATATCAAAGTTTACAGGCACGTGCCCATTGTGGCACGTGGCATTTCTGTTTACACGCAGAATTGCCACAAGCAGAGCCATATACACTGCTGCTTGCCTGTTTCCTGTCTGTTGTGAAGTACAATACTGTAGTTTACTTATGTATAGTTTACCTGGCTGTACTGGAGAGCCTTGCTGAAGACCGCTGTACTGGTCCCCAAGAGCCCCACTCCCAATGTGTCCAGCATCATCCTCTTACTCCTGTGGATCACAGTATCTGTCAGGTGAACTGCGTTGAGGCTGGAGATGGCCGCACCAAAACTCTCTGTGACACTCTGGAAGAGACAGAGGAGTGTTATCAATGGGGATCAATGGGGACAGCATGGAGCCCTTATAACCATATTAGCTATTCTCACTGTAGAACCCAAGGGAAGTAACATCCATTTTGTCGATCTAACTACTAGCATGAGATTCACTTTGCAAATATGCCTTTGTCTTTGCCAAACAAAGTACACTAAAAGTTGTTAGTGTAACACTGACATGATGGGAAACCTTGCGTAGCATTGTGTCGCCTCTACTATCCCCTGTCGCCTTTTGGCTGTGTACATAACCAGGGATCCCTTTTATATCATAAGGCCTTTCTCAATGCTGGTTTACAAACTTTCCAGAATGGCCAAACCAAGGCATGCTTACTGAGGTGGGGTAACCCTCATGACAACCAAAGACAGTTTCTACTTCTACTTGTCTTTTTTTGATTGCTAGTACCACATTTCATTCCTTTCATGGTCTTGTCCTAATGTGTTGTATCGTCTATGTGTTTGTATTTGAGTATTGTCATGTGCATTGTCCTCAGTTCTTTATGATTGTCATGTCATTTCACCCCCCCCAAAACAAACAAAACAAACAGGGGATTTACATTTGAATAATTTAGCATATGCTCTCATCCAAGCGACTTAGTTGGTGCATTCTACTAAGGTATGTAAAACAACCACCCATTACAGTCATTGCAAGTGAAAAAAAACATTTAAAAAAGCTGCTATTAGAAAAATGAATGCTAGAAAGAAAAGATGAGACATTTTCGGAAGATGGGGACAGTCTGATGGTTGTCATGGGGGAGCTTGTTCCACCATTGGGGTACCAGGACAGGGAAGAGCTTTGACTGGGATGAGCGGGAGATGGCCCCTCCATCCAAGGGGTGGAAATGCCAAGCAACCAGAGGTGGCAGAGCGTAATGCTCAGCTCTGGGTATAGTGGCTGAACCAGAGGATTTGAAGACAAGGATTAGACTATCCATGTAAAAAAAAGTACTAATGCATTATTGTTTAATATTATAGTATTCTAGGAAAGGTTTAATCCATTTTATTCCAGCCATTTCACATGACTACTACTAGGGTCATGAGAAAAAGATGAGAGTTCACAGTAATTCTAATAAACAGACTTGAGGAACTCAAGCATGCCACTGCGTTTCGCAACTTCAGTTTTTTTGAGACACTGGAAATTTGACTTTGACTTTGTAATTTGTAAATCCTGGAATTTCCCCATTTGGTTCAATGGATATGGAAATGAAACAAAGCTACAATGTGAGCTAAAAGCACATTGACTAAAACCACGGCAGAATCCTAGACATAACAGCTTGCATGCGTGTGTTCAGATTCCCCCTTGGAATGTCTAAAAAGATACCACATCAAATAACACATACTTGATATAGGCTACATGATATGTGTTTTTTGATGCCAGTGTCTTACTTTCCCTTTCTTACCCCTGTCCTGTGGCTGCCCTGCTTTCACATGAGTTGTCTGAAGAGACGACAATGAGCCACAAAGGAGAAACACTGTGTTTCCACCTTGGGACCATCAGAGTTCGCTGTTGGACAGCTTTCTGTAATTGAAACGCTCAATTGATATTCTTAACCAATGACTCACTCATCCCCAGGGCCCAGTTTCTCAGAACTTTCAGAATTATCCGGACTCTGTAATGCTCTTTTTTTCAATCCAGGATCAGATCGATCTGGCTTTATTTTGCGAGTTTTTCCGAAAATAATCGGATAGGGTTATTCAGATCCAGATAACAGAATATCAAGAACACAGAATCTGGATTTAATGCTTTGAACAGGCCTACACCGTGCCTTCTCCTACACCGTGACATCTCTACACCTTGCCATCTCCTACACCTTGCCATCTCCTACACCGTGCCATCTCCTACACTTTGCCATCTCCTACACCGTGCCTTCTCCTACACCTTGCCTTCTCTTACACCGTGCCTTCTCCTACACCGTGCCATCTCATACACCGTGCCTTCTCCTACACCTTGCCTTCTCCTACACCGTGCCATCTCATACACCGTGCCATCTCCTACACCGTGCCTTCTCCTACACCTTGCCATCTCCTACACCTTGCCATCTCCTACACCGTGCCATCTCCTACACCTTGCCATCTCCTACACCTTGCCATCTCCTACACCTTGCCATCTCCTACACCTTGCCATCTCCTACACCTTGCCATCTCCTACACCTTGCCATCAACTGGATAGGTTATGGTACTACTTCTACACTGCCATAGGAAAACATATATGAGTAAACTACAGGAATAAAAGGTACTGGCGATAACAAATAAAAGAGCCTGCATATCACTTATTTGACACTTCTTAATATAACAACTGACCACGTACCTAAACTACAGTCAAATGAACATAATGAACATTTGGTTTTCAGGAGTACTAGGTCTTTCATGGGCTCTTGGGAAACTGGGCAACGGGAGGTCGTACATCCGGCATGATTGTGTGCAAGTGCTATTGAAGTCAGACCAATTTTTCAACCAATAAGATTTTAACTAGCTTGATAAGATAGCTAACGCTGCTAATAATAAAGTAAGCTAGCTTGCTTAACATTGAAAATATGGTCAAACTAGCTACAATATCCACATTGATAAGTGTAATTGTCAAAAAAGGTGAAAGGTCAGTGCCGAAAAATCACAACTTGGCAATTTGGGTAACAAAACGTTTCCCACTTGTAATTACAATTTGGACGGTCTGATTTTAAACCTAACCTTAACTTAAAAAGTCTTAAGTATTAAGGGGGTAGATCAGCTTTAATATTGCATATAGATTGTAGATAGCTGTCGGCGTATCCTAGCTATCCTGCTTCTTATGGGTCTGTGAAAGGTTCAAAAAATTGTGTGAGGGGAAGGAATAGGCAGATTTCTCCATCCCCTTCTCCGGCCGCTGTATTGGACAGTTCAATGGTAAGAAATGTCTCAGTCTCTGGAGCAAAATCTTTGTGCTGTCCAGGAGCACTAGTACAGGACATCAATAAGCTGCTCCCAAACATTTTAAATCTTCATCAGTAAATTGAGTCTATCATAGTTCATGTGGGATTCAATGACATTATGAAGGGCAGCTCAGAACAGCTGACAATGGATTTTAAAGAACAAAATGACACCAACAAACACCCCATAATATCTGGCCCTCTGCCCTCCCTAAATTGTGGCATTGAACGCTACGAGACTAATGTAGCTCTGTGGGTGTAACATTTTTTGACAATTACCTTCTGGAAACAAAGCGTGTTTTATCATCTGGGTTCCTGGATCCTTTCATTGCATTATAAGGCTGCGTTGAGTCAACGACTTATCAATGAACCAAGCCCAGCTCAGTTAATCCCTACCATTGTAATGCTGAGTTGTCATAATGCTTCCGCAAATGTACATTATCCCAGGGGCGTTGGAAGACACAATGTAAGTAACCTAATTTATGCCCCTCTAACTGCCCTAAATGCCTCTGCCCTAATATGTCCACTGTGTGCAGCTCACCCTGCACTAACATAAATAACATGAGCATGTCTAATTTAGCTAAACTTCACAGTAAAGCAATGAAAACAATCAAGCGTTCCTGAAAAGTACTAAACATAGTCCACGTTAGCATACGTAGCTTAAGAAACAAGGTTCATGAAATTAATAATTTGCTACTAACAGATGACGTTCATATTCTGGCAATCTCTGAAACTCACTTAGATAATACCTTTGATGATACAGTGGTAGCAATACATGGTCATAACATCTACAGAAAAGACAGAAATGCCAAATGTGGAAGTGTTGCCATTTAGATTCAGAACTACATTCCTGTGAAGCTTAGAGAGGATCTCATGTTAAATAATGTTGTAGTAATATGGCTACAGGTTCATCTGCCTACCTAATCCCCATTCTTGTGGGAACCTGCTATAGACCACCAATTGCTAAAATTCAGTATCTGGATAACATGTGTGAAATGCTTGATAATGTAGTATGTGATATCAACAGAGAGGTATATTTTCTGGGTGATTTAAATATTGACTGGAATCTTCAAGCTGCCCACTCAAGAAAAACCTTCAAAATGTAACCAATGCTTTGACGAAGGTCTTGAGGCCGATATGTAAAGATTATTAAAGAGCAGTGAGACTATCAACAGCAGTGTACAGGTTTCTCGCACACTGCTCTTGATAGTATCATTTCTCTTTAATAAGCTTGACATATGGGCCTCAAGGCCTTAATCAGAGCTTTTGTGAGTTTATTGTAGAGCTATTGGAGCTATTGTAGACATAGCTCCACCCACATCCGTTCCATGCATCAAATTGGGTTGGAGTCTAGGGAAAATAAGTGTTACCAAATATAGCAATGTGCATTTCATAAATATTTGAATAAAGTGTGTATATAAAACGTATTAAACACGTCTGTAAAACCACAATGAGGACATCGACCCACCAGGTAAGTTTTCATAAATCATTTGGTACAGCGCAATAGAAACGTCAAGAGTAATCTGAAATGGGAGCATTAATTCATGTTCACATTTACAACATAACAAACATAGGCATTTCATCATTAAGCCCTTTAGAAAATAATGTCTCTTTTACTCAGAGTATTATTTATATCACCTCCCCTGTCTTATCTTAACTTTCTCTATGCCACAAAATCTAAAGGTAGAAATATCATATTTTTGGTCATTAAAATATACTGCGACTGGATAATCCCTGTCGATTCTCCTGATTTAAATGTTATGTTCACTGATTCTCTGTTTGAGAGAGCGAGAGGTGTTACCTACATAGCAAAGCCCACATGGACAGTTAATAATGTAGATGACATGGGTGGTGGAGCCTGTAATAATGTCATTTATTTGGAACCGTTTTCCTGTATGTTGGTGGCGTAAATATTCACACTTCTCCATATTGTTGCATTGCACACCACCTCTGCATTTATAGCTACCATTTGGAAGAGAGCGTAAAAAAGCCTGGCTGATTTTCTTTAGTGGCTGGCAGTTGGCATGAACCAATTAATCGAGTAAATTGCGACCTCTCCTATATGTGGTGGATTCTTAAATTCAGCTGGCAGAGCTGGGTCTGATGATAAAACATGCCAGTGTTTCTTGATCGCATCTCCCACTTTTCGGGAGTTCAATGTATATGTGGTGGTGAACATTACGGAGTGCTCTTTAGCTCTAGTGGGTCTTTTTTTGTTGCAGTTCATCTCGTTTTCCCCAATGACAAATCAAGAGTTTCATCCACACATTGTGGAGAATAGCCTCTTCTTAGAAACCTATTGCGCATCTCCACTGCTTTTTCTAGATCATCCTCTGTGGAGAGTGGCACATATGGTGCAGTCTGAAAAACGGGCTTCGTGGAAGTCCTCTTTTTAATGGCTCAGGGTGGAAGCTGTAATAGAGTATTTCTGTCCGTTTCTTTTCTATACAGGGTTGTAAACAGGGTTCCATTTGATTTCTCAATCCACATATTAAGGTAATGAACACATTTAGTATCACATTCAATAGTGAATTTGAGATTGGGCTCAATGTCATTGAGGTATGCCATAAAGTCTGATAGCTCTTCTCCCGTTCCTCCCCATATGCAAAACATTTCGTCAATATATCGATACCACTTCAGGATTTTATTCAAAAATGGATTTTCGTTTTCATTTTTTTTGTAACAGTATTTTTGTATTGGAATTTCACCATTTTCACCCATATGAAGAGATACAACAACAGAGACAAAGCAACAAACAGCATACACACACACACACACACACATAGAATTTTCACCCATATTAAGAGATACAACAACAGAGACAAAGCAACAAACAGCACTCGCTTACACACACACACACATAGAATTTTTGTCACGTTCTGACCTTAATTTCCTTTGTTTTGTATTTATTTAGTATGGTCAGGGCGTGAGTTGGGTGGGTTGTCTATGTTTGTTTTTCTAGGTTTTGGGAATTTCAATGTTTCAGCCTAGTATGGTTCTCAATCAGAGGCAGGTGTCATTAGTTGTCTCTGATTGAGAATCATACTTAGGTAGCCTGGGTTTCACTGTGTGTTTGTGGGTGATTGTTTCCGTGTCTGTGTTTGTTCGCCACACGGTACTGTTTCGGTTTTGTTCACGTTTATTGTTTTGTATTCATTGAGTGTTCAGTTCATGTTTTTAAATAAACAACCATGGACACTTACCACGCCGCATCTTGGTCCGATCCTTGCTACACCTCCTCTTCAGACGAAGAGGAGGAAAACCCTTACAATTTTCACCCATATTAAGAGATGCAACAACAGAGACAAAGCAACAAACACCCCTCGCTTACACACACACACACACACACATAGAATTTTCACCCATACTAAGAGATGCAACAAACAGCACACACACACACACACACACACACACACACACACTCACCATCCCAGACATTCCTGCTTCATAGATAGCAACCCTAAGGGCAATAAAACAGGGGTGTGGGGCCATACTCTTTCAAAAGTTCAAACACAGATCCCCACCGTGCAACCAGGTCCCTAGACATCAATCAGCATGACAACTTCAAAGGAATAGATGCAATATAGATATAAAATAAAACACCCTCTAACACGTGACAACAGGAACAGGATGTCCTAGCCGGCTGCCCATATTTGGACATGTACGCGTCATCTGGACATAGGGCCATAAATCTACATTTTGACCCGTGCCGTCTACTTTATTCTCTCTTATGCTATCTTATGCGGTCTGAGTGGAAGGAGGAGTGCTGCAGCTCGATGATGAGGGAACACTGAGCGAGACTCTCCATTGAAGCGTTCCGGGGGAGGTTCCTGGGAAACCGGGGTGGCCGGGGAGGCGGCGCTGCTAACAGACGGTTACTGAGGGGCTGGGAGGTTACCGTCATGGAAGGCTGCCTACAGACAATCTGTTCAATGCTCGGTCATGGCATTCGGGGAAAGGTCTGGAACCCTTCCATAAGATCACAAAGTAACTCCTGGTGCCTTCCAATGGTGGCTTCTTGGGAGAAGATGGTGTTGTGGAGCTGGTATGAGTCTGCTGTGTCAGTCATGGCCAGTTCGTACTACCATGTCTTAGGGAAGACCCAGACGCAGACAGTGTTGAAGTAACAAAAGTTTAATATTAGAACAGGGGGCAGGCAATACGACAGGTCAAGGGCAGGCAGAGGTCAGTAATCCAGATTATAATGCAAAAGGTACAGAACGGCAGGAAGGCTCAGGGCAGGCAGAATGGTGAAAACCAGGAAAACTAGAAAACAGGAACTAGAAACAGACAGAAGCAAGGGGGGAAATGCTGGTAGGCTTGACAAACAAAACGAACTGGCAACAGACAAACAGAGAATACAGGTATAAATACACTGGGCGACACCTGGAGACAAGCAGAAAGACAGATTAAACAGATTATGGTGTGACAAAGCATGACATGCCAGCAACAAATCCTGACATTACACATAAAAGTAAAAGTGATCAAATTATGAAAGACAACCATTGTAATTTCGAATTCTGTAAAGTGACTGAGGAAGAAGTGAAAAAATTATTGTTGTCTATCAAGCCCCGGGGTCTTACAATTTGGATGGAAAATTACTGAGGATAATAGCAGACGATATTGCCACTCCTATTTACCATATCTTCAATCTAAGCCTACTACAAGGTGTGTGCCCTCAGGCCTGGAGGGAAGCAAAAGTATATTCGTTACCCAAGATTAGAAACTGGCTCATTTATTTATTTTTACATTTTAGTCATTTTATCAGATGCTCTTATCCAGAGCGACTTGGGTAAGGGTTAAGTGACTTGCACAACAGCAGATTTTTCACGTAGTCGGGCAGAATGACCTGCTAATCATAGTCTGCTGATGGATAAAACGTACAGTTGAAGTCAGAAGTTTACATACACTTAGGTTGGAGTCATTAAAACTCGTTTTTCAACCACTCTACACATTTATTGTTAACAAACTATAGTTTTGGTAAGTCAGTTAGGACATTTACTTTGTGCTTGACACAAGTAATTTTTCCAACAATTGTTTGCAGACAGATTATTTCACTGTATCACAATTCCAGTGGGTCAGAAGTTTACATACACTAAGTTGACTGTGCCTTTAACAGCTTGGAACATTCCAGATGATGATGTCATGGCTGTAGAAGCTTCTGATAGGCTAATTGACAATTTGAGTCAATTGGAGGTGTACCTGTGGATGTATTTCAAGGCCTACCTTCAAACTCAGTGCCTCTTTGCTTGACATCATGGGAAAGTCAAAAGAAATCAGCCAAGACCTCAAAATAAAATTGTAGACCTCCACAAGTCTGGTCAAATGTCAAATGCCTGAATGTACCACGTTAATCTGTACAAACAATAGTATGCAAGTATAAACACCATGGGACCATGCAGCCGTCACACCGCTCAGGAAGGAGATGCGTTCTGTCTCCTAGAGATGAACGTACTTTGGTAAGAAAAGTGCAAATCAATCCCAGAACAACAGGCAAAGGACCTTGTGAAGATGCTGGAGAAAACAGGTACAAAAGTATCTCTATCCACAGTAAAAACAAGTCCTATATCGATATAACCTGAATGGCCACTTAGCAAGGAAGATGCCGCTGCTCCAAAGCCGCCATAAAAAAGCCAGACTACGGTTTGCAACTGCACATGGGGACAAAGATCATACTTTTTATCCTCTGGTCTGATAAAACAAAAATGGAACTGTTTGGCCATACTGACCATTGTTATGTTTGGAGGGAAAAGGGGGAGGCTTGCAAGCCGAAGAACACCATTCCAACCATGTAGCACGGGGATGGCAGCACCGTGTTGTGGGGGTGATTTGCTGCAGGAGGGACTGGTGCACAAAATATATGGCATCACGAGGCAGGAAAACTATGTGAATATATTGAAGCAACATCTCAAGACATCAGTCAGGAAGTTAAAGCTTGGTCTCAAATAAATGGGTCTTCCAGTTAAACAATTAGCAGGGGGTTTAAAGCCATAACACATACAGTATAAGTGTCTGATATCGTCTGAAAGCTTAAATTAATATTACTGTACTGTCCAATTTACAGTAGCTATTACTGCTAAAAAATATCATGCTATTGTTTGAGGAGAGCTCCTAACAACAAAATACTTTTTTTTTTACAGCGATAGGTTTGATAAATTCACCTCTGAAGGTGAAATGTGTACTTACATTCTGAAATGTTACTCTGTTTAATCATCCCAAGGGTCCCAGACATGGCATGAAGTGTTGTTTTGTTAGATACAATCATTTTTCATATCCTAAAAAGGTCCATATAGCATGCACGATCGATTTGCATTTCCACTTGTTCAATTGCAAAGATAGGAATCTGTGAAAATCTATCCCTAAACGTTTTTTCAACATATTTATTCCCCAGAGATCCAGGACGTAGCCAGACTTCACTATATGATTAGGAGTGTAATATATCCTATAGGACACCACATTTGGTCAGAGAGCGACGCCTTCATTGCCCAGTGTTGACACGGGCGGTCTTCACTTGATTAACTTTGTCAAATGTCATGTAGCTTGCTCATACTTCAAGTTCTCTGAAAGTTATCTTCAAGTTATCTGAAACTTGCACATACACTGCTGCCCTCTTGTGGACACCATCGAAATTACCAGAGTGATGGCTAGATTTCGGACCTTTCTGTTGCATCTCAAAGATGGTGGTCTAAACTTTTTTTTAAACGTTTGTTTTTTTCTTTGTATTTTCTTCTACCAGATCTATTGTGTTATGTTCTCCTACATTCAATTCACATTTCCACAAACTTCAAAGTGTTTCCTTTCCAATGGTACCAGAATATGCATGTCCTTGCTTCAGGGCCTGAGCTACAGGCAGTTAGATTTGGCTATGTCATTTTAGGCGACAATTTAAAAAAAGGTGGCTATCCCTAAGAAGTTTTAAATGTACACGGAGAGCTAACATTAATAATATGCATGTCAATCTCTCATGGCTCAAAGTGGAGGAGAGATTGACTTCATCACTACTTGCTTTTGTAAGAATGCACCGAGGTCTCTGTTTAAACTACTAGCACACAGCTCGGACACCCATGCATACCCCACAAGACATGCCACCAGAGGTCTCTTCACAATCGTCTCGTCAAGTCAAGAACAGACTATGGGAGGCGCACAGTGCTACATTATGGCAATGCTAAATTAAACTCTATTCCACATCAGATAACTGATGCAAGCGATAGAATCATATTTAAAAACAGATAAAATACATCTTATGGAACAGCAGGGACTGTGAAGAAGCGCACACTCAGGCACACATACACATGATAAGACACACACTCTTCACACACTTGCACCTGGATGTTGTATTGTAGATATGTGATAGTAAAGTAGTGGCCTGAGGGAACACACTTAATGTACTGTGAAAAGTGTTATGAAATGTAATATTTTAAATTTGTCACGCACTGACCATAGAGAGTTGCTTATTCTCTATGTTGGTTGGGGTGTGACAGTGACTAGGGGGGGTTATCTAGGTGAATAATGATCTATTTTGGCCTGGTATGGTTCCCAATCAGAGGCAGCTGTTTATCGTTGTCTCTGACTGGGGATCATATTTAGGCAGCCATTTCCCCTTTGTGCTTTGTGGGATCTTGACTATGGATAGTTGCCTATTAGCACTATTATTAGCTTCACGTTTCGTTTTGAGATTTATTGTTTTGGTTTTGCTGTGAGTTTCACTTAGAAATAAAAAGATCTGGAACCCAGATCACGCTGCGCTTTGGTCCAGTTATTATAACGAACGTGACAGAAGATCCCACCAACAACGGACCAAGCAGCGTACCCGGGAGGTAATGGCATCCTGGTCTTTGGAGGAGATTAGGGAGAGAACATCCTGGACTTGGGACGACATAATGGCAGGAGAGAAGAGCCTTCCATGGAAGCAGGCGGAAGCAACGAAGGGGGGACAGGGACGAAGTCGGAGAGGAAGGCCACAGAAGGAACGTGTTGTCAGTTTAGTGCCACCTGAGTCAGCTCCCCGTACTTGTCCTGAGAAGTGTGTTAAAGTTCCGGTACCATTGATGCCGGCTATACGCACCAGGTCTCCAGTACGTTTCCACAGCCCTGTGCGTCCTGTTCCTGCTCCTCGCACTCTCCCACAAGTGCGTGACCCTGGTCCAGAGCCTCCTGGGGGTCAAGTTTAAGGAGCTCCTTTAGCACCTCGGACTCAGTGACTGCCTGCAGGGAGAAACTTTGTAATGGGGCAGGGGAAAAAGAGGGAGAAGCATCTGGGATAGTCACATTAGAAGGGGTGGGAGATGAGGAAATGTTGGACGGGCAAGGAGGCATGGCTGAGTCAAATCGGAATCCTGACTTACTGAAGTGGTGATTAAAGAGCTCAGCCATGTGCTTCTTGTCAGTAACAACCACATTAAATTTAAGGGACATGGGCAGCTGTGAGGAGGAGGGTTTATTCTCCAGGTCTAACCATTTTCCAGAACTTCTTGGGGTTAGACCCACAGAGAGAGAACTGCTCCTTAAAGTAACTAAATGTGGCCTTCCGGATAGCCTGAGTGCACTTATTTCTCATTTGTCTGAACTAGAGCAAGTCAGCCTGAGTATGTGTGTGCCGAGCCTTTCGCCAAATGCAATTCTTGAGGTGGAGTATCTCTGCAAGATCACGGTCGAACCAGGGGCTGAACCTGTTTTTAATTCTCATTTTCTTCATGGGGGCATGTTTGTAAACAATACCACTGAAAATATAAAACAATAAGGTCCAAGCGTCTTCAACAGAAGGAATCAAGCTGATTCTATATCATTTTACAGAGGCCAGTTCATGAAGGATGGCTTGCTCATTAATTTTTTTTTATGACAAATCAGAACAGGTCGTTTCACTGAGCAGCCATTACGAACACAGGCTGTAAAACAGTGATCACTAAGGTAATTACAGAAAACACCAGACTGATACCCATCAGGATTATTTGTGAGGATAACATCAAGGAGAGTAGCTTTTTCTGGGTGTTTGGTGTCATACCTTGTGGGATCGGTGATAATCTGAGAAAGATTTAGGGAGTCCCATTGCTATAGGACCTGGTCAGGTGGTTTAAGCATGTCCCAGTTTAGGTCACCTAGCAGAACAAATTCAGACTTAGTGTAAGGGAACAGGAGAGAGCTTAGGGCAGGTAGGGTACAGGCCGATGCTGATGGAGGATGATAGAACCCAGCAACAGTCAATAAAGAGCTATTTGAAAGTTTAATGCTTAAAACCAGCAAATCAAATTGTTTGGGGACAGACTTGGTAGAGACAACCAGGAACTCAAGGTGATCCTTGGTAAAGATTATCACTCCCCCATCTTTGGAAGATCTGTCTTGCTGAAAAAGGTTATATCCAGAAAGGTTAACGTCAGTAGTCAAAACATTCTTCCTTAACCACATCTCAGTAATGACCAACACATCTGAATTGGAACCCACATTTTCAATTGGTCCATTTTAGGTAATAAGCTTCTAGTGTTAATATGCAGAAAACTCAGGCTTTTACGAGTGCAGAAATCAGTGTAGCAGATATCAGAGCACAAGTCAGAATTGGGGCTAGCAACTGTAGATGGGCCAGGGTCTACGTGCACATTTCCAGATATCATCAACAGCAATACAATCAAGGTACGGCAGAGTACAGGGAGAGCTCTGCAGTGCTGATTTATGACATCTGAATGTGCATTAGATGGCAACAAGATCCTATTGTACAGCAATATCATCAGGCAACATGAATACAAATGTAATGAGGTCTGTGTGTAGCCGGGTGAAGGAGGGATGGACAGTGGGGCCCGCTGCCTGCTACCTGTACCAGACAGGGGGAGACAGACCAGGGAGATAGGGGTGAGTGTGGTGGGGTACCTGTACCAGACAGGGGGAGACAGACCAGGGAGATAGGGGTGAGTGTGGTGGGGTACCTGTACCAGACAGGGGGAGACAGACCAGGGAGAGAGGGGTGAGTGTGGTGGGGTACCTGTACCAGACAGGGGGAGACAGACCAGGGAGAGAGGGGTGAGTGTGGTGGGGTACCTGTACCAGACAGGGACAGACAGGGAGGAGACAGACCATGGTGGGGGAGAGAGGGGTGAGTGTGGTGTGGGGGTACCTGTACCAGACAGGGGGAGACAGACCAGGGAGAGAGGGGTGAGTGTGGTGGGGGTACCTGTACCAGACAGGGGGAAACAGACCAGGGAGAGAGTGTGGTGGGGGTGAGTGTGGTGGGGGTACCTGTACCAGACCAGACAGTGTGGGGGGAGACAGACCAGGGAGAGGGGTGAGTATGGTGGGGGTACCTGTACCAGACAGGGGAGACAGGGCAGACGGTGAACAGAGAGGGGGAGTGTGGTGGGGTACCTGTACCAGACAGGGGAGACAGACCAGGGAGAGAGGGGTGAGTGTGGTGGGGTACCTGTACCAGACAGGGGAAACAGACCAGGGAGAGAGGGGTGAGTGTGGTGGGGTACCTGTACCAGACCAGACAGGGGAGACAGACCAGGGAGAGAGGGGTGAGTGTGGTGGGGGTACCTGTACCAGACAGGGGAGACAGACCAGGGAGAGAGGGTGAGAATGGTGGGGGTACCTGTACCAGACAGGGGGAGACAGGGCAGACGGTGAACAGAGAGGGGGAGTGTAGTGGGGTACCTGTACCAGACAGGGGGAGACAGACCAGGGAGAGAGGGGTGAGTATGGTGGGGGTACCTGTACCAGACAGGGGGAGACAGACCAGGGAGAGAGGGGTGGGTGAGTGTAGACAGGGGTACCTGTACCAGACAGGGGGAGACAGACCAGGGAGAGAGGGGTGTGTGTTGGGGTACCTGTACCAGACAGGGGGAGACAGACCAGGGAGAGAGGGGTGAGTGTGGTGGGGTACCTGTACCAGACAGGGGAGACAGACCAGGGAGAGAGGGGTGAGTGTGGTGGGGTTACCTGTACCAGACAGGGGGAGACAGACCAGGGAGAGAGGGGTGAGTGTGGTGGGGGTACCTGTACCAGACAGGGGAGACAGACCAGGGAGAGAGGGGTGAGTGTGGTGGGGTACCTGTACCAGACAGGGGGAGACAGACCAGGGAGAGAGGGGTGAGTATGGTGGGGGTACCTGTACCAGACAGGGGAGACAGGGCAGACGGTGAACAGAGAGGGGTGAGTGTAGTGGGGTACCTGTACCAGACAGGGAGACAGACCAGGGAGAGAGGGGTGAGTGTGGTGGGGGTACCTGTACCAGACAGGGGGAGACAGACCAGGAGAGAGAGGGGTGAGTATGGTGGGGGTACCTGTACCAGACAGGGGAGACAGACCAGGGAGAGAGGGGTGAGTGTGGTGGGGGTACCTGTACCAGACAGGGGGAGACAGACCAGGGAGAGAGGGGTGAGTATGGTGGGGGTACCTGTACCAGACAGGGGGAGACAGGGCAGACAGGGGAGAACAGAGAGGGGTGAGTGTAGTGGGGTACCTGTACCAGACAGGGGGAGACAGACCAGGGAGAGAGGGGTGAGTATGGTGGGGGTACCTGTACCAGACAGGGGGAGACAGACCAGGGGGGGAGAGAGGGGTGAGTATGGTGGGGGGTACCTGTACCAGACAGGGGAGACAGACCAGGGAGAGAGGGGTGAGTGTGGTGGGGGTACCTGTACCAGACAGGGGGAGACAGACCAGGGAGAGAGGGGTGAGTATGGTGGGGGTACCTGTGCCAGACCAGACCAGGGAGAGAGGGGTGAGTGTGGTGGGGGTACCTGGGAGACAGGGCAGACGGTGAACAGAGAGGGGTGAGTGTAGTGGGGTACCTGTACCAGACAGGGGGAGACAGACCAGGGAGAGAGGGGTGAGTGTGGTGGGGTACCTGTACCAGACAGGGGGAGACAGACCAGGGAGAGGGGTGAGTATGGTGGGGGGGTAGAGAGGGGTGAGTATGGTGTAACCAGACAGGGGGAGACAGACCAGACCAGGGGGAGACAGACCAGGGAGAGGGGTGAGTATGGTGGGGGTATCTGTACCAGACAGGGGAGACAGACCAGGGAGAGAGGGGTGAGTATGGTGGGGTACCTGTACCAGACAGGGGGAGACAGACCAGGGAGAGATGGTGGGGGGTGAGTATGGTGGGGTACCTGTACCAGACAGGGGAGACAGACCAGGGAGAGAGGGGTGAGTATGGTGGGGGTACCTGTACCAGACAGGGGGAGACAGGGCAGACGGTGAACAGAGAGAGGGGGAGTCTGGTGGGGTACCTGTACCAGACAGGGGAGACAGACCAGGGAGAGATGGTGGGGGTACCAGACAGGGGAGACAGACCAGGGAGAGAGGGGTAGTGGTGGGGTACCTGTACCAGACAGGGGAGACAGACCAGGGAGAGACAGGGAGGGGGGAGAGTATGGTGGGGGGTACCTGTACCAGACAGGGGGAGACAGACCAGGGAGAGAGGGGTGAGTATGGTGGGGTACCTGTACCAGACAGGGGGAGACAGGGGGTACCAGACAGACCAGGGAGAGAGGGGTGAGTATGGTGGGGTACCTGTACCAGACAGGGGAGACAGACCAGGGAGAGAGGGGTGAGTATGGTGGGGGTACCTGTACCAGACAGGGGGAGACAGACCAGGGAGAGAGGGGTGAGTATGGTGGGGGTACCTGTACCAGACAGGGGGAGACAGACCAGGGAGAGAGGGGTGAGTATGGTGGGGTTACCTGTACCAGACAGGGGAGACAGACCAGGGAGAGAGGGGTGAGTATGGTGGGGGTACCTGTACCAGACAGGGAGACAGACCAGGGAGAGATGGGGTGGGGTGAGTATGGTGGGGGTACCTGTACCCAGACAGGGGAGACAGGGCAGATGGTGAACAGAGAGGGGGAGTGTGGTGGGGTACCTGTACCAGACAGGGGGAGACAGACCAGGGAGAGAGGGGTGAGTATGGTGGGGGTACCTGTACCAGACAGGGGGAGACAGACCAGGGCAGACGGTGAATAGATCGCCAGGTGGAATCCAAGCAGCAGTGTAGCAGGCAATGGGAGTAGGTGTCACCCACTTGGAAGATGCTTTTATTTCTGGAGGCAGATTTCTTGTAGAAAATGCCAGTGATTGGTATTTGAACAGCAGGAGGGGGGCTTCAGAGGAAGCTTCAAAGACTCATGACACTTGTTGGGCCCAAAGCCCTTTACTTCACACCTAACTGAGTGTGTATCTGGTCTGTCCTTTCAAGCCTGGGAGCTCAGTTCCAGTTTGGATGGTGTCCTCAGGTCTCTGCTGTTTGTTTGCTAGAGCACCCTCTGTATAACTTAAAAATAAAAATAAAACATTGGAAGCAGTAATCTCTCTGGTTAATTTTGGACAAAATTAGGTTGTAGGTTTGGAGTTCTGATCCGGAGCGAAGGCCATGATGTGGAGAGTAAGTTTACATTTACCTTATTTTACCATTTATTTTTAGATTGACCAATGGTGATTTATATACAGTTGAAGTCAGAAGTTTACATACACCTTAGCCAAATACATTTAACTCAGTTTTTCACAATTCCTGACATTTAATCCTAATAAAAATTCCCTGCCTTAGGTCAGTTAGGATCACCACTTATTTTAAGAATGTGAAATGTCAGAATAATAGTAGAGAGAATGATTTATTTCAGATTTTATTTATTTAATCACATTCCGAGTGGGTCAGAAGTTTACATACACTCAATTAGTATTTGGTAGCATTGCCTGTAAATCGTTTAACTTGGTACAAACGTTTCAGGTAGCCTTCAATAAGCTTCCCACAATAAGTTGGGTGAATTTTGGCCCATTCCTCCTGACAGAGCTGGTGTAACGGAGTCAGGTTTGTAGACCTCCTTGCTCACACACGCTTTTTCAGTTCTGCCCACAAATTTTCTATAGGATTGAGGTCAGGGCTTTGTGATGGCCACTCCAATACCGTGACTTTGTTGTCCTTAAGCCATTTTGCCACTTTGGAAGTATGGTTGGGGTCAATGTCCATTTGGAAGACCCATTTTTAACCAAGCTTTAACTTCCTGACTGATGTCTTGAGATATTGCCTCAATATATGCACATAATTTTCTACCCTATTGATGCCATGTATTTTGTGAAGTGCACCAGTCTCTCCTGCAGCAAAGCACCCCCCACAACATGATGCTGCCACCCCGTGCTTCACGGTTGGGATGGTGTTCTTCGGCTTAAAAGCCCCCCCCGTTTTCCTCCAAACATAATGATGGTCATTATGGCCAAACAGTTCTATTTTTGTTTCATCAGACCAGAGGACATTTCTCCAACAAGTACAATCTTTGTCCCCGTGTGCAGTTGCAAACCGTAGTCTGGCTTTTTTATGGATGTTTTGGAGCAGTGGTATCTTTCTTGCTGAGCGGCCTTTTAGGATATGTTAATATAGGACTTGTTTTACTGTGGATATAGATACTTTTGTACCTGTTTCCTCCAGCATCTTCACAAGGTCCTTTGCCTGTTGTTCTGGGATTGATTTGCACTTTTCGCAGCAACGTTCATCTCTAGGAGATTGAACGTGTCTCCTTCCTGAGCGGTATGACGGCTGCATGGTCCCACGGTTTTTATACTTGCGTACTATTGTTTGTACAGATGAACATGGTACCTTCAGGCATTTGGAAATTGCTCCCAAGGATGAACCAGACAATTTTTTTCTGAGGTCTTGGCTGATTTCTTTTGACTTTCCCATGATGTCAAGCAAAGAGGCACCGAGTTTGAAGGTAGGCCTTGAAATAAATCCACAGGTACACCTCCAATTGACTCAAATTGTCAATTAGCTTATCAGAAGCTTCTAAAGCCATGACATCATTTTCTGGAATGTTCCAATCTGTTTAAAGGCACAGTCAACTTAGTGTATGTAAACTTCTGACCCACTGGAATTGTGATACAGTGAAATAATCTGTCTGCAAACAATTGTTGGAAAAATGACTTGTGTCAAGCACAAAGTAAATGTCCTAACTGACTTACCAAAACTATAGTTTGTTATTAACAAGAAATGTGTGGAGTGGTTGAAAAACGAGTTTTAATGACTCCAACCTAAGTGTATGTAAACTTCCGAGAAATCCAAGTTATCTAACTCCAAATCTATACTTTTGTAAAAACCATGTTGACAGATGTGAGATCTCACATGAAGCTGTGTGTCTCTCTCTGAGGGAGGCTATAAACTATCAATGTTCGCTAACAATAAAGATACTTATAAACAAGTCAAGGTACCTACCCAGCATCTACTGAAAATATTTTTCCTCTTCACTGCCACTTCAAGAAGATATTTACTAAAATTGTCTGAGCTTCATATGTCTCTCCAGACAGCATGAGGTTGGTGTCTAAAACGGATCATTTGAATATACAGAATCTACAGTAAGCATAAGAAATACAATATTGTATGTTAGAGTAATTTTTACAGGATGCCTTCAATTACAGTACTTTTCAGCATTTTACCCACAGTGCAGTGCAATCTACAGCATTAATGCTGTAAAACACATTTACGGTATTTTCAAATCAAAATCAAATCAAACTTTATTTGTCACATGTGCAAATACAATACAAGTTTATACCTTACCGTGAAATCTTACGAAATCTTAGTTCAGAAAATATTTACCAAATTAACTAAAGTAAAATAAATAATAAAAAGTAACACAATAAAATAACAATAACGAGGTTATATACAGGGGGTACCGGAGTCAATGTGCAGGGGTACAGGTTAGTCGAGGAAAATTTGTACATGTAGGTAGGTGTGAAGTGACGATGCATTAGAGGTCGACCGATTATGATTTTTCATTGCCAATACCGATTATTGGAGGACCCCAAAAAAAAGCCGATACCGATTCATCGGACGATTAAAAAAAATGTGATTTGTAATAATGACAATTACAACATTATTGAATGAACACTTATTTAACTTAATATAATACATCAATAAAAATCCATTTAGCCTCAAATAAATAATGAAACATGTTCAATTTGGTTTAAATAATGCAAAAACAAAGTTTTGGAGAAGAAAGTAAAAGTGCAATATGTGCCATGTAAACAGCTAACGTTTCAGTTCTTTGCTCAGAACATGAGAACATATGAAAGCTGGTGGTTCCTTTTAACTGGAGTCTTCAATATTCCCAGGTAAGAAGTTTTAGGTTTAGTTATTATAGGAATTATAGGACAATTTCTCTCTATACCTTTGACTATTGGATGTTCTTATAGGTGTAGTATCTGGGATCTACATCTGTTTATATTAGTTACTGTGCTGTTACTAAGCAGTAATGCATTACGGCAGTGTGACGTTACTACACCTAATAGGAAATGCACATGCGCACTGGAATGCCGGGAACTGTAGAGCACGAGGGGTTTTTGACTAAACGACAACTAACTGTACTCCCGTCTCCTGCCTGGTCATTTCTCCACAACACAAATATTACAGTGGCGACGAGATGATTAAACTACATAAACGGACATTGCTTGAAGGGAAGAATGTTGCGTGAGTAATGAAACTCAAAAAAAAAAAAAAAAAATGTAATTCGTCAGTTATTTTTTATTTTCTTTCGCCAGTAGAGTAGGCTAAGCACTGCTAGCACTGCTAGTACAGTATTCAGGAGCTGCCAAGTAGCAAGACTATTGGAGTCCAGAATAGCGACACTGCCCTCTGGTGGTTAAATAAAAGAAACTGTCATTGAACCCATTGAAATTAGGCGATCTCAGTGGAGAAATATTGTCAAGGAAAAAAAAAAAAAAAAAAGGAAGAAGGGACGTAACACGGTGTGTACATTAATACAAATGAGTGCAGTGAATGAAGTAATTGCAGAAACTTCTGAAGTGAAGAAGTAGATGAATATTCAGAAAATTAAGGAATATAAGGAAACTGAACAATTAACTGTGAAAATGGCAACCATTGGTCGAGTACCAGAGTTTGAGGCTACAAAAGAGGATTTTGATTCCTATTTTGGAGCGTTTTGAACGTTGGCTGGCTGCAAATGAAATCAAAGATGGAAAGAAAGCAGACGTATTTCTCAGTGTTTTGGGTCCAACTGAGTATGGATTGCTGAAAGGTCTCATTGAACCAATGAAAGCAGTGGAGTTGAACTATGCAGAACTGACTGAAACTCTTTCAAGGTATTTCAAGCCTAAGCCAATTCTCATTGCAGAACGTTTCAGATTTTACCAACGTCACCAGAGTCAAGGGGAAACCGTGGCTGACTACATCATTGCTTTGAAAAGGCTGGCAAGTACATGTGAGTTTGGACGATTTCTTGATGATGCTCTCCGAGACAAGTTTGTATGTGGTCTCACAGGTGAAGCATATCACAGAAGGCTCCTGTCAGAGAAGGACCTGACCTTTAAGAAAGCCTGTGATATAGCACTTGGACTCGAGCTTGCCCACAGGGATACTATTGAGCTATCGGGACAGGCAGAACGTCAGAAAGGTGTTCACAAGGTCAGTGATGCACGTGGTGAAAAAAGCTCACAAAAGTCACACTTTTTTCAGTCCCGTCCCTCAAGGTTACACAAGAACAAAGCAGCCCACATCTCAAAGGTCTAAGCCAAGTTGCTACAGATGTGGGGGAGATAATCATCAGCACAGTGAATGTCGATTCCAAAAGGAAAAGTGCCACAATTGTGGAAAGGTTGGACATTTACAGAGAGTGTGTAAAGCCTCAAAACGCACGGCAAGAGCGCACAAAGTGTCAGACGCAGACGCAGACGCAGCACAAGAAGAGGAAGGTACAACTGAAACAGTAGTGGAACTGTTCACAGTGTACACAGCTCAACAACTAAAAGATGGAATCTATCTCAACATGGAGTTAGCAGGAAAACCAGTTAAAATGCAGCTGGACACCGGAGCGTCTGTATCCCTGGTTCCAGAGAGACTCTACAAAGAAAAACTGAAAGAGTGCCCTCTTCAGCCCGCGTCCATCCGCCTTTCTTCATACACTGGTGACACTATTCCTGTGTTAGGGCAGATCCAGGTACCAGTCCGGTATGAGGGGAAGGAGTGGACGCTACCGCTTGTCATTGTTAAAGGAGAAAAATCAGCCTTGCTAGGCAGAAACTGGCTACAAAATATCAAGTTGAACTGGGGAGAAATCTTCAGTCTGAGAAATGACAAACCAGTGAGTCAGGCTACACTCACTAACATGCTGGAGAAGCACAAAGAACTTTTCAAAGATGGCTACGGTGAAATACAAGACTTCACAGCAAAAGTCAGAGTGCAAGAAGGAACCAAGCCTATCTTTCACAAACCACGTCCAGTTCCCTATGCTCTTAAGGAAGCAGTAGAGAAGGAACTGGACCGCCTACAGAAGAATAACATAATAACGAAAGTAGCGAGGAGCGACTGGGCCGCTCCGATTGTTGTAGTCCCAAAGAAAGACAAGACCGTCAGAATGTGCGGTGACTACAAGGTCACAGTAAATCGCTGCATACTACCAGAGGAATATCCACTACCAAACGCTGAAGATCTGTTTGCCACTCTAGCTGGTGGGAAGGTTTTCAGTAAGCTGGACCTGGCATTCGCTTATCAGCAACTGAAGCTGGATCCGGAGTCAGAACAGTATCTGACCATCAATACACACAAGGGGCTATTCAGATTCAATCGCTTGGCCTATGGAATCTCGACAGCTCCAGCGATATTCCAACAAACAATGGATCAGATCTTGGACGGTATAGACCATGTTGTGTGCTTCATGGACGACATCCTCGTGTCAGCACCAACCATTGGAGAGCACCTTGTAGTGCTGGACAAAGTGATGTCAAGACTGGAGAAATACGGAGTGAGAATGAAACGCAGCAAGTGTGAGTTCCTCCAGGACTCAGTGGAGTATCTCGGATACAAGATTGATGCACAAGGCCTGCACCCAACCAACAGCAAGGTGGAAGCAATCGTAAACGCTCCAGCACCCACAAATATCTCAGAGCTGAGGTCATTTTTGGGGCTCCTGAACTATTACGGAAAGTTTGTGGCAAACTTTGTCCACATTGTTGCATCCACTTCACCAACTGCTGCAGGCCGATACAAAGTGGAATTGGTCCCCACAATGCGAAGAAGCATTCAAGACTTGCAAACAGCGTCTGCTAAAGAGCAAGTGGCTTGCCCACTATAACACAGAGATGAAGCTGAGACTCGCGTGTGATGCATCTCCATACGGAGTAGGAGCCGTCATCTCACATGTTCTACCGTCAGGTGAAGAACACCCTATTGCATTTGCATCACGGACTCTGCCACCAAGTGAGAAAAATTATGCTCAAATTGAGAAGGAAGCCCTGAGCATAATATTCGGAGTGAAGAAGTTTCACAAATACCTCTACGGAAGGAAGTTCCAACTGCTGACAGATCACAAGCCTCTGTTGGCCATCCTTGGACCAAAATCAGCTATACCAACCCTTGCGGCACTTCGAATGCAACGTTGGGCTCTGATATTGTTAGCCTACGACTACGAGATTGAGTACAGACGATCCAGTGATCACGCAAATGCCGATGCACTATCGAGACTACCGTGCAATAGTGACTCCGACAGTGAAGATGATAGAGCAGTCTTCCAGATCTCTCTCATTGATGAACTGCCCATATCTGCTTCTGACATAGCAGAGGAAACAAGGAAAGACCCAGTGCTTTCCAAAGTCTTGGACTTAACATTAGGCGGTTGGCCAACCTTCGTAAATGACGATAACCTTCGTCCATTCATCGACAAGAAAGACCAGTTGTCCACTGATCAAGGGTGTGTTCTGTGGGGATCAAGGGTGGTGGTACCTCACAAATTCCAGAGGAGACTGCTATCTGACCTGCATGAGGGACATCCAGGGATCACTCGAATGAAAGCACTCGCTCGCAGTTATCTGTGGTGGCCTGGACTGGATCAGGACATTCAACAGCATGTTGTTCAAATATTGCATTAGTAGTTACCTAACATATTTACCTTGTTCTCTGGGAGTTAAACACTATGGGGGAGGAGTGTAGTATCTGGGATCTACATCTGTTTATATTAGTTACTGTGCTGTTACTAAGCAGTAATGCATTACGGCAGTGTTACGTTACTACACCTAATAGGAAATGCACATGCGCACTGGAATGCCGGGAACTGTAGAGCACGAGGGGTTTTTGACTAAACGACAACTAACTGTACTCCCGTCTCCTGCCTGGTCATTTCTCCACAACACAAATATTACAATAGGCACTTTAGTATTGCCAGTGTAACAGTACAGCTTCCGTCCCTCTCCTCGCCCCTACCTGGGCTTGAACCAGCAACACAATGACAACAGCCACCCTCGAAGCAGCGTTACCCATGCAGAGCAAGGGGAACAACCACTCCAAGTCTCAGAGCGAGTGACGTTTGAAACGCTATTAGCGTGCACCCCGCTAACTAGCTAGCCATTTCACATCGGTTACACCAGCCTAATCTCGGGAGTTGATAGGCTTGAAGTCATATACAGCGCAATGAAGAGCTGCTGGCAAAACGCACAAAAGTGCTGTTTGAATGAATGCTTATGAGCCTGCTGCTGCCTACTATCGCTCAGTCAGACTGCTCTATCAAATCATAGACTTAATTATAACATAACACACAGACCATTAATATGGTCGAATCCGGAAACTATCATCTCGAAAACAAGACGTTTATTCTTTCAGTGAAATACGGAACCGGATGGCAAGACGTAACGGATGGCATCCATAAGTCTAAATATTCCTGTTACATTGCACAACCTTCAATGTTATTGTCAAACCCTGACCATAGTTTGCTTTGTATGTTTCTATGTTTTGTTTTGTCAGGGTGTGATCTGAGTGGGCATTCTATGTTGTGTGTCTAGTTTGTCTGTTTCTGTGTTTGGCCTGATATGGTTCTCAATCAGAGGCAGGTGTTAGTCATTGTCTCTGATTGGGAACCATATTTAGGTAGCCTGTTTGGTGTTGGGTTTTGTGGGTGATTGTTTCCTGGCTTTGTGTTTGTTGCACCAGATAGGGCTGTTTCGGTTTTTCCACGTTTATTGTTTTGTATTATGTTCATGTTTAGTTTTCTTATTAAAAAACATGAACCTCAACCACGCTGCATTTTGGTCCGCCTCTCCTTCCCAGGAAGAACCCCGTTACAGTTATGTCATAATTACGTAAAATTCTGGCAAATTAGGCGGCCCAAACTGTTGCATATACACTGACTCTGCGTGCAATGAACGCAAGAGAAGTGACACAATTTCACTTGGTTAATATTGCCTGCTAACCTGGATTTATTTTAGCAAAATATGCAGGTTTAGAAATATATACTTCTGTGTATTGATTTTAAGAAAGGCATTGATGTTTATGGTTAGGTACAGTCGTGCAATGATTGTGCTTTTTTCGCAAATGCGCTTTTGTTAAATTATCCCCCGTTTGGCGAAGTTGGCTGTCTTTGTTAGGAAGAAATAGTCTTCACAGAGTTCACGAGCCAGGTTAGCAGGCAATATTGACTAAATATGCAGGTTTAAAAATATATACTTGTGTATTGATTTTAAGAAAGGCATTAATGTTTATGGTTAGGTACACATTGGAGCAAGACAGTCCTTTTTCGCGAATACGCACCGCATCAATTATATGCAACTCAGGACATGCTAGATAAACTAGTAATATCATCAACCATGTGTAGTGATTATGATTGATTGATTGTGTTTTATAAGATAAGTTGGCTTCTTACTGCATTCGCGTAACAGGCAGGCTCCTCGTGGAGTGCAATGTAATCAGGTGGATAGAGCGTTGGACTAGTTAACTGTAAGATTGCAAGATTGAATCCCCGAGCTGACAAGGTAAAAAACTGTCATTCTGCCCCTGAACAAGGCAGTTAACCCACCGTTCCTAGGCCATCATTGAAAATAAGAATGTGTTCTTAACTGACTTGCCTAGTTAAATAAAGGATAAATAAAGGTGTAAAAAAAAATATATATATATATTTAAAAACTGGCCAAGTCGGTGTCCAAAAATGCAGATTTCCGATTGTTATCAAAACTTGAAATCGGCCCTAATTAATCGCCCATTCCGATTAATCGGTTGACCTCTACTATGCATAGATAATAAACAGCAAGTAGCAGCAGTGTACAAAGCCAATGGGGGGGTCAATGTAAATAGTCCGGTTGCTATTTGATGAATTGTTCAGCAGTCTTATGGCTTGGGGGTAGAAGCTGTTAAGGAGCCTTTTGGTCCTAGAGTTGCCACTCCGGTACTGCTTGCCGTGCGGTAGCAGAGAGAACAGTCTATGACTTGGGTGACTGGAGTCTCTGACAATTCTTTGGGCCTTCCTCTGACACCGCCTAGTATATAGGTCCTGGATGGTAGGAAGCTTGGTCCCAGTGATGTACTGGGCCGTACGTACTTAAGGTCAGATGCCGAACAGTTGCCATACCAGGTGGTGATGCAACCGATCAGGATGCATTCTAATGTGTTTTACTGTTGAAATTACAGAAAAGTATTACAATGTAGTCTATTACAGTAAAATATTGCAGTTATGTTCAGAATAACAAATAGGCAAATGAATAAACAATTAGGCTATTTTTCACAGGTACAAATATGTCAGACTGTGGATTAAAATCAATATTGTGATCCAAACATTTTCTATGGTGACCTGACCTAGGCCGGGATTCAGGCCAATCACGGGTTATAGCCTCGGCATTGATGCTTTTAACAGACATTTTAATTGAGATGATATATACTGTGAATGGGATCTCCGCAAACGTGGGAACATTGCCTTTAAAAGCCAAAATGCCAATAACCTGCAAAAAAATATTGTCCCTTTAAATGTATGACTTATTCAATGTACCTTTCTTGTAACATGACTGATCTAGGCTAATAGAGACAACGATGGTACAATATCCCCACTGAGCAAAAAACTGGTTGAATCAACTTTGTTTCCATGTCATTTCAACCCCCAAAATCACTAAGAGGATGTTGAATCAACGTGTAAAACTAATTGGATTTGCAAAAAGTCGTCTTGTTTTCAACCAACGTTTAACCTAAATCCAATAACATGGTGACATTTGTTGTTGATTTGACATTGAATTCATGTTAGATGAAATCAAATTTAAATCAAAACTAAACTTTAAACTGACATATGTGCCCATTGGGTCCTGTCTCCCCTAGTCTCACCATTGTCATAGAATGCAGTCATAGACTAGGCCTACTGTAGGTCTATTGTTGGTAAAGAGTTAACAGTCATCATTCAAATCAGCTGTCTACTCTCTCCTCCCCCGCAAGCACAGCATTACATAAACAAACCGCTAGACTTTCTGTCTCATTATTATAGGGATTCCAGTCGGTGACAGTACACAGAACTGCGCGTAAAGATGGCAATGACGGACACAGAGTGGGGGAGCTCAAATCGAGCCGAGTCTGGGTCCCCATTCTCTGAGATAATTGAACTGAATGTCGGGGGACAGGTGTATGTGACACGGCACATAACTTTGGTCGCCGTTCCAGACTCGCTCCTCTGGACCATGTTCAGCAAGAAGGCTCCAAAGGACCTGGCGCGAGACGGCAAAGGGCGCTACTTCTTGGACAGGGACGGTTTCTTGTTCCGTTATATTTTAGACTACCTGCGGGACCTCAACCTGGTGCTGCCTGATTATTTCCCCGAGAAAAGCCGGCTGCAGAGGGAGGCTGAGTTTTTCCAGCTGCGGGACCTGTCTAAGCGCCTGAGCCCCAGTATGAGCAAAGAGAACTCCATCAACGAGGAGATTTGCCCGAGCGACACCGAGGAGGGTGCGCTTCAGTGCGGCACCGGGTCCTCCAGCGTTGGCATGGAAACTTTGCGCATGATGACTGCAATGAGCAGCGCTCGCTCCCAGTCTATGGAGTCCAGAAAGTCGGGCTACATCACAATTGGATACCGGGGATCGTACACTATAGGGAGAGATATCCAAACCGACGCCAAGTTCAGGAGAGTGGCGCGCATCACGGTGTGCGGGAAAACTTCCCTTGCCAAAGAAGTGTTCGGGGACACTTTGAATGAGAGCAGGGACCCCGACCGGCCACCGGAGAGGTATACGTCCCGTTACTACCTGAAATTCAATTTCCTTGAGCAGGCGTTTGACAAGCTGACCGAGGTTGGCTTTCACATGGTGGCTTGTAGCTCCACGGGCACATGCGCCTACACCAGCAATGACCCAAACGAGGATAAAATCTGGACGAGTTATAACGAGTATGTGTTCTGTCGGGACTAAAATGTTAACATGGTCACCACCTGAGCCCACCCACTGCCAACAGAAAATTACTGTTTTGTGTTTACTCGTGTAAATAGACATCTCATAATTACCACAAAGAGAATAGGGCCTGCATATTTGATCTTTGACATTGTCTCCAGCATATATTATTCAATGTCATTATTTAAAATCTCTTTACATATTTAATGGGAAATAGCCACAGACTATAGGTCAATACACACTAACCTAGAATTCCGGATGTTATCATATGTTAATTTTCCTTGTGGAGATGGCTATTGAATGAATGAATTGAAGGACATTTTACACACACGCACATGTAACAGATGTCCCATGAAGACAAGAAGACGTGTCATCCTTGATAAATCTCTTGAGTTGTGTTTGTAAAGAAAGGACTGTCCAGCCAGCGATCCCAGATTGGTGTTTATTCTGACGATAGACACAAAGGAGCACATTAGATGTGCCGGACAATAATATGTTGATTGCTGTAGATTAGTGATTTTGTCTTTTAGCATGGAAATAACTGTGAATTAGCAGGGAGCGACCATTACAAATAGGGCATGCTAGCTAACTTGCTCTTACAGCAATGACATACAAAAGCACACCCCAGGAAGCCCTCAATATCTAACAGGTAACACACACACACATATATATACACAAATGATAGAAAACATTAAGGATACCTGCTCTTTCCATGACATAGACTGACCAGGTGAATCCAGGTGAAAGCTATGATCCCTTATTGATGTCACTTATTAAATCCACTTCAATCAGTGTAGATGAAGGGGAGAAGACAGATTAAAGGAGGATTTTTAAGCCTTGAGACAATTGAGACATGGATTGTGTATGTGTGCCATTCAGAGGGTGAATGGGCAAGACAAAGGATGTATTTGCCTTTGAACGGGGTATGGTAGTAGGTTCCAGGCGTCAAGAACTGCAACGCTGCTGGTTTTTCATGCTCAATAGTTTCTCGTGTGTATCAAGAATGGTCCACAATCCAAAGAAAATCCAGCCAACTGTTTTATTTTATTTTTTATTTCACCTTTATTTAACCAGGTAGGCTAATTGAGAACAAGTTCTCATTTGAAACTGCGACCTGGCCAAGAAAAAGCGTAACAATTCGACACATACAACAACACAGAGTTACACATGGAATAAACAAAACATACATTCAACTTGACACAACTGTGGGAAGTATTGGAGTCAACATGGGCCAGCATCCCTGTGGAACGCTTTCAACACCTCGTAGAGTCCATGCCCCGACGAATTGAGTCTGTTCTGAGAGCAAAAGGGTGGGTGCAACTCAATATTAGGAAGGTGTACTCAGTCTATCTATCTATCTATCTAGAAATGTACATAGTGAACTCATACACATTGTAAATATGAAAATAGGATAGAGTATTTCAGAACGTGACCTACTGCTTGTATAGCAATATCAGACTAGGAAGAATTGACGTTCGCAATCTCCTATCTGCAAGCATGACCAATGGCATAGCACCTTATTGATATGTAAATTCAACCAACCAATAGGAATATGTAAACATACGCATGCACTTGATTCACACGGGAAACTGTTGAGCATTTTCCACCAGGTAGTGTTGCAGGTCTTGACACAAACCGGTGCACCTGGCACCTACTACCATACCCCATTCAAAGGAACTTGAATATTTTGTCTTGCCCATTCACCCTCTGAAGGGCACACATTCACAATCCACGTCTCAATGTTTAAAAATCCTTCTTTAACCTGTCTCCTCCCCTTCACTGATTAGAAGTGGACTTAGTGACACCAATAAGGGACCGTAACTTCCACCTGGATTCACCTGGTCAGTCTATGTCATGGAAAAACATAATGTTTTATACACTCAGTGTATACATGCCACCTTTCAGTTATTTCATAGACCGGTCACCATGGTTCCCTGCCACTGACTGGTAACCTTCAGTATTGTTTTCTGAATCTAGTCTTGTGAAAAAATACATAGAGTTGATTTACGTAAGAGATGATTTTGAATGTCCAAGAGTAATAGACATACATGTATTTCTACTTTATTTTGTGTACTAGAACTTCTACAGAGCCTATATTGACCTGAAATAACTTGCATTATTAGCCTACTAAGACCACATCTCTGCCGAGCTGACAAATGCAAATTCCTGTAGTAATAATGGTGTTGTAATGAAATTGGGTTATTTATCTGTGCGAGACTAGGCAATCAAAGCATTCCTCCCTGTCTCAATTTGCATGACAATGTTAAATTAACCCCCATCAGACTCCACTTTGTGATCCATAAAGTTAATACAACAGCGTATAGACATGGCAGAACATTATTGTATTATTTTACAGCATTTTAGTCAGCGTAATTCATTCATTAGAGGCTTGCTTTATCAAATAATGTATTTTCTACTTCATTCCACAGTAGTCTGATTGCCCAAAAATATGTATTTGTTTTGTTGCGTTGCATATTTGTTAACTTGTTCAGATACTGAAATAAAGTCTTCTGCAATTCTAACATATTGTCTATGCTAAGTTTAACACTGACTGAAGACACTGTGCTGGATCTTTCCTAACCATAAGTGGTTTCTATTTCTAGAGAGAGGGGCCATTACCCCTAGAGGGTTGCAGGTTCTAATACAGGGCTGTCGAGAGAAATCTGGTGGGAGTGAGCATCAGCATTCCAGGTGACACCTACTGCCATTGTGCCCTTGATCAAGGTACATAACCCCAAAACCGCTCAAGGGTCGCTGCTCTGCGACAGACTGTCATGTGTGGTGTGTCAAGTTGGGAACTCGTGTGTCACTTCATAGAAATGATCTCTTCATCGAAATATGTTCTTGAATGATCAGAAGATTCTCTTCTATACAAATATTCTGTATAGATGACTCCCTTCAATTCATTTAAGTTCCTTCGCTGAATACACATATGAAAAAGAACGTTTCACATTGAACAGCATCAATCATTGCCGAATCACATCTCTTTACTATCCGATTGCAGAGTTTTCAAACTTTGTACATCACATACATTACTTTTACATTTTGTGGAGAGCCATAATACGAGCCTATAACACCAATCATACTCATGTTATCTCATCATGTTGGTGACCAGGGTGAATTCTGCACTGGGAACAGACTGGTTGACTCTGTTGTCCTGCCCTCCAGGACACCTACACCACCCGATGTCACAGGAAGGCCAAAAAGATCAACAAGAACAACAACCACCCAAGGCACTGCCTGCTCACCCCGTTACCATCCAGAAGGCGAAGTCAGTGCAGGTGCATCAAAGCAGGGACCGAGAAACTGAAAAACAGCTTCTATCTCAAGGCCATCAGACTGTTAAACAGCCATTACTGGCACAGAGAGGCTGCCACCTACACAGAGACTCAAAATCATTGGCTACGTTAATAAATGTATTGCTAATCACTTTAAATAATGCCACTTTAATAATGTTTACATATCTTGCTTTACTCATCTCATATGTACGCTACCGTTGAAAAGTTTGTGGTCACTTAGAAATGTCCTTGTGTTTGAAAGAAAAGCACATTTTTTGGCCCATTAAAATAACATCAAATTGATCAGAAATACAGTGTAGACATTGTTAATGTTGTAATTGACAATTGTAGCTGGAAATGGCAGATTTTTTATGGAATATCTACAGAGGCCCATTATCATCAACCATCACTCCTGTGTTCCAATGACACGTTGTGTTAGCTAATTCAAGTTTATCATTTTAAAATGCTAATTGATCATTAGAAAAACTATTTTGCAATTATGTTAGTTGAGTATCTGGAGCAGCAGCATTTGTGGGTTCGATCACAGGCTCAAAATGGCCAGAAACGAAGGACTTTCTTCTGAAACTCGCCAGTCTATTCTTGTTCTGAGAAATGAAGGCTATTCTATGCGAGAAATTGCCAAGAAACTGAAAATCTTGTACAACGCTGTGTACTACTCCCTTCACAGAACAGCGCAAACTGGCTCTAACTAGAATATAAAGAGTAGTGGGAGGCCCTGGTGCACAACTGAGCCAGAGGACAAGTACATTTTTTACCTTTATTTAACTAGGCAAGTCAGTTAAGAACAAATTCTTACTTTCAATGACGGCCTAGAAACAGTGGGTTAACTGGCTTGTTCAGGGGCAGAACGACAGATTTGTACCTTGTCAGCTCGGGGATTTGAATTTGCAGCCTTTCGATTATTAGTCCAACGCTCTAACCACTAGGCTACGCTGCCACCCCTACATTAGAGTGTCTAGTTTGAGAAACAGACGCCTTACAAGTCCTCAACTGGCAGCTTCATTAAAATAGTACCCGCAAAACACCAGTCTCAACGTCAACAAGAAATTGCCAAGAAACTGAAGATCACTCTCAACGTCAACAGTTAAAAGGCGACTCCGGGATGCTGGCCTTCTAGGCAGAGTTGCAAAGAAAAAGCCATATTTCAGACTGGCCAATAAAAAGAAAAGATTTAGATGGGCAAAAGAACACAAACACTGGACAGAGGAACTCTGCCTAGAAGGCCAGCATCCCGGAGTCGCCTTTTAACTGTTGACGTTGAGAGTGATCTTCAATTTCTTGGCAATTTCTTGCATGGAATAGCCTTAGTTTTTCAGAACAAAAATAGACTGATGAGTTTCAGAAGAAAGTTCTTTGTCTCTGGACATTTTAAGTCTGTAATCCAACCCACAAATGCCGATGCTGCAGATACTCAACTAGTCTAAAGAAGGACAATTTTATTGCTTCTTTAATCAGAACAACAGTTTTCAGCTGTGTTAACATAATTGCAAAAGGGTTTTCTAATGATCAATTATCCTTTTAAAATTATCAACTTGGATTAGCTAACACAACATGCCATTGGAACACAGGAGTGATGGTTTCTGATAATGGACCTCTGTACGCCTATGTAGATATTCCATAAAAAAATCTGCCGTTTTCAGCTACAATAGTCATTTGCAACATTAACAATGCCTACACTGTATACATTTGATCAATTTGATGTTATTTTAATGGACAAAAAATGTGCTTTTTCTTTCAAAAACAAGGACATTTCTAAGTGACCCCAAATTTTGGAACGGTAGTGTATATACTGTATTCTATACCATCTATTGCATCTTATAAGTACATATTCTTATTCCATTCCTTGACTTAGATTTGTGTGTTAGGTAGTTGTTGTGGAATTGTTAGATATTACTGCACTGTTGGAACTAGAAGCACAAGCATTTCACTACACTCGCATTAACATCTGCTAACCATGTGTATGTGACCAATAAAATGTGATTTGATTTGAAAGCTGTTTCCACATAATTTCAACAAAAATATACTATGATTTTCCACCGGATGACATACATTTTTTATTGTTGGCTTTCTTCCACTAAACAACCCAAATCGAATGATATGGTTCAGATTTTTGTTGATTCCCTTAGATTCATGTTAGTTGACAACTCAATCAAATATAAATGAAAACTAGATGTCGAACTGACGTCTGTGCCACGGAAAAAGCTCTGAGACCTAGAGTGAAAACCACATTATCAAAGCAGTGGGTTATTATCGGCTATAAGTGCAATGGGTTTCCAGATTGATATTGTACTTATTGTCATTTTCACCAAGTGCACACGTAACACAGTGTTGCTTCCGTCCCTCTCCTCACTCCTCCCTGGGCTCGAACCAGAGACCCTCTGCACACATGAACTGCCTCCCACGAAGCATCCTTACCTATCTCTTCACAAAAGCCGCAGCTCTTCCAGAGCAAGGGAAACAACTACTTCAAGGTCTCAGAGCGAGTGACGTCACCGATTGAAGAGCTATTTGCGCTCAAAGTCAGAGGAATCTGTTCTGTTATTTAATTTAGTTCAGATGGATAAAGACCTGATCCCACTCTGATATGAATATTAACAGATTTTGGTGTTGTGGATGCCTAATCCACACGATGCTCCTTCATTTGCAAATATCAGATTAATATTTTTAGAAAGGCCGGCTTGGTTTAAGGCCTGGCTTTAATCCGAAAACGCTTTAAAGTACACTTGACATTTAAAGGTAATTTCAAATTGAGCCGACATCTGCTGTGTTTACCTTGAATGCAATCAACTTTGCCGCTACAAGCTGCATTGTCTACAAGATCAATGGTCCATCCCAGGTCCATCCCGGCCTGGGATGGACCAGTCTTTTAGGCATTTGCTCAAACTGCCCTATGACCAGTTTCTGACTGATAGGCTCAGTATCCAACAATGAGAATGGATCATCTTTCATTAGTGGGAACAACCCCACAGCTGATTCAACTCATGCATTAAACTTTACATGCTCCACAGCCACTCC
This sequence comes from Oncorhynchus nerka, assembly GCF_034236695.1. Lineage (NCBI taxonomy): Eukaryota > Metazoa > Chordata > Actinopteri > Salmoniformes > Salmonidae > Oncorhynchus > Oncorhynchus nerka. Next base: position 7,217,739 of record NC_088396.1, on the reverse strand, counting down.
ACATGTACATGTTTAGGAGATGTTAGAATCCCTTTCGTTCTTCTGTTTTTAACACACATCGGGCTGTGTGTGATGTCTCGGTGCAAAATGGAGCAGCTGGGCTCTTTTATGATGTCATTATCATTTCAAGTGTAAGTAATCAAAGGCTCCAGCTGCAGACAGAAGAGGAGAGATGGAGAGAGAGAGAGGAGAGAGAGAGGGGATCTGCCATGAGGGAGTGAAAGGAGAAATTGAGTTGAGCCATAGAGAATGATAGAGGCCTCTAGTGCCATTGGGGGTTTTACCCATTTTAATGTAGTCAACTGGGTGGGACTTCAAACTTTATTGGCTGATCCCTCCTGGTGACCCTGTTGGCATCGTGTCCAGAAGGGATCAGCCAATCGTGAAGAAGAAAATTGACTACTTTTAAAATGGAAATAGCCTCAATGGCGCTGCCCATGCTGTCAAAGACGCTATAATGGCACAGATACAAAGATGAGTCCTCTATATCTCTCTATGAGTAGTATGGACGTGCACTGATTGGAATCATCCTCGTTGGTTAGGATGTGTTGCACCTGTCGCCTCATTAGTTTCACCTGTGCTGGCACAGGTGATATTTAAGAGCTGCAGTGTCAAAGAAATAAGGGGTGTGAGAGATGTTGGAAGAGCTACATGGCTATTTAGCATGTCCTAATTAAGTTGTTAGTGTTTTAAATTTTGTTTTTATGCCCTAAAAAGTTGGTGGGTGTTTTCTTTTCCTTTAGTTTGTCTGATATCAGGTACATCTAGTGGGTGTTAGTAACTCAAGTTTGTTTGGCCAGCACCCCCATGGATGCTTTTGACAACCCATTTTAAAACCCCACCTGTTTTGTTTTGGTTGTTAGTGACTCATTTACTAGTTACCTTTTTTGTTGATAGATGATTTGGGGTTTGTTATTGGGGAGTGTAAAAACAAATTGAGGTCTTGTCTGGGATCTTGTGCCCCAGATTTTTTCTGTAGATGCTAAAATTACTCTGAAGCAGTGCATTTTTCTTAAAGATGAACTCTGATTTGGCTGCATTTGTGGGAAATCCTCCTTGAGATTCTACATAAAGGTCTCCCGGCTGCGACAGAGCCTGGACTCGAGCCCAGAATCTCTAGTGGCACAGCTAGCCACTCTTTTTGTTGAGATACTGTATGTCCAGAGGCGTTTGATTAAGTTTGTGTTGACTACTTTGACACGCCATTTGTTGGCAAGACGATTGGCCCAGTGCATCTCAGTGATGTTCCAGTTACACTGAGGTTACCTCGCGATGGTAGTATGGCGTCAGAAAGACATATGACCGTATGTGACGTAACTTCTTCTGGTTTGAAACAGGATGTTGGTTTACTGTAAATCTTGTCACGCTTGCCAACGGACGGGTAAACCAAACTGTACCGGTTGCACGTGTTCAGCCTATTCCTGCTTTTGACAAACCTTTTGACAGGATGCTGGTGGACTGTGTAGGCTCTGTCACCTGGAGCTGCATTGGAAAATGGTCCAGGAACACAAGGAAAGCCCAAAGGACTATACCTAAGTACGAGTCGGCCAAAATGTATCTCTATTACTGTATAATTTCAAAGATTTTACTGAGGTAGAGTTCATATAAGGAAATCAGTCAATTGAAATAAATAAATTAGGCCTATGGATTTCACGACTGGTCAGGGGAGCATAGGCCTACCCACCCAAATTCATTAGGCCCTAATCAATGGATTTCACATGACTGGAAATACAGATATTGTTAGGAATTTTACGAGTAAATGACTAAACAATATCCCCATTTTAAATAGAACTGTAACTATGTAAACTATACCCTGTTTTACAATATCTGAATAATAATGTTAGTTCATAAAGAAGGGGGATTATGTGGCATGAACAAGGAGTAATTAAACATAATGAACACCATACCAACTAGTCTGGGGAGGAATGGGTTCTGGGTTAAGTAAGCAGATAGGGTCGTTAACCTATGGTTGAACCGACGAAACTTAGCTCTGGGGTGTTTTAGATAAGGCAATAAGTGCATTCCTAGGTTTTCTGTTAACTAGAACTGTCAGCTAAGTGGTGATCGATAATGGTGAGGGGTCAAGAGTTAATTCAGTTATGTTGTGTGTCCTGTGTGTGTGCTAGTGGGTCAGAATGAACTTTTATAGTTGCTCTGTCTTGGTCGGTAGGAGGAGATTCATTCACCAATGACGCCATATTTTGTATACAAACTGTTGTTCGTGGTAACATGGTAGCGCGCTCCGAGAATAAATACTGTTATCTATTATTGATAAGACTGGTCTCCGTCTATTTTATGCAAACAAGAATCTTACAAATTCTCAGAAAATAGACTAAGTGAATTTAATTAATGAAAACATATTGGAAATAATTAAATGACGTTAACAGATATGCGTCTGTTGGTCACTTGTACATTACAGCTTCCAGGAATTGTAAACAGATCCTTGCGACATGGGGCCATGCATTATCATGCTGAAACGTGATGGCGGTGGTTGAATGGCACGACATTGAGCCTCGGGATCTCGCACACGTATCTCTGTGCATTCAAATTGCCATCGTGATAATGCAATTGTGTTTGTTATCCGTAGCTTATGCCTGTCCATACTATAAACTCACCGCAATCATGGTGCACTCTGTTCACAACATTGACATCAGCAAACCGCTCGCCCACAACGATGCCATACACACTATCTGCCCGGTACAGTTGAAATCGGGATTCATCCGTGAAGAGCACACTTCTCCAGTGGGCCAGTGGCCATCAAGGGTGAGTATTTGTCCACTGAAGTCCGTTACGATGCCACACTGCAGTCAGGTAAAGACCCTGGTGAGGATGAGCACGCAGATGCGCTTTCTTGAGATGCTTTCTGACAGTTTGTCCAGACTTTCTTTGGTTGTGCGAACCCACAGTTTTATTAGCTATCAGGTGGCTGGTCTCAGATGATCCCGCAGGTAAAGAAGCCAGATGTGGAGGTCCTGGGCTAGCCGTGGTTACACATGGTCTGCAGTTGAGGCCGGTTGGACATACTGCCAAATTCTCTAAAACAGTGTTGTCGGCTTATGGTAGTTTAATGTTAATTTCTCTATCTGGCAACAGCTCTGGTGGACATTCCTGCAGTCAGCATGCCAATTACACACACCCTCAACTTGAGACATCTGTGGCATTGTGTTGTGCCAAAACAGCACATTTTAGTGGCCTTTATTGTCCCCAGCACAAGGTGCACCTGTGTCAGGATCGTGCTGTTTAATCAACTTCTTGATATGCCACACCTGTGAGGTGGATGGATTATCCTAGCAAATGAGAAATGCTGACTACCAGGGATGTAAACACATTTGTGCATAACATTTGAGAGAAATGGAAAATGTTGTGCGTATGGAACTTTTCTGGGAACTTTTATTTCAGTACATGGAACCAACACTTTACATGTTGCATTTTTTGTTCAGTGTATATGAATCTTCACTGAGGATAACTCTGAAGCTATCTATATGGATGATCTCTGTGGTAACTTGTATCAGGGTGAACTCTATTACACTATCCAAAGGGATTTTATCTCAGGAATTCTGTCTATTTACTTAAGTCTCATCTCACACAAGCCTTTAGATGCTTATTTTTTATCGCATCTACGCAAAGCGATGCTCGTTCATGTCTTGATTTGGCCTTTACACTGCATATTCGTCGCCAAACCCACTGGCTCCAGGTCATCTACGTAGATCTTTCTATTGTGTTAGACTGTACGTTTGTTTAAAACATGTTCTCAACTGCTCTACCTGGTTCAATAAAGGTGAAATAAAAAATGTACTTCATTGAATTGCATTGGGGTGAAAATGTTGTGATGACACGACCTGGGGAAATGACATTTTTTGGGAAAATGTTTAGTGGTCCCAGGATCCCGGTTACTGGTGTTAATCCGTATCATGAATAGACCCTATCCACGGTACCAGGATGTCATAGATGGCCTTTACTAGACACTGCTGTTTCTTTAAGTCATCCACCCTCTGTGTAATGTCCGTGTCCAAAGGATCCTCCAGTCTTCCTCTTCTGGCCATTTGAGCCTGGTCAGGGAGATGGGGCGGAGGTTGAGGGAGATGCAGGGTAGAGGGCAAGGGTGGGCTTGGAAGGTGCATTGATTGTTGGTCAGAACGGCCTGGAGGTGATGAACCACCTGTCGATGGGCCCTCAGGGAATAGCAGATTGCAAGCACTCTTAAACCATCTCTATGGGCTCCTTTTTGAGTTAAAATGTTTACTCAATTTAACTGATTTCAATCTAATTAGCAAACACACCAGTGTCTATTTTCAGATGATTGAACTAGACTTGCTAATCTATGATGGCACAGACACTCCTAAAAACTGAATAGACAGGCATAATTGCGCATAACAAATCTAGAAATAAAAGCACAAAGGAAGCGTGCAAGTAGTAGAAGTGAAGTAGCAGAACGTCCATCTCTTTGTTTAAACAACCATGGATACTAGAAACACGGGCGGGACTTCCTTTCCAAGGAGCCATCCCTTTTGGGTCAAAAATGACATTGCACCACACTGTCAGCCCTCTTTGCGTATTCTCTGTAGAATTCAACGGAGGGCTGGGTGTCTGGGTTTTCACTCCACCCTTTTGTACTTAATTGCTGATTTAATGTCACTAATAAACTCCCCTCACCTAATTGAAGGGGGAAAAACCTGCAGACGCTCGGCCCTCTGTGGAATGAGTTTGACACCCCTGCCTTAACGTCTCTACCACACCTACAAGATTTTACTGAGTTCATAAGGAAATCAGTCAATTGAAATAAAGTAGGCCTATGGGTTTCATGATTGGGCAGGGGTGCAGCTATGGGTGGGCCTTGGAGGGCATAGGACTACCTACTGGAGAGCAAGGCCCAGCCAATTAGATTGGTATAAAGCCCTTGTGGGGAGAAACTCAGACATAAATACTCCTCAGCACCACCCCAGACCCCTCAGACGATCCAGCAGTTGAAGAAGACTGATGTGGAGGTCCTGGGCTGGCGTGGTTACACGTGGTTGTGAGGCCATTTGGACGTACTGCCAAATTGGCAACGGCACTTGGACTTACTGGCAAAAAGCTCTCGGTGGACATTCCTGCATGCAGTTGCACACACACTCAACTTGAGACATCTGTGGCATTGTGTTGTGTGACAAATGCACATTTTAAAGTGGCCTTTTATTATCCCCAGCACAAGGCACACATTTGTAAAAAAACACACACAAAAAAACATGTTTAATCAGCTTCTTGATATGGAACACCTGTCAGCTGGATGGATTATCTTGGAAAAGGAGAAATGCTCATTAACAGGGATGTAAAAAAAATTGTCACAACATTTTGAGAGAAATATGCTTTTTGTGCGTATGGAACATTTCTGAGATTTTTTTATTTCAGCTCATGAAACATGGGACCAACGTTTTACATGTTGCATTTATATTTTTGTTCAGTGTATAAAAGGAATAGGGTGTCCTTTGGGATGTAAAACAATGAACCAGTGAGAGCACTGAAATCTGTGATCACAGACAACTGTTCTGTTATAAATCCTCTTAGGGAGGCTGCGAATTTTCGCAGCTTTTTGTAAAAAATAGCGCAACATTTCAGCGCCCTGCTACTCATGCCAGGAATATAGTATATGCATATGATTAGTATGTGTGGATAGAAAACACTCAGACGTTTATAAAACTGGTTAAATCACGGCTGTGACTATAACAGAACGTACGTTTCATCGAAAAGTGCAGGAAAATCTGATCACTGAAAATGGAAAAAAATATCCATGCGCCTCTTCAACCAATTGTTAAAGGTGACCCAGATTAAATGAGGTCGAGGTTGCAATACCTACAGCTTCCACACGATGTCAACAGTCTTGTCATTTGCCTACGATTTGTTTCTTGGTCAAACGAAGAAGAGACAAGCCATTTCTTCAGGTATCCGACCGGATATTTTGGTTGAGATTTACCCAGACATTATTTCCAGACGGACACCTATAGAATTTACATCGCCTCGTGATCAATTTTATCGCTTATTAACGTGTACTAATACCTAAAGCTGCATTACAAAAGTATTTCGAAGTGTTTTGTGAAAGTTTATCGTCGACTTTTTTAATTAAAAAAAATGACGTTACGTTAGAAAACGCTATTTTGTCCGTTGTTCACACAGCCTTCATAGATCGATATCTAGGCTATATATGGACCGATTTAATCGAAAAAAGACCCAAAATTATGTTTATGGGACATCTAGGAGTGCCAAGAAAGAAGCTCGTCAAAGGTAATGAATGTTTTATATTTTATTTCTGCGTTTTGGTTAGGACCGGCTACCGCAAAATCTGTCGTTAGGTGACGTTGCAGTATTTTGGGGGATACATGCTATCAGATAATAGCTTCTCATGCTTTCGCCGAAAAGCATTTTACAAATCTGACTCAGTAGCTAGATTCACAACGAGTGTAGCTTTAATTCAGTACATTGTATGTGCATTTTAATGAAAGTTAGAGTTTTATCAAAAACTATACGTGGCGCACTTGAAATTTCCGCTGATTGATGTTCCCACAGCGGGAGCACTTCCCTAACAAGATCTATTATGTATGTATCAGCAACAACAAAAAAGTCCCTTTTTCAGGACCTTGTTTTTCAAAGATAATTCATAAAAAATCCAAATAATTCACTCATCTTCATTGTAAAGGGTTTAACTTCTTGGCATACCCATCCCGTTAAGCGGGATCATTGCAGAGCGCCAAATTCAAACTAAATTACAAAAAATATTTAATTTTCATAATCACAAGTGCAATATAGCAAAACACAGTTGAGCTTGTTGTTAATCCACCTGGTGTGTCAGATTTCAAAAAAGCTTTACAGCTAAAGCAAACCAAGCGTTTATGTAATGACATCTCTCTCAGCAGACAAAACATTACAAACAGCTAGCAGCAAAGTAGATTGGTCACGAAAGTCAGAAAAGCAATAAAATGAATCGCTTACCTTTGATGATCTTTGGATGTTTGCACTCACGAGACTCCCAGTTACACTATAAATGTTCCATAAAGATTATTTTTATATCCAAAATACCGCCATTTGGTTGGCGCGTTATGTTCAGTAATCCACAGGCTCGACGGGGCAGACGAAAATTCCAAATAGTATCCGTAAAGTTCGTAGAAACATGTCAATCCTCAGGTTGTTTTTACAATAAATAATTGATAATATTTCAACCGGACCATAGCTTTTTCAATAGGAGAGAGAGAGAAAATGCCTGCTCCAAGCTGTTGCATGCAAAACTCTACTGGCACCCAGCCATCCACTGACACGATGTGATCGTTCTCGCTCATTTTCTAGAAAAAACGGCTGAAACAATGTATAAAGACTGTTCACACCATGTGGAAGCCATAGGGAATCTGGTTGATATCCCTTTAAATGGAGGGAAGGCATGCAATGGAACGGGGAGGTTTCAAAATAAGAGGCACTTCCTAATTGGATTTTCCTCAGGTTTTCGCCTGCAATATCAGTTCTGTTATACTCACAGACAATATTTTGACAGTTTTGGAAACTTTAGTGTGTTTTCTATCCTAATCTGACACTTGTATTCATATTCTAGCTTCTGGGCCTGAGAAATAGGCAGTTTCATCTGGGTACGTTTTTCATCCAAACATCAAAATACTGCCCCTTACACTCAACAGGTTTTAAACACTGTTTCCCAAGCTTGTTCAATGAACCATGAACAATTAATGAATATGCACCCGTGGAACGGTCGTTAACCTCTTAAGTCGACCCTCTACTTTTTTGAACATTCTGTTAAAAATCGCGCAACATTTCAGCGCCCTGCTACTCATGCCAGGAATATAGTATATGCATTTGCTTAGTCTGTGTGGATAGAAAACACTGCTGTGGCTTTACCAGAACGGCATTTACATCGAAAGCACAGGAAAAACTGATCACTGAAAATGGGAAAATATATCCATGCGCTACTTGAACCCATTGATAAAGGTGAACCACAATTAATTGACTGAGGTTGCAGTACCTACAGCTTCCACACGGTGTCTAGAGTCTTGTCATTTCCCTTCGAGTTTTTTCTTGGTCAAACACATGCAGGACACCGTATCTCCTCCGGTCTAGGACCGGATATTTTCGTTGAGTTTCTAGCCGGACATTTTTCCAGACGGACAGCTAATGATCTTTACATCGCCTCCTGATTTTATCGCTTATTAACGTTTACTAATACCTAAAGTTGCATTACAAACGTATTTCGAAGTGTTTTGTGAAAGTTTATCGTCGACTTTTTGAATTTTAAAAAATGACGTTACGTTTTGAAACAATGTTTTTTTCGTTTATCACACAGTCTACATATAACGATATCTAGGCTTTATATGGACCGATTGAATCGAAATAAAGACCCAAATAGTGTTTATGGGACATCTAGGAGTGCCAACAAAGAAGATGGTGAAAGGTAATGAATGTTTTCTATTTTATTGTGCGGTTTGTGTAACGCCGAAATGCTAATTATTTTGTTTACGTCCCCTGTGGGTCTTTTGGGGTGTTGCATGCTATCAGATAATAGCTTCTCATGCTTTCGCCGAAAAGCATTTTAAAAATCTGACTTGTTGCCTGGATTCACAACGAGTGTAGCTTTAATTCGATACCCTGCATGTGTATTTTAATGAACTTTTGAGTTTTAACTAATACTATTAGCATTTAGCGTAGCGCATTTGCATTTCCAGAGCTCTAGTTGGGACGCAAGCGTCCCGAGTAGAAGCAACAGGTTAAGACACTAACAGCTTACAGACTGTAGACAATTAAGGTCACATTTGTGAAAACTTAGGACACTAAAAAGGCCTTTCTACTGACTTCTCATCTGCGTGAACATCCCTTAGGCATGCTGCAAGGAGGCATGATGACTGCAGATGTGGCCAGGGATTTTTTTTTGCAATGTCTGTACTGTGAATCTACTAACACAGTGCTACAGGGAGACAGGATGGACAGCTGATCGCCCTCGCGGTGGCAGACCACATGTAACAGCACCTGCACAGGATCGGTACATGTAACAACACCTGCACAGGATCGGTACATCCGAACATCACACCTGCGGGACAGGTACAGGACGGCAACAACTTCCCAAGTTACACCAGGAACTCACAATCCCTCCGTCAGTGCTCAGACTGTCCGCAATAGGCTGAGAGAGGCTGGACTGAAGGCTTGTAGCCCTGTTGTAATGCAGGTCCTCACCAGACATCACCGGGAACAACGTCGCCTATGGGCACAAACCCACCGTCGCTGGACCAGACAGGACTGGCAAAAAGTGCTCTTCACTGTCGCGGTTTTGTCTCATCCAGGGGTGATGGTCGGATTCGTGTTTATCGTCGAATGAAAGAACGTTACACCGAGGCCTGTACTCTGGAGCAGGATCGATTTGGAGGTGGAGGGTCCGTCGCGGACCCGAGCTTGTCATTGCAGGCAATCTCAATGCTGTGCATTACAGGGAAGACATCCTCCCTCATGTGGTAGCCTTCCTGCAGGCTCATCCTGACATGACCCTCCAGCATGACAATGCCATCAGCCATACTGCTCGTTCTTTGCGTGAATTCCTACAAGATCGGAATGTCCGTGTTCTGCCATGGCCAGCAAAGAGCCCGGATCTCAATCCCATTGAGCACGTCTGGGACCTGTTGGATCGGAGGGTGAGGGCTACGGCCATTCCCCCCAAAAATGTCCGGGAACTTGCAGATGCCTTGGTGGAAGAGTGGGGTAACATCTCCCAGAAAGAACTGGCAAATATGGTGCAGTTCATGAGAAGATGCACTTCAGTACTTAACTGGTGTGGCGACCATCTGCATTGACTGTTACTTTTGATTTTGACCCACCCCCCCTTGTTCGATTATTATCATGGTTTTACTTGAAAACATGCTTGAGTGGGTTAATGTCATTTGGAATAAACTTTTATTTTAATATTTACTACTGTAGCATTAAATATTGAATTACAAACAAATAGGATAATTGTTAAAATAGCATTATTTAGAGACTCCCCAAACTTTGACTTGTTGCTTTAAGGGGGACATGTCTCATTCAGCAGATCTGAGAACCCCCCTCCCAACAAGCCTATATTTTGGGTTCTGATGGGGTTAGTCAGTAGACAGTTGAACTAACTTAATGAGGCTTGTATGTTATATTCTTCAATAATCAATGGGGATATACAGTATACAGTACAGTATCATTCATTTGAAAGTAACAAATGGTATATAACAATCACAGATTACCCCTTTTAAATCACTAAATATACTGTAGCTTTTTGAATGGTGCTGTTTTGGGTAAGAGGTGTCCTACTATTAAGTGAGAGGCATAATCCTATAGAAGTAGCTTCTTAAATATTTGGAATCATTTGTGGGCTCTAGAAAACATGCACTTAGTATTGAATGTGGCAAACTAATTTAAGGTCAATTTAGTGTTATTTGTAATACTTAAAATGCAGTCTGTAGGTCAGACAGAGTCTGGTTCACAGAGGCCATTGAGTACACAACAGTGTCATCCACATAAAAGGTGTAATTTACAATTTCCCAGACAAGCCAATACCGTAGATAGTCAAAAGTACTGGGCCCAGAGTAGAACCTTGCAGAACGCCTTTTGTTACATAAACTTGACTGCACGCTATCAGCAGATCTGTATGCATAGACTGCATACATTTAGTTACATAGGCGACTTAGTTACATATACAGTATCTCCTGCTATTACTACTTTTAGACCAAATATGACTCTGGTAGGACTTCATTCATGAGGAATAGAGTGTCAATTGAGACACCATCTCCATGTATTCTCCATCACTCCTCAGCCTCGATCTGGTGATCACCATCTCCATGTATTCTTCATCACTCCTCAGCCTCGATCTGGTGATCACCATCTCCATGTATTCTCCATCACTCCTCAGCCTCGATCTGCTGATCACCATCTCCATGTATTCTCCATCACTCCTCAGCCTCGATCTGCTGATCACCATCTCCATGTATTCTCCATCACTCCTCAGCCTCGATCTGGTGATCACCATCTCCATGTATTCTCCATCACTCCTCAGCCTCGATCTGGTGATCACCATCTCCATGTATTCTCCATCACTCCTCAGCCTCGATCTGGTGATCACCATCTCCATGTATTCTCCATCACTCCTCAGCCTCGATCTGGTGATCACCATCTCCATGTATTCTCCATCACTCCTCAGCCTCGATCTGGTGATCACCATCTCCATGTATTCTCCATCACTCCTCAGCCTCGATCTGGTGATCACCATCTCCATGTATTCTCCATCACTCCTCAGCCTCGATCTGGTGATCACCATCTCCATGTATTCTCCATCACTCCTCAGCCTCGATCTGGTGATCACCATCTCCATGTAGTCTCCATCACTCCTCAGCCTCGATCTGGTGATCACCATCTCCATTTATTCTCCATCACTCCTCAGCCTCGATCTGGTGATCACCATCTCCATGTAGGCTCCATCACTCCTCAGCCTCGATCTGGTGATCACCATATCCATGTAGTCCCCATCACTCCTCAGCCTCGATCTGGTGATCACCATATCCTTGTATATTCCATCACTCCTCCATCTCGATCTGGTGATCACCATCTCCATGTATTCTCCATCACTCCTCAGCCTCGATCTGGTGATCACCATCTCCATGTATTCTCCATCACTCATCAGCCTCGATCTGGTGATCACCATCTCCATGTATTCTCCATCACTCCTCAGCCTCGATCTGGTGATCACCATCTCCATGTATTCTCCATCACTCCTCAGCCTCGATCTGGTGATTACAACCTTCCCTGATCACATGTATCATTCAGCTGCAGTGACAATAGGGAGAAACCTCATTGATTGTATGAATTCATAAAATGATGCTGATTCATGATTTTGACTGGCTGAGAAAAGCTGCCAGTCTGTCTGTCTCGTCCCGACACGATCATCGTTACCATAGGACAGCTGGAGATCGAATTAGAATGTTGCAAATGTCAGAGACAGACAGAAAGGTAATTACAAATCTCCACTGCGGAAAACCAAATGCTAGTGTAAAAAAAAGGGAGCTTTTTACAGTGTAGATCTGGATTAGAAATTGCCCATTCTAAGAATTTGTAAGATACTTATTTGCATAAAATGGACAGAGACCAGTCTCAAAATCAATGAATAGCGTTTATTCTCGAGAGTACTACATATAAAATCATGTACATTAGTTTATATACCTCCTATTTCGTCATAAATGTCTCTCCTCTCAGATACAATGGCAGTATAGTTCACAAGCCTCCCACATTGTCTACCACCTGTTAAACAATCTACTACAAGCCCAAGGTCTCTCCCCTCCCTGGGTAGAGACAGGATGTCCTGTAAGGAACACAGCATTCCAGCCAGTCTGACGATAGGTCCATTAGTTTCTAACAAGGAACAGAAAGTCCTTCTAATTCTTTATGAAACTACACACATTACATTCAGTATTATGATTATAATAAGATTCATACATTCACACAGTAACATAGTCTGTTTAGTTTTCGTTCTGATTTAAATGTATACATAATTTAGTCATTATTCATAAAAATCTCTTAACATATGACTAAATCTTATACATCCAATCACACCTCTATTTTTATTAGAATATTAAAAAGCACACATCTATTTTTATTAGAAATATTTCTTGTTATCCAAATACAACCTAATATAAACCAATACATGCATTTACACTGACTACTCTAGGCCTACATCAGAATCATAACTCAATCTGGTTCACACATGTACAGCAGGAAACATCAGCACACCACAGCAGGCCCTCAACAACTTTTACACGTGGGTTCAGGCAAACAGAATGTCACTGAACCCTGCCAAGTGCAAGGTCCTATCAGTGACCTTCACAAAAAATGGACCAATCCCATGCCCTCTCCGGATTGAGGGCCAGGAACTCCATGTGCGATCCTTAAGATTTGAGAGGTAATGGTACAAAATGACTTTCAGTGGGGTAAGCATGTTGCTAGTATGGTAATTTGGACTCAGTCCCAAACTCAGTCCTGAAAAGGAGGGCCCCAGGAAGGCCCCAGGACCGAGTTTGGGAAACCCCGACTGTTTTCACAGAGATGTTTTCACCTTAAAAGGTTCCATGTGCTACAAGAAGACCTGGTGAACATTTACGCTGTCTACATGCGTCCCACTCTTGATTATGTAGCTCACTAACCCAGGCCCAGTACGATGGCCTGGAGCGTATTCCACATCATCGAAGGAGGATACTCCATCTATACAGAGGCACTACAGACTCTGTCCCTACCCTGGCTTCATGATAGGACACAGCTCCGCACCGACTTTGCTGTCAGTCTCCATAACTCCATTCAGGGACTGTCTACCCCCTGACAGAAATGTACTGATCAAACATGAACAAATTGGTTGCTGTACCATTTATACCCTGAGTCATCATTGATTAGTCTCGTGTCCAGTTAAAACATTTTTTAAAATTCCGCTGTCTTGTGATGGCAGTCGTTTCCAGCATTAAAGAGACAGTTCACCGAAATTACATACTTGTTACCTTAAAATGAGTCTATAGACAAGGACCGAGTGCAATCCATTCTTTGGGTTTGTTAATGTGTTTACCACCATCCTCTAACTTTGTCATTTTCCAACCACAATCCAATGTAAGTCAATGTACCCTATTTTAAACATGAAATTGACATGCTAATATCTTCCTTACGATGCATATTACGTTGTGTTCCTACACACCCATAACTCCATGAATAATGTGTCAACTAGAACAGATTGATCCATCCTCCTTCACAAAGACTAAACATTCCGCACTGAAACCTTTGAGCCTCATAATATGGCCCCAGGTAAGGTGTCCATAGAACAACATCAATCTCAACAGGACTGAGGCTGTCCTAATATGGACACCTTACCCATGTGTGGTGGTAGGTTTTCCTACAGGGGAGAGTAATTCCTGCTGTAATCAGTGAAAACTCACCTAAAGTAATCCCTAAAGCCTTGTTCACACTGCAATATGCTCGAATATGTTTTGTTTATACTGACTGTCCAAACAGCAAGTTATAAGTGACCAAATCTGTTTTTTTTTTGTTGTCATTTGGTGTGTGTGCAATGACATAGGGTGATTGGTGGTGATGCTTGTGCTTCTTCTCACTCAGAAGTTGTTGTGTAGCAAGCTAATGTGACATCAATGCATGCCATGGAAGTCTCCCAGTTTCTTTAATGATCCAACTTTCAAAACAAGTCCTTTTTGGCTAGCCACAGCTGTCAACTATCTAGCTGTTTAGCTTTCTGGCACATTCACTCATTTATTTGTAAACAATTAACAAACGAGTTATTGTCAAACTGTCTACAGAGTAGCTAGCAAGTAATAAGATATATGGCAAAGAACAGTCTAAAAACCACTTGAATGTAAATACATCCGATTTCAATGTTCAGACAAGTCGCATAGCAACTATTTTCGAATCAACCGTGTAGGTGGTTTGAAATGTGGCTTGAAATACCTGATTCCATGTGATTTTTGGCTGATCAGACTGCAGGAAGAAGATCCGATTAGAATCGGATATGCAAAAAAATAGATTTTAGTCACTTCAAACTGCAACTGTGTACACGGCCTCTTGGTGAATCATTTCAGTTTGATCGTTCATATATTCAAGCCCGTTAACCGATATTTAACAGCGGCGGAGAGATAAGTCGTAGATGAAATGACTTTGACATTCTTAGGTGCTTTTATATTCAGTACAATGTTGCATGCTGGACCAAAAACCACTGCAGTGCGTCCTAAATTGCACCCTTTTAACATATAACATATTAACGCTTTAAGTGAGTCACAGATATAAAAGTAGACGTATAGTAGCCTAGCAGCTTGATGACTTGGCTGCTCTCCAGTAATATGATTATGAAAAGGAACAACAATTATGTAATCAAGACATACAGTATACACGTCATGTCATTTTTTAAAATGAATCATATAATTAGTGGGATATCTGCATATCCAAAATCTATGTACTTACATTCTTCACACCATCCTAAAGTTGGACGCAGTGGTGGCTTCTGGGCATTTCAGATTGTTGGTAGAGGACCTCTTCACTGAGAAATGTGCATTACCTATGCTCCTGCCTTGACTCTATTCCCCAAAAACAGACAGATGAAAAACATGTTGTTCTCCAAGAACAGACAGGTGAAAAACATGTTATTCTCCAAGAACAGACAGGTGAAACACATGTTATTCTCCAAGAACAGACAGGTGAAACACATGTTATTCTCCAAGAACAGACAGGTGAAACACATGTTGTTCTCCAAGAACAGACAGGTGAAACACATGTTGTTCTCCAAGAACAGACAGGTGAAACACATGTTATTCTCCAAGAACAGACAGGTGAAACACATGTTATTCTCCAAGAACAGACAGGTGAAACACATGTTATTCTCCAAGAACAGACAGGTGAAACACATGTTATTCTCCAAGAACAGACAGGTGAAACACATGTTATTCTCCAAGAACAGACAGGTGAAACACATGTTATTCTCCAAGAACAGACAGGTGAAACACATGTTATTCTCCAAGAACAGACAGGTGAAAAACATGTTATTCTCCAAGAACAGACAGGTGAAAAACATGTTATTCTCCAAGAACAGACAGGCGAAACACATGTTATTCTCCAAGAACAGACAGGTGAAACACATGTTGTTCTCCAAGAACAGACAGGTGAAACACATGTTGTTCTCCAAGAACAGACAGGTGAAAAACATGTTATTCTCCAAGAACAGACAGGTGAAACACATGTTGTTCTCCAAGAACAGACAGGTGAAACACATGTTATTCTCCAAGAACAGACAGGTGAAACACATGTTATTCTCCAAGAACAGACAGGTGAAACACATGTTATTCTCCAAGAACAGACAGGTGAAACACATGTTATTCTCCAAGAACAGACAGGTGAAAAACATGTTATTCTCCAAGAACAGACAGGTGAAACACATGTTATTCTCCAAGAACAGACAGGTGAAACACATGTTGTTCTCCAAGAACAGACAGGTGAAACACATGTTATTCTCCAAGAACAGACAGGTGAAACACATGTTATTCTCCAAGAACAGACAGGCGAAACACATGTTATTCTCCAAGAACAGACAGGTGAAACACATGTTATTCTCCAAGAACAGACAGGCGAAAAACATTTTAGATCGTAAATAAAAGTATGCCTTCATTACACAATGCCAAAATATCATCAGCAAAGACCACTTGGATTCAAAAGACATGAATGCAAGGCTGGGAAAAGCTTTGGGTGCTTTCCCCCAACATGTCCCGCCAGGAGGACAAAATACATTAGATGATGATCAATCTGAAAGAAACATCCCTAAAATGGACCCTACAAGGTTAAAGGAAACACCTGGGAATCCAAAAATCACCTGCTGCAATTCTCAGCTGGCCAAGTTCAACCTCTCGCAGAGGTGTCTGGAAAAGTGAAGGAAGCTCATTGTAGCCTTAAGTCCCAAAGGGAGGAAATGTTTGTGCATCATGTGCTCTAAGTCAATTTTGATTAGAATTTACTGTCTACACCAGCCTCCCTTTAGAAACTAACTACAGTGGCGGGAAAAAAAGTATGTGAACCCTTTAGAATTACCTGTATTTCTGCATAAATTGGTCATAAAATGTTATCTGATATTCATTTAAGTCACAACAATAGACACACACAGTCTGCTTAAACTAATAACACACAAACAATTGTACTTTTTCATGTCTTTAAACATTCACAGTGCAGTTTGGAAAAAGTATGTGAACCCTTGGACCATTCCACTTTACAAAACTGTTTCAGTTCCACAATATTCTCGGGATGTCTGTTGTGAACTGCTCTCTTGAGGTCATGCCACAGCATCTCAATCGGGTTGAGGTCAGGTCTGACTGGGTGCTTTTCTGGCATTCTGTTGTTGATTTACTTCTGTCTTTTGGGGTGTTGACCTTTTGCATCACCTAACTTCTGTTGAGCTTCAATTGACGGACACATTTTTCCATTAATGATAGCAAGCTGTCCAGGCCCTGAGGCAGCAAAGCAGCCCAAAACCATGATGCTCCCACCACCATAGTTTACAGTTGGGATGAGGTTTTGATGTTGGTGTGCTGTCCTTTTTTTCTCCACACATAGTGTTGTGTGTTCCTTCCAAACAACACAACTTTAGTTTCATCTGTCCACAGAATATTCTGCCAGTAGCGCTGTGGAACGTCCAGGTGCTCTTTTGCGAACTTCAGACGTGCAGCCATGTTGTTTTGGGACAGCAGTGGCTTCTTCCGTGGTGTATTCCCGTAAACACCATTCTTGTTTAGTGTTTTACGTATTGTAGACTCGTCAACAGAAATGTTAGCATCTTCCAGAGATTTCTGTAAGTCTTTAGCTGACACTCTAGGATTCTTCTGAACCTCATTGAGCATTCTGTGCTGTGCTCTTGCAGTCATCTTTGCAGGACGGCCACTCCTAGAGAGAGTAGAACAAGTTTAGAAATGTCTCCATTTATAGACAATTTGTCTTACCATGGACTGACTTTTAGACATACTTTTGTAACCCTTTCCAGCTTTATGCAAGCTAACAATTCTTCATCTAAGGTCTTCAGAGATATCTTTTGTTCGAGGCATGGTTCAAGTCAGGCAATGCTTCTTTTGAATAGCAAACTCAAATTTAATGAATTTTTTTTATGGGGCAGGGCAGCTCTAACCAAAATCTCCAATCTCGTCTCATTGATTAGACTCCAGGTTAGTTGACTCCTGACTCCAATTAGCTTTTGGAGAAGTCATTAGCCGAGGGGTTCACACACTTTTTACAACCTACACTGTGAATGTTTAAATTATGTATTCAATATATACAAGAGAAATACAATAATTTGTGTGTTATTAGTTTAAGCACACTGTGTTTGTCTATTGTTGTGAGAAAATGTTGCGTAAAATTTACGCAGAAATCCAAGTAATTCCAAAGAGTTCACATACTTTTTCTTGCCACTAAATAATCAGCCACTCCATTTCTAACACCAGCCTCTCTCTCCTATGGTGGCTTTCCCCCCCTCATCCACCCTGACTTAGGCGGCTTATCTCTCCAGCCCTCAGTAGCTCCTGCCTGGGTAAACCACACCATGCTGGGGCACAGGGGACCAGTCTGCCCAGGTGATCGGGTAACCAGACTAATGGAACCCATAGAGATATTGATTGGCTAATGTATAAGCTGGGGGTCAGCAGGAAGGTTAGGGTGGATATTAGTGAGAATGGAAAGTGCACACTGGCTTTGTGGCTCAGTTGCAGCTGTTGAATCAGCTGGTATAGAAGCTAAGTAACTTGATAGAGGCTTACTGGCGTATGAGCCGTCGATCTATCCTAGTAGGGGACTTGTCTCCTTATAAGAGGGCAACAGCTGTCTTTAAGGTCTTTCACAGGTCAGAGGTAATTTGTCTCAACCAAAAGGTCAATGGATATTTAGAATGAGGGTTTACTGCGAGGGATGTACTGTAACAATGATTAATATCAACACTATAAGAGATGCTGGTTGTACGGCTGAAGGTAGCTACATCATTGCTTTCAATGTCCCAACCACTGATGCAGATTACTATAGGCACAACACACCCTGCAGTCATGCAGAATTCTATAACCTACAATTTTAAAAACGACTGCTATTTTTAATCGCTGGATTACAGATTATAATGGCCAATTCATTTTCTATTACTGTACTAATAATACTGCATCTATACTACTACTTCAACTACTTTTCCTACCAATACATTACTATGTACATGTACAACAACATCCTCTAGTCTACTATCAGAACGACTAACAACATTATTATACTGTACAACTACAACGTGCTTTATCATTAACTTTACATTACCCCACCTCCCAATGTACAGGTACCTAACTCCCAAATATATCAGTCAGCGGCTCCAAGCTGAAACATCATTAAACTTTTACTGTCTCCACAAGTGAGACTCATCAAACCAGAGTGTTTCAAATAGCCACTGTGAATCATGTCCAAGATTAGCCCTTAGAAATCAATCGGTAGCTTAAAGAAACCGATTCAGTCAGACAGATTGAAAGCAGTGAGTTTAATGATGGGTATTATTGTGTGTGAGTCTACGTGTATCCGTGTGTGTGTGTGTGTGTGTGTGTGTGTGTGTGTGTGTGTGTGTGTGTGTGTGTGTGTGTGTGTGTGTGTGTGTGTGTGTGTGTGAGACTGCCTGTGTGTGAGTCTACGTGTATCCCTGTGTGTGTGAGTGTGTGTGTGGGAGATTGCCTGTATGTGAGTTTATGTGTAGTGTGTGAGTGTATGTGTGTGGGAGACTGCCTGTGTGTGAGTCTACGTGCATCACTGTGTGTGTGTGCGTGTGTGTGTGTGGGAGACTGCCTGAGTGTGTGTGTGTGTGTGTGTGTGTGTGTGTGTGTGTGTGTGTGTGTGTGTGTGTGTGTGTGTGTGTGTGTGTGTGTGTGTGTGTGTGTGTCTGTTGTGTGTGTCTGTGTTGTGTGTGTGTCTGTGTGTGTGTCTGTGTGTGTATGAGTCTACGTGCATCCCTGTGTGTGTGAGTGTGTGTGAGTGTGAGTGTGTGCGTCCAACACTAGGCAGTATTCAAATAAGATGCAGTTAATAATCATGCCATCAGAGTGCACAGCTTTTACCTCAGTTCTGTCAGAGGATGAGAATAACTCACCAAATGAATTTACAAAGAGCTGCAGAAATCTTGTGCTAGCCAGGGAAACTAATATGATATTCTGACACCAACTCGATAGTGGCAGATCTGAGGTGATCATGCTGGGTTTGCAAACAGCTGAGTGATTTGAGGAAACAGAGTCTGCTGAGTAGAGGGGAGGACTCTCGTGGGGACCTCTGTTTGACAATGTTTTTTGATAACATACAAAGAGAGGAAACCAAAGGAGGAGCTGAACAGGGTAGGGAAAGCTACAGCTGTGGTAGCCATGGAAACCATTAGCGGCAGACTATGAAGTTTTAATATGAAGGGGGGGGGGGGGGGGGCAAGGCTCTGGTATTTGAGTTCATCATCAATACTTGAGACGGAATTTGGATGTATCGCTAGTATTTAACCTCTGGGTACATCTCCACAGCGTAATTGTTTTAGCCCACTGCTCTGTAAGGATGGGAAGGAGATCGTTACATCAAGAGGCATTCACAGGCATTCACAAAGGCATAGATGCATCCAGCACATACAGCAATTCATGCTTGAATGAAACCCCTGATGAAGGCAACAACCAAAGTCTGTTTGTTTTAATAATAAAGAAATTGGTATTTACTTCAAAGAACTAAACACAATCGGTAACTCTTTAGGCAACGGGAAAATGTTGCCTAGTGGTTGTTGTTTTAAGGAGCTACTTGGAAACATGACAGAAGCGGACAAAATGGTGACGCAGATAGCTAGTCAGTGGTTGTAAGCTTGTAATGCTAACATTAGCTGTCATGGCGCATGCAAACTACTCACTTCAAAAATACACTAATTGAAAATATGCTACGCAAGATCCATCTAGTTATCAATTTTGTGTCCGTCGGGGAGGCTTACGCCAGGGCACAAACCAATAAGGCTCTGGCTGGATTTCAAGGCTGTTGTTTTTTAATTCAAGGGTTTTTCTTTATTTTTTACTATTTTCTACATTATAGAATAATAGTGAAGACATCAAAACTATGAAATAACACATATGGAATCATGTAGTAACCAAAAAAACAAATCAAAATATATTTTAGATTCTTCAAAGTAGCCACCCTTTGCATTGATTACAGCTTTGCATATTCTTGGCATTCTCTCAACCAGCTTCACCTGGAATACTTTTCCAACAGTCTTGAATGAATTCCCACATATGCTGAGCACTTGTTGGCTGCTTTTACTTCACTCTGCGGTCCAACTCATCCCAAACCATCTCAATTGGGTTGAGGTCAGGTGATTCTGGAGGCCAGGTCATCTGATGCAGCACTCCATCCCTCTCCTTCTTGGTCAAATAGCCCTAACACAGACTGGAGGTGTGTTGGGTCATTGTCCTGTTGAAAAACAAATTATGAAAAACAAAAAAATTATACCAGATGGGATGGCGTATCGCTGCAGAATGCTGTGGTAACCATGCTGGTTAAGTGTGCCTTTAATTCTAAATAAATCACTGACAGTGTCAACAGCAAAGCACCCCCACATCATTGTACCTCCTTCTCCATACTTCACGGTGGGAACCCCACATGCGGAGGCCATCCATTCACCTACTCTGTATCTCACAAAGACATGGCAGTTGGAACCAAAAATCTCAAATTTGGACTCATCAGACCAAAAGACAGATTTCTACTGCTCAAGCCCAAGCAACGGCTCTTCTTCTTATTGGGGTTCTTTAGTAGTGGTTTCTTTGCAGCAATTCGACCATGAAGGCCTGATTTAGAGTATCCAAAAAACAGTTGATGTTGAGATGTGTCTGTTACATGAACTCTGTGGAACATTTATTTGGGCTGCAATTTCTGAGGCTAAACTTATTCTCTGCTGCAGAGAATAAGTTTAGCCTCAAAATTGGGTCTTCCATTCTTGTGGCGGTTCTTATCAAAGCTAGTTCCATCATAGCGCTTGATGGTTTTTGCGACGGCACTTGAAGAAACGTTCAATTTTCTTAATTTTCCGTATTGACTGACCTTCATGTCTTAAAGTAAAGATGGACTGTTGTTTCTTTTTGCTTATTTGAGCTGTTCTTGCCATAATATGGACTTGGTCTTTTACCAAATCTTCTGTATACCACCCTTACCTTGTCACAAAACAACTGATTGGCTCAAACGCATTAAGAAATGGTATACCACAATTTTTACATCAGCCGATGTCACAAAGTGCTATACAGAAACCCAGCCTAAAACCCCAAACAGCAAGCAATTACTTTTAACAAGGCACAAGTGTTAATTGAAATGCATTCCAGGTGACTACCTCATGAAGCTGGTTGAGTATATGCCAGGATTGTGCAAAGCTGTCATCAAGGCAAAGGGAGGCTACTTTGAAGTCTCAATGTTTAACACTTTTTTGGTTACTACATTATTTCATGTGTTATTTCATAGTTTTAATGTTTTCATTATTATTCTATAATGTAGAAAACGGTGAAAATAAAGAAAATGGAATGAGTAAGTATGTCAATTTTTGATTGGAGGGCCAGTAGGATGCACTCTTTCCTCTGGTCTAAAACATATCCCAATGCCCCAGGACACTGCCCTGTGTAGGGTGCCGTCATTCGAATGGGACCTTAAACGGTTGTCCTGACTCTCTGAGGTCATTAAAGATCCCATGGCACTTATTGTAAGAGTAGGGGTGTTAACCCCTGTGTCCTGGCTAAATTCCCAATCTGGCCCTCAAAACCATCACGGTCACCTAATAATCCCCAGTTTACAATTGGCTCATTCATCCCCCTCCTCTACCCTGTAACTATTCCCCAGGTCGTTGCTGTAAATGAGAACATGTTCTCAGTCAATTTACCTGGTAAAATAACGGATTAATACAAATAAATAAAAAATAATAATAAAAGCTTAAATTACTGTTTGCAGAATGTTCTCCCATGCAATAAGAATTAATGGACACACTGAATGCAATTTGACGTCAATGTATTAGTCAATAAAAAATGATCAGTCACACAAATACAACAATCACAATATATGGAAATAGAATATAACCCCCGGGTATAGGGGGAACTCTTAAACCTCAGTCACTGACACTTTTGGACCTAACAAGCTAATGTTGGTGCGAGTTGGAGCTCAATGAATGTTGATGGAAGAGAAATGAATGATTCAGCAATGCATAGAAACCCAATGTTACTTACTCTACCTTAGCAAACTCCCTGAAACAATCATTCTAAGGCCGATGCCTATCTGTAATTCATGGCAGAAAATGCCTGCATGCAATAGAAGCGCACGGCATAAGTCCTCAGGTTTTCTCAAAAAAGTCATCCTGTACAGCACCTGATCTGACGGAGCTAGCTAACTCTTGAAGCGACGATGGCTAAATTCCCCACAGCAGCAGGCGATTTCAGGTACATTTGATTGACATTTGACTAGACTTTCTGTACACTTGTGACGGGTATTTAAGATAAGCTACATGTTCTTTGCTTAATGTAATTTGTATCATTACAAATGTAAAAGTTCAACTGATTGGAGCAAAAACTTTAAAAGGCTTCTGCCAAAACGGTCCTAGAGAGAATGGTAAAGAATTGGCTAAATGCAACTTGAAACTTTTAAAGGAAGATTAATTTGCTCTAAGTTATTACATTGTTGATCTTGATGTTGTTTTACCAAATGTATTTCAGTCGATCAAACAAATAACATGACTTGAGAGTCTGTTTGTGACGATCTCGTCAAACTGTTGCGGACATCAGAGACTTATATTTAGATATAATATAATGTTAATGTGTTTTTGACATACTCATCATCAGCATCAATCATCATAACTGATGTATGTATTGCATTTTTCCCCTGTCTGTTTATTCCCAATAGATTTGTCCTATTTTTCAATGATGAGCATTCATCTAAAACAAAAAAAACTACAGTGTGGAGCACAGAGACAGCTTAGAAGGATTCCCCCAAGGGGGGTCTGCTTCCGAGCCGAAGCCAGCGAACCTCCCTCGGGCCCTGCAGTCAAGTATGAAGGAGGCGGCATCTGGCATATCAGACACCCCATGCGCCCGGGACTCAAGGGCAAAAAATCCCTTGGAAAGAAAGTTGTCCAAGCTCGTTCATTTGCAACCTTAAAATGTTCATATTAAATTTACTCCCTCCCTGACACTATGGGGAGAAAACCTAGTCAGCTCGTTTGTTTTCAAAATGACAGCAGACATAAGCTTGATGACTTGCTTTCTTGTCCCTTGGGTGAAAGAGGCACAGTAGATTTCAGGCTCTTTTACAGTTCCCTTTATCACCCTCTAACAGTATCTTGCAAAGAAAAAATTGTGTAAAGAGTTGAACATTTCTAACATCTCCAACATTTATGTCCCTATTGATTTCCCTCTTCAGGTTGGGTGTGTGAGTAAATTACCTCGATTGCAAATTCTCATTCACAGTGGACCCTTTGCAACTGTCTACCATGGAGTAGGAGCTGAATGCGCACACCCAAATGGTTGGTGAGGTGCAGACCAAAGGATAATAAACTCAATGTCAATATATCGACAACAGTTCAGCGCCCTCGCTTTTCTCCGATACAGGGCCAGGAAGCTCACAATACATGAAATGGAGGTATTTTAGAAGCAATTTGCGATTCTGTAATTATTCCCCTGGAATACAGATAATGATGTTGAATCAGCCACACAGACAATAGGCTGGACTATGTTCTAGTAAACTACCATTCAGAATAATAACTACCACAGAGGAGCACAGAGCCGGTAACAGCAATACCAGTCATCTACACAAGGCTATTGTCTCTTAGGCTGGGATTCAATTCGATCACTTTTTCAGCAGTGCATTGTCTACATGTTTGCGGGGACCGCATTCATGGTAAATGCTGCTTATGTCGGCTCAATAGAAAATGACCTTTAATTGTCTGGCGAATAAGGTGGATCTACCGCTGATCGGATATAATCCCGACCATAGTGAAATATTCAGTCAAACTGCTCAACATTTCTGCGTATTGCTAAAGAGGCTTTGAATAAAGAACATTTTACGGACAGTGTGAAGCAAGCAGAGCAGAAATGCACCGGCTGTTTATTTAGAGACTGTGTTGGACACTGGTTAGCATTATGGCCCAATGTGTCTGGCTGTTGAGTACTCAATGTCCCAATGTAGAAATTGCTTCTGTTCCTATAGTGAATTTACTTGAATGCAGCCATTTTTATCTGAATATCAAATCATTTCTGGGAATCAATTAAGTACCTTACTTTAAATGTTTTCAAATAAAATGGTAAAAAATTAACAAAAATAGCTTCTTAGCAAAGCTCAATTTCTCAAACAAGAATTCTGTTGGATTTTGTGCACAAATGTGTAAACATCCCTGTTAGTAATCATTTCCCCTTTGCCAAGATAATCCAGCCACCTGACAGGTATGCCATATCGAGAAGCTGATTAAACAGCTTAAACCACCTCCAACGTTGTTTTAGACAATTTGGCAGTATGGACTCACAACTGCAGACCACATGCATGGCGTCGTGTGGGCGAGCGGTTTGCAGATGTCAACGTTGTGAACATACCATAACCCCACAGCCCCATGGTGGCTGTGGGGTTATGGTATGAGCAGGAATAAACTACGGACAACGAACACAATTGCGTTTTAGCGATGGCAATTTGAATGCACAGGGATACCGTAACGAGATCAAGAGGCCAATTGTCTGTCGCCATCACCTCATGTTTTAGCATGATAATGCATGGCCCCATGTTGCAAGGATCTGTACACAATTCCCAGAAGCTGAAGATGTCCCAATTCTTCCATTGCCTGCATACTCACTAGATATGTCACCCTTTGAACATGTTTGGGATGCTCTGGATCGACGTGTATGATAGCGTGTTCCAGTTTCCCGCCAATATCCAGCAACTTCTCACAGCCATTGAAGAGGAGTGGGACAACATTCCATATGTCATAATCAACAACTTGATCAACTCTATGCAAAGGAAATGTGTCGAATCCATTATTGGTGCCTGTCAAATCCACAAACGATTTGCGGACACTGCCATTGTATGCAACAAAACCACACCAGACTTTATATCCATCAAATCCCATTAGAAGTTCCACCTCCGACACCGGCAAAACAACATCTATGTGAATGTCAGCTGACGCATATCTGATAGAATCTAGCCCTTGAACTTGAATACATCATGCCAGGCATCTACATGTATGAGCCATCTGACGCTACAGCAGAGCTCTGTCCACTGAAGTCATTCACCAGAATCTAAAAATGACATGTTCTTGTGTCCCGTCAATTAATTTAAATCTTAATGCAATTTACCCCAATGGACAAACAGTTGTAACTGATCGGGAGGGTTGGCTGTTGGTCAAACAGTAATTCAACCAGTAGAGATAAAGGGACAGATTTACTAAGCATGAAAAGTTTGCAAAAGGAAATGTTACTTGACAACTCAAAAGTTAAAATAATGGTGAAGTGACAGTATGCATTCAAGACATTTAGTTTCATGTGTAAATGTAGTGTTTTATGATTTAGCTTAGTCCTTTATGTTTTAACCCTTATTGAAAAAAACATGAAACCCTTCGCATATCATGCAAATGCAAAGTAAAGCTAGTCCTTGGTTTTCAAAAGCTTTATTGAAATCTCCCTGGAGCTTGTCTTCCAAGCACCAGCAGGTAAAACAATGTCAGATTAGATCCTGACGAAACCCCGAAACATTGTCCATTGTGGTGCAGGAATAAAGCACTTGGGAGCAGCCTTTGCCATAGTCACACTGTCATGGATTTTTCTTTCTTTACTATCAGATGAGATCCTGCTCCCTGGCAGAGGTTAGACAGAGCCTTCAGCTGATGGATGTGGAAAGGTGGTGGGGATAAAAGTAGGACAATGAAACAGCAACAGACAACATGCTGGTAAGTGGCTATTTGAATACTTCAGGTTTGTGCTCATTGGCTGTCAACCATTTATTTTGGTTAGAAGAGCAATACGGTTTTGGCCACACACTGCAGATCCCAAAATGATGACAATTTATTTTATTTCATTTCTGTATTTGAAAGGGACAATGTATAGTACATCAATTAACATTTTTGCAAATGTTCCAGATTTAGCCAGCTCGCTAGTTCAATCAAATACAGGATTAAGTGGATGAACAACAGAGACAGAATGCAATATGGAATTTTATTAAATAGTTTGGGGTATGTGCCTCAGAGACAAATCACATTTTATTTGTCACATATACATGGTTAGCAGATGTTAATTCGCTACGCTCTTTATGAACTCTAGAAACAATCCAAACATGACAATTAAATTCCCACAGTAACAATTATTTAGTCGATTTCACGTTTTAATCTGTCTTCACACCTCCAATGGTGTCTGTGCTTCCAGGGTTTTGTGGGAACGTCCTCCCCGGAGAAAACCATAGATAAGGTGTGTTTGATCCCTGTGATAGCCCACAAAGGGTCAGTCATCCAAACAATGTCATAAATCATGATTGAGTAATCACGCTGTGCTCCCACGCCAGTTAGTCACCATTTGCAAGTATCACCTCCTATCATTCTTCCACTACGAGCTACATATTTTAAAGCCCCAGTGCACATTTAAGAGTGGCCTTTTATTGTCCCCTGCAAATCAAATCAAATTGTATTTGTCACACGTATTTGTTTCACGTGTGGACCTTACAGAGAAATGCTTACTTATACAAGCTCTTAACCAACAATGCAGTTTTAAGAAAAAAAAGTGTTAAGTAAAAAATAGATAAGCTAAACATTTAAATAAAAATAACTAATAATTAAAGAGCAGCAGTAAAATAACAGTAGCGAGGCTATATGCAGGGGGTACCGGTATATAGTCAATATGCAAGGGCACAGGTTAGTTGAGGTAATAAAGGTAATACGTACATGTAGATAGAGTTAAAGTGACTATGTATAGATAATAAACAGAGAGTACATGTAGTTAGGGGTAAAGTGACTATGTATAGATAATAAACAGAGAGTAGCAGCAGTGTAAAAGAAGGGGGGGCGGAAACAATGCAAATGGTCTGGGTAGCCAGTTGATTAGCTGTTCGGGAGTCTTATGGCTTGGGGGTAGAAGCTGTTAAGAAGCTTTTTGGACCTAGACTTGGTGCTCTGGTACCGCTTGCCGTAGGTTAGCAGAGAGAACAGTCTATGACTAAGGTGGCTGCAGTCTTTGACAATTTTTAGGGCCTTCCTCTGACAATTTTTAGGGCCTTCCTGGTATAGAGGTCCTTGATGGCAGGAAGTTTGGCCCCAGTGATGTACTGGGCCATACGCACTACCCTCTATAATACCTTGCGACCGGAGGCCGAGCAGTTGCCATACCATGCAATGATGCAACCAGTCAGGATGCTCTCGATGGCGCAGCTGTAGAACATTTTGAGGATCTGAGGACCCATGCCAAATCTTTTCAGTCTCCTGAGGGGGAATAGGCTTTGTCATGCCCTCTTCACCACTGCCTTGGTGTGTTTAGACCATGATAGTTTGTTGGTGATTTAGGCAGGATACCTTTGTGTTCTTGGGCACAGGGACTATGGTGATCTGCTTGAAACATGTTGGTATTACAGACTCAGTCAGGGACAAGTTGAAAATGTTAGTGAAGACACTTGCCATTTATTCAGTGCATGCTCGGAGTAGAGCTGATACAGTATCTAAACTGTAGAAATATATATATTTTTAAAATAATTCAAATCAATGAATGTCAAGTTCCGTTACTGTATGTGTGGAAGACCATATACTGTAGTGTCAAAATAAAGTTAAGGCAACATTAACATATTGAAGTGATACATTTAAAAAAAAAATGTAGGTTTCTCTTTCCTTGTACATTGACCAGGTAATCCATCTGGCTCTGCGGTATGATGACTGTTGACATGTTTAAAGGTCTTACTCACATTGGCTATGGAGAGCATGATCATACAGTCGTCCAGAACAGCTGATGCTCTCCTGCATGCTTGAGTGTTGCTTGCCTCGAAGCGAGCATGAGAAGTAATGTAGCTGGTTCAGTAGGCTCATGTCACTAGGCAGCTCTCGGCTGTGCTTCGCTTTGTAGTCTCTAATAGTTTGCAAGCCCTGCCACATCCGACGAGCATCGGAGCCGGTGTAGTACGATTCAATCTTAGTCCTGTGTTGACGCTTTGCCTGTTTAATGGTTCGTTGTAGGGCATAGCGGGATGTCTTATAAGCTTCCGGGTTAGAGACCCGCTCCTTGAAGCGGCAGCTCTACCCTTTAGCTCAGTGCGGATGTTGCTTGTAATACATGGCTTCTGGTTTGGGTATGTACTTACAGTCACTGTGGGGACGACGTCATCGATATACTTGCTGATGAAGCCAGTGACTGATGTGGTGTACTCAATAACATCGGAAGAATCTGGGAACATGTTCCAGTCTGTGCTAGCAAAACAGTCCTGTAGCTTAGCATCTGTGTCATCTGACCACTACTTTATTGATTGAGTCACTGGTGATTTCTGCCTTAGTTTTAGCTTGTAAGCAGAAATCAGGAGGATAGAATTAAGGTCAGAATTGCCAAATGGAGGGTGAGGGAGAGCGTTGGACGTGTCTGTGTGTGGAGTAAAGGTAGTCTAGAGATTTTTTTATCTGGTTGCACATTTAACATGCTGGTAGAAATTAGATAAAACAGATTTAATTTTCCCTGCATTAAAGTCCCCGGCCACTAGGACCACCGCGTCTGGGTGAGCGGTTTCATGTTTGCTTATGGCCTTATACAGCTCATTGAGTGCAGTCTTAGTGCCAGTATCGGTTTGTGGTGGTTAATAGACAGCTATGAAAAATATAGA
This sequence comes from Oncorhynchus nerka, assembly GCF_034236695.1. Taxonomy (NCBI): domain Eukaryota; kingdom Metazoa; phylum Chordata; class Actinopteri; order Salmoniformes; family Salmonidae; genus Oncorhynchus; species Oncorhynchus nerka. Next base: position 7,188,378 of record NC_088396.1, on the reverse strand, counting down.
TAAACTCTCTTCGTGCACTATTCGAGGGAACAGTTCAAAAGTTTGTTAAATCTACACACATTACCCCATAATGACAAAGCAAAAACGTTTTTTAAACATTTTTGCATATGTATATAAAAAAATGGAAATATCACATTTACGTCAGTATTCAGACCCTTTATTCAGAACTCTGTTGAAGAACCTTTGGCAGCGATTACAGCCTTGAGTCTTCTTGGTAAACCTGAATTTGGCAAACCATTCTTCTCTGCAGATCCACTCAAACTCTGTCAGGTTGGATGGGGAGTGTCGCTGCACAGCTATTTTTAGGTCTCTCCAGAAATGTTTGATTGGTTTCAAGTCTGGACTCTGGCTGGGCCACTCAAGGACATTTAGAGACTTGCCCCGAAGCCACTCCTTCGTTGTCTTGGCTGTGTGCTTAGAGTCGTTATCCAGTTGGAAGGGGAACCTTCTCCAGTCCGAGGTTCTGAGCACTCTGGAGCAGGTTTTCATCAAGGATCTCTCTGCACTTTGCTTTGTTCATCTTTCCCTTGATTCTGACTAGTCTCCCAGTCCATGCTGCAGAAAAACATCCCCACAGCACGATGCTGCCACCACCATGCTTCACCGTAGGGATAATATCAGGTTTCCTCCAGATGTGAAGCTTGGCACTCAGGCCAAAGAGTTCAATCTTGGTTTCATCAGACCAAAGAATTATGTTTCTCATGGTCAGAGTCCTTTAGGTGTCTTTTGGAAAACTCCAAGAGGGTTGTGATGTGCCTTTTCCTGAGGAGTGGCCTCCGTCTGGCCACTCTACCATAAAGGCCTGATTGCTGGAGTGCTGGAGCTATTCTTCTTGAGATCCAAATACAATGAAGCACGTCACACAAAAACTAAAATAAATAATACAGTACATTATATAACATCATTATGCCATTACATACTGTATCTACCACACAAAATGTATAATACCACCATATTAACTTCAAGATAGGGGGCGCTCTTTTAATTTTTGGATAAAAAACGTTCCTGTTTTAAACAAGATATTTTGTCACGAAAAGATGCTCGACTATGCATGTAATTGCCAGCTTTGGAAAGAAAAAACTCTGAGGTTTCCAAAACTGCAAAGATATTATCTGTGAGTGCCCCAGAACTAATTCTACAGGCGAAACCAAGATGAAATTTCATACAGGAAATGGTCCAGATTTTGAATGCCCTGTGTTCCAATGTCTCCTTATATGGCTGTGAATGCATCAGGAATGAGCCTGCACTTTCTGTCGTTTCCCCAAGGTGTCTGCAGCATTGTGACGTATTTGTAGGCATATCATTGGAAGATTGACCATAAGAGACTTAATTTACCAGGTGTCCGCCCGGTGTCCTCCGTCGAAATTATTGCGTAATCTCCAGCTCCATGCGCGTTCCATTTTCTTCAGAGGAGAAAGTCAACTGCCACGAATGATTTATCATCGATAGATATGTGAAAAACACCTTGAGGATGGATTCTAAACAACGTTTGCCATGTTTCTGTCGATATTATGGAGTTAATTTGGAAAAAAGTTTGCGTTGTAATGACTTAATTTTCGTTTTTTTTCTTACCCAAACGTGATGAACAAAACGGAGCGATTTGTCCTACACAAATAATCTTTTTGGAAAAACTGAACATTTGCTATCTAACTTCCTCATTGAAAACATCGGAAGTTCTTCAAAGGTAAATTATTTTATTTGAATGCTTTTCTTGTTTTTGTGAAAATGTTGCATGCTGAATGCTAGGCTTAATGCTATGCTAGCTATCAATACTCTTACACAAATGCTTGTTTAGCTATGGTTCAAAAGCATATTTTGAAAATCTGAGATGACAGTGTTGTTAACAAAAGGCTAAGCTTGAGAGCAAATATATTTATTTAATTTCATTTGCGATTTTCATGAATAGTTAACGTTGCGTTATGGTAATGAGCTTGAGGCTATAATTACACTCCTGGATACAGGTTTTTTTCGTAGCCAAACGTGATGAACAAAACGGAGCGATTTCTCCTACACAAATAATCTGTTTGTAAAAACTTAACATTTGCTATCTAACTGAGAGTCTCCTCATTGAAAACATTGGAAGTTCTTCAAAGGTAAATTATTTTATTTGAATGCTTTTCTTGTTTTTGTGAAAATGTTGCATGCTGAATGCTAGGCTTAATGCTATGCTAGGCTATCAATACTCTTACACAAATGATTGTTTAGCTATGGTTCAAAAGCATATTTTGAAAATCTGAGATGACAGTGTTGTTAACAAAAGGCTAAGCTTGAGAGCAAATATATTTATTTCATTTCATTTGCGATTTTCATGAATAGTTAACGTTGCGTTATGGTAATGAGCTTGAGGCTATAAATAGGATCCCGGATACGGGATTGCTCGTCGCAACAGGTTAAAATGTGTGTGTGAGTAAGTATTCATGTGTGTGTGCCTCTACATAGTTGTTCCATAAGGTGTAGTTTTATCTGTTTTTTTATCTGATTTTATTGCTTGCATGAGTTTCTTGATGGAATGGACTGGCATGTAGTCTGCTCTGTGTAGTACTGAGCGTTTCCTGGAGTCTGTTCTGGACATGGGACTGTGTTGACCCTGATGGCATGTCTTTTAATCGTGGGTGTCTCAGCTGTGTTCTAGTCATTTGAACAGACAGCTCGGTGCTTTCAACATGTCAATACCTCTCACAGAGATAAGTAATGATGCAGTCAATCTCTCCTCTGCTTTGAGCCAGGAGAGATTAACATGAATGTCAACTGTCTGTGTACATGTAAGAACCAGCCGTGCTGCTCTTTTCTGGATATTTCTGGCTATTTATGTCCCTCTTTGTGGCACTTGACCATATGAATGGGCAGTAGTCCAACAAAACTAGGGCGTGTAGGACTTGTTTTGTTGAGAGCAATGTCAAGAAAGCAGAGCTTCGCAATATGTTTAATATGTTAACTTGCTCAATTTCCACATTATTCATTATAAGATTGAGTTGAGGTTTAGTGAATGGTTTGTCCCAAGTACAATGCTCTTAGTTTTTGAAATATTTAGTATTAGCTTATTACTTACCACCCATTCTTGAACTGACTGCAGCTCTTTATGTGTTGCAGTGATTTCACTTGTTGATGCGTATAATGTTGAGTCATCAGTATACTGTACATAGACACACAGGCTTTAATCAATGCCAGTGGCAGGTCATTAGTTAAGATTTTAAAAAGTTAGGGGCCTAAACAACTGCCCTGGAGAATACCCAACTATACCTGGATTATGTTGGAGAGGCTTCCAATAAAGAACACCCTCTATGTTACGTTAGACAGGTAACTCTCAATCCAGGATATAGTCCAACAGCAGATTATGATCGATAATGTCAAAAACTGCACGGAAGTCTAACAGAATAGCTCTCACAAGCATTGTATTATCAATTTCTTTCAGCCAATCATCAGTTATTTCTGTAAGTGCATGTTGTGTAGCATTGTAATAGCATTGTATCTGGTCAAACATCATTTTTTCCAAACGTTTACAGAGGGATGGTAGCAGGATAAATGGTCTGCTTTTTTGAGCCAGTAAAGGGTGCTTTGCTATTCTTTAGTAGCGGAATGACTTTTGCTTCCCTCCAGGCCTGAGGGCACAATCTTTCAGGTAGGCATTTATTGAAGAGATGACAAATAAGAGTGGTAATATAGTCTGCTTCCATCCTCAGTAATGTTCTATCGAAGTTAACCCAGGCAGGTGGCTCATCATTGTTGATAGACAACAATACCTTTTCACCTCTTCCTCATCGACTTTATGAAATTCAAAATTACAATGCTTGTCTTTCACAATTTGGTCAGTTATGAATGGATGTGTAGGTTCCGAGTTTGAGAGCGGGACACTTTGAGTAGGGGGACAATGTATTGGGCACACTCTGTCAAAAGAGAGGGAGAAGGAAAAGGGGGATGCTGTGGGAAACGGGGCCTACCGTAAGGAAACAGGATCAGAGCTCAGCAACATTGTATCCTCCAGCAGAGGATTGTGTGTGTGTGTGTGTGTGTGTGTGTGTGTGTGTGTGTGTGTGTGTGTGTGTGTGTGTGTGTGTGTGTGTGTGTGTGTGTGTGTGTGTGTGTGTGTGTGTGTGTGTGTGTGTGTGTGTGTGTGTGTGTGTGTGTGTGTGTGTGTGTGTGTGTGTGTGTGTGTGTGTGTGAGAGAGACCTACAGCAGTCCATCCCACTGGTGTGATTGATTGACATGACATTTAAAGTTCTGTCAGAAAGACAGAGAACTAAACAACAACCCAGAAACTCTCTGAAATAGCAATGATCTTCTTTGCCTGGGAGCCATTTTTCTAAGCCAATTAAACAAAGGGTGCTCAGGGGCTTTCCTTAATTAACAAATAGGTAAATTCCCATAAACAAAAAAATATGTATTGATTGAATTATCCCATAAACATGAAACATAAAAAATGGAGTAATACAACTGTATACACTGAGTGTACAAAGCATTAAGAACCCCCCTTTTGCCCTCAGAATAGCCTCAATTCGTCAGGAGAATGAACTCTCGCATTCCACAGGGATGCTGGACCACTCTAATGTGAAGTTGGCTGGAAGTCCTTTAGGTGGTGGACCATTCTTGATACACACAGGAAACTGTTCAGCATGAAAAACCCAGCAGCATTCCAGTCCTTGACACAAACCTACTTCATTGGTTCCTCCTTTGAAAGTTGCGAGCTTGCACCGCAGGACTTAGAGGTACCCAGCATCATGGCTTCATTGCTCCAGACCACCACAAGGGGTGGTTAGAGCACTCATTATGCATGTGGGTCCCAAGGTTTTTATATGACCAATCGAGTGGTTCAATCGAGCCTCCCTTGCCTTGTGACATTCTTCAATGAAGATGGCTGACAAAACATTATGGTGGAACCAGATGTAAGTTGTTATAGCATAATGAGTCAAGCAAAAAATGGACAATTGAGAGGATTATGTTAGTTAATGTAGAGACAGACGTTTGTGCATATTTTTTTGTCATGAAGTTAATTCACGAACATCGCTATTTAGCAAGTTATCTGACTAGCTAACATTAGCCAGCTAGCTAGTGTTAGGAGAATGAATTTATAATTTGTGTTGTTTAATGTTTTAGGGACTGCTGAGAAAACCAGCAAACCAGGCTGTCATCTTGTGTGGATGTAAAGAATCTAGCTAGCTAAAGCATTGACTGCACAATTGAATGTACAATTGGCTTGCAATGCAGCTAAATTAACATAGCTAGCTAACTATTTATTTGCTTATTGTGTAGTGGAGTATAAAAATAACTGTATGACTATGGATGTGTAGCTAGCTACAGTATGTAGCCAATCTGTGCATGGACCCTAAAATGTTAGGTTCTGAACTAATATTCATAGCTAAGCTATCATAGCTTTTCTATCAACTTCAAGACTGAATGACATTAATGAAGCCTATGGATAGAGTAGAATATAATAACTTTATTGTGCCAAGGATGCAAGTCCTATATACACATTTACTGTAGTTATTATCACTCATGAGATTCCCACATTGTAGCCTGTACATTGAATATATTCACTGGATTATGCTGTGTCTGCATGTATGTATTACAATTATACACTTCAACGGTGTTTACCACTCCTGCTCCTGGGACATCAATTATTACACATCGTAACTATGCAATAGACTTGTTTACGTGCTGCTGTGCGCTTTGTTGCTTAACAGTTTTTACTTTTTAATTACCGTTAAAACATAATTTTTTTTCCCTCACTCAACCTTATTTTTTATTCATCTTTTTCACTCCGGACGCTTTATCTGGTCATGGTTCATCAGGACCTCCAACAGCCAAAGCTAAGTAGTAACATTACCATGATGCCTTCTAATTGCAGTCGCTGTACTCATAATACACAGGAGAACGATCGCCTTACTGCGAGGATAGCTGTGCTGCAAGCTCAGCTTCAGACGCAATCGTTAGGCAAGGTTAATTTCAGTGTAGGAAAGGATGAAACAGCGTCTGTGTCACCAGTAAGTACAGATAGTAATGTTAGTATAAATCCCCTCGCATGGTCCCCGCAGCCGGACAACTTTCTCATGGCTTTCGGAGGGAAATGCTGTAAGAATTCTCAACCTGTGTTGCTCATTCAGCCGACAGAAACTTTCAACCGGTTCTCCCCATTAAGCAGCGAGTTGGAGTCAGAGGCCGAGCCTTCTCTGGGCTCTACTCCTCCCATTACGGGGGCTGAGACGCAGAAGCTTCCCACCATTAGCTCAGACATATTGAAAACCCTAGTCATTGGCGACTCCATTACCCGCAGTATTAGACTTAAACCGAATCATCCAGCGATCATACACTGTTTACCAGGGGGCAGGGCTACCTACGTTAAGGCTAATCTGAAGATGGTGTTGGCTAAAACTGGCGAGTGTAGAGAGTATAGAGATATTGTTATCCACGTCGGCACCAACGATGTTAGGATGAAACAGTCAGAGGTCACCAAGCGCAACATAGCTTCAGCATGTAAATCAGCTAGAAAGATGTTTCGGCATCGAGTAATTGTCTCTGGCCCCCTCTCAGTTAGGGGGAGTGATGAGCTCTACAGCAGAGTCTCACAACTCAATCGCTGGTTGAAAACTGTTTTCTGCCCCTCCCAAAAGATAGAATTTGTAGATAATTGGCCCTCTTTCTGGGACTCACCCACAAACAGGACCAAGCCTGGCCTGTTGAGGAGTGACGGACTCCATCCTAGCTGGAGGGGTGCTCTCATCTTATCTACGAACATAGACAGGGCTCTAACTCCCCTAGCTCCACAATGAAATAGGGTGCAGGCCAGGCAGCAGGCTGTTAGTCAGCCTGCCAGCTTAGTGGAGTCTGCCACTAGCACAGTCAATGTAGTCAGCTCAGCTATCCCCATTGAGACCGTGTCTGTGCCTCGATCTCGGTTGGGCAAAACTAAACATGGTAGTGTTCGCCTTAGCAATCTCACTAGAATAAAGACCTCCTCCATTCCTGCCATTATTGAAAGAGATCATGATACCTCACATTTCAAAATAGGAATACTTAATGTTAGATCCCTCACTTCAATGGCAGTTAATGAACTAATCACTGAACTAATCATAATCTTGATGTGATTGGCCTGACTGAAACATGGCTTAAGCATGATGAATTTACTGTGTTAAATGAGGCCTCACCTCCTGGTTACACTAGTGAACATTTCCCCCGCGCATCCCGCAAAGGCGGAGTTGTTTCTAACATTTACGACAGCAAATGTCAATTTACAAAAAAAAGATGTTTTCGTCTTTTGAGCTTCTAGTCATGAAATCTATGTAGCCTACTTAATCACTTTTTATAGCTACTGTTTACAGGCCTCCTGGGCCATATACAGCGTTCCTCACTGAGTTCACTGAATTCCAATCGGACCTTGTAGTCATAGCAGATAATATTGTAATTTTTGGTGACTTTAATATTCACATGGAAAAGTCCACAGACCCACTCCAAAAGGCTTTCGGAGCCATCATTGACTCAGTGGTTTTTGTCCACAGTCATACTCTGGACCTAGTTTTGTCCCATGGAATAAATGTTGTGGATCTTAATGTTTTTCCTCATAATCCTTGACTATCGGACCACCATTTTATTACATTTGCAATCGCAACAAATAATCTGCTCAGACCCCAACCCAGGAGCATCAAAAGTCATGCTATAAATTCTCAGACAACCCAAAGATTCCTTGATGCCCTTCCAGACTCCCTCTGCCTACACAAGGACGTCAGAGGACAAAAATCAGTTAACCACCTAACTGAGGAACTCAATTTAACCTTGCGCAATACCCTAGATGCAGTCGCACCCCTAAAAACTAAAAACATTTGTCATAAGAAACTAGATCCCTGGTATACAGAAAATACCCGAGCTCTGAAGCATGCTTCCAGAAAATTGGAACGGAAATGGCGCCACACCAAACTGGAAGTCTTCCGACTAGCTTGAGAAGACAGTACGCTGCAGTACCGAAGAGCCCTCACTGCTGCTCGATCATCCTATTTTTCCAACTTAATTGAGGAATATAAGAACAACCCGAAATGTATTTTTGATACTGTCGCAAAGCTAACTAAAAAGCAGCATTCCCCAAGAGAGGATGGCTTTCACTTCAGCATTAATAAATTCATGAACTTCTTTGAGGAAAAGATCATGTTCATTAGAAAGCAAATTACGGACTCCTCTTTAAATCTGCGTATTCCTCCAAGGCTCAGTTGTCCTGAGTCTGCACAACTCTGCCAGGACCTAGGATCAAGGGAGACACTCAAGTGTTTTAGTACTATATCTCTTGACACAATGACGAAAATAATCATGGCCTCTAAACCGTCAAGCTGCATACTGGACCCTATTCCAACTAAACTACTGAAAGAGCTGCTTCCTGTGCTTGGCCCTCCCATGTTGAACATAATAAACGGCTCTCTATCTACGGGATGTGTACCAAACTCACTAAAAGTGGCAGTAATAAAGCTTGAAAAAGCCAAACCTTGACCCAGAAAAAACTATCGGCCTATATCGAATCTTCCATTCCTCTCAAATAAAAAAATTAAAAAGCTGTTGCACTACAACTCACTGCCTTCCTGAAGACAAACAATGTATACGAAATGCTTCAATCTGGTTTTAGACCCCATCATAGCACTGACTGCACATGTGAAGGTGGTAAATGACCTTTTAATGGCATCTGTCCTTGTGCTCCTAGACATGAGTTCTTTTGGAGAGATTTGAAACCCAAATTGGTCTACACAGACAAGTTTTGGCCTGGTTTAGATTTTATCTGTTGGAAAGATATCAGTTTGTCTCTGTGAATGGTTTGTCTCTGTGAATGGTCTGACAAATCAACTGTACATTTCGGTGTTCCTCAAGGCTCTGTTTAAGGACCACTATTGTTTTCACTATATATTTTACCTCTTGGGGATGTCATTCGAAAACATAATGTTAACTTTCACTGCTGTGCGGATGACACACAGCTGTACATTTCAATGAAACATGGTGAAGCCCCAAAATTAACCCCGCTAGAAGCCTGTGTTTCAGACATAAGGAAGTGGATGGCTGCAAACTTTCTACTTTTAAAATCGGACAAAACAGAGATGCTTGTTCTAGGTCCCAAGAAACAAAGAGATCTTCTGTTGAATCTGACAATTAATCTTGATGGTTGTACAGTCGTCTCAAATAAAACTGTGAAGGACCTCGGCGTTACTCTGGACCCTGATCTCTCTTTTGAGACAGGACAGCTTTTTTCCATCTACGTAACATTGCAAAAATCAGAAACTTTCTCTCCAAAAATGATGCAGAAAAATTCATCCATACTTTTGTGACTTCTAGGTTAGACTACTGCAATGCTCTACTTATCGGCTACACGGATAAAGCACTAAATAAACTTCAGTTAGTGCTAAATACGGCTGCAGGAATCCTGACTAGAACCCAAAAATGTGATCATATCACTCCAGTGCTAGCCTCCCTACACTGGCTTCCTGTTAAGGCAAGGGCTGATTTCAAGGTTTTACTGCTAACCTACAAAGCATTACATGGGCTTGCTCCTACCTATCTTTCCGATTTGGTCCTGCTGTACATACCTATACGTACGCTATGGTCACAAGACGCAGGCCTCCTAATTGTCCCTAGAATTTCTAAGTAAACAGCTGGAGGCATGACATTCTCCTATAAGAGCTCCATTTTTATGGAATGGTCTGCCTACCCATGTGAGAGACGCAGACTCTGTCTTAACCTTTAAGTCTGTACTGAAGACTCATCTCTTCAGTAGGTCATATGATTGAGTGGTAGTCTAGCCCAGGAGTGTGAAGGGGAACGGAAAGGCTCTGGAACAACGAACCGCCCTTGCTGTCTCTGCCAAGGCCGGTTCCCCTCTCTGCACTGGGATTCTCTGCCTCTAACCCTATTACAGGGGCTGAGTCACTGGCTTACTGGTGCTCTTCCATGCCGTCTCGAGGAGGGGTGCGTCACTTGAGTGGGTTGTGTCACTGATGTGGTCTTCCTGTCTGGGTTGGCACCCCCCCTTGGGTTGTGCCGTGGCGGAGATCTTTGTGGGCTATACTCGGCCTTGTCTCAGGATGGTAAGATGGTGGTTGAAGATATCCCTCTAGTGGTGTGGGGGCTGTGCTTTGGCAAAGTGGGTGGGGTTATATCCTGCCTGTTTGGCCCTGTCCTGGGATCATCGGATGGGAACACAGTGTCTCCTGAGCCCTCCTGTCTCAGCCTCCAGTATTTATGCTGCAGTAGTTTGTGTCGGGGGGCTAGGGTCAGTTTGTTATATCTGGAGTACTTTTCCTGTCTTATCCAGTGTTCTGTGTTAATTTAAGTATGCTCTCTCTAATTCTCGCTTTCTTTCTTTCTCTCTCTCGGAGGACCTGAGCCCTAGGACCATGCCTCAGGACTACCTGGCATGATGACTCCTTGCTGTCCCCAGTCCACCTGGCCGTGCTGCTGCTCCAGTTTCAACTGTTCTGCCTGCGGCTACGGAGTCCTGACCTGTTCTCCGGACGTGCTACCTGTCCCAGACCTGCTGTTTTCAACTCTCTAGAGACAGCAGGAGCGTTAGGGATACTCTCAATGATCGGCTATGAAAAGCCAACTGACAATTACTGCTGAGGTGCTGACTTGCTGCACCCTCGACGTGCTTCTAACACCTGCATTGCTTGCTGTTTGGGGTTTTAGGCTGGGTTTCTGTACAGCACTTTGATATATCAGCTGATGTAAGAAGAGCTATATAAATACATTTGATTTGTTTTGAATAGACTACAGACATGATTTAAGTAAAGGCTGATTTGTAATTCATATATAGAGAAGAAGATAAAACTATGTATATCTAACTCCCTTCGTCTGCATTAATCTGAGGACACATGATAGTATTTCAATGAGATACTTAATTTCAACCAGTGGAGAATGAGAAACGCTTTATTGAAAGAAGTTCATTATCCAGGTGTTATAAATACATAATGCATTATAATTATGTTAATTGTAATATTATCAATAAAAGTTTGATCTGTACTTCAATGCACATATGGTGTGCATTATAAAACAAGGAAGAAAGACGAGGTGGAGAGAGAGGTGTAGAAGGCAGAAAGGGAAAGAGGTAAGAACAGCGGCAGACAGCATATGATTCATGAATTACAGTTCTACCCTAATATTCTCTCAGTTCATCACAATTGCGGTGTCTCCTAACCAGCCTTGGGCCCCCAGGTGCCCGAAGGGAGCAGGTAAGGTGGCGATGACGGAACTGGCTTCCTCTCTCACATTAAAACACACCTGCAGACGAGAGGCAGATGGAGAGAGAGAGAGAGCATGATTAAGCCTTGTTTTTTAAAATTCTAACACGGGCAGTCATCATTATTATCATCAGGTGAAATGCAAAACTGACCTTGGATCATTAACACTGGGACTACTACATCTCTGTCTGTATTTTAATGTAAAGCATCTCTTTAATAATACTTCCTGTTGACCCGACCTAGTGACATCTCACCTACGATCATGCTGTGCCCTCTGTGCCAGCCAGTTCAGATGCGGGAGGGGTTCACCAAAACAGTTAATATAACCTAGAGGATTTAGGGAGAAGGGGGAGAGGGATGAAGTGAAGAAGAAAGACTGTTATCTCACCTACGTGTTCACACTAAGTGGCTACAGAGTACTTTATGCTGAAAAACAGACACATGAGGACAAACAATAGAAGATAATGTCAATAGAAGATACTGTATGTGACGCAGACACCTATCGGAGTGTACCTGAAATATTTAAATATAGAGGGCTATGAAGGCTATCACCACTTGATTATTGCAAGGCTAACCCCCAGGGAAAACATGACTTGGCAGCAACAGATAGTCCACTGAAAGTGGCTGTGTTTATGTGGTGGAAACCTGAAAATTAGCAGCTGACATCTTAAGTTTTTTAAATTAATGCATGTGAGACCGGTTCCATGTACAACAAGACAGGCAGAGAGGAAGAGAGAAAAAGGCAGAGATGGAGAAAAAGAACACAGAACAGTTTAATTACCTCTGGTTATGGACACTTTTGTCAGCAATGAAGCTTCCACAGCCTGTTCCTCAGACAGTGAATATCTGGCAATATCTACATGTTCGACCCCTTGATCAGCTCGTTCTCTGAAAGTAAATAAAACAGCTTAGTTTTTATACATATGAAAACAATACCTGAGATATGATCGTTCAATATAAAGCAACATTTGAACTATAAAACAATGTGAGCAGGTCTCATTGCCAACAATAGTGAAGCAGGCATTATGATGTTGAACAATAAGCTGGGAATAGAACGTTCTAAAGGCATGTGGGTGCCAAGATGCTCAATAGAACTAATAGGAGAACTGAACAGAAGAGGACTGGCCACCCCTCATAGCCTGGTTCCTCTCTAGGTTTCTTCCTAGGTTTTGGCCTTTCTAGGGAGTTTTTCCTAGCCACCGTGCTTCTACACCTGCATTGCTTGCTGTGTGGGGTTTTAGGCTGGGTTTCTCTACAGCTCTTGAGATATCAGCTGATGTACGAAGGGCTACAGTATATAAATAAATTTGATTTGATCCATAGTAAATTATAATTATATCAGAGAGGGAGGACGAGGCTTTTTTAAATCTGTCCTTAATTTCATGTCAGGACTATCAGTGTGATGTTTCCAATACACAAACAGCTTGGAAGGGAAGGCAAAGCAATGGCATTTCATACACACGCTAACACACAGCATGCGCTTGCACACTGACACACAGGCACTCATACACGCACAGACACACAGACAGACAGACAGACAGACAGACAGACAGACAGACAGACAGACAGACAGACAGGCAGGCAGGCAGGCAGGCACGCACACACACACACACACACACAGAGGAAAATGTGTAGATATTTGCAAATGGCATCCATACAGCTGATCATTTTGTGTCTATTATCTTTGCTCCAATAGCCCCTCAGATGGGACTTTTTGAAGTCGAAGGCCATATTGCAAGTAAAATCCCCCCCAAGTACATGCGCTGGTATACAACACCCCCTCAAGTGGTTGATGCAGCCTATGATTTTGGCTGTGATGTTAATTCATGTCACGTTGTGTGAAGGATCGGGAGAGAGGCGCAGGAATGCTTAATAGGGTTTTTTATTTCACCAAAATTACAGCGTGCCATGTAAATCAAGAAGACCAAGCAAACACGTATACAAAACACAGGGTTGAGACCCAAACAAAAGAGAGAGGAGTACCACAAGGGAAGAGACCCGTAATCATCTGCACAATACAAGCGGCACGAAAGCCAAAACAACAAGGCACAGGTACTCACAGGCACAACGGACATTGGTACAATAATCGGCACTCCAATGGTGAACCAAAGGGCACATACAGTATATACAATTACAATCAGTGGGAATGTGGACCAGGTGTGCGTAATGGCAGAGTTCCGGAGGGATCCGTGACAATTCAGTAGAAAGACCCTGGAGCTGACTGGTGACAACATCTGGAGAAGAAGCCCTTTCTACAAACAAGTAGCTATTACTTCTGAGCCTGAAGCACTAAAATAAAACCAAAACTATCTTCTTGAAGGTAATTGTCCCTTATTTGTGTACATTCGTTTAGGGGGTAAAAGGCATGAACGTGGCATTGCTAGCTGGCTTCTGACTTATTCACTCTACTTTACCATCAGCTGGCAAGCTTTCAGGCAGCTTTAGATGTGAGGGGAAAATGTATATATTTGATAGCTATCCATCTGATTGAGAAAGTTGGTAAAAATGCCAATAGCTAGATTGAAACTGCTGGGGGGAAGCTAGCTAACGTTACCGAACTCACAACATCAGTGTCTGATCTCAGTAGTGGACTGTAGCTAAGTTTCTAGAAAATAACAACTATGTATTTGCTAGCTAGCTATACTTTAAAGACTAGTTATTTACTATTGAACACATTTTGTCAAACTACTTCATTCCCTGCCTGTTTAATGATGTGTTTGTGATAAGAAATTAATATGATTGCATTGACAACGGGGAGCTGGTCCACTATTCCTACTCTGAAGACGCTTTGTGAACACGGCCCGGGAAGAAAGCTGTTGCCCAATACGATGCACAGCAGTCGTTTCACCACAGGACCCTGGAGGTATTACAATCAATGGCTATTAACTAAATATTGTATGTGAATTTCCAAATATCAATATGACACTCACAAAATGGTTGTGCAATGCAGTGAATGCTAACATAGCTTTGGTGATGAAAGGTACATAATGCATTTATTGACATCTCCCTATCATGCCACTGCTGTGACATCGGCCTGGATGGTGACACACATCTTTTTCAAGCTGCCTGACTGGATACTTTCTGGTACGTACCTCAAAGAATTCAACACAATTGGTAAGTAATGCAAGGCTATGCATAGCGATACCTTTGTCAATTAACAATAAAGGAAAGATACAATATTTGTGTTGAATTCTTTGAGGTAAGTATCTATCATTTACATGGTTTCTGAGTTAATACCAGGTACATACCAGGTACCTCCTCTATGGTGTAACGTGGCATCTAGAGAAATAGAATAGTCTGATCGTCTCATAGACAGATAAGCTTAGGCAGGTCATTGACTAGGTCGGGAGCATGGCCAGCAATGACAGCATCCAATCTAAGGTGTCGTATCATTTAACTCCACTCATCCTCTTCAAAAACACACATTTTAATCTCAGAGGAGAAAGCAGGAGAATTAACTCGACATCAGTATTCAAGTTCACGTTCAGTCTTAACAGTGAAGCAGGAGTAATGAATGTAGGGCCTGAAAACTTGGTCTCCTGTCACCCTGGGCGTAATAACTTCTCAAGCGTATCTGTGAGTTCCAGCTGCGACCAAACAGCCTTATCATTCATGAGTCGTGCTACATTTTCCATTTCTCTATATTTGTTTTTTTTATCTTAGCCCCAAAATGAAAGTCCAATGCATTTCAATCCTGGCAATACTGCGACCCACTCAGCTTGGGTAAGGAGGGAGAACAAAAGCAGATTAGAATGCTGAAGGAGGCCCATCGAGGGAAATGGCAAGTGTTCCAGTTTCAATTCAACTGTTCCAATTCTGTTCAGTCACGGAATCAGGTTCCATTTTTTTCAGACAGTATTAAAAGGGAGAGGAAGAAGAACAGTTTCTCTACTTTTCTCTCTAGTCCTTTTGATTCCAGTACCTGAATGAATAATTATCTTGGTTTTTAGTACCTTTTACGTGCCCAAAAACACCCTCTGGGTATGTACCCTAAACTCTGTAACTTGCTGTCCCTATGTGAATGTAGAACAAGAAAAATCTGTCTCTTCTGATGATGATGGAGGTATGGGGGGATGACAGGATAGGGTAAAGGAAGAAGGGAGAGGCGTATGGAGGAGAGGAGATGAGGAGAGGAGACTAGATGAGAGGGGATGAGATAGCAGAGGGGAGGAGAGGAGATAAGAAGAGATGAGAGGGGAAGGAGAGAGATGAGAGAAGAGAAGGGAAGCAAGTGACAGACAGGAAGAGAGGAGAGAAGAAGAGGGGAAAGAGTAGGAGAGGACAACAGAGGAGACGAAAGGAGCGGGAGTTCACAAGTCAAGTACTCAAGAGAAAATGCATTTCTCTCAGTGAGTAGTTAGGGGAATGCGTATTCAGATGACTTCTGGCTTTTTAAAAAGCCAAAGAGAGAAGTCAGATAAATTTAGGAGTTGAAGGGTATAATGTTGTCTGAAGTTACCCCTTGATATAAGAGTTCAACTACCTACGTTGAGTTTAGCATGGTGTGATCTGGTCAAGCTTCGCCTGTTATTAATAACTTTGACAGCCATTACATCCCCGAATTGCAGTGATTGATTAAATTGATGGGAGGTCACCGGTCACATATGATAAGATATAATCTCAGACTGTGAACATTAAGGTCAAATCAAGTAGCTGGCCGGCGCCACAAGATATGGTTCTGGGTTCCGAGATTAGGGCCAGGATTCAATCAGATCAGCGCTAACCTGGGTTAGCAGACACACTAAGTGCTTGTCATTGCTTTTGTTTCGGCAGTATTGGAAGTCTAACTGTGTTGGAGAGCTGTTGAAATCGGTGAGCTGCTGCTGTTTAGGGATTTGTATTTATTATGGATCCCAAATAGCTGATGCCAAGGAAGTAGGTACTCTTCCTGGCATCCAACAAAATTAAGGCAGTTATACCATTTTAAAACCATTGCAATACGTTTCACAACAGATTTCACATCACATTAAGTGTGTGCCCTCAGGCCATTACCACATATCTACAACACAAAATCCATGTGTGTATAGTGCGTATGTTATCATGTTGTGTGTACAGTATGCATGTGTATGTGCCTGTGTGTGTGTGTGTCTTCACAGTCCCTGATGTTCCATAAGGTGTATTTTTCTCTTCTTTTTTCTGCTTGCATGAGTTACTTGATGTGGAATAGAGTTCCATGTAGTCATGGTTCTATGTAGTACTGTGTGCCTCCCATAGTCTGTTCTGGACTTGGGGATTGTGAAGAGACCTCTGGTGGCATGACTTGTGGGGTAGGCATGGGTGTCGGCTGTGTGTTAGTAGTTTAAACAGACAGCTTGGTGCATTCAACATAAGCTGCCTCCAATGTTGTTTTAGAGAATTTGGCAGTACGTCCAACCGGCCTCACAACCTGTCACGCCCTGACCTTAGAGATCCTTTTATGTCTCTATTTTGGTTTGGTCAGGGCGTGAGTTGGGGTGGGCATTCTATGTTGTGTGTTCTATGTTTTCTATTTCTGTGTGTTTGGCCGGGTGTGGTTCTCAATCAGAGGCAGTTGTCTATCGTTTTGTGGGTAGTTGTTTTCTGTTTTTGTGTCTGCACCAGAACTGTTTTGGTTTTGTTCGTTCTCTTTGTTGTTCAGTTCTATTATTAAATCATGAACACTTACCACGCTGCGCTTTGGTCCACACCTTCTTCTTCCAACAGCCGTTATAGAACTACCCACCACCAAAGGACCAAGCAGCGTGGAAGAGAGGACTGGACATGGGAGGACATCCTGGACCGCAAGGGATCCTACACATGGGAGGAGATCCTGGCTGGAAGGGATCGCCTCCCATAGGAACAGGTGGAGGCAGCCAGGAGAGCGGAGGCAGCAAGGAAGCCCGAGAGGCTGCCCCAATACAATTTGTTGGGGGGTGGCACACGGGACGGTCGGCGGAGCCGAGGATGGAACCCGAGCCAGTCAGGGCCAGTCAGGGTGAAATTGGAGGTGAGCGAAGGAAGCAAATCAGAGACCGTGAAGGAGTTGATGGGGAGATTGGAGGAGAGAGTAATAAGAGTTGCTGTGTTGGTGCATGAGGCACGACATTCGCCCGACGGAGCGTGTCCTTGATTTGATGTCACCTGACCTCTTTCAGAGCCCCAACAATAGCCAACAGCTCCCGGTCCCCCACATCCTAGTTTCACTCTGCCGGGCTGAGCTTCTTCGAAAAGAACGCACAGGGGCGGAGTTTAAGTGGCATACCCGAGTGCTGAGACAGTACAGCTCCTATCCCAGCCTCGAACGCGTCCACCTCAACTATGAACACTAAGGAGGGATCAGGATGAGCCAACACAGGAGCCAAGGTAAACAGAGCCTTCAGTTGACAAAAAGCTCTGTTCGCCCCAGCGGACCACTGCAGTCGCACCGGTCCCCCCTTCAGCAATGAGGTAATGGGAGCGTCTACCTGACCAAAGCCCCAGATAAACCTCCGGTAGTAGTTGGCAAACCCTAAGAACTGCTGCACCTCCTTTACCGTGGTTGGAGTCGGCCAATTACACACGGCTGAAATGCGGTCATTCTCCATCTCCACCCCTGACTCGGACAGGCGGTACCCTAGGAAGGAGACGGATTGTTGGAAGAACAGACATTTCTCAGGCTTAACATACAGGTCTCGCTGCAACAGTCGACCATGCACCTTGTGCACCAGAGACACATGCTCGACGCGTGTAGCAGGGTATATTAGAATGTCGTCGATATACACCACTACACCCTGCCCGTGCAGGTCTCTGAAAATCTGATCTACAAATGATTGGACAACAGATGGAACATTCATCAACCCATATGGCATGACGAGGTACTCATAGTGCCCAGAGGTGGTACTAAATGCCGTCTTCAACTCATCCCCCTCCCAAATACGCACCAATTCGGTGAAGAAGCGCGCCCCGCCCCATGCAATGACTCGGTCACACTGGCTATGAGAGGCAGAGGGTAACTATACTTCACTGTAATCTGATTTAAACCCCTATAGTCAATACACGGGCGTAAACCATCCTTCTTCATAAAATAGAAACTCGAAGAGGCAGGTGAAGTGGAAGGCCGAATGTATCCCTGTCCCAGAGATTGGGTGACATATGTTTCCATAGCCGCCGTCTCCTCCTGTGACAGAGGATACAAGTGACTCCTGGGAAGTGCTGCGTCTACCTGGAGATTTGTCGCACAATCCCCCCGTTGATGGGGTGGTAGTTGAGTCGCCTTCTTTTTACAGAAGGCGAGAGCCAAATCGGCATATTCAGGGGGGATTTACATGGTGGAGACCTGGTTTGGACTTTCCACCGTAGTTGCACCTATGGAAACACCTATACACCTCCCTGAACATTGACGTGACCATCCCTTGAGAGAACTCTGTTGCCAACAAATAGTGGGGTCATGATAGGCCAACCAGGGAAGCCCCAACGTACTTTACTCGGGGGAAAAAAACAGTACAATAAATCCACGTAGGGATAACAAACCCTAACGCGCACGACTAACACATAACAGGAATGATCAGGTACAAAACATAATGGGAACCAGAGGGTTAAATAGGGAAATAATAATAACTTAATGGGAACCAGGTGTGTACACTCAAGACATAACAAATGGAAAACAGAAACATGGATCGGTGGCAGCTAGAAAGCCGGTGACGACGAGCGCCGAACGCCGCCCGAACAAGGAGAGGCACCAACTTCGGCGGATGTCGTGACAATTATTGAGTGTCCTTCCCTGTAAGCATACTGAAATTCTGTTTGTTTATTGTGAAATAGCATTGTATCTGGTCAAATACAATTTTTTCCAAAAGTTTACTAAGGGTTGGTAACAGGCTGACTTGTCGGTTATTTCAGCCAGTAAAGGGGGCTTTACTGTTCCTTGGTAACGGAATGACTTTAGCTTCCCTCCAGGACTGAGGGCACATGCTCTCAAGTAGGCTTAAATTGAAGATGTGGCAAATAGGATAGGCAATATCGTCTGCTACTCTCCTCAGTAATTCTCTCCTCAGTCATTTCCATCCAGATTATCAGACCCCGATGGCTTGTCATTGTTGATACACACACAAAAAAAATCACCTCTTCCGTACTGACTTTACAGAATTCAAAAGTACTATTCTTGTCTTTCATGATTTGGTCCGATGTGTAACCTGTGTGCATATGTAGTAACTGTGCTGCTACCAGCTTTGCTTCATCCACTGTACCTAACCCCCTACTGGGCTCGAATCGGTGGTCCTCTGATCGTAAACACACGTGACCGTCCGCCCGACAAACAGACCAAGGGTGTATTCAGCAGGATATAACGTTTTGGGAACGTTCAGATATAAATATACTATGAAGAACAAACACACCTCTCTGACATGTAGACTACTTATCACATCAGCTCTATTCCTTGCATCTGCGATGTTCGACAATGTTCGGCTACCGAACATGGCCCTGCTGTCCCCCCAAAATGTGAGCTTCATATATTGTTGTCACGATGTTCAAGGGAGCGATACCATTTCTTGTAATGATGCTTACATTTTACACAACACAACCCTAAGGCTATGCCCTATCCTAGACTGACTAATTGTGTATGCAGCCTAAAGAAAACATCCAGTAAAAAGAATAAGATCTGATTCTCATTGAAACACTCGCATAAACACATGAATCTTAATGACACAACTTGTTTGGAATGATGCGCTCCCTCCTCTCTTGCCTGTCAGGTTTTTCTCTTTGGCAATTAAAACTTCTCTAGGATAGGGGGCAGCATTTGGAATTTTGGATGAAAAGCATGCCCAAATTCAACTTTCTGCTACTCATCCCCAGAAGATAATATATGCATATTATTAGTATCTGCATAGAAAACACTCTTTGAATCATGTCTGTGAGTATAACAGAACTTAAGTAGCAGGCGAAACCCAGAGGTCACTCTCTTTTCAATGAGCTTTCATTGGGAATCCAGATTTCTAAGGGACTTGCTTGGAGTTCCTACCGCTTCCACTGGATTGTCCCGTATTCAATTTGTTCGATTATTAACGTTTAAAAATAACTAAAGTTGTATTACAAAAGTAGTTTGAAATGTTTTGGCAGTTTACAGGTAACTTTGAGATATTTTGTAGGGACGTTGCGCAAGTTGGAAGCTGTGTTTTTCTGGATCAAACGCGCCAAATAAATTGACATTTTGGATATATATCGACGGAATTAATCTAACAAAAGGACCAAGAAGCTCGTCAAAGGTAAGGCATGCTTTATATTTTTATTTCTGCGTTTTGTGTCGCACTTGCAGGGTTGAAATATGGTTTCTCTCATTGTTTACTATGGTGCTATCATCCGATAATAGCATCGTTTGCTTTCGCCGAAAATCCTTTTTGAAATTTGACACGTTGGCTGGATTCCCAACACGTGTAGCTTTAATTTGCTATCTTACATGTTTGAATTTTATAGGAATTTATTTGAATTTGGAGCTCTGCATTTTCTCTGGAGAGGTTTTAAGGCTTCACCTTTATAAGCTGAGCATTTATGTTCATTCACACAGGCGAGACAGAGAACTCATCATTGGTGACCACAGGCCACGTATATGCTACGATAAGTAAATTATCATAGATGTGACTGTCTAATTGATTGCTCTTCAAATGGCTGCCAAGGCTGTCTGTCATCAACATTGATTCAGGTATTATTCGGTCAATAGCATTTAATTTCTTTCAAATATGTTTAAGTAAATGTCTTAGTACACTTACTAACCCCACAGTGTAAGAACACACTAAGTAGGAGCTGAAGATGGATTATTGCCTTTTTCCATGTTCTGAAACCATGTAATTTAGATTGTACTTCCTTTTCCTTGGAGCAAGATGGCATCTGCAACTGCTACGGGTACTGGTTCAAGGTAAGTTATCTCTAAATCAAGGGAAGAGCACACCTCTCATTTATACTCTCATTTGGCCCTTTTTCTTAAATCAGACCATAAATGAATTGCTTTCTATCATGTTTGACAGAGGGTTAGAGTGTGAGAGTGTGCAGAATGTTTTTGAAATCACTTGGCAACTCTTTATTTCTGAGTTTTGTGTCGCGCCGTGAGGGTTGAAAAATTATTTTCTGTGATTCGCCGTAAATCACTTTTTAAATCTGACAACAAGTTTAGCTTTAATTTCGTATATTGAATGTGTGAATTTCATGAAAGTTTCATTTATTTGCTCTTTATTTTCACTGGATGTTTGGCCAGGTGGGACGCTACCATCCCACATATCCCAGAGAGGTTTTAAGTAATAACTTCATTACATTTACTAATTGTGCATTCACTATCTTACAGAAAACAAAGAAGGATCCCTATTGTGTGCAGATTTTGCATAAAGAACCAGGAAAACATATCTATACATCTCACCAGAGTGTGCATGAAGACAGAATCAAAAGAAAAAATTGACCAGGAAGTGAGCAAATCCCGCGATTTGATGATTGAGTATCTTAGGCACTGCAGGATCATTGACTACAAAAACTCAGCTCTGTTGTGACACAACAGGATAAACTCCAACCTCTGATTAAGGGTCTTGAAAAGTCAACAACGCAGCCACTGCCAGCTAGCCTACCTCAGCAGTACTGATGGCGTAGCAGTCGGACGTGTGTTTTGTCTTGTCCCGTCCTGTATAGTAATCGGAACCCTCATCAGAAGCTAGCCGCTAACTAGCTACTAGCTAGCCACTGCTAGCGGTCTTCAACGCTAACTAGGACACCAGCGCGACATCTACCCAAAGCATATCAGACTGCTTTTTCTCTACCACATCTCCGGATTCCTACCGCAAGCTCTGAACCTTTATACCGGAACATCGTAAATAGCTAGCTGCAATCCGAGTGGCTACTCCTGGCTAACGTCTCTGTCCCAGAGCAAGCACCAGTTAGCCTGGAGCTAGCCTCGAGCTAAGCCCATCTCCCGACTAGCCGAAGAGGTCCAAAAATACCTAATTTGCCAATTGGCCTGGACCCTCTACTGACCCTCTACTGCCGACACGGAGCCCCGCCGATCCATCACGACCGGTCCGCCGACATAATCGTCCGAGGGGGTTTCAACAGGCTTTTCCGCTGCGACATCGCCAAAGATCCATCTGCTGGCCAAGGCCCACGAGCTTTCTGAATCGCTGTATCTCCAGCTCACCGCATGAAGAGGAATAAATAAACAGACTCACCCCATCGCGACGTCCCCCAAAGGTTAACTCTCTAGCACTCGCTATCTCCCTGCTTGCTAATTCGGCCTGCTAACAGCTAGCTTGTCAAGCTCCGGTCCGCTAACTGCTACCTTGTCTAGCTCGGGCCTACGAACTGTTAGCTTGTTAGCACAGGCCTGCTAACCGTCTGAACCACCGCGTCCCAATCACTCTCTGACCCCATTTATCTCTTTTTGATTTTTAATTTGTTTATACCTTCCGGAAACCTGCCTCACCCAATGTGATACGGAATCGCTATTACTTTTACTCTTATTTTTATTTTTATGACACACTCAAGAACCTCCAGACGCTAACCAGCTAACTAGCTACAAGCTAGTTAGTCATTGTTAGTTTAAAAAAAAAGACCTGGATAACACTCGCCAGCCCAGCCCCCCTGCCCATCCACCGCTGCCCCCTGGACACTGATCTCTTGGCTACATAGCTGACGCACGCTGGACTGTCCATTAATCACGGTACTCCTTTCTCCTTGTTTGTCTTACCTGTCGGCCCCGTTGCCTAGTCAACGCCATTTTACCTGCTGTTTGTTGTGCTAGCGGATTAGCCTCGCCTACTGTTTTTAGCTAGCTTTCCAAATTCAACACCTGTGATTACTGTATGCCTCGCTGTATGTCTCTCTCAGATGTCAATATGCCTTGTATACTGTTGTTCAGGTTAGTTATAATTGTTTTAGTTCACAATGGAGCCCCTAGACCCACTCTGCATACCCCTGTTACCTCCTTTGTCCCACCTCCCACACATGCGGTGACCTCACCCATTTACAACCAGCATGTCCAGAGATACAACCTGTCTCATCATCACCCAGTGCCTGGGCTTACCTCCGCTGTACCCGCACCCCACCATACCCCTGTCTGCGCATTATGCCCTGAATATATTCTACCATGCCCAGAAACCTGCTCCTCTTATCCTCTGCCCCCAACGCTCTAGGCGACCAGTTTTGATAGCCTTTAGCCGCACCCTCATACTACTCCTTCTCTGTTCCGCGGGTGATGTGGAGGTAAACCCAGGCCCTGCATGTCCCCAGGTACCCTCATTTGTTGACTTCTGTGATCGAAAAGCCTTGGTTTTATGCATGTCAACATCAGAAGCCTCCTCCCTAAGTTTGTTTTACTCACTGCTTTAGCACACTCTGCTAACCCTGATGTCCTTGCCGTGTCTGAATCCTGGCTCAGGAAGGCCACCAAAAATTCAGAGATTTCCATACCCAACTATAACATCTTCCGTCAAGATAGAACTACCAAAGGGGGCGGAGTTGCAGTCTACTGCAGAGATAGCCTGCAAAGTAATGTCATACTTTCCAGGTCCATACCCAAACAGTTCGAACTACTAATTTTGAAAATTACCCTCTCCAGAAATAAGTCTCTCACTGTTGCCGCCTGCTACCGGCCACCCTCAGCTCCCAGCTGTGCCCTGGACACCATTTGTGAATTGACCGCCCCCCATCTAGCTTCAGAGTTTGTTCTGTTAGGTGACCTAAACTGGGATATGCTTAACACCCCGGCAGTCCTACAATGTAAGCTAGATGCCCTCAATCTCACTCAAATCATCAAGGAACCCACCAGGTACAACCCTAACTCTGTAAACAAGGGCACCCTCATAGACGTCATCCTGACCAACTGGCCCTCCAAATACACCTCCGCTGTCTTCAACCAGGATCTCAGCGATCACTGCCTCATTGCCTGTATCCGCCACGGAGCCGCAGTCAAACGACCACCCTCATCACTGTCAAACGCTCCCTAAAACACTTCTGTGAGCAGGCCTTTCTAATCGACCTGGCCCGGGTATCCTGGAAGGACATTGACCTCATCCCGTCAGTTGAGGATGCCTGGTCATTCTTTAAAAGTAACTTCCTCACCATTTTAGATAAGCATGCTCCGTTCAAAAATGCAGAACCAAGAACAGATACAGCCCTTGGTTCACTCCAGACCTGACTGCCCTCGACCAGCACAAAAACATCCTGTGGCGGACTGCAATAGCATCGAATAGCCCCGTGATATGCAACTGTTCAGGGAAGTCAGGAACCAATACACGCAGTCAGTCAGGAAAGCTAAGGCCAGCTTCTTCAGGCAGAAGTTTGCATCCTGTAGCTCCAACTCCAAAAGTTCTGGGACACTGTGAAGTCCATGGAGAACAAGAGCACCTCCTCCCAGCTGCCCACTGCACTGAGGCTAGGTAACACGGTCTCCACCGATAAATCCACGATTATCGAAAGCTTCAATAAGCACTTCTCAACGGCTGGCCATGCCTTCCGCCTGGCTACTCCAACCTCGGCCAACAGCTCCGCCCCCCGCAGCTCCTCGCCCAAGCCTCTCCAGGTTCTCCTTTACCCAAATCCAGATAGCAGATGTTCTGAAAGAGCTGCAAAACCTAGACCCGTACAAATCAGCTGGGCTTGACAATCTGGACCCTCTATTTCTGAAACTATCTGCCGCCATTGTCGCAACCCCTATTACCAGCCTGTTCAACCTCTCTTTCATATCGTCTGAGATCCCCAAGGATTGAAAGCTGCCGCAGTCATCCCCCTCTTCAAAGGGGGAGACACCCTGGACCCAAACTGCTATAGACCTATATCCATCCTGCCCTGCCTATCTAAGGTCTTCGAAAGCCAAGTCAACAAACAGGTCACTGACCATCTCGAATCCCACCGTACCTTCTCCGCTGTGCAATCTGGTTTCCGAGCCGGTCACGGGTGCACCTCAGCCACGCTCAAGGTACTAAACGATATCATAACCGCCATCGATAAAAGACAGTACTGTGCAGCCGTCTTCATCGACCTCGCCAAGGCTTTCGACTCTGTCAATCACCATATTCTTATCGGCAGACTCAATAGCCTCGGTTTCTCGGATGACTGCCTTGCTTGGTTCACCAATTACTTTGCAGAAAGAGTTCAGTGTGTCAAATCGGAGGGCATGCTGTCCGGTCCTCTGGCAGTCTCTATGGGGGTGCCACAGGGTTCAATTCGCGGGCCGACTCTTTTCTCTGTATATATCAATGATGTTGCTCTTGCTGCGGGCGATTCCCTGATCCACCTCTACGCAGACGACACCATTCTATATACTTTCGGCCCGTCATTGGACACTGTGCTATCTAACCTCCAAACGAGCTTCAATGCCATACAGCACTCCTTCCGTGGCCTCCAACTGCTCTTAAACGCGAGTAAAACCAAATGCATGCTTTTCAACCGATCGCTGCCTGCACCCGCATGCCCGACTAGCATCACCACCCTGGATGGTTCCGACCTTGAATATGTGGACATCTATAAGTACCTAGGTGTCTGGCTAGACTGCAAACTCTCCTTCCAGACTCACATCAAACATCTCCAATCGAAAATCAAATCAAGAGTCGGCTTTCTATTCCGCAACAAAGCCTCCTTCACTCACGCCGCCAAGCTTACCCTAGTAAAACTGACTATCCTACCGATCCTCGATTTCGGCGATGTCATCTACAAAATGGCTTCCAACACTCTACTCAGCAAACTGGATGCAGTCTATCATAGTGCCATCCGTTTTGTCACCAAAGCACCTTATACCACCCACCACTGCGACTTGTATGCTCGGCTGGCCCTTCGCTACATATTCGTCGCCAGACCCACTGGCTCCAGGTCATCTACAAGTCCATGCTAGGTAAAGCTCCGCCTTATCTCAGTTCACTGGTCACGATGGCAACACCCATCCGTAGCACACGCTCCAGCAGGTGTATCTCACTGATCATCCCTAAAGCCAACACCTCATTTGGCCGCCTTTCGTTCCAGTACTCTGCTGCCTGTGACTGGAACGAACTGCAAAAATCGCTGAAGTTGGAGACTTTTATCTCCCTCACCAACTTCAAACATCAGCTATCCGAGCAGCTAACCGATCGCTGCAGCTGTACATAGTCTATTGGTAAATAGCCCACCCATTTTCACCTACCTCATTCCCATACTGTTTTTATACTGTTTTTTTATTTATTTATTTACTTTTCTGCTCTTTTGCACACCAATATCTCTACCTGTACATGACCATCTGATCATTTATCACCCCAGTGTCAATCTGCAAAATTGTATTATTCGCCTACCTCCTCATGCCTTTTGCACACATTGTATATAGACTGCCCATTTTTTTTTCTACTGTGTTATTGACTTGTTAATTGTTTACTCCATGTGTAACTCTGTGTTGTCTGTTCACACTGCTATGCTTTATCTTGGCCAGGTCGCAGTTGCAAATGAGAACTTGTTCTCAACTAGCCTACCTGGTTAAATAAAGGTGAAATAATAATAAAAAATAAAAAAACTGTATCATTTTAATAATTTTAGTCAATTAGATTCTTGCTACGTAAGCTTAACTTTCTGAACATTCGAGACGTGTAGTCCACTTGTCATTCCAATCTCCTTTGCATTAGCGTAGCCTCTTCTCTAGCCTGTCAACTATGTGTCTGTCTATCCCTGTTCTCTCCTCTCTGCACAGACCATACAAACGCTCCACACCGCGTGGCCGCGGCCACCCTAATCTGGTGGTCCCAGCGCGCACGACCCACGTGGAGTTCCAGGTCTCCGGTAGCCTCTGGAACTGCCGATCTGCGGCCAACAAGGCAGAGTTCATCTCAGCCTATGCCTCCCTCCAGTCCCTCGACTTCTTGGCACTGACGGAAACATGGATCACCACAGACAACACCGCTACTCCTACTGCTCTCTCTTCGTCCGCCCACGTGTTCTCGCACACCCCGAGAGCTTCTGGTCAGCGGGGTGGTGGCACCGGGATCCTCATCTCTCCCAAGTGGTCATTCTCTCTTTCTCCCTTACCCATCTGTCTATCACCTCCTTTGAATTCCATGCTGTCACAGTTACCAGCCCTTTCAAGCTTAACATCCTTATCATTTATCGCCCTCCAGGTTCCTCGGAGAGTTCATCAATGAGCTTGATGCCTTGATAAGCTCCTTTCCTGAGGACGGCTCACCTCTCACAGTTCTGGGCGACTTTAACCTCCCCACATCTACCTTTGACTCATTCCTCTCTGCCTCCTTCTTTCCACTCCTCTCCTCTTTTGACCTCACCCTCTCACCTTCCCCCCCTACTCACAAGGCAGGCAATACGCTTGACCTCATCTTTACTAGATGCTGTTCTTCCACTAACCTCATTGCAACTCCCCTCCAAGTCTCCGACCACTACCTTGTATCCTTTTGCCTCTCGCTCTCATCCAACACTTCCCACACTGCCCCTACTCGGATGGTATCGCGCCGTCCCAACCTTCGCTCTCTCTCCCCCGCTACTCTCTCCTCTTCCATCCTATCATCTCTTCCCTCTGCTCAAATCTTCTCCAACCTATCTCCTGATTCTGCCTCCTCAACCCTCCTCTCCTCCCTTTCTGCATCCTTTGACTCTCTATGTCCCCTATCCTCCAGGCCGGCTCGGTCCTCCCCTCCCGCTCCGTGGCTCGACGACTCATTGCGAGCTCACAGAACAGGGCTCCGGGCAGCCGAGCGGAAATGGAGGAAAACTCGCCTCCCTGCGGACCTGGCATCCGATGTCAACAACTACAGACCAGTATCCCTTCTTTCTTTTCTCTCCAAAACTCTTGAACGTGCCGTCCTTGGCCAGCTCTCCCGCTATCTCTCTCAGAATGACCTTCTTGATCCAAATCAGTCAGGTTTCAAGACTAGTCATTCAACTGAGACTGCTCTTCTCTGTATCACGGAGGCACTCCGCACTGCTAAAGCTAACTCTCTCTCCTCTGCTCTCATCCTTCTAGACCTATCGGCTGCCTTCGATACTGTGAACCATCAGATCCTCCTCTCCACCCTCTCCGAGTTGGGCATCTCCGGCGCGGCCCATGCTTGGATTGCGTCCTACCTGACAGGTCGCTCCTACCAGGTGGCGTGGCGAGAATCTGTCTCCCTCACCACGCGCTCTCACCACTGGTGTCCCCCAGGGCTCTGTTCTAGGCCCTCTCCTATTCTCGCTATACACCAAGTCACTTGGCTCTGTCATAACCTCACATGGTCTCTCCTATCATTGCTATGCAGACGACACACAATTAATCTTCTCCTTTCCCCTCTGATGACCAGGTGGCGAATCGCATCTCTGCATGTCTGGCAGACATATCAGTGTGGATGACGGATCACCACCTCAAGCTGAACCTCGGCAAGACGGAGCTGCTCTTCCTCCCGGGAAGGACTGCCCGTTCCATGATCTCGCCATCACGGTTGACAACTCCATCGTGTCCTCCTCCCAGAGCGCTAAGAACCTTGGCGTGATCCTGGACAACACCCTGTCGTTCTCAACTAACATCAAGGCGGTTGCCCGTTCCTGTAGGTTCATGCTCTACAACATCCGCAGAGTACGACCCTGCCTCACACAGGAAGCGGCGCAGGTCCTAATCCAGGCACTTGTCATCTCCCGTCTGGATTACTGCAACTCGCTGTTGGCTGGGCTCCCTGCCTGTGCCATTAAACCCTACAACTCATCCAGAACGCCGCAGCCCGTCTGGTGTTCAACCTTCCCAAGTTCTCTCACGTCACCCCGCTCCTCCGCTCTCTCCACTGGCTTCCAGTTGAAGCTTGCATCCGCTACAAGACCATGGTGCTTGCCTACGGAGCTGTGAGGGGAACGGCACCTCAGTACCTCCAGGCTCTGATCAGGCCCTACACCCAAACAAGGGCACTGCGTTCATCCACCTCTGGCCTGCTCGCCTCCCTACCACTGAGGAAGTACAGTTCCCGCTCAGCCCAGTCAAAACTGTTCGCTGCTCTGGCCCCCCAATGGTGGAACAAACTCCCTCACGACGCCAGGACAGCGGAGTCAATCACCACCTTCCGGAGACACCTGAAACCCCACCTCTTTAAGGAATACCTAGGATAGGATAAAGTAATCCTTCTCACCCCCTTAAAAGACTTAGATGCACTATTGTAAAGTGGCTGTTCCACTGGATGTCATAAGGTGAAAGCACCAATTTGTAAGTCGCTCTGGATAAGAGCGTCTGCTAAATGACTTAAATGTAAATGTAAATGTACTAATGCATTATTGTTACTGACCACTAAAAGTCTTTGCAGCACTTAACAGATGTAGCAAAGTGCAATTATGTCTGAGATAATACAATTCCAACATATGATGTATTCCTTATTCTTTAGTTCTAACAAAACATATTAAAAAAGTTCTGATGAAGGTGGTCCTGGCTGACGCAGATACTCCCTAACAACATCTGTAAGGTCTTCAGAGACATGCCTGAGTTCCGTGAGGTGGCCCACTCTTCATGTCTACCTTCGGAGGGTGCTGTGTGCTGGTGATTTAACAAAGCCGCTCACAATTTCAGCTTTTTGTCCATCAGTACTGTAGTATAAAATACTTTAAATAAAATATATTACAAATATTTTCAGAAGTGCTTGTGTTAACTCTTGAAACTAGGGGGCACTATTTTTATTTTTGGAAAAATAACGTTCCCAAAGTAAACCTCCTACTTCTCAGGACCAGATGCTAGAATATGCATATAATTGACAGCTTAGGATAGAAAACACTCTAAAGTTTCCAAAACTGTCAATATATTGTCTGTGAGTATAACAGAACTGATATTGCAGGCGAAAGCCTAAGAAAAATCCAATCAGGAAGTGACTCATGTTTTGAAAGCTCTGCGTTCTGATGCGTCCCTATTGGCCACTGAAAGGGATATCAACCAGATTCCTTTTTCTACGGATTCCCTAAGGTGTCTACAGCATTGTGACGTAGTTTCATGCCTTTATGTTGAAGAATGAGTGTAAACGACTACATTGCGTAAGTGGCCAGCAGAGGGCTCTCAGTGTGATTCTTGCGTAAAAGACAGAGGTAGTCATTTTTCCTCTCGCTCCTACTGAAAAGCCAATCGTCCCGGTTGATATATTATCGAATAGATATTAGAAAAACACCTTGAGGATTGATTATAAAAAACGTTTGCCATGTTTCTGTCGATATTATGGATATAATTTGTAATTTCTTTCGGCGTTGTCGTTACCACTATTTCCGGTGGATTTCGTGACAAACAAACTTTTGGGTATAAAAATAATCTTTATGGAACAAAAGGAACATTTGCTGTCTAACTGGGAGTCTCGTCAGTGAAAACATCCGAAGATCATCAAAGGTAAACGGTTAATTTGATTGCTTTTCTGATTTTCGGGACGAAGCTTCCTGCTGCTAGCTGGACATAATGCTATGCTAGGCTATCGATAAACTTACACAAACGCTTGTCTTGCTTTGGCTGTAAAGCATAATTTCCAAATCTGAGATGACAGGGTGATTAACAAAACGATAAACTGTGTTTCACTATATTTCACTTGTGATTTCATGAATATGAATATTTTCTAGTAATATTTTTTGACCGTTGCGCTATGCTAATTAGTGTAGTTGATGACAATTCTCCCGGATCCGGGATGGGTAGTTCCAAGAGGTTTGAGGTGAAGGAGTGTGTGGTGTCAATGGTATTTGTTTTATATAAAATGCAGATAACATAAACAGCTACTGTTGAGAAGACCGTAAAGACCATCCAAACACACACCGAAAGCTAATGATGTTACATTTAATAGTCTACATTTTAACAATTTGACAATTCCCCCAAAATGAAATGGATAAGTATTTTAGGGGGGCTCCAATCCTGTGCTTGGAGTTAGCTGGCTCAGGCAACAAGGTTAATGTCTATTCAGAATAATGTAGGTATTCAATCACCTTTAGCCCTATTCATATGAAACTAGAGACACTGGTTATGTAATTATTACCCCAGCATGTGCGTTACTCCAAAGGATGATTTCACTGAATTTGTTTTTCTGTAATTCCATTTGTTTTTATTTAACTGAGTCATAACAGTAGCCTGGAGGTTTTTATTCTAGACATGAAGATATTCAACCCAATGTCTAGACACTACTAGGCTTCACTGATAAGCTACGGTAGACGCCCTTCTGAATGAAAAATGACCCCACTCCTGCTGATGTGAGCTGCTTGAACAGCGCACTTGCACTTGAGATGCGTTTATAGATGAGAAAGGGAACGTGCCATTTAAAAAAAGTTTATCTAAGTGTGGAATCAGTATGTCCTGGTTTGCAATCTTCTTCCTACTTTTACAGCCATGGTGTCAATAAATAGTCCCAGGCACAATACTTTGTATTTCACATTTAATTAAATTATATAATTATATAGAATATAAGAATAATAACATGCCCATCAATTAATCAGATGATCTAGCCACCTATCCTTCTATCCACATACAGTAGGACCAAGATCGGTAGCCAAACATTGTCGAACATTGCAGCTAGATGACGCAAATAATTGATTCCATATTCAATTATGTGTTACAGGTCACGTTTAAAATCACATTTTAAGAAGATAAATTGTAGAAATAGGCGGGGTTTATAACTTTGGCTGTAGTAACTGGTGACTATTGAGTCACTGTGCTGCTACAAGCTTTCTTTACGCCACTGTCCCTGTCCCCCTACGGTTATGATCAAATGTGACCTGCCACCTGACAAACTGACCAGGTGTGCATTCAACAGCATGCAAAGTTTTGGAATGTTCAGACACAAATATGCTATGTCGAACAAATAGAATAAGGAATCAAGTTGGTTCTATTCATAGCATATCTATCTGCAATGTTTGAAAATGTTGGACTATCGAACATGGCCCTGCTGTAAAAGAAAGTAGGCTTTAGTACAAGGAATGGTATTGTTCTCTTGAACACCTCCAGTATCATCAAAATATAGTTCATCTTAACATTCTGGTGTCATTTGGACAATTAAAAAATATATATATATTGTATGGGGATTTATTTATGGAGGAATGTAACAGTTTTTCTGGGTGACGTGATGTTTTATGTGTACAATGTGTATTGTTATATTGTATTATACAAGGCACATTTGGAACAGAGACCTAGGTCTCAATATTTATTTTATTTATTTTTATTTATTTCACCTTTATTTAACCAGGTAGGCAAGTTGAGAACAAGTTCTCATTTACAATTGCGACCTGGCCAAGATAAAGCAAAGCAGTTCGACACATACAACGACACAGAGTTACACATGGAGTAAAACAAACATACAGTCAATAATACAGTATAAACAAGTCTATATACGATGTGAGCAAATGTGTCTTCCCTGTCAAAAAAAGGTTAAATATAGTAAACTACAAACCTCTCCCTCACCCTCCATTTGGCAAATCAGATTATTACTCTGTCCTTCTGATTCCTGCTTACAAGCAACTCAAACATGAAGTACCAATGACTCGCTCAATACAAAAGTTGTCTGATGAAGGGGATAATGCTATCCCTTGCATCCCCATTTCATTTTATTTTGAAATATCTTACCAAGTTTTTTTGAACTTCCCATTGAGTGGTGTGAAATGATTTACTTCTTTCCTTTCCTTTAGCATTTGTTTTACTTGGATATTATTTTATTCCTTTACTTGACCATCTTTCAGTCCTTGTATTTGGCCTACCGGGCCTCAGCTCAACAGTGCCATCTGCTGAGAGAATAATTGTCTTTTAACTCAATGGAACAAGGCCCAACATTCAGGAGAGACCTGCTGCGAAGGATTGGAGCCCTCAGTGTTCCTGCCCTGGGGTGACCATGGAACCTCCCTGAAGGACTTCTTTACAGAACTGTTGTCTTTTTCAGTCTTTGGATTTGTCAAATTGTGACATTTTAGACATTGCTAAAAAATAAAGATTAGCTTCTGAAAATGTTTCTGTAATATATATATTTTCTCCAGTATTATATACCACAGTACCACAGGAGGCTGCTGAGGGGAGGACGGCTCATAATAATGGCTGGAACAGAGCTAATGGAATGGCATCAAACACACGGAAACCATGTGGTTGGTTAAATTGATGGCAATCCACCTATTCCGCCCCAGGCATTACCACAAGCCCTTACTTCCCAATTAAGGTGCCATCCTGTGTACACAGGTTACAATTACACACATTTTGTTAGAAAATAAGGTGTCATAATTATATGATGATTATGCTTCCACCTTTTGGTGACAGCTCTGGTTACTGCTATGTGGAACTGCTATGTAGAACAAATACCTGTCTCTTACATGTAGAATATGGAATCATGGTGGCTCTATTCATGTCCTCTAATTGCAATGTTCGACAATGTTTGGCTAGTGATCTTGGCCCTACTGTAGATAGATAGATAGATAGATAGATAGATAGATAGATAGATAGATAGATAGGTGGATAAATCAACTGATTCATTCATGGGTACGTTATTAGTCATATATTCTATGTAATTATGTAATTGAATTAAATGTGCAATACAAAGTATTGAAACCCTGACTGTAAACGTAGGCAGTAGATCGCTTCACCGCTTAGATAAACTTTTTTTAAATGGCAAGTTCACTTTCATATCCATAAACGCATCTCAAGTGCAATTGCACTGTTCAGCAGCTCACATCAGCAGGAGTGGGGTCATTTTCATTTGGAAGGACATTTGCAGTTGATCGCTAAATTAGTGATTATGATCACACACTGACTAAAAAATATTATGGGGACACCTATACATTTGGCAACCAAGCGCTAGTTATCAGTGTAGCTTATTAGCATCTAGAATTAAGTTGAATACTTGAACTACTGAACAACTGTGAATAGACATTGACCTCAACATGATACGTGATAATGTTACCTGAGCCAACTAAGACCAAGCACAGGATTGGAGCCCTCTTAAAGGACTTTTTAAAACTTAACTATTATCTATTTCATTTCTTTGTACTGTCAAATTGGGACATTTTAGACATTGTTAAAATGAAGGCTATTGTGTAACACCCTTTAGCCTTTGGTGTGTGTTTGGATGGTCTCTACGGTCTGCTTCTCAATAGTCGTTGCTTAAGTTATCTGGGTTTTACTGTCCATAAACATGCCAAGGACACCAAACACTTCTCCACCTAAATACATATTTGTGTTTGTGCAAATATTTTTTATATATTTTATTTCCAGTACTATATAGTACAGTACTGATGGACGGAGAGCTGAAATTGGAACGGTTTTGTTATATCACCAGCACACAGCACCCTCCAAATGTAGTCATAAAGAGTGGACCTCCTCCTTGAACTCAGTAATGCTCAGTATGTCTCTGAAAGCCATGCACACTAGGTTATTAAGCAGCATCTCCTTCAGCAAGGACCACCTTCATCAGAACCATTTAAATATGTTTTGTTGGAACTAAGGAATAAGGAATACATCATATGTTGGAACTGTGTTATTTAGAGTAGCTCAGACTTTGCACTTTGTTAGACACACAGGCTTTACTCAGAGCCAGTGGCAGGTCATTAAAAAAATGTTTTAAGGGGCAGCTGCTCTGGGGAATGCCTGATTCTACCTGGATTATGTTGGAGAGGCTTCCTTAAAGAACACCCTCTGTGTTCTGTTAGACAGGTAACTCTTCATCCACAACATAGCAGGGGGTGTAAATCCATAACGTTTACGTTTCTCCAGCAGCAGACTACGATTGATAATGTCAAAAGCCGAACTGGAATCTAACAAAACAGCTCTCACAATCTATTATCAATTTCTCTCAGCCATTCATCAGTCATGCTTAGCACGTGGTGAAAGACTGTTGTTACTTTATTTACTTAAAATAGAATAGTATCTGGTCAAACATCATTGTTTTCAAAGTTGGCTAATTGTTGGTAACTCCGGTCCTGAGGGCACACACTTTTTTTATAAACTTAGATTGAAGAGATGTCAAATAGATAGGATATTGTCTGCTATTATACTGGGTAATTATCCATCCAGGTTGTTAGACCCAGGTGACGTGATAGACAACAACAATTTCTTCTTCTCTCACTTTACGAATTTCAAAATTACAATGCTTGTCTTTCACAATTGGCTCAGTTATACTTGGATGTGTATGTCGCCGATGTGAAATGGCTAGCTAGTTAGCGCTAGTGGCGTTTCAATCGGTGACGTCACTTGCTCGGAGACCTTGAAGTAGTGGTTCCCCTTGCTCTGTAAGGGCCGCGGCTTTTGTGGAGCGATGGGTAACGATGCTTCGAGGGTGACTGTTGATGTGTGCAGAGCGTCCCTGGTTTGTGACAGGCGTAAAATCTATACTGTTACATGTAGTTTCAGCATTTGTTTCTGGCATGTCATGTCTGAATTTGCTCATCTTTCTAATGAAAAATCATTAAAGTAGTTGTCAATGTCAGAGCATGTGATGAATGAGCCATCTGATTCAATTAATGATTGAGCTGAATTTGCCTTTTTGGCTCATACCTCTTTGTATGCCTCCTCGTCTGTATACCTGCAGACACAGACACAAAAGTGAGTAGTTCAGTCATCTGCACCCAATACAGCTAACCTTCAACATATTATTATAGCCTACATATTCTTATAGCCTACATATTCTTATAGCCCAACATATTCTTATAGCCCAACATATTCTTATAGCCCAACATATTCTTATAGCCCAACATATTCTTATAGCCTACATATTCTTATAGCCCAACATATTCTTATAGCCCAACATATTCTTATAGCCTACATATTCTTACCTCTTTGTTGACTGATATCCATTGAATTGTGTCCATTTTCTGTTTAAAAAAGATTTGCCCAAATGTGAAAGATAGATGGTATCATTGTAAAACAATATCAATTCAGATCATACCTTACCTTTAAATTTTTCAGCCTGCACCTGCTGTCCTTTCAAATCCAAAAGTTTCAGTTGGGCATTTAGGGTCCTGCAAGGATCCCCACCATCTAAGGAGGTTCCACAATGAACCCCACCTCCCAATGGGGTTCTTGGAAGAACCTGGGGCTTTTTTCAGTGTCAAGAACCATAAGGTTATTCGAAGAACTTTGAGGATCTTAGAAGAACCCTTGTTGAACTCATCATTTTTAGTGTACTGCATACCAAGGCACATATTGTATATATACTGGAATATGATGCAACTTTTAAATGGGAAAGGGAAAGGGGGATACCTAGTTAGTTGTACAACTGAATGCCTTCAACTGAAATGTGTCTTCCACACCTCTCTGAAATGAATGAGAGAGGTGCGGGGGGCTGCCTTAATCGGCATCCATGTCTTCGGCGCCCGGGGAACAGTGGGTTAACTGGCTTGCTCAGTGGCAGAATGAGGAAAAACTGTATGGTATGGGGATCAAAAACTGTATGGTATGGGGATCAAAAAGTGAAACATTGTTTCCAAGGTCGAATATTAACCAAATGCCAGGTTTGAAGCAAGAGGAAATTTGTTAGCAGGCATCCGTGTTTTAGTACTTGATACCGAGAGTCTGGTCTCAAGACCACACATTGAGTGTCTCGGTCTGGTGTTAGTGTTCAGATATATTTTTACTCAGTCTCGAGGTCTCAGACAATGAAGTTTGAGGGCACATGCACACTGACTTTGGTTGCCAGTTGTGCATGTGTCCTCCGACACATTAATGCCGCTGGCTTCCGGGTTAAGCGAGCAGTGTGTCAAGAAGCAGTGCGGCTTGGCGGGGTCAGGTTTCGGCCAGCCATGCCTCTTCCGAGTTCGTACAGCAGTTGCAGCGATGGGACAGGACTGTAACTACCAATTGGATATCATGGAATTGGGGAGAAAAATGATTAAAAAGTACCAAAAATAATAAACATAAAGAAATTATATTTTAAAACTCATATCTCTCCGCTGCATGGAGGCTCCCTAACCAAACCTCGCATTTGACTGAAAAGAGGTCATGTTTTCATGAGCTTGGGTCACAGGAAAACACAGAATTTCTCATTTGGGTCCCAGGCTAAAAAGTTTACCAACCCCTGAGCTAAAGAATACATCTGTTCTTCCGCAGTATGAACACAAAATACTAGACATTTTGAACTATTATTATGTTGGCAATTTAACACAATTACAATCATGGGCTTGAATTAGACTTGCATTTTTCTGGTCTCGGTCTTGACATAGTCTCAAACCAGTTGTCCACATCCCGGACTCGATCTTGACTCTGTCTCGACCCACCCACCAGTGTTGCTATTGATTAGATCTTCCTATAGGTGTTCTCAAACACAACATAGTGTGCACAACTTGGAACACTGCTCGTCCAATCAAGCTGCTCATCCAACCATTCAGACGAGCATTAATATTGAGCAGAAGAGCTACAAGGCAGCGTGGCAGGGTATTAAAAATATGTCCGCTGTAAACCCACAGCCATAAAGGAGGCTTGTGAATATGGAGGGAATCTGTGACCCAACGAGCTGAATAAATTCTATACTCACGTCGAGGGGACCGACGCAGTGGCACTCAAGCATCGTTTCACGCCACTTTCACCCCTTGTTAGAGGAATTTAATTCCTATATGTTTATTAACCAATTAAATTGTAACAAAGCAAAACACTTTGTCCATTCATAAGAATTTGTAAGGTTCTTATTTGCATTAAATTGACAAAGATTAGTCTCAAAATAAATCATTAGCGTTTATTTCCGAGAGCTCTGGTCATAATACCATGTACATTGGTTTATATACCTCACATTTGACAGTTCAAGTCCCCCACAGATACGGAAAACCTGGAGGGACTCTCGCGGTCTTATTTTATCTCCACAGTTATAACCGGGTCGGTTCAAACATAGGTTAAGGATCCTCTTTGTTTTCGTTAGGCAGACACATGCATTCCTCTCTTCCCCCCTCCAAGCTGTGTTTATTATTTTCAATTACTCCTTGTTCATGCTACATACCCTCTAATCCTAATGGTTAAGTTTCTGGGTAGAATTATTTAATCATTTATCTTAAACCATAGATAAAATATCTTAACACCCCTCAAGCAAAATATGTGACAAAACTGCTCAAATCCACACCAATCTTTTTCGATTGTTATCTATACATACATATCTTTCACATGCACAAGTTCACCACAAGGGTATGTTCTTTCAACCCTTCTTTTTATTCTCTACACCAATGACTGTCAGACTCATTGAGTGTCCACAAATCGATATTGCCAACCTTTTACAGTTATTTCATTGAGTTCTGTGCTTCGCCATAAGGGTTCATGTTTCTCTCTAACAGGAACAGGAACTGCCTCCGATTCATTGTGAACACCTGCTCTAATCACCGGGGTGCCTCTCAGAAGTCTGACCTCTTTCTTCAAACTGCTTCCAATTGGACACCGCCTGCGCTGTCTCAAGTGATCCTCGTACGTAACGGCACTCTCCAGTGTTGCGCAGTCCCTGGTAAGTGCTGCGGTATCCATGTTCTTGATGGTGGTCTTGATCTCCTCTGTCAGCTTTTTTGAGCTTGCTAATGCACCAGCGAAACCTGCATCGGAGCGGTAGTCTTGGAGGAATACCCTGGTTGAGTTCAATTCAGCCATTGCTAGTGAAAGGTTAAAACCCAATGCCTGCAAACTCTTACAAGTGATGTTCACTTCAAACAAGATGTCATACCAAACGACCACAGAGCACATGAAGCCAAAGTTGTTCATCTTGGTGGCAATGCTAGTTTTAGCACCACAGCTGCCTGTGAGCTTGGTGTAGGTGACAACAGGGCATCAAATATCTCCCCGAGTTGGTAACGCACGGGTTTCACAGCCCCACCCGGCTCTCCCATCTCGTGGCCCTGAGGGGTTTCACTCTGAGTCCATCTTTTACATCATCATTCAGCACGTCGCAGCAGTGTGTAGATCCGGATAAAAATGTATAAATCTCTTGGATGGTGTTAAACTCAGCCGCCCCCAAGCAACACGATGCTGCATCAGAGAGAACCAGGTTCAGCGAGTGCAGCTACATGGCACAAAAAGGCCCTCGGATTTGATATCCTGCACTCTCTTTTAAACTTTGCTGTGCCTCCCCCATATTCGCCCTGTTAGCATATTCAGCCTCTTATGTTCATGATGAGCAATGCCATTTTTCTGTAGATTTGAGATGAGCAGCTGGGTCATGCCTGCCCCATTGCTTCAAGCAGTTCACTAAACTCCAGGAAGTGCTCTCTTGTGCGCACTGACCCATCATCCGCGGTTGAAATAAAATGCACCACCATGGTCATCTGCTCTCTTTTGCTCTTGTCTAGTGTGCAGTCCGAAATTATAGAAAAATATTTGCCTTCTTTTAGCTCACTGCACACTGTCTGCTGGATCTCTTGTGCCAGCATTTCAGTGATTTCATTCTGGATTATTTTACCGAGGTAGTGTACATGTGTTTCTTTGGAATGCACTCTCCTTATATGCTCCTTCATGATTCCATCAAAGATGCCCAGCATTTCCACAAACTTCAGAAAGTTCCCATTATTTGGCTTGTTCATCCTGTCGTTGGTGCCACGTAACGCAATGTTCTGGGTGACCATTATGTGTATCAGGGCTATGAGCCTCTGGAGCACCTGCCGCCAGTACGAACAATCGTACGCAAGTATAAACACCATGGGACCACGCAGCCATCATATCGCTCAGGAAGGAGACGCATTCCGTCTCCTAGAGATGAACGTACTTTGATCCGAAAAGTGCAAATCAATCCCAGAACAACAGCAAAGGACCTTGTGAAGATGCTGGAGGAAACAGGTACAAAAGTATCTATTTCCACAGTAAAACGAGTCTTATATCGAAATAACCTGAAAGGCCGCTCAGCAAGGAAGAAGCCACTGCTCCAAAACCGCCATAAAAATGGGGACAAATATAGTGCTTTTTGGAGAAATGTCCTCTGGTCTGATGAAACAAAAATAGAACTGTTTGGCCATAATGACCATCGTTATGTTTGGAGGAAAAAGGGGGAGACTTGCAAGCCGAAGAGCACCATCCCAACCTTGAGGCACGGGGGTGGCAGCATCATGTTGTGGGGGTGCTTTTCTATAGGAGGGACTGGTGCACTTCACAAAATAGATGGCTTCATGAGGAAGGAAAATGATGTGTTTATATTATAGCATCATCTCAAGACATCAGTCAGGAAGTTAAAGCTTGGTCGCAAATGCCCTGACCTCAATCCCATAGAACATTTGTGGGCAGAACTGAAAAAGCGTGTGCGAGCAAGGAGGCATACAAACCTGACTCAGTTACAACAGCTCTGTCAGGAGGAATGGGCCAAAATTCACCCAACTTGTGGGAAGCTTGTGGAAGGCTACCCGAAACGTTTGACCCAAGTTAAACCATTTAAAGGCAATGCTACCAAATACTAATTGACTGCATGTAATCTTCTGACCCACTGGTGATGTGATGAAAGAAATCAAAGCTGAAATAAATAATTCTCTCTACTATTATTCTGACATTTCACACTCTTAAAATAAAGTGGTGATCCTAACTAACCTAAGACAGGGCATTTTTACTAGGATTAAATGTCAGGATTTGTGAAAAACTGAGTTTAAATTAATTTGGCTAAGGTGTATGTAAACTTCCGACTTCAACTGTACATGTAGATATGGTTCAAGTGACTATGCATATCTGATAAACAGAGAGTAGCAGCAGGGTAAAAAGAGGGGTGGGGGTGGCACACAATGCAAATAGTCCGGTTAGCCATTTGATTACCTGTTCACAAGTCTTATGGCTTGGGGGTAAAAACTGTCCGGTACCGCTTGCCATGCGGTAATAGAGAGAACAGTCTATGACTTGGTTGGCCATTTGTCATTGTTGTTAATTTTCTTATGTTGTCTGCTTGACATTTTTTGATTTGATAGGGAAGCTAAGAGGG
The DNA here is from genome assembly GCF_034236695.1 of Oncorhynchus nerka. Lineage (NCBI taxonomy): Eukaryota > Metazoa > Chordata > Actinopteri > Salmoniformes > Salmonidae > Oncorhynchus > Oncorhynchus nerka. Next base: position 7,147,450 of record NC_088396.1, on the reverse strand, counting down.
CAAATATACTGTTTAGGTTTTCTACTGCCAAGTTTACACCACTATCAGTGAACATTTTGTCAAGGAAATTGTCTAGAAGGGATTGAATTTGTTGTTGCCTAAATGTTTTTTGGTAGATTTCCACACTACTCTCTTTCCATCTATAGCATTTCTTTATAGTATTCAGCTCCTTTGGCTTTGATGCCTCATGATTGAGCAAAGCTCAGTTCAAGTAGAGTGTGATTTTGCGTCCTTCAGGTTCCTGGCAAAAGTTGGGATTGCTGCCTTGTAGAGGTGGACGTGGTCGTAGGCTGTTCACGTGTAGGGTGGAGTGGTGGGCCATGTAGACATTAGGTTTCGAGTCTCTCTCTCTCTCTCTCTCTCCAATTTCTTGGGCTTTATTGGCATGGGAAACATATGTTTACATTGTCAAAGCAAGTGAAATAAACAAACAGTAAACATGACAAATGATTTGCAAATAGTTAAAGTACAAACGGGTAATAAATAAACAAATATGTGGGTTGTATATACTAAGGTATTTGTTCTTCACTGGTTGTTGCCCTTTTCTTGTGGCAACAGTTCCTCTCAACCCTGCTCACCAACTCATTGAATGAGAGAGAACAGGGAAGACAGACAGATAGCGATTAGTGCTTTTTGAGGTTGGTTCAATTTGTACAAAATAATCACGTTTTCAGGCTTGATCTGATTCATCACTACAGAAACTGAGAAGTGATCTCAGAAAAATCTACGAAATGGAATTCAATTCATTGAAATATCGGTCAATTAGTTGTTTCAAAACTTGAGATTTTTAGCAATGAGATTTTGGATAATCACTCAGCACTAAGAGACAGCAAGAGACTGTCATAATGATTATGGTACAAAATACAGTTACCTTCTATTAAAAAAGACGAAGTCCGAGTCTGGATCACAATTTTTATTTACAAATGTTATTGAACAACATTTGCCTCAATCCCATATATTATATATTGTTTCTCTGGCAAAAATTATCTTAACATCTCAAATGTATAAGATTCATTCTATTAATGAGAAAGAACAACAACTCCCCAATAATTGCTCACTCTCTCTAACCAACCATGCCATTGTTTTAAATATCTTTTGAATCCATTTAATCTAAATAATCTTCCCACCATCACAAACAAAAAAGGCACAGATGAAAAGGAACCCCAAAGGAGAAGAAAACGCAGGCTTCCCTCGGCCTAGCACGAAAACACTTACGTTTCTGAAATATGAAGGAATCAGGATCAATAACCTTATGGACAACACCAACATCAATTTCCAGTATTGTTTCCAGCTAGCGTTGCAAAATTCCCCAAACCCTCCATCTGGGATTTCTGAAAAACCTGGGAACTTTTAGAAAGTTTTCAGAATTTTCCAAACCTACTTCCAGGTAAAACTCTCAAACTTGCAGGTGCATGCACGTCCCTCAAAATGTGTACAAGCAATTGGTAATAATAATAATACTTTGAAATAAACATGTTAACTTTTTTTGTCAATCTCACCCTCTCATGGATACAGTAATAAGAAATAATAAGATAGTAGTTCATTGAAGAATAAGGGCTTTTTGCAGAATCATAATACACATTAATACATCTAAACTTGTCATCTAGCAAAGTGTTACGGCTTGTTGTCATGATTGCAGTGTTCGTGGGTTGTTGTCAAGAATGGTCTCTTCCTGAATCTGCTGTAGTACAGCGATGTCACATGGAGGTTGGCTGTCCAGCTAGAGGGGAAAGAAGATAGAGGTTATAACACTAAATCAAATGATAGTATTCGATAACACAAACACAGCATATCACTAAATGACAAGGCACAACTAAACATAATATAACTGACACAACAGAACACATAGTAACAGGAACCTTGTTACTATTGGTGATACTGGTCAAATGTGACTATGGAGTTTTATAATCTAGTTGCCGCACTTTTCAACTGGTACCCAGCTGAAGTCAAAGTCAAACTCACTTTTGAATCGCGTGTAGCAGGTGTTACAGTAGAGCTGTCGGCTCCGTATTCTGACCTCAGCTCCGGCCTCCGATCCTCCCAGGTCGGACTTGCAATCAATGCACTGGAAGGTAGGGAGAGAGGGAAATGGTCATTGAGGGCTAGGCCAGATCCCTCACTCTCAGATGGGGAGCTGAGAGGACAGTTGCCCTCTGGAGAAAAGATGAGTTGCACAGACACAAAAGGAGCAGCCTATGGGAGAGCAGTAAGACATATACCTGCGGAGCCACAGCCAGATAGACAGAGCCAATGAGAAACACCTGACACTTGACTGACAGCCAGACCATTGAGATTAGTGAAACTGACAAGCATACATGTAGGGACTTTTGGAAGCTTGTGATGTCAGAAGCCCCAGGATGAATTAATAAAAATAAAGTGTGTTGGTGTTAGGAAATAGTAAGGTAAAGGATTGATTAGTGTGGTTTAGAACAAATGCAGTCAGATTTCATGACACATTCAGAAAACCATGAAAACAATGTGCCATTACTGTTTGCCATTTCTGTAGCAAGTTATATAGCTTAGGGAATTTGGAAGATAGTGTATTTTTCAAATAACTGAAAAGTTAGTGGAAACATTACTCCAGTCAATATCATTGGAAGTTACTATCCCTTTTGGACTTCTGTTTCCTTGGTTTTGTATGTGCCGTTATACAGGATCAGGTCAGATTGTGACCCCTTCATGCTTTTTAGGTTAGTAAGACATTGATCAGGGTCATGGTATCCATATTAGGAAAGCCTCATTCTGTTGATTAGGTTAGTACTGAGATGACAAGATAGGTTTAGTCTCTGTAATGGATCAATCATGACCTCAGTCTCCAGTTCAGGGAGGTCTGGTCTTGAACTTTGAACTCTCACCTTGAAACAGGTCAAATGATAACAGAGTCCCAGGGACTCGATGATCATGGCGGCTCCCTTGCCCAGGACCGTGTCACAGAACGTACAGACTTTCTTGCCACTCACTGACCTGAGATTACAGATCGCAGAACCGTGACTAGACTGGAGAACCCAGAACACACACACAGACTGGATAACCGAGATTACATTTACATTTTAGTCATTTAGCAGATGCTCTTATCCAGACCTTGCTCAAGGACACATACAGATTTTTCACCTAGTCAGCTCAGGGATTTGAACCAGCGACCTTTCGGTTACTGGCCTAAACGCAAGGCTACCTGCAGCTCCAATACACATGCCCACCGACCAACCCACACACACGTTCAGGGAGGAAGAGGAATTGGGTCAAATGTCATAATTATTTATATTTTTTATTTAACCTTTATTTAAAAAGGTAGGCTAGTTGAGAAAAAGTTGGCCAAGATAAAGCAAAGCAGTGTGACAAAAACAACAACACAGAGTTTCACATAAACAAACGTACAGTCAATAACACAATAGAAAAATCTATGTACAGTGTGAGCAAATGTAGAAGATTAGGGAGGTAAGGCAATAAATAGGCCATAGAGGGGAAATAATTATAAACTCAGCAAAAAAAGAAACGTTCCTTTTTCAGGACTCTGTCATTCAAAGATAATTTGTAAAAATCCAAATAACTTCACCGATCTTAAATGTAAAGGGTTTAAACAATGTTTCCCATGCTTGTTTATTGAACCAAAAACAATGAATGAACATGCACCTGTGGAACGGTCATTAAGACACTAACTGCTTACAGACGGTAGGCAATTAAGGTCACAGTTATGAAAACAAAGACTCCCCAAAAAATTCTGGTTCATCCTTGGGAGAAACGCCTGAAGGTACCACGTTCATCTGTACAAACAATAGTACGCAAGTATAACACCATGGGACCATGCAGCCATCATACCACTCAGAAAGTAGACGCGTTCTGTCTTCTAGAGAGGAACGTACTTTGATGCAAAAGTGTAAATCAGGCCTCCCGGGTGGGAGACTCTGGGTTCGAGCCCAGGCTCTGTCACAGCCGGCCGCAAGCGGGAGTTCCATGGGGCGACGCACAATTGGCCTAGCGTTGTCCAGGTTAGGGAGGGTTCGGCAGGTAGGGATATCCTTGTCTCATCGCGCACTAGCGACTCCTGTGGTGGGCCGGGCGCATTGCACGCTGACCAGGTCGCTAGGTGCACGTTGTTTCCTCTGACACATTGGTGCGGCTAGCTTACGGGTTGGATGCGCGCTGTGTTAAGAAGCAGTGTGGCTTGGTTGGGTTGTGTTTCGGGGGATGCATGACTTTCAACCTTCGTCTCTCCCGAGCCCGTACGGGAGTTGTAGCGATGAGACAAGATAGTAGCTACTAAAAACAATTGGATACCACGCAATTGGGGAGAAAAATGGGTAAAAATTAAAACAAAAAAAGTGCAAATCAATCCCAGAACGACTGCAAAGGACCTTGTGAAGATGCTGGAGGAAACGGGTAAAAAAGTATCTTTTTCCACAGTAAAACGAGTCCTATATCGAACAGCCAATGACTGGAACGAACTACAAAAATCTCTTAAATTGGAAACACTTATCTCCCTCACTAGCTTTAAGCACCAACTGTCAGAGCATCTTACAGATTACTGCACCTGTACATAGCCCACCTATAATTTAGCCCAAACAACTACCTCTTTCCCAACTGTATTTAATTTATTTATTTATTTTGCTCCTTTGCACCCCATTATTTTTATTTCTACTTTGCACATTCTTCCATTGCAAAACTACCATTCCAGTGTTTTACTTGCTATATTGTATTTACTTTGCCACCATGGCCTTTTTTGCCTTTACCTCCCTTCTCACCTAATTTGCTCACATTGTATATAGACTTGTTTTTTTTTTACTGTATTATTGACTGTATGTTTGTTTTACTCCATGTGTAACTCTGTGTCGTTGTATGTGTCGAACTGCTTTGCTTTAACTTGGCCAGGTCACAATTGTAAATGAGAACTTGTTCTCAACTTGCTTACCTGGTTAAATAAAGGTGAAATAAAAATAAATAAATAAATAAATAAAAAATATACCTGAAAGGCCGGAAGAAGCCACTGCTCCAAAACCGCCATAAAAAAGCCAGACTACGGTTTGCAACTGCACATGGGGACAAAGATTGTACTTTTTGGAGAAATGTCCTCTGGTCTGATGAAACAAAAATAGAACTGTTTGGTCATAATGACCATTATTATGTTCGGTGGATAAAAGGGGGAGACTTGCAAGCCGAAGAACACCATCCCAACCGTGAAGCACGGGGTTGCCAGCATCATGTTGTGGGGGTGCTTTGCTGCAGGAGGGACTGGTGCACTTTACAAAATAGATGGCATCATGAGGTAGTAAAATGATGTGGATATATTGAAGCAACATCTCAAGACATCAGTCAGGAAGTTAAAGCTTGGTCACAAATGGGTCTTCCAAATGGACAATGACCCCAAGCATACTTCCAAAGTTGTGGCAAAATGGCTTAAGTACAACAAAGTCAAGGTATTGGAGTGGCCATCACAAAGCCCTGACCTCCATCCTATAGAAAATTTGTGGGCAGAACTGAAAAGGCGTGTGCGAGCAAGGAGGCATACAAACCTGACTCCGTTACACCAGCTCTGTCAGGAGGAATGGGCCAAAATTCACCCAACTTATTGTGGGAAGCTTGTGGAAGGCTACCCGAAACGTTTGACCCAAGTTAAACAATTTAAAGGCAATGGTACCAAATACTAATTGAGTGTATGTAAACTTCTGATACAATCTGATATCAATAAATTCTCTCTACTATTATTCTGACATTTCACTTTCTTAAAATAAAGTGGTGATCCTAACTGACCTAAGACAGGGGATTTCTACTAGAATTTAATGTCAGGAATTGTCAAAAACTGAGTTTAAATATATTTGGCTAAGGTATTTGTAAACTTCTGAATTCAACTGTATATTTAATCAATATTAGAATAGGGCTGTAACGTAACAACATGTGGAAAAGGTCAAGGGGTCTGAATACTTTCCGAAGGCACTGTATAATATTATATTGGTCACAAAATGTTTGTTATTATAATTTTAATTGAAAAACTAAGTCTTGAATCAGGTGTACGTTTTGTGTATTAATTCATAAACCATGTGCCATGGAATCGGTACATCGAAAATCTCCAAATATTTTGTAACCTGTATGGCGCACTTGTCATTTTTTTTGTCCTTAAAAGAAACTGGTATAACTTTTTATTTATTACAATTTTCTTTAACCGATTTTGGTCTTTAAAATGCAGGGCCGACAGACAAGTTCCTTACCTTCTCCCTCTTCCACTTGCCTCATCTCGTTTTGTAGTAATGCTGTAATCAGTTGGTTGTAATTTTGGATAGAGCAGACATTTGCATATATTTTTTCACAAAACTTTGCATAGAAATGTATTGTTGTGAGATAATTTCTTTTGGGATATGAATACAGAGTATGTCCAGTTCAGTCAGACTATTTTATTGGTAAACTACACGATAATGTAAAAGTTGTATTTTTTTGCGATCCAATATGTAATAATTTGGTTGTAATCAGGTTAGAAAAATTATCGAGCTCCTCTACGAGGCTGTGCAGGGATCCAAATTGCAGATTTAAAAGAAAACAGGAATCGTCAAGGTACAATGACACCTTTGTTTTTAAGCCCTGGATTTCTAAACCCTTGATATTACTGTTGGATCTGATGTTAACAGCTAACATTTTGATGGCCATAACAAATAGATATGCCGATAGCGGACAACCTTGTTTTACTCCTCTTGACAATTTAATACTTTCTGAGAAGTAGTCATTATTTACTATTTTACACCTGGAGTTACTTTCATAACTTTAAGCCATTGTATAAGAGATTCTCGAAAATTGGTGTTACCCGTTAACCCCAGATCTAGAATCAGACTTTTATTTCCAATATCTGACACTGTATCAGTGATTGAGAGCAAATCTACCTACTCGGTTATTTTGTTAAGCAGTATTCTGCCATGCAATTGGACATTGGATGTTTTACCTGCTGCGTTGCTGCGAGGATGGGCGTGACTCGATTTCGAGGCCAGAAGGAGGAGTGGGGGAGGGAGATGGCGATGGCGAGCATTGGGACCAGGAAGACGGGTTGCTCCCCCCGGCCCCTCTAAGGGAGCTCATGGAGAGGGAGGAGGGCAGGGTGGCTGAGCCGGGACGACCACCGACCCCGCTGCCGCTGTTGCCACCACCGCTGGACGAGGTTGACCACGATGAGCGCCAAGAAGAGCGGGGCGCAGTGTCCAGGTTGTCCAGAGACTCACCTCTGAAATGTTGAACACATTAGTGGATGTTAGTGGGTTAGCGTAAGCACCCAAATATCGTGAATAGCACAGGCCAACATGTTTCTTACTTAGCCAACTATTTTGATATTGACTCCACTGAAAACATAAAACAGACTGGCATCCAAGGCTCGAGCCCAAAACTTTAAAGTAACTAAAAAAACTTTTACTCCATTTTTTATTGTCGGTTATATAGAAGATGTTTCAGAGTCATGTGGCGCTATCCTAATACAGACAGCGTAACATAGGCCAGCGGAGCCCCAGCTAGAGTATACCTTCTGATGGGGCCAGTCAGGCTGGCTTAATTAACCCTATCTATCATTCAACACACACAGTGTACTGTACTGATCCACCACCCCCACACCCCCAGGCCAGCGGAGCCACTGTCGAGCACCTGCTGATGAGGCTGGCAGTGGGGTCCTTGCTGGTGGTATTTCCCTGGCGGATCCAGCTGTTGTCTGTGGTCAGTTGGGTCTTCTTCTTCATCTCCTGCAGGATCTGCTGCCTCTCTAGCTCTGCCTGGGACTGGCTCTGCTGGCCATTCCTCCACGATGCCTCGTCCAGCCTACCGCTGCTAGTCACTGTGGACCAATGAGAGAAGAGAGGAGAGGGAGTCAGTAAATAAAGACGAGAGCCAATGGGAGAGGAAGGAGTCAGGAGATGAGAGCTTATGATTTATCCATCGATCAGGAATCAAACAATCAGGAAACAACAATACGACCAGTGATTCATGATCAAGACAGTTTGTCAAATCTGGAAGTGCATGCCAAACGCGATTAATCGGCTGAGCTGGGTTGCTTAATTGATTGGGTCCAACATTGATTAGACAGGAGTGGTCAGGAGCGGTCGAGGAACGGCAGAGTCCGTGAACCACACCTCTTTCTGGCTCTCTGTATCGCATGGCATTCAGGATGTTTCTCCTCTCCAACTCCAGCTCGGACGCAGCCTGGAGACTCTGGGCCTTTTTGTCTGCTTTACGTCTCAACTCCTCCTCCAGTAACTTCTGGGCCATGCCCCCCGAGCGGCCATACCAGCCTGGGCACAGTGTGTTCACACTCACTGACACAGTGGCACAGACACAAACCACTAGCTTGGCTAAAAGTGTCTGGGTACAGCCTCTACAGATACAGATGACACTCACTGACTTCTATTCATAGAGTCGCATCATTGCCTTTGTGATGAACATTCTACACACTGCAGCCATATTGTAGGTTTGATGAAAACGCGCTTTCGTTAGAAAATACATTTTACCATGACAAATATGGTTCTTCATGTTCAGTGGGGTCTTTCTAACATATCATTAACATTACATCCAAAAAGTCGGATTTTGTAACCTAATACAATATTAAGCACAGAGCTCTGTTGAACGTGCAAAAAGTTGCAAAAAGCCAAATGAACACAAACTGAATACATTTAAAAGGCTTTGAAAATAAAAAGCTTGCAGTACGCTCAGTGGGGCAATCTTCGGAAAATAACAGGAATTTCGCATTAAGCGTACACATAACTACCTATGTTACCTCTATGGTTTTAAGTCCTTCCGGATTCGATAAGAAAGATGACTAGTTAAAAGGTGAGCCTGTCAGTTAGCCTGTCAGTTAGCCTTAATTCTTGCACAGCATCTCCTTTAAATCACCCTAATTTTGGCCATCCTACAAGGGTAAAAATTCCAATAACTTTTGAATGGATTATGATAGAGACATGAGGTTTGGACCATTGGTTTTCTTAGAGGAGTATCTGCACAATTATATTATTTACCCATTGTTCAAAAGATCTGTTTTTGATTGGACAACATACATATTGGTGACCGACTGATGACTGATGCCCAGTCATTCTGAATGGAGGCTAATGACTGTTTCATCTAAATTATACTATAGTGATATTGCTCAAGTAGGCAAAAAATTAGTAGGACACAACTTTATTTTCTAATTTACTTTAGAGAGATGGCAATGTTGCCATTTGCTAGCACAGTTTGTAAAAAAAATAGCTAGCAATGCTAATGCTATCTAGCAAAAATGCAGTGCCGTCCCCTCAATCTTAGCTAGCTAAAGTTATACTGCACCTAAAGTCAATCTGGTGATATAAAAAGAATGACAAGACGTTCCTACTAATTATTTTCCTCCTTTTGAAATGTCATTGTGTTTCTAAGCTTCTATAATGCACTTTAGATTAAATCTTCATCAGCACCCATTGAGAATGTTCAAGAGAGCGAACGTTCAACACAATGAAAAAGTGCAACCCATGAATTGCCAACCGCACGCTAGTGCCACGGTACACACACATACACACACACACACACACACACACACACACACACACACACACACACACACACACACACACACACACACACACACACACACACACACACACACACACACACACACACACACACACACACACACACGACACCAGCTTCCCTTGCTAATGTGAGCAGCTAAATAATGTGTGGTTCAACTTCCACCGATGCCTCCTGTCAATAAGGATGAATGAATATTGATGAAGACATAAATAATAATACATTATTATAATTAATCCCCACTGACTTTTAGTCTCTGGTTTCTCCACGTCATCTAGCTCTGGAGTAGATTTGGATTTTGCCCTGCAAGACACAAAAAACACATAATTTGCAAATAATCAGTAATATGAATTATCTCTCAAATCAATGTACACTGGAAAACAGATTAATTTGTACAGATTAAATGGTACCCTATTCCCTACATACTGTAGTGCACTACATTTGACAGGGTTCATATGGCTCTGGTCAAAAGTAGTGCACTGTAGGGGATAGGGTACCATTTGGGATGCTTCCTTGGAGTGAAATACTGTTTACACGCTCAGGTGTGCTTGAATACAGGAAGGTAATAACATGTATTTTCAAATACGTCCAGTCCAATATATTGTATCCGGCTGGAGCAGCCTACTATGTACTTTTAATTATCAAATCAGAGAATTAGATATACTGTGAGCTATGGCTATGGGGCACATTATGAAACATGGAATAGACTGGGAGATGTAGTGGCCTATATTGGGAATACGGTGCCATTTAAGACAGGTTAACGCCCAGGTTAACACATGGGGACATGGTTAAGTATTGACTCTTAGAATATACTGTATTAGTTATAGGCTGACCCATGCCTTGTACTTGCTAGTAAGGGAACGCTCAACATTTTCAGAACTGGGACCCGGAGAAAAATGTGGGAAGGCCATGTTTTTTCATTTTCAGTCAGTCAGAGGGTTTACAATTTATTTTTTATTGTCCAGGGGAGGGTCAAGTAATTTGTAATAGATTACATTTCAATATTGGTCAATGTTGCCCTTCATCCCTGATTTTTTGGTGAACGCGCAATATCAGGTGCGCCTGTGGTCTCAATCAAATGATCCATAGCATACATGGGCAGCAGGTAGCCTAGTGGTTAGAGCGTTGAGCCAGTAACTGAAAGGTTGCTAGATTGAATCCCTGAGCTGACAAAGTAAAACTCTTTTCATTCTGCCCCTGAACAAGGCAGCTAACCCACTGTTCCTAGGCTGTCATTGTAAATAACAATTTGTTCTTAACTGACTTGTTAAATAAAGGTAAAAAAATGGAATAGTAATACAGATATACTATAGGCTATTGTAATTATTCACCTACCTCCTCATGCCTTTTGCACACAATGTATATAGACTCTTTTTTCTTTTTTCTACTGTGTTATTGACTTGTTAATTGTTTACTCCATGTGTAACTCTGTGTTGTTGTCTGTTCACACTGCTATGCTTTATCTTGGCCAGGTCGCAGTTGTAAATGAGAACTTGTTCTCAACTAGCCTACCTGGTTAAATAAAGGTGAAATAAAAATAAATACAAATAAGCCTGGATAATAAGAAATACATGCTTGAGAAGCACAGCACAAAGTTATATTTTTAAGAAAATGTACTTCCTTCCCGAGTTTTTGCAATGTAAATAAAATGAGGCTACATTGCATGCACACTGTAGTGGATCGGCTATCCCAAACATGAGCTCTGACTGGCCTGCTCTGGCTGATGTAAAACATTTTGTGCTGTGTAGCCTACAGTGGCACTTCAGGAGTAACAATTGATCGGAGATGGACAGCGCTCATGTGTGCTGAAAGTAGGCTAAACTCGAGAAGACCAAATTTAATTTAAACTATTTTCATTTTAATTTGACTAACAACAATAGGGCTTTGTGTTGGAGCCTATTTCTTTCTATTTAAGAAACAAGGAGGTAGGCCTACCTGTTAAACAAATGAAATGATAGGCTACTATACATGATTTGTCACCCAATTCCTTCTTGGTCGATTCATAACATCTCTGCGCATTACTAGTGGCAGGGTAGGCTAAATAAATACAACAGAATAGGCCTAATTAAAAAGAATGGTGATAAAAGAACCGAAATATGCTGGGCAGAGCATTCCCAGAGCTCATGCTTGAGTGGCACCAGAGTGAATTTGGAGATGGAGAGTGGGTCTTTTTTTGGAGTGTTGACCCACTGCGCCAAATTAAGCACGTGCGACGCCCCAATCCACTCATCTCACATGCTCTGGTGTTGCACCCAAAAAATATTATGCTCGTCTCCATGTAAAATGACGTAGAATTGCATGAAATGTGTTTATAAAGGGCTAGATCTGACTCACACACACTCAACGGATGTCTAGGCTGAACCTTGGCATACACACACTGACCTGTCTGCCATTGATATCTCAGGCTGGACCTTGGCATAGCCACAGGAGTCCCCCACCCTGCCATCCAGCAGAGAAAGGGTTACGGGGTTACAGCAGTAGCAGAGAGAATATAGATACGGGATAGGGGATACAGACAGAAACAGAGAGAGGGTTACGGGTACAGAGACAGACCGACATGGACAGACGGACAAATAGAGAGGACAAAACACAGGAAGACCATTAGTGGGAGTTTGAGGTTACTACTCAATGTAAAGTAGACAATAGTGCAGGCAAAAAAAAAAGTTATTGATGCAATGATAATGTTTACAAATAGCCTTCGAAGCTTAAAGCACAGATATAACACACACAAATCTTAAAGCCTTAAAAGCACTAAGATAATTTCTGTAATGACAAAAGTCAAGATCGACAGGCTAGAATGAAAAATATACACTATATATACAAAAGTATGTGGACACCCCTTCAAATTAGTAAATTCAGCTATTTCAGCCACACCCGTTGCTGGCAGGTTTATGAAATCGAGCACAAAGCCATGCGATCTCCATCAACAAACATTGACAGTAGAATGGACTTACTGAAGAGCTCAGTGACTTTCAAAGTGGCACCGTCATAGGATGCCACCTTTCCAACAAGTCAGTTGGTCAAATCTCTGCCTGGTTAGAGCTGCCCCGGTCAACTGTAAGTGCTGTTATTGTTAAGTGGAAACGTCTAGGAGCAACAAAAATGGTTTGTCGAGATCGATGTGGAAGAACTTGACTGGCAAGCACAGAGCCCTGACCTCAACCCCATCAAACACCTTTGGGATGAATTGGAATACGACTGCGAGCCAGGCCTAACCACCCAACATAAGTGCCCATGGCTGAATGGAAGCAAGTCTCTGCAGCAATGTTCCAACGTCTAGTGAAAAGCCTTCCCAGAAGAGTGGAGGCTGTTATAGCAGCAAAAGGAGGACCAACTCCATATTAATGCCCATGATTTGGAATGATATGTTTGACAAGCAGGTGTCCACATACTTTTGGTCATGTAGTGTATAATAAATATAAATAAAAACTTGGCTCTATAAGAAGGTAACTAGCATAAGGCAGAGGCACTAGATCCTCAAACATTTGAAACCATGACACAAGGAAGCCATTGAGCAGAATCAAGTAAAATTATATATATTTTGCAGTTGCTATAGTATACATTATTGTTGATAGCTTTGCCTTCATTTTTCTTATTTTTCTCTTTTTATTTTATTTTCTAATCCTTACATTGAGTTTAAAACATGTAAGACGATGGAAATGGTATTTTGTTTCTTTTGATATTTTTTGGTATTTATTTATTAGTGTACTTGCTTCAGCAAGACCACTACTGTTATCTGGCTTTATTAGTGTGCTTGCTGAAAGTATTTAACTCAGCTTAAACTCTAGATTTGCCAATTTATCCTTCTTCCACTACCATAAAAATATTTATACTGAACAAAAATCAAATGCAACATGTAAAGTGAACAAAAGATCCCAGAAATGTTCCATATGCACAAAAAACTGTTGTCTCTCTAATTTTGTGCACAAATTTGTTTACATTCCTGTTAGTGAGCATTTCTCTTTTGCTAAATTAATCCATCCACCTGACAGGTGTGGCATATCGATAAGATGATTAAACAGCATGGTCATTACACAGGTGCACCTTGTGCTGGGGACAACACCACTCTAAAATGTGCAGTTTTGCTACACAACACAATGCCACAGATGTCTCAAATATTGAGGGAGCATGCACTTGGCATGCTGACCACACAAACTGTCAGAAACCGTCTCAGGGAAACTCATCTGGGTGTCTGTCGTCCTCAGGGTCTTGACCTGACTACAGTTTGGCATTGTAACTGACTTCAGTGAGCAAATGCTCACCTTCGACGAAGGAGAAGTGTGTTCTTCACAGATGAATCTCAGTTTCAACTGTACCAGGCAGATGGCAAACAGCGTGTATGGCGTCGTGTAGGTGAGCGGTTTGCTTATGTCAATGTTGTTGTGAACAGTGCCCCATAGTGGCGGTGGGTTTATGGTATGGGCAGGCATAAGTTAAGGAAAACGAATACAATTGCATTTTACTAATGGCAATTTGGATGCACAGAGATACTGTGACAAGATCTTGAAGCCCATTGTCGTGCCATTCATCCGCCGCCATCACCTCATGTTTCAGCATGATAATGCACGGCCCAATGTTGCAAAGATTGGTACTGAAAATTGGAAGCTGAAAATGGCCCAATTCTTCGATGGCCTGCAAACTCAACAGACACTTACCCATTGAGCATGTTTGGATCGACGTGTACAACAGCGTGTTCCAGTTCCCACCAATATCCAGCAACTTCACACAGCCATTGAAAAGGACTGGGACAACATTATACCGGCCACAATCAACAGCCTGATTAACTCTATGCGAAGGAGCTGTGTCACGCTGCATGAGGCAAATGGTGGTCACACCAGAGATGGACTGGTTTTCTGATCCACTCCACCTACTTCATTCTTTTTTTAAAGGTATCTGTGACCAATAGATACATATCTGTATTCCCGGTCATGTGAAATCCATTGATTAGGGCCTAATGAAGTGATTTCAATTGACTGATTTTCTTATATGAACTGTAACTCTGTAAAATCTTTGAAATGATTGTATGTTGCGTTTATATTTTTGTTCAGTGTGTATTTGGACTGCACGCAAATATTCTTCAATAAATTAACTGGGTGGGATGGGAAGGAGGATTTATGGAAAAGAAAAAGATGATATTATTGCAATTCTCTATCATTGTAAACATCTAAACTAAAAAATCTGGGTGAAAATAAAAAATAATTCCTGTTATGAAGATCAAAATAAATAAAAACATTCAAATGGAAAGTGGACCATCATCTAAAAGTTGCTTTGTTCATCTACATAATCAATTTGAGATACTTTAGGATAATTTGGGCATGATGTAAAATATAGATACCATGACATGCATTGGATTTGTGCCATAAATGCTAAAACGTTAGCAGTGCCAGGGAAACTAAACCAAAGCATAGATTGCTGTGATACCTTGTCTATAGACTGCTTAAGGAAACCAATATGTCATGTTGTAATTTGGGTGAAATTTCCCTTTGAAGAAAATATTATTATTATGAACCATTGCTGCTGTTCCTGCATTCTGGCATTCTCCATGTGTTGTTGATTAGCAGCCTTCTGGTGCCTCCTCTCCTCCTCCCTCTCTTCCTCCTTCCTCCTTTGCCATCTCAGCTCCTCCTCTTTCCTCTGTCTCCTCTCCTCCTCCTTTTGCTCCTCCCTCTTCCTCTCCTCCTGCCTTCGCTGCTCGTCCTCCATTCTCCTCTTCTCCTCCTGTCTTCGCTGTGCCTCCTCCTCTTCCCTCCTCCTCATCCTCTCTTCCTCCTGGTCCTCCCAGGGCAGGATGGGCTGGCGGAGAGGGCAGGGTAGGCTGATACTCTTGCTGCTCGGCTCCTGAGGAATAGACAGTAAAGGGATAAAGCCAAAGCCAGAGTTTGTACCTCGGTTTACTACCAGAAAATTATGTTTTGGTTCCTCACTTCTTGGTGGTGTCTGCCCCCGTCAGTCACAGCATCCTGCTGGGCTCGACGCCACTCCTCCTCCAGTTTCTCCTGGTCACGGCTGTATTTTTCCTGTTTACAAACACACACAAAGTTTCTCTGGCACTTTGGTCACCCGCCCCCTATACTTACTGACAACAACATTGAATGGCAATCAAACAACAGGTAGGCCTGATCACAGACAGATATGAGACAGCTTACAGGGAGGAGGTCAGAGACCTGGCAGTGTGGTGCCAGGACAACAACCTCTCCCTAAACATCAGTAAGACCAAGGGGTTTATCGTAGACTACAGGAAGCAGGAAGAATAGAACAGGGTCGAGAGCTTCAAGTTCCTTGTTGTCCACATCAGTAAGGACTTAACATGGTCCACACACACCAACACAGTTGTGAAAAGGACACAAAAGCGCCTCTTCCCCCGTCAGGAGGCTGAAAATATTTGGCATGGGCCGCAGATTTTCAAAAAGTTATACAGCTGCACCATTGAGAGAATGTCTGAATCACCACTTGGTATGGCAACTGCACCGCCCTCGACCGCAAAGTGCTACAGAGGGTGGTGCGGGCGGCCCAGTACATCACTGTGGCCGAGCTCCCTGCCATCCAGGACCTCTATACCAGGTGGAAGGCTTGAAAAATTGAGCCACTTCAGCCACCCAAGCCATAGACTGTGCTCTCTGCTACCGACCGGCAAATGGCACCAGAGCATCGGTTCTCGGACAAACAGGCTCCGAGACAGGCTTCTACACCCAAGCCATAGACTGTTCTCTCTGCTACCATCCGGCAAATGATACCAGAGCATCGGTTCTCGGACAAACAGGCTCCGAGACAGCTTCTACACCCAAGCCATAGACTGTTCTCTCTGCTACCATCCGGCAAATGATACCAGAGCATCGGTTCTCGGACAAACAGGCTCCGAGACAGCTTCTACACCCAAACCATAAGACTGCTAAATAGTTCATCAAATGGTACCAGAGCATCGGTTCTCGGACAAACAGGCTCCGAGACAGCTTCTACACCCAAACCATAAGACTGCTAAATAGTTCATCAAATGGTACCAGAGCATCGGTTCTCGGACAAACAGGCTCCGAGACAGCTTCTACACCCAAACCATAAGACTGCTAAATAGTTCATCAAATGGTTATCCGGACTATCTGCATTGACCCTATCTTGCACGGACTCTATGCACACTCACAAGACTCTACCCACACACACACACTACACTGACACTCTCACACAAATCCCAACACACGCACACACAGAGTGTACAAAACATTAGGAACACCTTCCTAATATTGAGTTGCACCCCATTTTACCCTCAGAACGGGGCATGGACTTTACAAGGTGTCGAAAGCATTCCACAGGGATGCTGGCCTATGTTGACTCTAATGATTCCCACAGTTGTGTCAAGTTGGCTGGATGTCCTTTGGGTGTTGGACCATTCTTGATACACACGGGAAACTGTTGAGGGTGAAAAACCCAGCAGCATTGCAGTTCTTGACACATTCAGAACCGGTGTGCCTGCCACCTACAGTGGTTTTTCCTTTAAAAGTTTTGAGTTTATGCCGCGACCGTTTGTGGTAGATTGCATCGTTCTGTCATTGCACCACACTACCACAAGGGGGAGTTAGAACGCTGATCTATCGGTAGTCTAAACTGTAGCACAAATTGACTGTCTTTTCGTAAGGTGTTTTCAGCCCGAGAATCTCTCTTCTCTGTCACTAGAGTCCTGCATCAGGCAAAAAACAAAAAAAAATGCTGGCAGTGACCCTGGAGTCGAGAGACCCGGGTAAATACAAATGGGGGAATTACACTTGACATATGGACTGATGATTTCGAAAAATAGGCACGGTTGGCTTTTTGTTTCTCTTCCTCTAAAAACAGAAATAAATCATTTGAAATAACAAACTGGATTGATTTACCAGTGTGAAAGAGTGATAGCCCCTCTATATAAAGTGAGTTCATCTTTGCTGTTGTGAAGAAGTGTTTAATAAAGAAATGTTTTGACCAAGTTAATCTGCTCATGTGTGATCAATTATTTGTGACATTGTGGTTACAATGAATAATGTAAACAAAATAAATCAAATAAATCCTATTCATAATGAATAGGATTTATTTGTTTTTACTTACTATATTACTTTTATATTACCGTGTAGTTTAGCAGTAAAATGGACTGACGGAGATGTGGACATGCTCGGTATACATATCCTGAAAGAAAGAAATCTCACTCCAATCATTTTTAATAGAAAGTTCGCAAAAATAGTTATGATCTTGCTACCTGTCTATTTGTGGAAAAATCACACTGAATAACTCTTTAGTCAAATCAAAGTTGACCTATTTGCTTCTATTTTTGTCTACACCTACTGATTCTGTGATCACCAAACATCATGCAACCACAACTCAGACACAAGAGGTATGTGGCAAGGTCTACAGTCAATCACGGATTACAAAAAGAAAACCAGCCCAGTCACGGACCAGGATGCCTTGCTCCCAGGCAGACTAAATAACTTTTTACCCGCTTTGAGGACAATACAGTGCCACTGACACGGGCCGCATCCAAAACATGCGGACTCTCCTTCACTGCAGCCGAGGTGAGTAAAACATTTAAACGTGTTAACCCTCGCAAGGCTGCAGGCCCAGGCGGCATCCCCAGCCGCGCCCTCAGAGCATGCGCAGACTAGCTGGCTGGTGTGTTTACGGACATATTCAATCGATCCCTATCCCAGTCTGCTGTTCCCACATGCTTCAAGAGGGCCACCATTGTTCCTGTTCCCAAGAAAGCTAAGGTAACTGAGCTAAACGACTACCGCCCCGTAGCACTCACTTCCGTCATCATGAAGTGCTTTGAGAGACTAGTCAAGGACCATATCACCTCCACCCTACCTGACACCCTAGACCCACTCCAATTTGCTTACCGCCCAAATAGGTCCACAGACGATGCAATCTCAACCACACTGCACACTGCCCTAACCCATCTGGACAAGAGGAATACCTATGTGAGAATGCTGTTCATCGACTACAGCTCAGCATTTAACACCATAGTACCCTTCAAACTCGTCATCAAGCTCGAGACCCTGGGTCTCAACCCCGCCCCGTGCAACTGGGTACTGGACTTCCTGACGGGCCGCCCCCAGGTGGTGAGGGTAGGTAACAACATCTCCACCCCGCTGATCCTCAACACTGGGGCCCCACAAGGGTGCGTTCTGAGCCCTCTCCTGTACTCCCTGTTCACCCACGACTGCGTGGCCATGCACGCCTCCAACTCAATCATCAAGTTTGCGGACGACACTACAGTGGTAGGCTTGATTACCAACAACGACGAGACGGCCTACAGGGAGGAGGTGAGGGCCCTCGGAGTGTGGTGTCAGGAAAATAACCTCACACTCAACGTCAACAAAACTAAGGAGATGATTGTGGACTTCAGGAAACAGCAGAGGGAGCACCCCCCTATCCACATCGATGGGACAGTAGTGGAGAGGGTAGTAGTTTTAAGTTCCTCGTCGTACACATCACAGAAAAACTGAATTGGAACACCCACACAGACAGCATTGTGAAGAAGGCGCAGCAGCGCCTCTTCAACCTCAGGAGGCTGACGAAATTCGTCTTGTCACCAAAAACACTCACAAACTTCTACAGATGCACAATCGAGAGCATCCTGTCGGGCTGTATCACTGCCTGGTACGGCAACTGCTTCGCCCACAACCGTAAGGCTCTCCAGAGGGTAGTGAGGTCTGCACAACGCATCACCGGGGGCAAACTACCTGCCCTCCAGGACACCTACACCACCCGATGTCACAGGAAGGCCATAAAGATCATCAAGGACAACAACCACCCGAGCCACTGCCTGTTCACCCCGCTATCATCCAGAAGGCGAGGTCAGTACAGGTGCATCAAAGCTGGGACCGAGAGACTGAAAAACAGCTTCTATCTCAAGGCCATCAGACTGTTAAACAGCCACCACTAACATTGAGTGGTTGCTGCCAACACACTGACTCAACTCCAGCCACTTTAATAATGGGAATTGATGGAAATTGATGTAAAATATATCACTAGACACTTTAAACAATGCTACTTAATACAATGTTTACATACCCTACATTATCCATCTCATATGTATATGTATATACTGTACTCTATCATCTACTGCATCTTTATGTAATACGTGTACCACTAGCCACTTTAAACTATGCCACTTTGTTTACATACCCTACACTACTCATCTCATATGTATATACAGTACTCAATACCATCTACTGCATCTTGCCTATGCATTCTGTACCATCACTCATTCATATCTTTATGTACATATTCTTTATCCCTTTACACTTGTGTGTATAAGGTAGTAGTTTTGGAATTGTTAGGTTAGATTACTCGTTGGTTATTACTGCATTGTCGGAACTAGAAGCACAAGCATTTCGCTACACTCGCATTAACATCTGCTAACCATGTGTATGTGACAAATACATTTGATTTGATTTGATTTGACTTCCAGGGCCTGCCTGCTTTTGTGCGGGCTTATTCCTCTCTGTCAGTGGTAGATTTTCGTTTTGCTTATACGTATATTTGCTGTTCGTTATTTGCCTGGTTTTGGTTTCTTTACTGTTTATTGGTCATTGTGCATGTTGGCTAGACCCAGCTGAATAAGTACGTCTACATTGGAAGCTTTGCTCTCTGCGTCTGACTCCACACCCACCACTCCTAGCTTTCGTGACAAACATATACTGAACATAAATATAAATGCAACAATTTCAAAGAGTTTACTGAGTTACAGTTCGTTCATATAAGGAAATCTGTCAACTGAAATAAATTCCTTAGGCCCTAATCTATGGATTTCTCATGACTAGGCAGGGGGACAGCCACGGGTGGGCTGGGAGGGGCTAGGCCCACGCACTTCCAAGCCAGGCCCACCCACTGGGGAGCCAGACCAAGCCAATCAGAATGAGTTTCTCCCCACAAAAGGTTTTATTACAGACATAAATACTACTCAGTTTCATTAGTTGTCTGGGTGGCTGATCACAGATGATCCCGCAGGTGAAAAAGGCGGATGTGGAGGTCCTGGGCTGGCATGGTTACACATGGTCTGCGGACCTACTGCCAAATTCTCTAAAACGACGTTGCAGGCGGCATATGGTAGAGAAATTAACAAATTCTCTGGCAACAGGTCTGGTGGACATTCCTGCAGTCAGCACGCCAATTGCGCACTCCGTCAAAACTTGAGACATCTGTCGCATTGTGCTATGTGAGAAAACTGCACGTTTTTACAGTGGCCTTTTATTGTCCACAGCACAAGGTACACCTGTGTAATGATGATGCTTTTTAATCCGCTTCTTGATATGACACACCTGTCAAGTGGATGGATTATCTTGGCAAATGAGAAATGCTCACTAACAGGGGTGTTAACAAATTTGTGCACAAAATTTGAGAGAAATAAGGTTTTCGTGCTTTTAGAACATTTCTGGGATCTTTTATTTCAGCTCATGAAACATGGGACCAACACTTTACATGTTGCGTTTATATTTTTGTTCAGTATAATTTCACAGTAGGTAAAGTGCCTTCGCTCATACAACAACCGACTTCCCTGAAATCCTGACAAGGAAGAAATTGCCATATTTTAGTCTACCAAAACCCAACAAAGGGCAATAGGAAGACAAGCTAGACGAATTACATAAGATCCAAGACTAAGAGGAGTCTACCTAACTCCTGACCATGAAAACAGAAACAATCCCAGATGTTTCACCTCAAACCGCTCAGTTTGTTTGTACAAGCTCTATACTCCAGCTACGTCCCCCAAAGTAGGTGAACTTGGGTAGAAGCTTGGCAGAAAATCTATCCGTCTCACTAAGAAATTAGGCCGTTTGACCTGCGGGAAATATAGAGTGGAGGAACAACGAGCCTTGGTCTCTAGTCTACAGCTGCTCTGCAGGGGTCAGGTTGGACACCTTTTGAAGCAAGGTCTATGTAATGTAAAGTGGAACCAAATGTTCTACTGTGGACACAGATGCACATGAGCCCACACACATGAGCCCACACACATGTGCATACATACACATCATAACAACCCCACCACCAACACCCACTACAGTGTTTCACCTGTAGAAGTCGCTCCTGCTCTTTCTGCCACTTCTCCTGCCTCCGGCGCTCCTCCTCCAGGTCCCAGGACCAGTGGTTAGAGGGAGCGATGGAGGGAACGGGCATCTGACGGAAGAGAGACATTGCCTTTATAGGTCAAACTTATCCTGCCATTACACTAATAACAACATTCCTTCCCCTTATCTGATGCTTGAATACAAGTAATACAATCAACAAAACTATTTGGGTCTCCCCAACCCTTATACATATTTTCATACATTTCACTTGTTTTTTATTTAGTTGTTTCATCGTTTATGTATTAACGTGCTACCCATGTACAGTATTTCAGTTTCTATGACTAAGATGAGAAGTACAGTAGGTTATTCCTTCCGTGAGCCTTTTCAAAGTGAGCTGCAGACGATTCAGTCCACTCAAGTTATCATAATCATCATCCAGTTTCAAAAGATTGTTCATTGTACAATACTCAACGACACAAAGGTTGGGGAATTCTCTGCCCTGTCGTCAAGGTAACTGGGCAATCAAGGAGTTTAAGGGAGCAACGGATCCTGCCCCTCGGGTGGTAGTTAAATAACCCATAACTATTCCACACAGTAAAGATGCCACTCACAAAGAAGCTGTCATGCTTGAGAACGCAGTTGAGAGCAAAAACCCCAACCACTTGTTTTTATAAAACAACATTCTTTAAATTTTAAATAGTATTACTTACATCTGATATCGCAGAATCTGATCCTCCTTGAAAAAATAATAAACATAATCAAATAGCTCTAATGTTTACAGTTATATCTCAGAGTGTTATAAATCATTTAGTATGCTGCCACGTCAAGTGCACTGTTTTTAAATTCCAAAATACTACATCATTACCACTTTTGTCAAGACAACTGAAGAGTTTGCTAAAGCGGACACAGACTGGCACCTAGGATTTTAGTGTTTAAACTTTTAAAACTATTAAATGGTGTTTAAACTTGAACCAAACCCTCAGCTATAATTTGAGATGTTTTAAAATCAAGCCTGAAGCAAACAAAATGTGTTTTTTAAATTCACCTCCAGTGTTGCCAATAATGCCACATATTATTTGACAGAATACCAGTCTTTGATATTCTGTCAAATAGTAGGTACCAACATACTGCATGGTAGATACCAACATGATGTTGGTGTGGTACCAAAGCACATCACACTAACTAGATCAGTGTATTAACATCTCATGAAAATAAAATCATTTTTAAACAGATCACAGCAAGCATGCACAAGATGCAAACAGGAAAAGCACACAAAAATCTAAATAAGTCACCAAAAATCTGGTTGATATATTGATGCATGCAGAAGCATTGACTATTAGTAAAAACACAAGAGCACCAGCATAGCACAGCACAGCATGCAAGGTTGAGTGGGAGGGGAGCCAATGTGTGACACCTGGACATCACACCAACATACTATACCACACACCTGACTACACATGGCACCTGAGTTAGACTTGTGATAGTATAACTTTTCAGGCTTAAGAGCCATAGATGCACGTACAGTGAGGTCTGAAATTATTGACATACTTGCTAAAGGAGTAAATATGACTATCAAATAAATAGGCTAAATTGTATGCAAAAACAAAAAGGGGGAAATGACATTATTTGGTACTTTCAGTACCAGTTAAAAGTTTGGACACCTACTCATTCAAGGGTTTTTCTTTATTTTTTACTACTTTCTGCACTGTAGAATAATAGTGAAGTCATCAGAACTATGAAATTACTCACATGGAATCATGTAGTAACCAAAAGGTGTTAAACAAATCAAAACATATTTTACGTGAGATTCTTGAAAATAGCCACCCTTTGCCTTGATGACAGCTTTGCACACTCTTGGCATTCTCTCAACAAGCTTCATGAGGTAGTCACCTGGAATGCATTTCAATTAACAGGTGTGCCTTGTTAAAAGTTGAATAGTGGAATTTCTTTCCTTCTTAATGTGTTTGAGCCAATCAGTTGTGTTGTGACAAGGTAGGGTTGGTATACAGAAGATAGCCCTATTTGGTAAAAGACCAAGTCCATATTAAGGCAAGGACAGCTCAAATAAGCGAAGAGAAATGACTGTCCATCATTATCTTAAGTCATGAAGGTCACTCAATTTTGAAAATGTCAAGAACTTTGAAAGTTTCTTCAAGTGAAACCATCAAGCGCTATGATGAAACTGGCTCTCATGAGGACAGCCACAGGAAAGGAAGACCCAGAGTTACCTCTGCTGCAGAGGATAAGTTCATTAGAGTTACCAGCCTCAGAAATTGCAGCCCAAATAAATGCTTCAAAGAGTTCAATTAACAGACACATCTCAACATCAACTGTTCAGAGGAGACTGTGTGAAATCAGGCCTTCATGGTCAAATTTCTGCAATGAAATAACTATTAAAGGACACCAATAATAAGAAGAGACTTACTTGGGCCAAGAAAACGAGCAATGGACATTAGAAGGGTGGAAATCTGTCCTATGGTCTGATGAGTCCAAGATTTTTGGTTCCAACTGCTACGTCTTTGTGAGACGTAGTTCCCACCATAAAGCATGAAGGAGGAGGTGTGATGGTGCTTTGCTGGTGACACTGTCAGTTATTTATTTAGAATTAAAGGCACACTTAACCAGCATGGCTACCACAGCATTCTGCAGCGATACGCCATCCCATCTGGTTTGCGCTTAGTGGGACTATCATTCGTTTTTCAACAGGACAATGAGCCAACCCTCCTCCAGGCTGTGTAAGGGCAATTTGACCAAGAAGGAGAGCGATTGAGTGCTGCATCAGATGACCTGGCCTCAACATTCACGCAACCTGAACCCAATTGAGATGGTTTGGGATGAGTTGGACCGCAGAGTGAAGGAAAAGCAGCCAACAAGTGCTCAGCATATATGGGAACTCCTTAAAGACGGTTGGAAAAGCATTCCAGGTGAAGCTGGTTGAGAGAATGCCAAGAGTATGCAAAGCTGCCATCAATGCAAACATGCAGTCAGAAAAAGGGGGGGGATGGAAAAAGGCATTGGCTTCAAAGACAACCTAAAAACAAACAACAAAAACAAAAAAAGCAGCGGGCCCAACACGGAGCCCTGGGGAACTGCTGAGTATTCAACTTTTTTCTCTCAACCTTCCCGTAATCATCTAAATTTAAAAAACAATTGATCATAATGATTAGGTTAAGTCATAGTTGAGCCGAAAACCTTTATACCAGGTAGGTCCATAGGAGAACCACTGGGATAGAGAGAAAGAGATGGAAGCCCAGAGCACCCAGCCTCCTGATAGTAACACAAACTATTGATAATAACCCGTCACCAAAACCAGGGCACAGTCAGGCCCTTTTTACCTTGTTCAAAAAACTCTGACCTCCGTTTTAAGTTTTTCAAAGATATGGGTTCTACAGACTCTACGTGAGAGATGGAGAAATCAGAACAGGAACACAGAGTGTAAGAGAGGAGCTGGGAGAGAAACATTGAAGTAATATCTTCTACAGTATCATGGCATGGTATCATGGCATTATAACATTATCCCCCACTGAAAACATAGCAATTTCATTAGGATTACGTCGTCACACTCAAAATAAAAACACATTTATATAAGCTCAGGCCAGCTCTTTCCAAAATGCTCACACAAACATATCCAACATTACAAGCAAACAGAACATCATAATATCATCAGTACATAATTGACAATGAGCATTTCACCATCAAAACCACATACAATCCCAAAGAGAGAATGTTGTCATTGCTTTCTCAAGCTTGTTGATGTTAATAAAGG
This sequence comes from Oncorhynchus nerka, assembly GCF_034236695.1. Lineage (NCBI taxonomy): Eukaryota > Metazoa > Chordata > Actinopteri > Salmoniformes > Salmonidae > Oncorhynchus > Oncorhynchus nerka. Next base: position 7,122,148 of record NC_088396.1, on the reverse strand, counting down.
CTAGTCATAAAAACTCTGGTTAGTATCTCTGCTCTATGCTCTTCACCTTTGTTTTTCACGGTCACCGTCTTGTCACGGGAACCTCCATTCACTCCAATGGATGCCACATCCTGCAACAAGATGAAGGAAAAGCCTGTTGAGAACTGTTTGGGGTTTAATCAATACATGTTATTAAATGTGATCATGCAACTAACAAAAATCAACAGTTTTTTGCAATTATGTCCTATATCAATGCCCTTACCAACCGTTTCACAACATATTTGCAACTTTGTGATAATGCAATATCTTATCTGGGTATTTGTGAGTAAGATAAGAAAGCTAACAAGAAACACTTGAACACTATCAACACCATGAGGTCTTCGTGTAAAACTCACAACGATTTGTTGGATGGCGATTTCCTTGGTGGTTTCTATGGATCCCTGAGATGTGAAAGCCAAGCTGGTGGTTGAGTTAACCGTGGCTGTGTTGGGGGAACCTATAAGTGTTGGATGATGATTCATACTGGTCAGATTGATGGTCTTATGGCTTTTGCACGGCAGGGAAGGTAGGTCTCTGTCCCAGTCTGAACATCGCAGACACATGACAATGGCAAAGAATCAAAGGGGGGTGTGTGTGAGAGAGAGTGGAAGACAATGTATGTGTGTAAGAGAGAGTATGTGTGTGTGCGTGAAAGCACAATATTAGGAAAGGTACTTTAAAAGTACTACTATACAACTATAGGACAAAGTACAGACGCCACAGCTTGGAAGGGAAAATAAGATTGTTTTGTTATTCTAAAGAACAGCGGGAGGATTTAGAAACCACCTTCCCAACCCATGCACAATCTACAAACCCCTAGGATTTACCAACAGGCTCACACGCTCTCCTGCAAAAGTGTCTATTATGCAACGTAATAGACTGATTAATGTTTCGGTGGTGTAATCGTGTTATAATAGCATGTGTAAGCCTGTTGGGGAAAACATACTCACAGAAACAGACAGAGATAAACATTCAGAAACAAACACACACAAACAGACAGAGAAGGGAAGAAAGAAACAGAAGAAACACAGGCAGACGAAAAGTAAAACAGACAGACAGTCAAAACTGAGCTCCCATATCACTAAAATATAACTAAAAGGTTATCCTTAAGGACCTCAGCCACCCAAGCCGCGGTCTGTTCACTCTGCTACCATCTAGCAGACAGAGATGGTACAGGTGCATCAGAGCCGGGACTGAGAAACAGCTTCTATCACCAGGCTGTTGAACAGCCATCACTAACGGCTACCTGCCCGGTACTCTGTCCTGCACCTTGAGACTAACGCCCCATGTGTATACTGTAGAGACATTGAACACTGGTGACTTCATATACTGTTAATATACTGTTGTTTAATCACTGTGGATGTATATACTGTATTCTTGAGATAGATCATTCTACTATACCTATTACTGGGCATACCCTTTTCTTTTCCAAATGATATACTGTCTATACAGACCACATATTTATATTCTGAACTGTGACACTGCTCACTCGAATATATCTACTTTGAATTGTTAATAGGACTCGTTTTGACATTTCTTGATTAGATTTTTGATTGTGTATTTGTATTGTATTTGCTAGACATTCTACGGTGCTATTGGAGCTAGTAACAAGCATTTTGCTGCACCTGCTATAACACCTACAAATCTGTGTACGCGATCAATAAACTTGATTTGATTTTATCCCAGAAGAGACTAGAAAACTATTGAGACAATGAAATTATAATTAAACTGCCATGAAATAATTGAGCACAACAATTTACTGACCAATTCAATGTGGCACAATAGTTTACCAACACAACAAACAAAAACAACACTGACACTAAAAATACAAATTCTCGACGTGCCTCAAACCAACAACCACACACAGACATTTGCACACGCACACACGCCAGCACACTCTCTCTCTCCAGTCGTCTACTCACTGTTCCTGCCGTGGCGACGTATGTCCATGGTGAGGCTGCCCTGCTGCAGGGCCTGCTCTGTGCTGCTCTTCCACTCGCCGTAGCTCATCTCTGCCACCCTGTGCCCGCTCACCGCCAGCACCTCGTCTCCCACCTGCAGTTGGCACAGCTCCGCTGGGCTGCCTGGGGGGCACAGAGATGGGCAGAGAGGTCAGAAAAACAGGGTTCTGATATAGATAATGTAATGTGGAGGGCACAGGGGGTGAGATAGAGGGCAGGTGTCAGAGTAGCAATGTAGAGTTCAAGATAAGGGTAAGATGTCACAATAGAAAGACATGCCAGAGAAAATAATTTGCAGAAACTCGTTACTAAAGACAGAGTCATCTATGATTCTCCGAATAATATTTTGAGGCAGATGTTCTCTTTTCCGTCTCATCCTCTCCCCACTGAAGGAAGATTATGGTAAGGAATTCTTTCCAAATAATATAAAAATGGAAAATTAACAAATGTACAGAAAGATCAGTGCGAAGGCCAAATTACAGAGGAATAACTTTTTGAGGCAATTATTAAATCCTTTCACCAGGGCTTGATGGCATACCGGGAGAGGTATATCAAGTATTTTTTGATATACTAAAAGCTCCATTACTAGTTTGTTTTAACTACTCCCATAGAAATGGTAGTCTGTCAGGTACTCAGTAGGAAGGTCTGATTTCTCTATTATTAAAACAAGACCCAGATGGTAAATATAAAGACCCGGTCTATCTAAAAAACTGGAGGCCCCTTACACTTCATGTGGTGATGCAAAAATACTAGCGAAATGCATAGCTCTCAGAATTAAAAGGGTTTTACCAGGTTGTGTTCATGCTGATCAGACAGGTTTTTTACATGGACAATACATTGGAGATAATATACGACAACTACTAGAAATAATAAAACATCATGTAACATATAAGAAGCCAGGAATGGTATTTATAGCGGATTTTGAAAAGGCATTTGATAAAGTAAGACTGGATTTTATTTATAAATGCCTGGATTTTTCCAATTTCGGTAATTCTCTTATAAAATGGGTAATAAATAATATATAGCAACCCCAAGTGTAATATAGTAAATAACGGCTACTTCTCAGAGAGTTTTGAATTGTCAAGAGGAGTTAAACAAGGGTGTCCGCTGTCACCATGTCTATTCGTTATGGCCATCGAAATGCTAGCTACTAAAATCAGATAACAACATTAGAGGATTAGAAATCCAAGGCTTAAGAACAGTGTCCATGTATGCCAATAACAGCATTAGAGGATTAGAAATCCAAGGCTGAAGAACAGTGTCCATGTATGCCGATAACAGCATTAGAGGATTAGAAATCCAAGGCTTAAGAACAGTGTCCATGTATGCCAATAACAGCATTAGAGGATTAGAAATCCAAGGCTTAAGAACAGTGTCCATGTATGCCAATAACAGCATTAGAGGATTAGAAATCCAAGGCTTAAGAACAGTGTCCATGTATGCCAATAACAGCATTAGAGGATTAGAAATCCAAGCCTTAAGAACAGTGTCCATGTATGCCGATAACAGCATTAGAGGATTAGAAATCCAAGGCTTAAGAACAGTGTCCATGTATGCCAATAACAGCATTAGAGGATTAGAAATCCAAGGCTTAAGAACAGTGTCCATGTATGCCAATAACAGCATTAGAGGATTAGAAATCCAAGGTTTAAGAACAGTGTCCATGTATGCCAATAACAGCATTAGAGGATTAGAAATCCAAGGCTTAAGAACAGTGTCCATGTATGCCGATAACAGCATTAGAGGATTAGAAATCCAAGGCTTAAGAACAGTGTCCATGTATGCCAATAACAGCATTAGAGGATTAGAAATCCAAGCCTTAAGAACAGTGTCCATGTATGCCGATAACAGCATTAGAGGATTAGAAATCCAAGCCTTAACAACAGTGTCCATGTATGCCGATGACTCAAGTTTTATATTAAGTCCGCAAGCTTGATCCCTGCAATGTCTCACTGAAGATCTAGATAACTTTACTGTACTCTCTGGACTAAAACCTAATTTTGATAAGTGTACAATATTACGTATTGGATCATTAAAAAATACAACTTTTACATTTCTCTGCAGTTTACCTATAAAATGGGCTGATGGTGAAGTAGACATACTCAGTATTCATATCACAAAAGATATAAATAAGCTCTCCACAATGAATTTAAATTAAAAAACTTGTAAAAATAGACAAGATCCTGCAACCATGGAGAGGTCTCTTTATGGAAAAATTGCCCTGATGAACTACTTAGTCATATCTCAGTTTACTCACTTACTTATGGCGCTGCCTACTCCTGATTATTTGTTTTTCAAATTATTTGAGCAAAGAATATTTAACTTTATCTGGGACGCTAAACCAGACATAATAAAACGTGCCTATCTATATAATGAATATGATTTGGGTGGGTTGAGATTATTAAATATAAAAGCACTAAAGTTCTCTCTAAAAGCTTCACTCATTCAAAAGTTTTATTTGAACCCTAAATAGTTCTCAAGTAGATTAATCAGAAAAGCTCATCCATTGTTTAAAAATTGCCTTTTTGCCTTTGTGCAGATTGCCATGTCTCATTTTCAATTAACTGAAAATGATACTTTTTTCAAAGTATCTCTCTTTTTCAAACAAGCATTGCAGAGCTGGCTACAATTTCAATTTCACCCCCGGAAAAGATAGAACAAATATTACAACACATATTATGGCTGAACTCAAATGTGTTGGTTGATAAAACACCTGTATTTATGGGAAAGATGTTTTAAAGGTATTTTGTTCTTAAATTATATTGTATATTGGAATGGTAGAGTTATGTCCTTCATGGAGTTATCAGAATTGTACTGAAAGGTCTGTGCAATCCAAGAGTACAACCAATTGATTACAGCATTACCCCAAAAATGGAGGAGGTAGGTGGCAGCGAGAGGAGGTAGGGAACTGGTCTGTCTGCCCAATATAAAGGATCAAAACTGGCAGAGGAATAAAAATAGCATAAATGGGAAAGTACACCAGTTTCATTTGAGGGCCAGGATGTTGACAACTGTACCATACAGATTGCAAAATAGTTGGGAAGAGATTTTTGATGTACCGATTCCATGGTACAGGGTGTGTGAATTGATATATAAAACAACGCAAGATTCAAGACTTTTATAGATTTTTTTGCCACCAACAAAATGTTGAATATTTGGGGCTTAAAATCATCGAAGCTCTGCAGATTTTGTTGTGAGGATACAGAATCAATAGACCATTTATTTTGTTATTGCCCTCAGGTAGCCTGTTTCTGGTCTCAGGTTCAGAAATGGCTGAGAATGCATAGCATTGATCTAAAATTGACCCTAGAAATAGTACTGTTAGGAGATCTGGAGAGACCAGGTCAGTCAATTACTTATATACTAATACTCTTAGTAAAAGTATTCATCTTCAACTTGCAACCTGTGGATTCTATTCAATTAGATAGATTGAAATTGTTTCCTAAACATCACAGCATAGTTGAAAGATATGTGTTGCGTAAAAACCCATAGTGGGTGGCCAGCAGAGATAGGTGGGATGGGCTGAGGGAAGCTGAGAGTTGGTATGTGGAATTGGAGACAAGTGGGAGTGTTGATGTTTGGGAGATAGAATGATGGTCAAAGATAAAAGTAAAAAATAAAGTCTAAATAAAACATAACATAAAAGTATGTTTGAGTGACACTGAGGGGCAGTGTTTTTACAACTAATGCCGGTTTGCCTGAGGCTGATGCCGTGCAGGTGTTTGTACACATGCATGTACACACACTCTCATTCAAATAAACACATAAAAGAACACACACATACATGTAATAGTGCCAGACATGCACACAAACATATACAGTTGGCATTGCTGTTATGATTTTAGTTGTCCTTGATGTCCTTTGATTTAAATGTATTATTTAGTTTTATAATGTTTTTCCATTGATGTTTTCTTCTGTCTTTTCCTTTGTTCTCTTTAGTTCATTCTCTTGGTTGTTGGTGTATTGGGGGGTTCTTGAGGGTGGGGAATGGAATTAACAGTATTTTAGATTTTTCTTATTGGGGGGGGGGGACTGTGGGAGGGGTCTCGAATGGTTGAGGGACAGCTATTGGGGAACTGTGGGGGGATCTTGGAGGGTTCGGGTTCACATTTTCTGGCCTGGTGGGAGATCTGTCAATGTGCCCTTGAGCAGGGCATTGACCCTGGATGCTTCTGTGTGTCGCTCTGAATGGGAATCTGTTGGATGACTGGTATGATGTAGTTGTTGGATGACTGGTATGATGTAGTTGTTGGATGACTGGTATGATGTAGTTGTTGGATGACTGGTATGATGTAGTTGTTGGATGACTGGTATGATGTAGTTGTTGGATGACTGGTATGATGTAGTTGTTGGATGACTGGTGTGATGTAGTTGTTGGATGGCTGGTATGATGTAGTTGTTGGATGGCTGGTGTGGTGTAGTTGTTGGATGACTGGTATGATGTAGTTGTTGGATGACTGGTATGATGTAGTTGTTGGATGACTGGTGTGATGTAGTTGTTGGATGACTGGTATGATGTAGTTGTTGGATGGCTGGTATGATGTAGTTGTTGGATGACTGGTATGATGTAGTTATTGAGCGGCTTCACTGCAAGTATATTGTATGTTTAGAATATTCAATACATTAATTTACATTATATATTTTTTATAAAAGACATGCCCGAGATAGGACAAGGCAGTGATTGCAATAAACCATCTCAATTATTTAAAGTGGCTTCTGCTTCTTGTCTCCTTCCCTCATCTGCACTGATGGGGTGGTATGACAACAGGTGACAGCTACTCCCGTAGCAAATTAGGGAAAACCTAACCTACAGTATAAGCATGAATGCGAACATCACCGTTACCATAACTAGAAACTAGAAATTCCACCATTTTGTGCACAGAGTGGCATCAGTACCTTTTTCTTAACAGTGGTGCAGCGATAGCCAAGTGATTCCTTAGTACATATATATAGGCTAGAGAGAGACAGGGCCAGCAGATCTGACCCAGATAGAGGCTGCCCTACATAAGGCCTGTCACATGCTCTGTTACTTGGTCCCATCGGGTCCCACTAGCTCACGAACTGAAGAACACCAGCAGTGCCTGACTGAAATACAGGGCTCATTGTAATGGCTGGAATAGAATCAAATCAATGGTATCAAATCTGTCATGTAGAATAGAATAAAACTGTCCATCCAGGATGGACATTTTTATTTGGCATCACCTTATATTAAAAGGATCACGTACACATACATTCTCACATCACACACATTTGAACTAGTCAGTCCATTATACTGCATAGACTAAAAACAGAGGACATTGATACATACATTCACTCACAACTGACCTCTGCCCCAACTGCACTGGATGTTATAAGTACATTTGGGGCGGCAGGGTAGCCTAGAGGTGAGAGTGTTGGGCTAGTAACCGAAAGGTTGCAAGATCGAATCCCCAAGCTGACAAGGTACAAATCTGTCATTCTGCCCCTGAACGAGGCAGTTAACCCATTGTTCCTAGGCCGTCATTGAAAGTAAGAATTTGTTCTTAACTGACTTGCCTAGTTAAATAAAGGTAAAATTAAAAAATAACTGTTGTCGTGTCACAACTGTTGAATGTCATGTTGTAAAATTACCCAAAATCGGAATAGTTACTTGCCTGATATTACTGTACGTTCCTTTCGTTGTTGTAAGTGCCCTTTTTAATGTCGTAGACTCGATTCCCCCTCATGAAGATCCCCTGCCCCCTTACCTCTTCCCTGTCTACTGTACTCATGTGAAAGTCTGTCTTTAAGTAAAGTAATATGTATTTCTATTGTTTATGCAAATACAGTGGTTAACTGTTCTTTATTTCCTACCCTCAGAAGTACAGTATTGTTTGTCACTGTTTTTGTCATCTTGTGTGAACTTGGTCAGCTGAATCTCTGAAAGCTTTCTGAAATACAACAGTGCTATCCAGTGTGACTGATCTGAGAAGTCATTTTGGTGTGCCAACTCAATAGGTGGTCTGTCATGAACAGGTATCTTATGTTCTGGTTGAGGTGTTCCCCTCATTAAACAGTAACTGGCATAGTCTGGTCTGCCATTTTAGCTAACCCTAGTCAGCAGGTGTTACTACAACACACTAGTCATGTCCGCAAAACACTATAGTGAATTCTAAAGATACTTCAGTCATGTCTGCAAAAACACTACAGTATATAATGTGGAAGTTGTCACCGTGTGTGTGTGTGTGGTGTGTTTGTGGTGTGTGTGTGTGTGTGTGTGTGTGTGTGTGTGTGTGTGTGTGTGTGTGTGTGTGTGTGTGTGTGTGTGTGTGTTTACCTGGTTGGATGGAGGTGACGTGTGCTCCAGTGGAGTCCCACTCAGTCTGGAAGCCAAAGTCTCGACTGCTGTTGGGCTTCTGGTTGAGACTGATCCGCATGTCAGCGTAGCTCTCCTACACAACACACAAACACACTCATTAAGAATGTTAGGCTGTGTTCCAAGCCAGGGAACTGATAACATTTGGTCTTCACTATGAATTATTAATTGCAGTCTGACAATGGCAAGCATCACTCCTACTGTCTCTCGCACTAGCTGCACAGAAGGGCTGGGAATTGCCCGAGACCTCACGATATTGCCAAAACAATACGATATATTGTAAAAAATAATATCTTGATACGTAACTATTCCCCCCCACATCACTACTACATAGTACAGTATGCATGCAGTATCCAGTGTAAATCGTAGTCACTCACTCAAGTTTGCTCTGAAAAATACTGATCTGCCTAATCAGGTTTTTTCCTGGCTAGTGGCGTGGCAATGGGCGCAGTCGGCGCGGATGAATTCGTTTGAACATTTTAGAGGCCCCCCCCATCTTCATGTTTAAAACATAAAACTTTAAGCCAATTTCCAGAAATTCTACACATTCCGCCATGTAGCTGAGAAAAGATTTAGCAGTTTTAAATATAATTTCCTGCAAATCTATGCATTTTGCCATGGCTAATGCTGTGTTATTTTGCTCAAACTTAATAAAAAAAACAATACTGTTAAATTCATTGTTTAGGGAATTTTTGATTCCCCTGACTGTTTAGCTTTATTTTGGTGTTCTCAAAGATGATATCATAAAAAAAATATATAGGCCAAGATATTTTTTCGACATACTTTATATTTGGTTTAAGTTGTTTAAGTTTAGTTCAGTGTTTTTTTTTGTTTGGGGGGGGGGGGGTTGATAGCAACCAAAATCTAAGCCTACCTTGTTTGTGTCCTTTGCAGGTACAGGACCGACCGGGGCTGAGGAGGCCACTTTCGGGGGCTGGAGTGCAGTGAAAGGACTCCTGGCCTGAGGAGGGACAGGAGAGGGGGCCAGGGTAGGGACCAGTGTGGGGTTCACTCCCCTTACCCTCTCTCTCTTTTCTTCTTCCTCCTCCTCTTCCTCTCCTCCACTGCTGTTGGCAGAGTTGGAGTGGGAACGTGCCTCGTCCTCGGAGGTCATGACCTGGCTATAGCGGCTGGGGGCCGACGACTTCTGGGTGACATCCATCTCGCCGTTCACACTTTTCTGAGGAGTCAATATTTATATGGTTAACAAGGAGCCTATATTTACAGATCCTTCAGACCTTTTACAGCCTTTAAAAAATATATTAAATTGACATTTTGTGTCACTGGCCTACAATACCCCATAACGTCAAAGGGGAATTGTGTTTTTAGAATTTTTTACAAATTCATTCAAAATGAAAAGTTGAAATGTCTACAGTCAATAAGCATTCAATCCCTGTGTTATGGAAAGCCTAAATACTGTAAGTTCAGGAATAAAACATTGTTTAAGAAGTCACATAAGTTGCATAGACTCATTCTGTGTGCAATAATAGTGTTTAAAATGGTTTTTGAATGACTATTTCATTTGTGTACCACACACATACAATTATCTGTAAGGTCTCTCAGTTGAGCAGTGAAATTATAAACATAGACTCAACCACAAACACCAAGGTTTTCCAATGCCTCGCAAAGGAGGGCACAAATTGGGAAATGGGTCAAAAGAAAAAGCTGACAATGAATATCCCTTTGAGCACAGTGAAGTTACTAATTACACTTTGGATGGGGTATCAATATACCCAGTCACTACAAAGACACAGGCAGCCTTCCTAACTCAGTTGCCCGAGAGAAAGCAAACCACTCAAGTATTTCACCATGGGGCCATTGGTGACTGACAGAGTTAAATGGCTGTGATAGGAGAAAACTGAGGATGGATCAACAACATTGTAGTTACTCCACAATACTAACATAAATGACAGAGTGAGAAGAAGGAAGTCTGTACAGAATACAAATATTCCTAAACATGCATCCTGTTCGCAACAAGGCACTAAAAAGTAAAACTGCATAAAATGTGTCCTGAATTCAAAGCGTTGGGCAAATCCAACATCACTCTTCATGTTTTCAAGCATGGTGGTGGCTGTATCATGCTATGGGTATGGTTTTCATAGGCAATGACTAGGGAGTTTTTTAGGTTAAAAAGGAATAGAGCACAGGTGGACTCCAATCAAGTTGTAGGAACACGTCAAGGATGATCAATGGAAACTGGATGCACCTGAGCTCAACTTCAAATCTCATATCAAAGGGTCTGAATACTTATGTAAATATGGTATTTCTGTTTTCCATATTTAATCAATTTGCAAAAATGTCTAAAAACCTGTTTCGCTTTGTCATTATGGGGCATTGTGTGTAGATTAAGGCTGTAAGGTAACAAAATGTGGAAAAAGTCAAGTGGCCTGAATACTTCCCGAAGGTTACCTTCAGACGAGTCCCGTGAAACTTTTGGGTGAGGAAAAACGGCATCGTGTTTATGAGAGTCTCCCATTTCCATAGGGTGGTCATAATAGTTTGTAGGCCAAACCATTCGGATGCTACAGTCATTTTTGCATTGAGACCAATTTTTGAGATATTTCATGGTCTGACAAACACCGCTCTAGCTCTGCCACCTTTCACCCCAGATGTGGAAGTGCGACATTGGCAGATGCGGTGGATTGAGATGCTAACCAAGGTTCCCAGGTGCACGGTGTACCCTCCGACACATTTGTGCGGCTGGCTTCCGGGTTGGATGCGCGCTGTGTTAAGAAGCAGTACCGCTGGTTGGGTTGTGTATCGGAGGATGCATGACTTTCAACCTTCGTCTCTCCCGAGCCCGTACGGGAGTTGTAGCGATGAGACAAGATAGTAGCTACTACAACAATTGGATACCACGAAATTGGGGAGAAAAAGGGGTCAAATTCAAAAAATAAAAAATAAATAAAAAGAGATGCATCCCTGCAAAAAATGGATATTTCTAGCATAAACTGTCAGAGCCGCAGGTAACCTAGTGGTTAGCGCGTTGGGCCAGTAACCTTTCTGTTACTGGATCGAATCCCCGAGCTGAAAAGTAACAATTTCTTGTTCTGCCCCTGAACGAGGCAGTTAACCCACTGTTCCCCGGTAGGCTGTCATTGTAAATAAGAATTTGTTCTTAACTGACTTGCCTAGTTAAATAAAGGTCAAATTATTTTTAAAATTATTTTTTTAACTGACGGAGTGTGTGAGAATGTTGTATTATGTTAATTAGGTTGACGCACCACGTTTAATCAAAATTGTAATCTTAATTGGTGCATTTTAAACTGTCCTTTTGTGAGGCGCAGTAGATTACAATGGCTGTGGATTAAACATTGACAGTATATCCCCACGCTCAACAAGAATGGCACCTCAAGTATGTTGACACATCTACACTGACATCACCCCAGTATACTGGAGCAAGACGGAAATGCAAAGAAACTGACCAGGCCAAAGACATTACAAGAGCTATTTTGTACATTTGTTACAGTCTTTGGTTTATAGCCGGGGATATGCGCCTGGTGGAAGTGCTCCAGCCACTTTACAAACATCCCCTGTGCAGCCACTTCAGCAAACAGGTAGTACTCGCTCTATATAAGCAAGCCAAAGTTTTCAATGAATTGTTGTGCTTACTCAAAGGCCCATTGCAGTCAAAAACATGATTTCCCTGTGCTTTATATATATTTTCACACTATGTGTGAGAAAATAATACTGTGAAATTGTGAAAATTATGTTAATGTCCTTTTAACATAAGACCTGTTTTAAAAGACCATACAACCTGTTTTAAAAGACCCCCTGAAATGTCTGCCTGTTTTGACGGGATTTGGCCTGTCTGGTGACAACACCAGGTTGTAAATTAGTTAGACCAATAAGAAACCGCTATGCCAATGAAAGCTAGTTTACTTCCCACTCAGACCAGACAATCCTGGAGAAGTTCTTGCTTGAGAAATTGCCCTATTATATATATATTTTTTTAACCATTTTACTTTAAAACAAATCACAATTGTTACCCATAAATGATTTGATATAGAGATAAAAATCATCTGAATTGGATCTTTAACAGTGACAGCCCATCACATTACCCCGGAGTACCATGCTAGACACCTTTTATGAGAATCACAAGTGTGCATCTGGCACTGAAGAATGCAGGGTCATGGTGTGTTTGTAACCAAGTGGGAAGTGGGAATTTAACACATATGACTGGGAAAAATCCACTTCAACAGCCCTCAAACTGGTAATTACTAGTGGAAAACTAATCTATTCCTTAGTCGCACCGTTTCCTCAGTGACAGGTAAATGCAACAACACATTATTAACAGTGGAATTATTACATATATGTTATCGCAAAAATAATGATTTGGTAGTGTTTATGAAGGTCTTAGGTAATATTAGAACACTATTTTTTTTTAAAAATAACAATAGCATTTCCATTATTTTGTTACTGTAGGCTATAATAAATAAAACACACAACAACAACAAAAAACAAGACTTCTGGTGTTTAATATATTGTATTTATAGACTGCCTGTCACGCCTTGGTCATAATGTTTTGTGTTTTCGTTATATATTTTGGTCAGGCCAGGGTGTGACATGGGTTATGTGTTGTGTTCGTATTGGGGTTTTATAGCATTGGGATTGTGTATGATTAGGGGTGTGTCTAGTTAGGCTTGGCTGCCTGAGGCGGTTCTCAATCAGAGTCAGGTGATTCTCGTTGTCTCGGATTGGGAACCGTATTTAGGTAGCCTGAGTTTCACTTTGTAATTTGTGGGTGATTGTTCCTGTCTTTGTGTAGTGTTCACCAGATAGGCTGTATTAGGTTTCACGTTCCGTTTGTTGTTTTCGTAGTTATAAGTTATTTCATGTATCGTTCCGTTTTTCTTCATTAAAGTAACATGAGTAACCACCACGCTGCATTTCGGTCCGACTCTCTTTCAACAACAGACGAACGCCGTTACACTGCCTTTGTTACAACTATGAAACAGAAAGCATACATATTGGAAAAATAGTGACAGCTTATTTTTACAACGACAAAATACAAAAAATACCTCAAACAACAGATTTTGCGGTAGCCGGCGCTACCCAAAACGCAGAAATAAAATATAAAACATTCATTACATGCTGTCAAATGCCGAAAACATCATTATAAGCGTCAAGTGTGCTTAATGGTGAAAATCAGCACAAAAACAATAATGGTATTATGAATATAAGTGTCTGTCATGAGTGGCGCTCGGCGGTCGTCATTACCGGCCTATTAGCTGCCACTGATTGTCTTTCCTCCCCCTCCTTGTATGTTTATTGGTAGCACCTGTTTAGGTATGATTAGTTTGTCTTTATTAGACAGCCGGCCCGCTTGGTTGTTGTGCGGGATTATTTCAGTGTAACCTTCGGCTCTGTTGTAGAGGTACGTGTTAGTGCCTGGTCGTGACTTTTCCGTTGTACATTTTCATTCCCTGTGTTTGGGGTCGTTACTATTGTGAGTACCCTGTGGTGCGTTGGTGCAATTAAAGACGCACAGCATTGCACTCTCTGTCTCCTGCGTCTGACTCCACACCCACGACACCCGCAGCATTACAGAATCCCGCACCTAAATCAAATTGAATGGAGTCAGCAGGAGCAGCAGCCAACCCTCTCCCATCGATGGAGGAACGGGTTCTCCACCACACCACCGTTCTCCATCGGATCGGATCCGCGATGGATCAAGTAATGGAGAGAATGGACCGATGGGAGAGGAGTGGTCTCCTCTCTCCACCTTCGGCACCCACGGCTCCGGACTCCCCATCACTCGACTCCAGCACTGACGCTACCGAGGGCTTACGATGGAGCGGCGTCGGGTTGCCAGGAGTTTCTGCTTCAGCTGGAGCTATACCTGGCCACCGTTAGACCCACTCCCTCAGGAGCGGAGAGGGTGAGTGTCCTCATCTCCTGCCTCACGGGTCGTGCTCTGGAGTGGGCGAACGCAGTCTGGAATGGCCCAGACTCAGCGCGGGAGCACTACCCAGAGTTTTCCCTCCGCTTCCGTGCCGTGTTTGATCACCCTCTAGACGGCCGAGCGGTGGGAGAATGACTTTTTCATCTCAGGCAGGAGAGGAGGAGCGCCCAGGATTACGCGCTGGAGTTCCGGACCTTGGCAGCCGGATCTGGGTGGAACGACAGGGCCCTTATGGACCACTACAGGTGTAGTCTCCGAGAGGACATCCGCCGGGAGTTAGCGTGTCGGGACACCACTCTGTCACTGGATCAGCTGATTGACATGTCCATTCGACTGGACAATCTGCTGGCTGCCCGCGGGCGTTCAGAGAGGGTCCTGTGCGTTCCACCACCCAGCCCCTCCGCTCCCATTCCGATGGAGTTGGGAGGGGCTGCGCCGAGGGGTACCGGAGGAGGAGGCCTTCCCTGCACCATCTGTGGTCGGAGAGGACACACGTCTGATCGGTGCTGGGGGGGTCCGTCTGGGAGTAGAGATGGCAGGCGGAACGCTTCTCGATCATCCCAGGTGAGTCTGCATCAAACTCACCCAGAACCCCCTGTTGGCCACATGTTTGTCTTGACCTTTTTTCTTCACTTTTTTCCCTCTTCCCAGCATAGGGCGCTAGTCGATTCAGGCGCAGCTGGGAACTTTATGGATCGCGGACTCGCCCTTAAGTTAGGGGTTCCGCTGGTGCCGATAGATTCTCCTTTCCCGTGCACTCCCTAGATAGCCGGCCATTAGGGTCAGGGATGGTCAGGAGACCACGGTCCCACTGGACATGGTGACGCAGGGGAATCATAGGGAGCGTATCAGTTTTTTTATTATTGATTCGCCTGCGTTTCCAGTGGTGCTGGGGACTCCCTGGCTGGCCCGGCACAATCCTAAAATTTCGTGGAAACAGGGGGTTCTCCAGGGGTGGTCAGAGGAGTGTTCTGGAAGGTGTTTGGGAGTTTCCATCGGTGCTACGTCGGTGGAGAGTCCAGACCAGGGTTCCACGGTGTGCATTCCCCCCGAGTATGTCGATTTGGCAATCGCTTTCAGTAAAGTGAAAGCGACTAAATTACCACCTTATCGACCAGGAAGGGATTGTACGATAGATCTCCAGGTAGACGCTGCGCTTCCCAAGAGTCACGTGTACCCGCTGTCCCAGGAGGAGACGTTGGCAATGGAGACATATGTCACGGAGTCGCTGGGACAGGGGTACATTAAACCCTCCATTTCACCCGTCTCCTCGAGTTTCTTTTTGTGAGGAAAAGGAGGGAGGTTTGCGTCTGTGTATTGATTATAGAGGTCTAAACGCCATCACAGTGGGGTATAGTTACCCTCTACCTCTCATCGCTACGGCGGTGGAATCATTCCACGGAGCGCAGTTCTTCACAAAAATGGATCTCAGGAGCGCGTATAGTCTGGTGCGTATTCGGAAGGGAGACGAGTGGAAAACCGCATTTAGTACCACATCAGGCCACTATGAGTACCTCGTCATGCCGTATGGGTTAAAAAATGCTCCAGCCGTTTTTCAATCCTTTGTAGACGAGATTCTCAGGGACCTGTGCGGGCAGGGAGTGGTTGTTTATATCGATGACATTCTGATCTACTCGGCCACTTACACCGCGCATGTGTCTCTGGTGCGCAAGGTGCTTGGTAGACTGCTGGAGCATGACCTATACGTCAAGGCTGAGAAATGCGTGTTCTCTAAACGAGCCGTCTCTTTTCTGGGATATCGCATTTCCACCTCGGGGGTAGTGATGGAGGGCGACCGCATTAGGGCCGTGCGTAATTGGCCGACTCAACTACGGTAAAGGAGGTGCAGCGGTTTTTGGGTTTTGCCAACTACTACCGGAGGTTTATCCGGGGTTTTGGCCAGATAGCGGCTCCCATTACCTCACTGCTGAAGGGGGGCCCGGTGCGGTTGCAGTGGTCAGCAGAGGCGAACGGAGCGTTCAACAAGTTGAAGGCGCTGTTCACTGATGCGCCCGTGTTGGCGCATCCGGACCCCTCTCTAGCATTCATAGTGGAGGTGGACGCGTCCGAGGCTGGGGTGGGTGCCGTGCTATCGCAGTGCTCGGGTACGCCACCAAAACTCCGCCCCTGTGCTTTCTTCTCAAGGAAGCTCAGCCCAGCGGAGCGTAACTATGATGTGGGGGACCGGGAGTTGCTAGCGGTGGTTAGAGTTCTGAAGGTGTGGAGACACTGGCTTGAGGGGGCTAAGCACCCTTTTCTCATCTGGACCGACCACCAGAACCTGGAGTATATTCGGGCAGCTAGGAGACTTAACCCACGTCAGGCAAGGTGGGCCATATTCTTCACCCGGTTCCGGTTTACTTTGTCTTATAGACCGGGCTCCCAGAACGTAAAGGCTGACGCACTGTCCCGCCTTTACGACACGGAGGATGGGTCCACCGAACCTGCTCCCATCCTTCCCGCCTCAAAGCTGGTAGCACCAGTGGTATGGGAGGTGGACTCAGATATCGAGCGGGCGTTACGGGCTGAACCCGCTCCTCCTCAGTGTCCAGCGGGGCGAAGGTACGTGCCGCTTGGTGTTCGGGACAAGCTGATTCGGTGGGCTCATGTCCTACCCTCCTCGGGTCACCCTGGGGTGACGAGGACAGTGGGGAGCCTTCAGGGGAGGTATTGGTGGCCTACTTTGGCTAAGGATGTTAAGGGTTATGTCTCCTCCTGTTCAGTGAAGGCTCCTAGGCACCTTCCTAGAGGGAAGTTACAACCCCTCCCCGTTCCACAGCGGCCATGGTCACATCTGTCCATAGATTTCCTGACCGATCTTCCGCCGTCTCAGGGGAACACCACGGTTCTTGTGATTGTGGATCGGTTCTCTAAGTCCTGCCGTCTCCTCCCGTTGCCCGGTATCCCTACAGCCCTACAGACTGCGGAGGCGTTATTCACCCATGTCTTTCGGCACTACGGGGTGCCGGAGGACATCGTTTCTGATCGGGGCCCCCAATTCACGTCTCGGGTATGGAGAGCGTTCATGGAACGCTTGGGGGTCTCTGTCAGCCTGACCTCCGGTTATCACCCCGAGAGTAATGGGCAGGTGGAGAGAGTGAACCAGGAGGTGGGTAGGTTTCTGCGGTCGTATTGCCAGGATCGGCCAGGGGAGTGGGCACGCTACATTCCCTGGGCTGAAATGGCTCAGAACTCACTACGCCACTCCTCTACTAACGTGTCCCCTTTTCAGTGTGTGTTGGGGTACCAGCCGGTCCTGGCACCATGGCATCCGAGCCAGACCGAGGCTCCTGCGGTGGAGGAATGGGTACAGCGCTCCAAGGACACCTGGAGGGCCGTCCAGGAATCTCTACAACAAGCGAGTGGACGGCAGAAGAGGAGTGCTAACCGCCACCGCAGTGAGGCCCCCGTGTTTGTACCGGGGGACAGGGTCTGGCTCTCGACCCGAAACCTACCTCTCCACTTGCCCTGCCGGAAGCTGGGTCCTCAGTGTGTAGGGCCCTTTAAAGTCCTGAGGAGGATAAACGAGGTGTGTTATCGATTACAACTTCCTTCCTATTATCATATTAACCCCTCGTTTCATGTGTCTCTCCTCAGGCCGGTGGTAGCTGGTCCCCTGCAGGACAGTGAGGTGCTGGAGGTCCCTCCCCCCCCTCTGGACATCGAGGGGTCCCCGGCGTACATGATCCGGGCCATTCTGGACTCAAGACGCCGGGTGAGGGGCCTGCAGTACCTCGTGGACTGGGAGGGGTACGGCCCGGAGGAGAGGTGCTGGGTACCGGTGGGGGACATCTTGGATCCATCCATGTTGAGGGATTTCCATCGCCTTCATCCGGATCGCCCTGCACCTCGTCCTCCGGGCGACCTCGAGGCCGGTGTCGGCGCTGCGGGAGCCGCGCGTCAGGGGGGTACTGTCACGAGTGGCGCTCGGCGGTCGTCATCACCGGCCTATTAGCTGCCACTGATTGTCTTTCCTCCCCCTCCTTGTATGTTTATTGGTAGCACCTGTTTAGGTATGATTAGTTTGTCTTTATTAGACAGCCGGCCCGCTTGGTTGTTGTGCGGGATTATTTCAGTGTAACCTTCGGCTCTGTTGTAGAGGTACGTGTTAGTGCCTGGTCGTGACTTTTCCGTTGTACATTTTCATTCCCTGTGTTTGGGGTCGTTACTATTGTGAGTACCCTGTGGTGCGTTGGTGCAATTAAAGACGCACAGCATTGCACTCTCTGTCTCCTGCGTCTGACTCCACACCCACGACACCCGCAGCATTACAGTGTCGGTATGACAACAGTAAAATAAGTCAATTATTTATACATCGAATACCAGGGCGAATTTGTTGGTTTCCAGGCATCAAGCTTTCGTTTCTTGTCATCCAAACGGAGGAAACACATGATCTTTCTGAACTGACATGGTTTCTCCAAAGAAATATATCCCATACATGTCTGACCAGAAGCTCTACATATCACATGCGCTTTCCACCGAATCCTCCATGGGCAATCTTCCATGGACATTGAAATGAACGCATCCAGCTCATCAACAGATAGATCCCAGGCAGTGTCTCCTTGCTCCCTTTGTGCCTCAGCCACAGTCCCTGATGTGCTGTCCATGACACAAACAAGGAAAGCTGGTGAGTGCGTCACTGATGTTGTTTTTTACTTGAGACATAGGGCCTGCTCTCTCAGTGATGACATTTTGTCATGGCTTTTTCTACCTAAAGGGTGCCGTTCCTTCCTCTCTCTATGTTTCATATGGCGGTGGCGCGGGAACCTGCTTAGTGCACATTGTTCTATATTTTTGCGGTTTAGGCCCCGAGGTGTAGGCTCAGAAAAGCCCCCGAGGTGTAGGCTCAGAAAAGCCCCTGAGGTGTAGGCTCAGAAAAGCCCCTGAGGAGTAGGCTCAGAAAAAGAAGAAGAATTTGAGATGTTGATTAATTTCTTCCCCACCATCAGCATCATTTTCATTCGGATGTTGTAGCAGCGCTAACACAGCATGTGCATCCATTCGTCTTGGCCTTCTTGCCATTGTAAATTACGCATGCTCTCACTGTCTACTCCAAGTAGGCCACCTACTTAATAATCTGTTGTTTAATGTGTGAAATTAGTTTAGGTTCAGTTTCTAAGCAAATCTCGGGGTGATTATCAACTGGGCATGGCACCTTCCACTGTCGGGAGAAGGAGCGAAGGAGGGGCAAAGAGGAAAACCATTCAAAAAATGACATGCCCTTCTATAACTGGTTATAACTCAAGTTCTATTTGTGATATTAAGATTCTAACAACGGCAGTGTGTTATATAGACTTACTAACGAAAAGTCAAGGAAGGAGGAGGGCATGACTTAAAACTTGTTAGGGATTTGGTTCCGCTGGCGGGACCAAATCAGCTGAAATTTTAGAGCGCCACCTATAGTTTTCGATAAAACTCAAACTTTCATTAAAACACACATGCAAGGTACTGAATTAAAGCTACACTCGTTGTGAATCTAGCCACCAAGTCAGATGTGTAAAATGCTTTTCGGCGAAAGCATGAGAAGCTATTATCTGATAGCATGCACCCCCCAGAATACCAGACCGTCAACAAAACAACAGATTTTGCGGTAGCCGGCGCTACCCAAAACGCAGAAATAAAATATAAAACATTCATTACCTTTGACAAGCTTCTTTCTTGGCACTCCTATATATCCCATAAACATCACAATTGGGTATTTTTCCCGATTAAATCCGTCATTGTATAGCCAAAATGTCGTTTTCCTTAGACCGGTCTGATCCAGGAATATTCCATTTTACAAGACGCAACGTCGCTTTTTAAAATTACAAAAGTTGCCTATAAACTTTTACAAATCACTTCAAACTACTTTTCTAAACCAACTTTAGGTATTAATAAACGTTAATAATCTATAAAATTGATCAAGGGGCGATCTGTATTCGATAGCAGCAAGTCTTGAAATCATCGTCCATTGTTTTCAATTTCACAACATCCTGTGGTAAGCCTAAAACAGGAAGGGCCAAAACGTCATATAACCAAGGATAAAGTTGGCTGGAAATGCCAGTACTGGCGACATGGTGTGGAAGCTGTAGGCATTTACAGGGCATCCTCATTTATTTTATGTCGCCTTAGACAATACATTGACTGGCGGATTGATATTTTGTTTTTGTTTTTGGTGAACAGTTTTTCGAGGGATTTCTACTCCTAAACACGTTATGTTATAGCCACAGACACGATTTAACCAGTTTTAGAGACTTCAGAGTGTTTTCTATACACACATACTTATCATATGCATATACTATATTCCTGGCATGTGTAGCAGGACTTTGAAATGTTGCGTGATTTTTAACAAAAAGCTGCGAAAATTCGCGTCATCCCTAACAGGTTTTAAATGGCAGAGTAATACTTTTTTTACATTCCCGAGCAGTCAAAATTCCTGCTTTAGCAGTTGTATTGTTCATGTGTTTTTTTACATTCCCGAGCAGTCAAAATGCCTGCTTTAGCAGTTGTAGTGTTAATGTGTTTTTTTAAATTCCCGAGCAGTCAAAATGCCTGCTTTAGCAGTTGTAGTGTTAATGTGTTTTTTTACATTCCCGAGCAGTCAAAATGCCTGCTTTAGCAGTTGTAGTGTTAATGTGTTTTTTTTACATTCCCGAGCAGTCAAAATGCCTGCTTTAGCAGTTGTAGTGTTAATGTGTTTTTAAAAATTTCTATCATTTGTTTACAAGCATGATAGCTGTACGTTTAGTTTGTGGTTGACACAGCTTGTTGGCCATTAATCAATCTGCTTTTCTCAACGAGTTCAAATAACATGAATGCATCCGAATGGTATTTAAGACTTCACAACTGGTCAATTCCGCCCTCCCACATGGTTACAAATGCAGCATCAGAGTGGAAACTTGTGAGGTCCAACATAACAATCCGGTCACAAAAGACAATACAAGGAACATTGTGAATGGCAGGTAATTTTAAAGTGTACCAAAACTGAACCGTGACCCCAAAACCGCAAAACGTACCGAACCGTGGGTTTGGTGAACTGTTACTCCCCTAAGGTACACAGACCAGGCTAGTTGGTGTGAGCAACTACTACATTGGAAATCGACCACAATGCAACAAACAACACAACTTTCTTACAGTCTTAGGTCATGTTCATTATGCACCAAATGGAGGAAAACACTCAAACAGGGAACGATTATCTGGACTCTAATAAGAAACTGACATTTTTGTTTTTTGTTGTAACATTTGTTTTATGTTGCATGTCCTAATGAACATGACCCAGTACACAGCCATTGAAGTATATCACCCAACTCCTCTAGTCTAGATGTCCTAAAAAGCTATTTCTGCAGAGAGCAGTCCTGATGTAACAAACAACTACACACACAGACAAAACTGGAAGGTGTGGTAA
Organism: Oncorhynchus nerka; assembly: GCF_034236695.1. Classification (NCBI taxonomy): domain Eukaryota; kingdom Metazoa; phylum Chordata; class Actinopteri; order Salmoniformes; family Salmonidae; genus Oncorhynchus; species Oncorhynchus nerka. The sequence goes on along the minus strand of NC_088396.1, from coordinate 7,100,546 downwards.
TATTACAGTATACTACAGTACTCACGGTGTAGGCGCGTGGCAGCGATGCGACGCAGGTGGACTGGCTCCCGAAGGGCCGTGGTGTGATGACAGAGGTGAGGCGAGCACTATCCGATTTCATGTAGCTCCTGGGGAGAGAGGCAGAAACCCGAGACACACTGGGAGGCACAGGCTTTTGCTCCATTGCCACCGAGTTGTACAGTGGCTGTAGTTTGTACAGAGAACCACCACCAGTGGAAGTGGTCACTTCTTCAGCCACCTTGCCTGCCCACGGGCGCCTGGGCTCGGGTAGTTTTGGGAGGATGCTGGGGGTGGTGGTGGTGCTGGAGGTCTCCTCCATCTTGGCTGCGCTGGTGTACCGCAAGGCCGGGCTTGGGGCTCTCTCCGAGGGGGTCGGGGCTCTCTCCGAGGGGGTCGGGGCTCTCTCCGAGGGGGTCGGTGCTCTCTCCGAGGGTGTCGGAACGTAGCGGTTGTAGTTGGAGGTACGACCGATGGTGGTAGTGTTGTTTGTGATGTCGCTACCTGAACCGGAGGGACGGTCACTACTGTTGCTCATGTCACCCCTGGAGGGTGAGTAGGCCCTGTCGGTTGCCGTGGTGGGGACGGGGTCCTCCTCTCTCGGGTGGGGCACAGAGGGGGTGTGGGACTGGGGCGCTCAACGGGGTGTAGGGATAGTCGATGGTGTAGCTCCTGGGGGGGGGTACGGATTTGGAGGACCGGAGCGGAGTCTTCAAACACGTCCTGGTCCAGGGCGGCGAGGGAGTTGAGACGACTGCCGATGGAGCTGTGGGAATGGAAGAGAGGGAGAGATGGAGAAAAAAGGGAGGACAGTGAAGGAGAGAGGGAAGAGAGGGAGGAAGAGAGAGAGGAGAAGGGGAGAGAGGGGAAAGGGATTACGAGGTATAATGCGTGAGAGAGAGAGAGAGAGAGAGAGAGAGAGAGAGGGGATGGGTAAAAAATAGGTGAAAGGTGGATGAAGGTTGAAAGGGACACAGGGCAAAATAAAACAAAGAGGGGGTAGAGGGGAGGCAGGATTAAAGCCACGATTATGCTACACTTTCACACTTAGCAGAGAGACAATTACTGACTAACTTTGTATGGTTCTGTATCTGTGCCTGCATTTTCATCGACACATGTGTGTTGGTCCAATCAGTACATATACAGTAAGAGGACAGTTTTGAGTGAGAGTGAAAACACACGTCTAAAAATACTGATGAGAATTCCGATGACAAAATACTTCAAACGTAGTTAAACATCTACAACCAATGAATTGTTTCTAATTGTCTGTGAAAATGGAAGGACGTGTTCCTTGTAGGAACATGGCTAGTCCAAATGTCATTTGGTATCTGTGTGTTAAAAGAATAAAGTGAGCATAGTAACTATAAACAGGCAGGATTTGTCCTTGAGGGTGTCTACTCTAGCAGCATATTTTTCAGTCATTGTGAGGATTCCTTCTTACATTCAGTCAATCTGCACCTTGCCATTTGTAGTGTGTGCCCTTTCCTCAGTATAGTAAAGCTAATATGTACTGTACTAGAGCAGGGTCAAATACATGTCAAATCCTTGAAAGTATTCAAGTTGTGCTTGATTTTGGCTTGGAGTTTGCCCTTGTACCAGGCAAACCAAAACTGCACCCTCAAGGACATATTTCATTAACACCTAGTCGGCTTGAGGATTGTGAACCAGTGACTTTTCGGTTGCTGGGCCAATGCTCTTAACCACTAAGGCTATCTGCCACCTTTAATTACATAGGTTATTGTTAGATGATTGCTAATCAACGTGGTAATTGGCATCACCTTGCCAGACAGTTTTGTCACATTAACAATGTAGTTTCCTGCAGCACATGGATTTTAAAAAAGGAACTGTTTCATGTCCAGACCTGTATGTATTCAACCTAGGTATCTACCTGTCCCCACTGTCATGTTCATAATGCACCAAATGGAAGAACAGGGAGGGACTGCCTGAACATGGAGGGATCAACTCAACACGTCCAGTAAGAAACCCTCATTTGTTTTCCGTTGTTTTTTTACATTGAGTGCCCTAATGAACGTATTGACCCTGGTGTCTACCTGTCCTCAGGTGTCACTCTTACCTCCGGATGGACCTCAGGGAACCACCGCTCCCTCCTCCGCTGCTCTCTGTGGTCTGCTCAATCTGCTCCCTCTCCTCTTTCTTCTTCACAATATCAGAGTTGACGCTCTTGCGACGGTTCTTCCACTTGGTGAGGTCCTGTGGAGATGAAATGCATGCTAGAGACCAGCTTAGAAACGTTCATCTTGGAAAAGCCCATGTGACACAGTTAAATCCTCTAACGGATGGCCAGGAAGGCTAGTGTAAACGTGGTTAGCTGCAGATTATAGAGCGAGAGAAAGAGAAAGGACTAAATTCTGAGAAAGTGTCCTATTTGTGTGAGTTTAGCTCCTCCTGCCTCTGGTCCCCTGTGTATTGGTGCACCGTGTGTGACCTAAATGCTGTGTTAAGACACCATGTTATCACGCCACTGATAGACATACACTACAGGTCAAAGGTTTTTAGAAAACCTACTCATTCAAGGGTTTCTCTTTATTTTTTACTATTTTCTACATTGTAGAATAATAGCGAAGACATCAAAACTATGAAATAACACACATGGAATCATGTAGTAACCAAATTTCAGATTCTTCAAATAGCCACCCTTTGCCTTGACAACTTTGCACTCTCTTGGCATTCTCTCAACCAGCTTCACCTGGAATGCTTTTCCAATAGTCTTGAAGGAGTTTCCACATATGCTGAGCACTTGTTGGCTGCTTTTCCTTCACCTCTACAGTCTGACTCATCCTAAACCATCTCAATTGGGTTGAGGTTGGGGGATTGTGGAGGCCAGGTCATCTGATGAAGCACTCCATCACTCTCCTTCTTTGCAAAATAGCTCTTACACAGCCTGGAGGTGTGTTGGATCATTGTCCTGTTGAAAAACAAATGATAGTCCCACTAAGCGAAAACCAGATGGGATGGCGTATCGCTGCAGAATGCTGTGGTAGCCATGATGGTTAAGTGTGAATTCTAAATAAATCACAGACAGTGTCACAAACAAAGCACCCCCACACCATAAAACCTCCTCCTCCATGCTTTATGGTGGGAAATACATATGAAGAGATCATCCGTTAACCCACACCGTGTCTCACAAAGACACAGCGGTTGGAAACAAAAATCTCCAATTTGGACTCCAGACCAAAGGACATTTTCCACTGGTCTAATGCTCGTGTTTCTTGACCCAAGCAAGTCTCTTCTTCTTATTGGTGTCCTTTAGTAGTGGTTTCTTTGCAGCAATTCGACCATGAAGGCCTGATTCAGAGTCTCCTCTGAACAGTTGATGTTGAGATGTGTCTGTTACTTGAACTGTGAAGCATTTATTTGGGCTGGTAACTCTAATAACCTCCGAAGAGGTAACTCTGGGTCTTCCTTTCCTCTGTCGATCCTCATGAGAGCCAGTTTCATCATAGCGCTTGATGGTTTTTGCGACCGCACTTGAAGAAACTTTGAAAGTTCTTGACATTTTTTGACTGACCTTCATGTCTTAAAGTAATGATGGACTGTCGTTTCTCTTTGCTTATTTGAGCTGTTCTTGCCATAATATGGACTTGGTCTTTTACCAAATAGGGATATCTTCTGTATACCACTGCTACCTTGTCACATCACAACTGATTGGCTCAAATGCATTGAGAAAGGAAAGAAATTCCACAAATTTACTTAAGAATGCACACCTGTTAATTGAAAGGCATTCCAGGTGACTACCTCATGAAGATGGTTGAGAGAATGCCAAGAGTGTGCAAAGGTGTCATCAAGGAAAATGGTGGCTATTTGAAGAATCTCAAATATAAAGTATAATTTAATTCTTTTTTGGTTACTACATGATTTCATATGTGGTATTTCATAGTTTTGAACTCTACACTTTTATTCTACAATGTAAAAAATAGTCAAAATAAAGACAAACCCTTGAATGAGTAGGTGTAAGAATGATGCCTTTACCAATAACACGCACTCATATACTGCATGTTGTAGGAGTTTGTGGAATAATTACATGAATTTAGTTAGACACGGTGGAACATTCTGGAATGACCTTGAAAGATTGGTCATCTTTCCCAGAATATTGTCTTGGTGTTATAAGCGTTTAGTTGCCACTGCAGGCCTGAGTGTATACTCAAATGAGGAAATATAGATCTAAAAGTAGGATGAGGTATTATGTGGTGATCATTAATACACAATCTCAGCTGTGCCTCCTTCAATGAAGACATTTAACGAGGGCAGTGATGTTTAAACAATTGTTTGTCTTCTCCTTGAGCTCCCTCTCGCTCTCTCCACCTTTACAAAACACATTCTGCTTTCACCACACTGGGCCAAAATAGCTGTTCTCTTCAGATTTCCATTCTCCCCATATCAAATACTTACTAGACTTATCTATCACATGTTACTACTTGTTGACAGGTGGGATGGCTTTGTACTAATTTCAGACAAGGACACAATAACCACGGCCTATATATTGACATGATTGAAGACACTACAATTGGTGATGATTAAACAGGCCTAGCTCATCAATTAGTTTTGTCTTGATTATTATATTAGGGAGGGTTTAAGTCAAGTGTAACAGCAGTCTTTTGGGGTGAATGTGTGCGACCCCTGGTGGGGGGCATACAGGGTTCATTTGGCACCAAACCTAACCAAAGGGCTAACACAGGGAGGGACTAGTAGGGGTGTATCCATTAGTGTACACTGTCGAAAAACGCTTTGCAAGGGAAAACGTATTGCAACCAAAACGAGGGTTTCTATTGGACAAATAGAGGTAGGTCCCTCCCAGTTTCATCCTGTTTGGTTCCTAGTGAATACACCCCAGGATTTCCTAATCCAATAATAAACACACATTTTTATTTAGCATTACAAAACATTTTGTTACATTATGCCTACTGAACACAGCCCAGGTGTGTGGTGGTTGCAGGTATATATACACTCACATCCTGCCACTGGTCCTCGTTCTCCTTGACCTGCTCTCTGATCTTCTGTAGTTCCTCGTGGCATACCTGCTTCAGTGCTGCCTGCTCCACTGCAAGGTCTGTCATTGATTTGCTCCTACACACCGCCAGGGAAGAGGGTTTAAAGGTTTGGGTTCAGTGTCAACTCAGTTACAGGCATTAGACCACCAGCGAGGAGCATAAACCTACTGTGCACAAGACTGATGTTAGTCATAAAGTAGACTATAAATGTATGCATCAAATCCACTCCAATCCCAGAATTCTGGGACACTTGCATTCCTTCACACTAACATGAGCTATAGTGAAATAAGGTCATGACCTGATGCTCACCAATAATTGTTTATCTGCCTACGTAACAGACTACTGTGCAAATCAAGATGTCAATAGGACATACCAATCAGAAATGTGCTCAAAATGTGTAGCAAAAATGTTAAACTAAATCTCAATTAAATGAACTGTGATTTTCAACTGCAACATACTTTTAAACAATGTTTTTTTTATTGTAAGTACACAATAAACCAACACCATTTCAAGGTTCAACATTCATTAATAATAATGAAAGAAAAACATCTACTTAACACTATTAAGACTAAAAAGTATCACAAACAACACGTATGTTGTATTAGTACACGTAACAACATGTAAGCAAACATATAAACAACAGTTGAGTCACAAAACACAAGCTAATGTGGTTTTAGGCTAATGGGTTAGAAAACACAAGCTAACGCAGTTTTAGGCTAATGAGTTAGAAAACACAAGCGAACGCGGTTTTAGGCTAAGGGGTTAGAAAACACAAGCTAATGCTGTTTTAGGCTAATGGGTTAGAAAACACAAGCTAATGCTGTTTTAGGCTAATGGGTTAGAAAACACAAGCTAATGCGGTATGAGGTTAGAAAAAACAAGCTGCATATCTCAGCCATCCCTTTCATACAAAAAAAGCTTTCGGAGTTTGACTTGGCCAAAAACATTCACTCTGTTTGACTTACCTGTAAACTTCTGAATCATAATGCTATAAATATATCTTTCTGTTACACAAAACCAACCTATTGCGGCAGTCTACAACCTGTGCTTCAACAATTATAACTCTTAGCTGTACATAACACACAGTATGTTTGATTGGATGACAGCATATTGGTATTGTGTGTACAATCCTCTCACTCCACTTTGTTGCTTTGTCAATAGAGATTTGTGGAGCTTGCTGTGTCCCACCCCCCTTGGCTTGGCCCTACATCACTCACTCCCCAGCAATGTGTCAGTGTCAGCGTATGGCAGTCAGCCAGCGAGTGAGGGCGCTAGTAAACGAGAGCAGCAACACAAAGGCAAAAGCGGAGAGTAAGCGACCATGCCACATTCCTTGGAACAGACATAGTCAACTCACCCGTCGTTAGCAACAGCGCGCTTTTGGAGCAGTCTAGGAGAACCAGAGAAGAGAACCACACAGACAAAAATGTCACATTTGGGCCAGACTTCTTTTCCCTATTCTGGGAGTAAGTAGAGGTAAAGTGATTCCTAACCACTGTCTGGTGTTCTTCTCTCACTCTAATGGTTAATGTTAGGATTGGTGGTAAAGTAACCTGTGTTAAGGGATGGCTAGTGCCACTCTACTTTCTCCTGGGGTTTTGGTTTCCTTTTTGTTGAAGGTGGCTTTGTATCACAGCTAAAGTATCCCCTTCCTTTGACCTGCTAGGTGTGTGTGTGTGTGTGTGTGTGTGTGTGTGTGTGTGTGTGTGTGTGTGTGTGTGTGTAACTGAAAACTCTACAGGAGTTTAACATGAGGGAAATACATCCAGATGCCTCAGACACATTTTAAATCTCTCCTTGTCCCAGTCAGTAATCCCAACATGTTTGAAGCTGACCACCATTGTCCCTGTTTCCCATGAACTCCAAGGAAACCTGCCTAAATGACTCCCGACCTGTAGCACTCACATCTGTAATTATGAAGTGTTTTGGAAGGCTGGTTATGACACACAGCACCATCCCAGGCACCCTGGACCCACTCCAATTCGCCCCAACAGATCCACAGATGATGCAATCTTAATTGCACTTCACACTGCCCTCTCCCACCTGAACAAGAGTGGAAATAACTACAGTGGAGCTCCGAAAGTAGACAAAAAGACAGTGAAAATGTTGTTGTTGTTTTGGCTCTGTACTCTAGCACTTTCAATTTGAAATGATGCAATGACTGTGAGGTTAAAGTGCAGACTGTCTAACTTCAATTTGACACTATTGTCATCCATATCAGCTGAACTGTTTAGAAATAATTTCACTTTTTGTACATAGTCCCCCTATTTTAGGGGACCAAAAGTATTGGGACAAATTCACTTGTATGTCTATTAAAGTAGTCAAAAATGTAGTATTTGGAACCATATTCCTAGCACGCAATGAAAACATCAAGCTTGTGACTTTACAAACTTGTTGGATGCATTTGGTGTTTGTTTTGGTTGTGTTTCAGATGATTTTGTGCCCAATAGATATTAATGGTAAATAATATATTGTGTCATTTGAGTAACTTTTATTGTAGATAAGAACAGAATATCTTTCTAAACACCATATTCCTAGCATGCAATGAAAACATCAAGCTTGTGACTTTACAAACTTGTTGGATGCATTTGGTGTTTGTTTTGGTTGTGTTTCAGATGATTTTGTGCCCAATAGATATTAATGGTAAATAATATATTGTGTCATTTGAGTAACTTTTATTGTAGATAAGAACAGAATATCTTTCTAAACACTTCTACATTAATGTGGATGCTACTGTTACATTCCTCAGCTAGAAAAACAAAATGTCGCTCAAACAGAAAAGGGAACACTAAAGGGAACACTAAAATAACACATCCTAGATCTGAATGAATGAAATATTCTTATAAAATACTTTTTCTTTACATAGTTGAATGTGCTGACAACAAAATCACACAAAAATTATCAATGGAAATCAAATGTATCAACCCATGGAGGTCTGGATTTGGAGACACTCAAAATTAAGGTGGGAAACCACACTACAGGTTGATCCAACTTTGATGTAATGTCCTTAAAACAAGTCAAAATGAGGCTCAGTAGTGTGTGGCCTCCATGTGCCTGTATGAGTTCCCTACAACGCCTGGGCATGCTCCTGATGAGGTGGCGGATGGTCTCCTGGGGGATCTCCTCCCAGACCTGGACTAAAGCATCCGCCAACTTCTGGACAGTCTGTGGTGCAACGTGGCGTTGGTGGATGGAGCGAGACATGATGTCCCAGATGTGCTCAATTGGATTCAGGTCTGGGGAACGGCCGCCCGTTCCATAGCCAGTCCATAGCATCAATGCCTTCCTCTTGCAGGAACTGCTGACACACTCCAGCCACATGAGGTCTAGCATTGTCTTGCATTAGGAGGAACCCAGGGCCAACCGCACCAGCATATGGTCTCACAAGGGGTCTGAGGATCTCATCTCGGTACCTAATGGCAGTCAGGCTACCTCTGGCGAGCACATGGAGGGCTGTGCGGCCCCCCAAAGAAATGCCACCCCACACCATGCTGGAGGATGTTGCAGGCAGCAGAGCGATCTCCACGGCGTCTCCAGACTGTCACGTCTGTCACATGTGCTCAGTGTGAACCTGCTTTCATCTGTGAAGAGCACAGGGCGCCAGTGGCGAATTTTCCATTCTTGGTGTTCTCTGGCAAATGAAAAACGTCCTGCACGGTGTTGGGCTGTAAGCCCAACTCCCACCTGTGGACGTCAGGCCCTCATACCACCCTCATGGAGTCTGTTTCTGACCGTTTCAGCAGACACATGCACATTTGTGGCCTGCTGGAGGTCATTTTGCAGGGCTCTGGCAGTGCTCCTCCTGCTCCTCCTTGCACAAAGGCAGAGGTAGCGGTCCTGCTGCTGGGTTGTTGCCCTCCTACGGCCTCCTCCACGTCTCCTGATGTACTGGCCTGTCTCCTGGTAGCGCCTCCATGCTCTGGACACTACGCTGACAGACACAGCAAACCTTCTTGCCACAGCTCGCATTGACGTGCCATCCTGGATGAGCTGCACTACCTGAGCCACTTGTGTGGGTTGTAGACTTCGTCTCATGCTACCACTAGAGTGAAAGCACCGCAAGCATTCAAAAGCGACCAAAACATCAGCCAGGAAGCATAGGAACTGAGAAGTGGTCTGTGGTCACCACCTGCAGAACCACTCCTTTATTGGGGGTGTCTTGCTAATTGCCTATAATTTCCACCTGTTGTCTATTCCATTTGCACAACAGCATGTGAAATTTATTGTCAATCAGTGTTGCTGCCTAAGTGGACAGTTTGATTTCACAGAAGTGTGATTGACTTGGAGTTACATTGTGTTGTTTCAGTGTTCCCTTTATTTTTTTGAGCAGTGTATATTCTGAAGCCTAGTCCCCTTACCCTACCTTTATGTACATATTTACTTGAAATACCTCATAGTCTGGCACATTGATATGGTACTGGTAGTCCCTGTATATAGCTTCATTCTTGTGTACAGGATTACTATTATAAAATGTGTTACTCTACATCGTTGGGAAGGGCTCGTAAGCAGGCATTTCACAGTAAAGTCTATAGCCGTTGTATTTGGCGCGTGTGACAAATAAAATTTGATTTGATTTTAAATGGATAGTTTTTTGTGAGTGTGTAAATGCTGTGTGTGTGTTAGTGATAAGGAAAGTGTATGTGTGTTTGTGAGTGTGTGTGTGTACACGGAATGTGTTTTCACGTGGCCATGGACTCAAGAGTGGCTGGCAACAACTTTCTTCCTGTCACACAGCATTGTGGAATTTCATGTTTTCATGTCTTCCTTAGTAACAACCTGCACTCTATTATCATCTACCGCTACTGTGCAGACCTGGTTCAAATACTACAAAAATACTTTGAGAGTTGATTTCAAATAGTATTTGAACCCAGGTCTGTTTTGGTGTAGTGTCTTGGTGACAGTGTGGGGTTTATCTCGGAAATCCTTTTTGAATCAGATTTTCGTTTAGGTTCTGGGGGGAGATTATACAGTATAATATATTATATTCAGACCCCTCGACTTTTTCCACGTGTTGTTACATTCCAGCCTTATTCTAAAATTAAATCCAAAAGAGAAATCCCTCAATCTGCACACAATACCCTATTATTGACAAACCAAAAAACAGTGTGTGAAAAATCACATTTACATAAGTATTCAGACCCTTTGCACAATACTTTTTTGAAGAACCTTTGGTAGCAATTACAGCCTTGAGTCTTCTTGGATATGATGCTACAAGCTTGGCACGCCTGTATTTTGGAAGATTCTCCCATTCATCTGCAGATCCTCTCAAGCTCTGTCAGGTTGGATGGGAAGGTTTGAGGTCCAGGCTCTGGCTGGGCCACTCTAGGACATTCAGAGACTTATCCCATAGCCACTCCTGTGCTGTCTTGGCTGTGTGCTTATGGTCATTGTCCTGTTGGAAGGTGAACCTTCACCCCAGTCTGAGGTCCTGAGCGCTCTGGAGCAGGTTTACATCAAGGATCTCTCTGTGCTTTGCTCCGTTAATCTTTCCCTCGGTAACAAGGCATATCCACATGCTTAATTAAGTTACCTGACTCACCCTTCTATGAGGCAAGCACCACTCGGTAACAAGGCATATCCACATGCTTAATTAAGTTACCTGACTAACCCTTCTATGAGGCAAGCACCACTCAGTAACAAGGCATATCCACATGCTTAATTAAGTTACCTGACTAACCCTTCTATGAGGCAAGAAGAAAACAACTATACACAATCCAGAGATTCCAGGCTCTATCTCAAATGGCACCCTATTCCCTATATAGTGCACTACTTTTCACTAGAGCCTTAAACGGAAGCCCAATGTGGCTCTGGACAAAAGTAATGCCCTATATAGGGTTTGGAGTGCCACATGAGATTTTCCCTGAGAGCAACAGGCACTGAAGGGGTATTGTTGTTTCGACTGCCATTCTAGTTCCTAAGTGTTCAGAAAGGCTAACTTCTCAATCATCATCATACTCTTCTTGTATCTCAGCCGGCTCGCCTCCCTAATAGCCAATATCTTCTGCAGGTTGACCTCGCTACAGGTAGTGGGCACAGACCGACCATCGGATTGGCTGATGTACCTAGATATGACCTCTTACCTTGGATACCCACTGCCCTCACCTCCACCCAGAGCACCACCCCAAACTTCCTCAGCAGCATGTAGTCCGTTTTGGGGTGCCCATCCCCTCTTTGCTCCCAGTTCTCCCCACCCTCAGCCTCTTGGATCAAGCGGGCATGGCCCATGGCTCAGGTTGGACATCGGGTGGTAGCTGTCAGCGGCACCCAACAGTGGTCTCCACCGCCGACCATCTTGGGGCGGATTTACCTTCTGAAAGATGACGTCGTCCCGCTCGATGTCGGGGATGATGGTCTTGATGGTGGTTTTCATGCCTCAGGAGGGCATGAAAACACATTTTAATCATGGAAACACATTTGTGTTTTATTGTGGCACGGCGTCAGTGAGATTTAAACCTATGATCTTCTCTTCTCTATCCATGGAATCCGTCCACTTTGCCACCAGTATGGAGCTACAGTAGCATGCTATGTTTTTTTTTCTCATATAAACCTGTTCATTTATGTCTGTTCAAACCAACCCCATTTCAAAGGAAACAAGAACTCATAAAGATCAGGTGTGGCCAATTAGTGGGTGCGGCCAACACACCTGAACACAGTTCACGAGAAAGAGGTTAGAGAGAGTTTTGGTGATGCTGAGAATGGAATGTGTATGTTTTTAAATAACGTTCTCTGAACGTTACTAAAGCTTAGTGGTTCATGTTTCTATGGAAAGTTTTCGTTCTCGGAACAATGAGAACATGACTTTAAATAGAACCATGAGGAAACCTGTAGGAAATGTTATGCTGAAGTTATGAAATTCCCACAGAAAAACTTTGTTTATTAACATATTCTGAACTATTTGTGAACATTCCCAATGTTCCTAGAACATTACCAAAATGTAAAATAATTGTAACCATTTTTGAACTTTTAGGAATCATTCTGTTAAAGTAACGAAATACCAAGACAATAGTTTTTTTTGTCACGTTCCTTAAATGTGCTGACAATGTTCCAAAGCCAAGCAACTATCCTGCACCATTCTGAGAAAGTTGTGGGATGGTTTTATGCATAATAACCATAGGACAACCACACTCTCACAAAGCTCAAGGAAACATATGGTTTTCAGAACATTATGTGCAAACTGGGTTACGTCCTCAGATGAGTAGTTGATAGAGATGTTGATATTTGTTGCTTACTGAATATATTTTTACTAAACAGTATGTTTTAAATAGAATGTAGTACGATTAGGACACAGTTTAAGTAAGTAGTAGGCAGGCCATATTTCAGACACGGCCAGTATCTTAACATATGTACAGATGCAAATTGGACTAAACAGCAAGACAGAAAAGTGATTATTCCTCAGTATAATATAACTGGTACAACTGTCAAAACAAACTGCTCTTCAAGGCATGGAAGAACAATGTTATTAGCTTAGCTTTGTAGTACAATCTAGAGTGCTCCTGTGATGTTACAATCAATGGAAAAGCTGCATCGACCTTTGACCGGCAGCATGGTGGCTAGTGTGGGTGGAGCCTTCAGGTGCATGGGGGTGAGAGGGGGGAGGTGCCGGAAGAGGGTGGGGCTGAGGAGAGCCAGCGACTGACATGCAGTCCACCAGACTTCATTCGGTTACAGCCCCGGGGAAAGGAGAGGGTTTAGGAAAGAGAAGGAGAGAGGGAGTGGGTAGGAGAGAGGTCAGACAGGTGGAATCAACACAGTGAAGTAGTGTAAAAGTAGAGTAAAGCAGTGCAGACCCACGTTTTATGAATGAGAATGGAATCACTAACCAACAAAAAAAGGCTAACGGGAATCACTGAAAACGGTTGCGATAGAGTGATAAAGTGATGTAAGCATGTGCCATTAAAAATAGTGGAGGGAAGAAAGAGTAAGGAAATGTCTGTTTTGTAAATGTTGACATTGTATGTACTAATGTTTTCTATCATATTTGTTATGTACAGTATGAACATGTGAATGGAATGTGCTTAAAATGATGTGGTTTGGGATATAATGATGATACGGAATTGAGCCCCATCCCTCTGGATAACTTAACCATTGAGAGATCTGAAAGGATTTGCTAGAGCAGCACCTGCGGTCAAAGATTAGAGGCAGCTGATTTCTGGTGTATAGGCTACAGATGTGTGTATGACTCTGTTACCTGGTGAAGGTGCCATCTTCCTCCGTGTACATGGGGCTGGCCCAGCTCCGGCGGCTGTCCTCGTGGCGCTCGGCCCGCTTCTTGCGGAGCGGCGCTGGCACATAGGCCGCCGGCTTGTCCTTGGTGGGCAGGAACTGGTTGAACTGCGTGGTCGTTTTAGGCTCGATGACCAGCGAGCGGCGGTAGTGCAGTGAATCCTTGTTACTGTCTGCCGCCATCCTGAAGACTGAGTCCGTCTCCGAGACACTCTCACAACCTGGGGGAGGAGAGGTGGGGGATGAGGAGATAAACAAAAGGAAAAGGGGTCAAATTGAGGTGCGAGGTGAAGGAAGAGGGGAGGGGAAGGACAGTGGAGATTAGAGGGGCAGGAAAGAGTAAGAGGGAGGGCTCTGAGAGAGGGAAGAGAAGAGGTGAAAGACGGAATGGACAAGTGGAGACCAGAAAGGTAGGTTAGGGGAATGGAAGGTGGGAGGAGGGAGGAGGGAGAAAAAGGCAGTGGAGAGCAGAGAATGGAAGAGGGTAGAGTTCAGAGGTCGGTCCAGGAGGAGAGATAAGGAAAAGGTTGGAATAGTAGAAGTCTACTTAGTGTTGTTTGCGATATAATTGTCTGGCAGATAAAATAGGGAATCTGGTCAGCTCTATACTTAAAGGGATACTTTGGGATTTTGGGAATGAGGCCCTTTATCTACGTCCTTAAAGTCAAATGAACTCATGCTAACATTGGCTCACAAAACTTCCAATAACTTCCTTCATACTGGACACAGAGACATAAAAACAGTCCATCTGACTCTGAACCTTTCACCTCACTGAACACCTCACTAAAATTCTGAACCTTTCACCTCACTGAACACACCCCAGTACAAGGGTAGAGGGGGTGGTGTGCATTGCTTTGGGAACAGAGGCCTATTACCCCCTCCTTGCTTAATTTACAGGCTGGTGTGGAAGCATCTGGAATGTATCTCTGGTCTGTCTCTCACAGTGGGAGCCAAGTCTCTCTCTAATTACTGACTGAAACGCTAAACTAGTCCACCCACTGTCAAATGCCAACAAAGACCTGGTATCAGTAAAATCAACATGCTCAGTGTGAACTTCACAGATTACCTCAGATAGTCCAAAATAAACAAATAGATACCCACCCTTGAAATAGCATCACGTTAACACTACCACTCAACATTTCAGACTAAGATATAGAGGCTAAAGGTATAATGCTAAGAGCCTAAAACACAGCATAAAAAGTCAAACCTAAACACACTCAAGTCCTGTCCGACTGGGGTGCGTGATAATTGAGATTGATGTGTGTGCATGCGTACATGCGTGTGTGTGTGTGTAGAAGCATAACAAAGTAGAACCAAACACACACACAACTCAAGTCCTGTCCGATTGAGATTGACATGTGTGTGTCTGTCTGTGAGTGAGTGAGTGAGTGAGTGAGTGAGTGAGTGAGTGAGTGAGTGAGTGTTGGTCCATACCCTCACTGCTGCTTTGAGCGTGTTGTCAGGGATCTGCTGTGTGGTCTAGAACCCTGTGTCCTCCTCCTCTCAGTATAGGTAATATATCCCCTCTCCCACTATACCAGCTGTCTCTGAAACCACTGTCTCTTCTCTAAATCTTCTGCTGCTGCTGGCTATCTGGCCGGATGATTCCTCAAGTGCCTGCAATACACACACACACGAACAAACACAATCGTGAGCTCACACCCTGAAAGAAAGAGCGATGTGTCTTTCAGTCATTTAACTCCTTAGGGTTATCCTCCCCAGGTACATGATAACATACACAGACAAATAATTGATTCCCATTCAAAATCATATTTTCCCAAACCCTAAAACTATCCCTAACCATAACTCTAACCTTTACACCAAATCCCTAACTGTAATTCTGACCATAATTCTAACCCTAACCCCTAAACCCTAAAGTATCCTTTTTCCTTTTGGGATCCGGCGAAATGTCCCTGTTCTACTATCCTAGTGAGGACCTCTGGTCTCGACATGGATAGTAACCCCCCCCCAAAAAACACACGTACCCCCATGGCACAAACACTTGTAGAGTTCGAGTTAGTTTCTTAACCCCTTCTCCAGAACAGTGAATATTGTGATGTCATTCATCCCAAGTCACAAGATGTCCCTAAATTACTGAAGACACCCAGCCATCTCACCCAACACACACTTCTGATGACCGGAACTCTGACCCCTAACTGTTTTCCAGTCAGTCATGCAGGCACAGCCAATAAGCCATGCTCTGTGTAATGATGACGACACTGATAACTGTTTACAGTCTAAAGGGCTTAGCATAAGAACACAAACAAGGCCTGCCCAGCTAACATAAAACGTTCCCACAACCAGAGAACCTTAAGAGTCTCATTAAGTCATTAACTAATGATTACATAGGAATGTTCCCGTGATGTACACGGAATGTTTCCAAGAGACCATTCCCTTAATGTCAAGTAGAACTTACCATGTATTCAGAACATAATACATTCATGTTCTAGACACTTTTCATGGGAACATTACAAGAACATTCATATGTCCAGTTTTCTGTGGGTTAGGAAAATATTCCATCAACGTCCCACCAAACATACACAGGATATGGTTGCCATGTTCTCAGAACATAAGATATGAATGTTCTAGACACGTTTCATGGGAATAACATTTCTGTGTATCAGTTGTCAGGACGTCGCGTGATGATCCCAAAGAAATGTTCTCCAAAACAAGTAGTTTAATTACACATCACGCCTTGTTACTTTTGCCAAGCCCATCACTGAACCACTGATCCATTCACAGCTCTTTTTGTCTGTTGGCAAGGTTAGGAATACACACACACACACACACTGCTTTTAAAATAGTGTTTTCAACTTACATATTTGACACACTTTGACATACAGTGCAATCAGAAAGTATTCACACACCTTTCCACAGAGGGGTCATATTAGTGTGTAGCCCAAACTGTTCGGAGGCTACAGACAGAAGTTGGCAGATCGGCTGTACCGACTTCAGATGAGTCCCAAGATGCTTGTGGTGCAGAAGTGCGACATCGGCCGATGGATTGAGATGCATCCAATGCAACAAAACAGACATCTCTAGATTAAACAGACATTCAGAATTTGTATTATGCTAATGCGATTTTTGCGGTGGAGCAGACATCGACTCTAAAGGTTAACCCACAGCTACCCGGACTATCTGCATTGACCCTTTTTGCACTACGCTGCTGCTACTGTTCATTATCTGTCACTTTAATTATCCACTGACTGTACAAAACATTAGGAGCATCAGCTCTTTCCATGACAGACTGACCAGGTGAAAGCTATGATCCCGTATTAATGTTACTTGTCAAATCCACTTCAAATCAGTGAAGGGGAGAAGACAGGTTAAAGAAGCCTTAAGACAACTGAGACATGGTGTATTTGTGCCAGTTAGAAGGTGAATGGGCAAGACAAAAGATTTAAGTGCGTTTGAATGGGTTATGGTAGTAGGTGCCAGGCGCACCGGTTTGAGTGTGTCAAGAATTGCAACGCTTCTGAGTTTTTCACGCACAACAGTTTTCTGTGTGTATCAAGAATGGTCCACCACCCAAAGGACATCCAGCCAACTTTTGTATTAGTATTTATTAAGGATTCCCATTCGCTGCTGCCAAGGTAGCAGCTACACTTCCTGGGGTCCAGCAACATTAAGGCAGTTATAGACAATTTAGAATATTAACATTACATTTCATAACACTTTTCACAACACATTTAAGTGTGTTTCCTCAGGCCACTACTCTACTACCACATAACTACAATACAAAATCCATTTCTACGTGTGTCTGTGCCTGTGTGTGTGTCTCTTCACAGTCCCCGCTGTTCCATAAGGTATATTTTCATCTGTTTAAATCAGATTCTACTGCTGCATCAGTTACTTGATGTGGAATAGAGTTCCACGTAGCCATGGCTCTATGTAGTACTGTGCGCCTCCCATAGTCGGTTCTGGAGTTGGGGATTGTGAAGAGACCTCTGGTGGCATGTCTTGTGGGATATGCATTGGTGTCTGAGCTGTGTCCTAGTAGTTTAAACAGACGCCTCGGTGCATTCTTACAAAAACAAGTAGTGATGAAGTCAATCTCTCCTCCACTTTGAGCCAGGAGAGCATGTTATTGATATTAGCTCTCTGTGCACATCCAAGGGCCAGTCATACTGCCCTGTTCTGAACCAATTGCAATTTTCCTAAGTTCTTTTTTGTGGCACTTGACCACACGACTGAACAGTAGTCCAGGTACGACACAAAAAAAGGGCCTGTAGGACCTGCGTTGTTGACAGTGCTGTCAAGAAGGCAGAGCAGCTCCTTAGCATGGACATACATCTCCCCATCTTAGTTACTGTCACCTCAACCTGCTCAATTTCCACATTATTTATTACAAGACTTTGTTAAGGTTTAGGGTTTAGTTTAAACTTATTCATTGCCACCCACTCAAACTAACTGCAACTCTTTGTTAAATGTTGCAGTTATTTCAGTCGCAGTAGTAGCTGATATGTATAGTGATCATCAATCATCAGTCATTTGTGTAAGTGCTGTGCTTGTTGAATGTCCTTCTCTATAAGCATGGTGAAATTATGTTGTCAATTTATTTACTGTGAAATAGCATTGTATGGTAACAGGCTGATTGGTCAGCTATTTGAACCAGTAAAGGAGGCTTTACTATTCTTAGGTAACTTTTGCTTCCCTCCAGGCTTGGGGGCACACACATTCTAGTAGGCTTAAATTGAAAATATGGCAAATAGGAGTGGCAATATCACCTGCTATTATCCTCAGTAATTTTCCATCCAAGTTGTCAGACCCCAGGGGCTGGTCATTGTTGAAAAAAATATTGCTGTTTATCACCTCTTCCACACTCACTTTAAATAATTAAAAATTACAATTCTTGTCTTTCATAATTTATCAGTTATACTTGGATGTGTAGTGTATGTTGCTGGCATGTCATGCCTAAATTTACTAATCTTGCCAATAAAACAAATTATTAAAGTAATTGGCAATATCAGTGGGCTTTGTGATGAATGAGCCATCTGATTCAATGAATGATGGATGTTAGCACTTGGTGGTCTATAGCAGCTTCCCACAAAAATGGGCTTTAGGTGAGGCAGATGAACCTGTAGCCACTCCAACAATTAATCCACACATAAAACGGTCAGCCAAATAATTTCTAGTCATCTCTCCTCCTTCCAGGCCTTTTCTTCTTGGGACTTTATATGGCGATTGGCAACTAACTTTCATAATAAGGTGCATTACCACAACTGACATGTTCATCTATCAATCACCCACGTGGGTATAAGCAATGAGGAGATGGCTCGTGGGTATATGCTTCTAAAAGCCAATGAGGAGATGGGAGAGGCAGGACTTGCATCGTGTTCTGCGTCACAAATAGAAGCAACTTCTATTTTCACGCTTGGCAATGCAGACGCTCGTTGGCACGCAAGCAGTGTGGGTGCCATGATTGAATAACATGTATGTGTACATTTATTTTGCAGCGCACGCGATGCGAGCGGTGTGGTCAGCAAGTTAGGCAAAACAAAAAACTCTTTAGTCCTTGCCGATGACAAGCATACCCATAACATAATGCAGCCACCACCATGCTTGAAAATATGAAGAGTGGTACAAAGTGATGTGTG
The DNA here is from genome assembly GCF_034236695.1 of Oncorhynchus nerka. Lineage (NCBI taxonomy): Eukaryota > Metazoa > Chordata > Actinopteri > Salmoniformes > Salmonidae > Oncorhynchus > Oncorhynchus nerka. The sequence continues at coordinate 7,081,699 of NC_088396.1, read as the reverse complement.
TTGGATTTGCCCCAAACATAACGCTTTGTTTTAAGGACATAAAGTTAATTTCTTTGCTATTTTTGTTGCCATTTTACTAGTGCCTTATTGCAAACTGCATGCATGTTTTGGAATGTTTTATTCTGCACAGGCTTCCCTTTCACCATGTAATTTTGGTAATTTTGGAGTAATTACAATGTTATTGTTCCATCCTCAGTTTTCTCCTATCAAAGCCATTAAACTCTGTTTTAAAGTCACCATTGGCCTCATGGTGAAATCCCTGAGTGGTTAACTTCCTCTCCGGCTACTGAGTTAGAAGGATGCCTATATCTTTTTCGTGACTAGGTGTATTGATACACCATCCAAAGTGCAATTAATAACTTCACCATGTTCAAACGGATATTCAAAGTCAGCTTTGTTTTGTACCCATCTACCAATTTGTGCCCTTCTTTGCGAGGCATTGGTTAACCTCCCTTGTCTTTGTGGTTGAATCTGTGTTTGAAATGCACTGCTTCTTGTATGTGTGGGGTACAGAGCTGAGGTAGTCATTCAAAAATCATATTAAACACTATTATTGCATACAAATAGAGTCCGTGCATTAACTTATTTAGGCTTGCCATAACAAAGGGGTCGAATACTTCTTGACTGAAGACATTTCAGCTTTTCATTTTTTATTAATTTCAAAACATTTCTAAAAACATAATTCCACTTTGACAATATAGCCAGTGACTCAAAATCTAAATGTAATACATTTTAAATTCAGGCTGTGACAAAACAACATGTGGTCGAAAGGTTTGAAAACTTTTTGAAGGCACTGAATATATATTTTTAAAGCCTTGTCTCATGCTAATGGAATTCATGCTGTAGGCTAACCCGTTTCCAATAGGCTATCGTAAAGCAGAAAATCAACAACAAAAAAATATGGCAGCTGTGTTGCCCCTTAATATGGAGTTAATCGAGGAAAATTTAAATTTTAGACAAATAACATCTCTGCAAAGGCAGCATTGATCTCTTCGCCCAGGAAAGAAGTGACTCTGGGATGCTGGCCTTCTAGGCAGAGTTGCAAAGAAAAAGCCATATCTCAGACTGGCCAATAAAAATAAAATATTAAGATGGGCAAAAGAACACAGACACTGGACAGAGGAACTCTGCCTAAAAGGCCAACATCCTGGAGTCGCCTCTTCACTGTTGACATCGAGACTGGTTTTTGCGGGTACTATTTAATGAAGGTGCCAGTTGAGGACTTGTGAGGCTGTTTCTCAAACTAGACACTCTAATGTACTTGTCCTCTTGCTCAGTTGTGCACTGAGGCCTCCCACTCTTCTTTCTATTCTGGTTAGAGACAGTTTGTGCTGTTCTGTGAAGGGAGTAGTACACATCGTTGTATGAGATCTTCAGTTTCTTGGCAATTTCTCACATGGAATAGCCTTCATTTCTCAGAACAAGAATAGACTAACGAGTTTCAGAAGGTCTTTGTTTCTGGCCATTTTGAGCCTGTTATCAAACCCACAAATGCTGATGCTCCACATACTCAACTAGTCTAAGGCCAGTTTTATTGCTACTTTAATCAGGACAGCAGTTTTCAGCTGTGTTAACATAATTGCAAAAGGGTTTTCTAAATGATCAATTAGTCTTTTAAAATAATAAACTTGGGTTAGCTAACAACGTGCCATTGGAATACAGGAGTGATCGTTGCTGATAATGGGCCTCTGTATACCTATGTAGATATTCAATTAAAAATCTGCCGTTTCTAGCTACAATAGTCATTTACAACATTAACAATGTCTACACTGAATTTCTGATCAATTTTATGTTATTTTAATAGACAAAAAAGGGGGTTTTCTTTCAAAAACAAGGACATTTCTAAGTGACCCCAACCTTTTGAAAGGTGTATATTGCTAAGAATTTGAGAGTAGGGTGACTCGCTTAGCGGGCCACCACCACCAATGACGAACACCCTAACCACTGTCCCAATAAGGGATATCTCAAGGACATGTGCTTATTGTGTCAGTATAGTTAGGCCTTGCCCAGAAAAAAACCCTAACCCCTCCTCCCTAGGCACTTGTGTAGACCGGAAACAACTTGATAGGTGTAAGCAATAGTGTGAATGCACTTTGAATATTTTCAGGTCTCTCTAGATATGTTCGATCAGGTTCAAGTCTGGGCTCTGGCTGAGCCACTCAAAGACAATCAGAGACTTGTCCCAAGGCCACTCCTGCGTTGTCTTGGCTGTGTGCTTAGGGTCGTTTTCCGGTTGGAAGGTGAACCTTTGCTCCAGTTTGAAGTCCTGAGCACTCTGGAGCAGGTTCTCTCTGTACTTTGCTCCGTTCATCTTTTCCTCAATCCTGACTAGTCTCCCATTACCTGCCACTGAAAAACATCTCCACACCATGATGCTGCCACCACCATTCTTCACCGTAGGGATGGTGCCAGGTTTCCTCCAGATGTGACTCTTGGCATTCAGCCCAAAGAGTTCGGTGTTGGTTTCATCAGACCATAGAATCTTGTTTCTCACGGTCTGAGAGTCCTTTAGGTGCGTTTTGACAAACTCCAAGCGGGCTATCATGTGCCTTTTACTGAGTACCATAAAGGTCTGATTGGTGGAGTGCTGCAGAGATGGTTGTCTTTCTGGAAGGTTCTCCCATCACCACAGAGGAACTCTGGAGCTCTGTCAGAGTGACCATCAGGACCATCAGCCTTTCTCCCGCTTGCTCAGTTTACCCATGTGGCCAGCTTTAGGAAGAGTCTTAGTGGTTCCAAACCGCTTCCATTTAAGAATGATGGAGGCCACTGTGGTCTTGGGCATCTTCAATGCTGCAGAAATATTTTGGTACAATTTCCCAGATCTGTGCCTTGACACAATCCAGTCTCGGAGCTCTACGGACATTTCCTTCGACCACATGGCTTGGTTTTTGCTCTGACATGCCCTGTCAACCATGGGCCCTTATATAGGCAGGTGTGTGCCTTTCCAGATCATGTCCAATCAATTGAATTTACCATAGGTGGACTCCAAATCAAGTTGTAGAAACATTTCAAGGATGATCAATGGAAACAGGATGCAGCTGACCTCAATTTTGAGTCTCAGTTTCAGTTATTATTAATTTGCAAAAATGTCTAAACTGGTTTTCTCTTCGTCATATAAAAAATATATATATTTTAGAATAAGGCTGCAACATAACAAAATGTGGAAAAAGTCAAGGGGTCTGAATACTTTCCAAATGCCCCATCAACATTAGACAACTATACAGAACGCCCTTAAATTGTTGAAGTAAGTAAATGAAACCAATGATGAGAGACTAGAGACCAGACATCTGAATGCCGTGACCTAAGGACGTGTTGAATAATATTTACTGTATAAATGAGCATGCACAATGTAGTCATGTAGGTCAAAGTGTCAGATATGTAAGTTCAAAACACTTTTTGGGGGGGATAACATTTCTTTGGGACCATCAGGCGATGTCCTGACAACTGATAACAATATTCTTGTTACGTTCCCATGAAACGTGTCTAGAACTTTAATATCTTACATTCAGAGAACATTGCAACTATGTTGTATAGTCTAAGAACATTGTAACCACGTTCTAGATAAGTTCTGGTTGACATTTAAGGGAATGTTCTCTGAACTTTAACACCAAAACATGATAAGTTTCTCAGAAGGTTTTTGCTAATATAGATGGAATGTTCCCCTAACTAATGGAAAACTGGACACTAACATTACAAAAACATTCTCTCTCCCTAGAATTGTTAGCTGGGTAACCATCACTGTTGACTGTTGTTTATCATAAAAATCATATGGTATAGAGCGTAATCGCAGGGGTTGAATATGCTTGGTAAATCTAACTGTAAACAAACCAAACTGTCAAATTCAACGTTGTGCCTTCCACCCCCTCTGTCGTGACAAACACAAGTCCATGAATGTGCGCACACAGAGACCAACACACTTCCATACATGTACCAAGTGACCTATGGACTCCTGAAGTAAAGAAGATTAAAATAGCTGAGTCAGGAGAATAGATCAGTTATGCTATGGTTTTAGTGCCGACTGTCAAGTATTCTGAGACCCCTAAACCAATGGGCTGTCTTCCATAACACATAGCTAATATCCCAGGAAGAATGTAGAGATGGTTTTAGTGCCGACTGTCAAGTATTCTGAGACCCCTAAACCAATGGGCTGACTTCCTTAACACACAGCTAATATACCAGGAAGGATGTAGAGATGTGTTGGCCAGTGGATGTAAAAGAGGATTTCATTCATACGATTCCTAGCTAGGCTGATTACTCAAACCATTACATGGTAGCACACATAACATAAAAACTGTAGGCACCTTTCCATTTTTAATGTTAATTATCTTCCTGAATTGACCAAATTGAAATGGATGGACCCCTAACTTGTCTAGACCACTGTAGTAGAGTGAGGCAAATTTACATTTAATAGTGCTAATACTGTACTTGGTCCTGGTCTTGCAAACTCCTATGGTTAAACACGTTAACAAGACAGTACAAACAGATCTGTGACCAGGCTATAAATACTGTACCCATATAAACATAATTACTAGAAGGGACAAACAGAAATGGAATGGGTTATATAGAGTATAATAGAGTGGATGATTATAGAGTAATAGCACGTTAACCTAGGCTAGCACAGCGTACAGTAAGGTTATTTATTTACCTTGGATAGCGCTGCTATGTCCAGTAGTCCTTCGAAGGCCTTGAGTCTTAAGTTAGGTCCATTATAGAAGGGATCGCATTGTGCCTTCCTACCTAGCCAGTATATGGTGATCAGCACCTGGGAGAAAGAGGACATGGGTTAATACAAACATCATAATTATAATATACGCATAGTTTCTTTAAAGGAGCAATGCCAATTCTATTTTTCTACAACAGAATAAAGAGCATATTACTAGGATAGTATTTGCTTCTTTTCAAATATGTTGAGTGTTTGATTGAGCCTGCCTGGAGTGCCAATTGGGCGGGGTTTGAACTTGTGTGGCTAAAGTATTTGAAAGAAAACATACTGTTTGAACTCAGGTAAACTGTTGAAAACAGTATGACGTTCAGTTCTATATTGATGAGAACACACTTACAGTACATTCTAGCAGCACACTAAATAGCCTGTATATAGTCTGGACTGTTAGGATGGATCATAAGATTTCTGTATAGTAATGACCCAGCAGAGTTGTCCTAAGGTCATACTGTGAACACTAGTGTCCAGCTCTTTGTTTTCCTGCCTCATCCAGAACCCTCTGATACACCACTGTTTGTTTGTGTGCACTGACCTGACCTAAACCCCTTGTAACATGTAGGGCTTTCAACTAATACAGTTGTATTAGTTGTATTGTACAGACGTGACGCTTGGCATTCAGGCCAAAGAGTTCAATCTTGGTTTCATCAGACCAGAGAATCTTGTTTCTCATGGTTTGAGAGTATTTAGGTGCCTTTTGGCAAACTCCAAGCAGGCTGTCGTGTGCCTTTCACTGAGGAGTGGCTTCCATCTGGCCACTACAATAAAGGCCTGATTGGTGGAGTGGTTGTTCTTCTGTAAGGTCCATCGGGTGCTTGGTCACCTCCCTGACCAAGGCCCTTCTCTCCTGATTACTCAGATTGGTCAAGCGGCCAGCTCTAGGAAGAGTCTTGGTGGTTCCAAACTCCTTCCATTTAAGAATGATGGGTGCCACTGTGTTCTTGGGGATCTTCAATGCTGCAGAAATGTTTTGGTACCCTTCCCCAGATCTGTTCCTAGACACAATCCTGTCTCAGAGCTCTACAGACAATTCCTTCAACTTCATGGCTTGGTTTTTGCTCTGACGTGCACTGTCAACTGTGGGACTTTATATAGACAGGTGTGCCTTTCCAAGTCATGTCCAATCAATTGAATGTACCACAGATGGACTCCAATCAAGTTGTAGAAACATCAAGGATGATCAATGGAAACAGGATGCACCTGAGCTCAATTTCGAGTCTCATAGAAAAGGGTCTGAATTCTTATGTACATAAGGTTTTTCAGTTTTTATTAATTATTCATTAGCAAAAATGTCAAACTGGTTTTGCTTTGTCATTATGGGGTATTGTGTATAGGTTGATGTATAGGTCATTTAAAAAAAATCAATTTTAGAATAAGGCTGTAACTTAACAAATATTTAGAGAAAGTGAAGGGGTCTGAATACTTTCTGAATGCACTGTATGTATGACTACTAGGGTCAGGCAATGCAGTTATATCTCCCACAACCCTTTACAGAAATAGAACGCAGCTATTGCCAATAGCGACCATTGATAACTTTTCAGACAATTAAATCATTTTTATGCAGTTTTTATGGTATGGTAGATGTGTTTTATTTCTACTAAATGTCAGGGTATTTAATCATTTTAAAGTACTCCGTTAGGAGAGAGTGGTCTGCGCGCAGGCAGCAGGCAAGCAGAAAGCTCTGATTGCCTAGTGATGGACTTAAGTCCTGCTTCAGAAGTAAAATGTCAGTTCGAATCACCAGAGGTTTTGTGTCGGCATTTAAACAAAAAAACATAGTTTAGCCTACCCTACCAGACAAACAACATTCCTTAGCCGAGGGCGCTTTCCAAGGGGCCAAATTCCATTATGTCTGAAAAGCTTAATCAATACAGGCTACCAGTAGCCTACTGTAGGACTTCGGTTCCATGAATAGGATAGGATATTCTACACACAAGAGACCTAAAACTGAACACACATCACCATCGAAGAGACCGAGCAGGCAGAGCAGGCCAACGCCAGGGAGAAGAAGGCAGAAGCTTGCTCATATGTTTTGGTAATCTGTATCTCACAATGTCTTGCCTTGCAAATTCACCCAAGTAGCATAAAGTTTGCCTCTTCCTCTCTGGTTTTATTTGAATTACACAACTCCCCAGGCCTTTATAGCCTTCCGGCTGTAATACGGAAAATAATATTTCGCGATAAACTTGGATTTTAATTAAGTGGGGGATGAAAATAAATATGTTTTTCAGTTAAAAACTAGGGGGCACTATTTTCATTTTTGGAAAAATAACGTTCCCAAAGTAAACGGGCTATTTCTCAGGACCAGATGCTAGAATATGCATATAATTGACAGCTTAGGATATAAAACACTCTACAGTTTCCAAAACTGTAAAAAAATTGTCTGTGAGTATAACAGAACTGATATTGCAGGCGAAAGCCTGAGAAAAATCCAATCAGGAAGTGACTCTTATTTTGAAACCCCTGTCTTTCTATGCATTCTATTGCCCATTGAAAGGGATATCAACCAGATTCCTTTTTCTATGGCTTCCCTAATGTGTCTACAGCCACTAGACATTGTTTCAGGCTTTTACTTTGAAAAATGAGCATGAACGACAACATTGCGTCAGTGGTCAGGTGGTGGCTCTCAGAGTGATTTGTGCATAATAGACAAAGGCGGCCATTGTTCCTCTTGCTCCTACTGAAAAGCTAATTGTCCCAGATTGATTATAAAAAACGTTTGCCATGTTTCTGTCGATATTATGGAACTAATTTGGAGTTGTCGTGACCGCAATTTCCGGTGGATTTCTGAACAAAACGTGGACAAGAAACGGATGTATTTCGGCTATAAAAATAATCTTTATGGAACAAAAGGAACATTTTCTGTCTAACTGGGAGTCTTGTGAGTGAAAACATCCGAAGCTCATCAAAGGTAAACGATTTAATTTGATTGCTTTTCTGATTTTCGTGACCAAGCTGCCTGCTGCTAGCTGGACATAATGCTATGCTAGGCTATCGATAAACTTACACAAACGCTTGTCTTGTTTTGGCTGTAAAGCATAATTTCAAAATCTGAGATGACAGGGTGATTAACAAAAGGCTAAGCTGTGTTTCACTATATTTCACTTGTGATGTCATGAATATGAATATTTTCTAGTAATATTTTTTGATGGTTGCACTATGCTAATTAGTGTAGTTGATGACAATTCTCCCGGATCCGGGATGGGTAGTTCTATTAAGGATTTTTCTTAACGTTAAGGATTCCAACTTCGTTTTAACGTTCACACCCTTACTTACAACCTTGCTGAACTGGATAGCATTCATTTTGGTGGTGTTGACAAATCGGGGACAAATCTTAACTTATCAACATGGACATAGCCCCCTCCTGTGAGTCAAATGCCTCTTCTTAGCTATACAACTTTTCAAACCTCCACACTCCGGGATAGATGAAGAGGTCTTCAACCAAACCAAATCAACCACGAGGTCTTCATCCAAACCAAATCAACCACAAGCCTGTCCCATCCTTCCTAGTTCGACCGCCAATGGGAATGGAAGAGGAAGTCTGACAGTAATTTCTTGTGTGGTTACGTCTGAGACACAACTGCAGCCCTCTGACAGAGGCCCTACCTGCACCAGTATATACCATACAGATTCACATTGGCTGTAAATCTGCTAGGCTGAAGGCTATAGGAGTTACAAGTAACAGATCTGATCTTTCAGAAACATTGTGTACATTAATGTATGTGACTGTTTTGAATGCAACTGGGGCTCATTCAGTGGATGACTACCGCGCCTCGTTCTTAGCTCTTCACAGTCTCCTTTTGGCAAGATCATTTATTGTGACTTAATTCATTCCATTTGATTTCTAAAGACGTAGATACTCACACAGGCTAAGCACACACACATTTTGAATAGATGTAAAACAAATTATGGCAAAAAAACAACAAAAGGATCTTGCAACAAATAGCCAACTCCTGCCATTGCTCCGTGCTTAACTACCTGTATACAATGGCCTTCTGTGTATGTCCATCAGCAACACTGTACCAGAGATGGAACTACAATCAAAACATGGATGGAACTAACACCCACCCAGGAGGAGCACCACCATCATGGCCACACCCATAAAATACCAATGACCCATTTGTCCACTCACCCATGACAAGCCCTGCAGTGACGCACTGACAATGGATGGGTAGGTCTGCCATTCCTGATGACTGATGCCTCAACACTGAACACACTGACCCCACCTACCTAAACACCACGTTGTACTGAAAGTACACCATCCCAAAATAAAAAATACCAAAGCCTTAAATGAATGGGTGTGCACCGCAGTGCAGTCAGCACAACTGCATAAATAAAGATCACCCGTCTTTCTGCATGATTGATTGATTCAGCCAGGGCACGGAACGTTTTCGCTCTGCATTCTTTATCAATGAATAACCCACATTTATACGTACACATAACACCTTGTCACCCAGTATCAATCAAACGTTATGAAAAATTAGAAGGAAATGTCAGATCAGTCTGACATCAGCTTTTGGAGGTGACACACACACACACATACATACATACATACATACATACATACATACATACATACATACATACATATATAGATATATAGATATATATATATATGAGAAAGGGATTGTGTTGGTGAGTGAGAGGAGTAAAGGGCGGGCAAACAGGGTGAGGCTGGCATTTCTCTCTCCAGCCAAGGAGCACAAATATAGCCCTTGTGTTGTGTTGCCCCGTCGCCGTTTACAGCCAGGACCGTAACCATGGAGAAGAGAGAGGACTTTATTGGCTGTTCACCATCACTCCACGTTCCGTTTCACAATTTCTTCACAGTTCACACATGGCTGCATAGAGGACAGACAGTTTGAGCGGTCCTGTGATGAAACCAAACCAGTGCGAGTTTGTCACATCATAAATGCAAACAGAGCTTTTTTTGTCATTTCTTTTTGCTTAATGAGGAAAAGTGACAGGCCCAGACTTGTCATTGTGGAGGTAAAACCACCAAACAAACGCGGTTTCTTTCCGCCTACCAGGGAAATGCTGAAATGTCACTTATTCAGGACCTCCTCAAATATGAGATGGTGTATCTCAATGGGTTAATACTGTCATGAAAATGTAAAATAAATGAATGTTAATGGCATATTTGTGCCACATTCCTTTTCCGCTTGATTTTGTTCAGTTAAAGTCAACTTTAATATCCAGCCGTCATTTGTGAGGATTGTGGTCTGACAAAAAGGCACTCCACCCTGTAAAATTAGACAGTTTGCTTGATCAACTGTGGCAGAGAATATTGCATAATCATATGCTATCGTGCCACAGTGCCACTCCTCTAGCTAACTGTTTGTTGACGGTCATTTAAATTCCTCAGGGGCCGAAGACTGTTGTACTCTACCTCCCTCAGAATCCTCTGTGTAGTTCTGTTTTTGGGGCTGTGAAGTAAACTCCACATGTCAATAATTTGCTAAACCAAAAGGCCAACAGCAGAGGGACTTTGGACCAGAAATGTAGTCTGTCTCTCAGACACAGAAAGGAAGCAGACAGTTAAACATAAGCAGGGCTAAATACGCCATATTTAAGCTGCAGGTAATATTTGGGGAAGTTGTATTAAGTTCACTCCTCAGGAGCACCAGTGTGTCCTTGACACTGAATCCATCATTAATGTCAATGATTGCTTAGAATGTGCACAGACTGGGGAATTTTACACTAGGGCGAAACCATTTTCTACCTTAACTCCAACAAATGAACATTTTCAGTTAGAAAAAGGATCAGAAAACCAGTCAGTATCTGGTATGACCACCATTTGCCTCATGCAGCGCGACATCACCTTCGCATAGAGTTGATCCGGCTGTTGATTGTGGCCTGTGGAATTTTGTCCCACTCCTCTCCAATGGCAAGTTGCTGGATATTGGCAGGAACTGGAACACGCTGTCGTACACGTCGATCCAGAGCAGCCCAAACATGCTCAATGGGTGACATGTCTGGTCAGTATGCAGGTGTCACGTTCTGACCTTTATTTCCTTTGTTTTGTCTTTATTTAGTATGGTCAGGGCGTGAGTTGGGGTGGGCAGTCTATATTTGTTTTTCTATGTTGGTTTTCGTGTTCAGCCTAGTATGGTTCTCAATCAGAGGCAGGTGTCGTTAGTTGTCTCTGATTGAGAATCATACTTAGATAGCCTGGGTTTCACTGTTGGTTTGTGGGTGTTTGTTTCCGTGTGAGTGTTTGTCACCACACGGTACTGTTTCGGTTTTCGTTTTCATCACATCGTTTTTGTTTTGTATTTCAGTGTTCAGTTCGTTTTTAATAAATCGTCATGAAACATGAGGTGATGGCGGCGGACGAATGACACGGTAATGGGCCTCAGAATCTTTTCACCGTATCTCTGTGTATTCAAATTGCCAAATCGATAAAATGCAGTTGTGTCCGTTGTCTGCCTGCCCATACTATAACCCCAGCGCCACCATGGGGCATCAGCAAACCGCTCTCCCACATGACGCCATACACACTGTCAGGTCAAGATCCTGGTGAGGACAATGAGCACGCAGATTTGACGGTTTCTGACAGTTTGTGCAGAAATTCTTCAGTTGTGCAAACCCACAGTTTCATCAGACGTCTGAGTGGCTGGTCTCAGATGAACCTGCAGGTGAAGAGGCTGGCGTGGTTACATGTGGTCTGTGGTTGTGAGCCAGCTGGCCAAATTCTCTAAAACAACATTGATGCGGCTTATGGTAGTGAAATGAACATTTGATTCTGAATTTATATTTTTGTTTACTACAGAATATTTTCTACATGTCACATGCAACCTCATGTTTTCATAAGGAATGTCTTATCAGTCCGTATCCTCAACCCAACAGCTTTTTCATGACATATGGCAATGTTCATCCAAGGTATGTGCACTTTTGACAGACTTATCAGACTTATCAGTGGTTAGGTCACGTAAGGCTGGGTAATAGAGACGTATACACCAGCCAGCGGTAGTGCTGTGAGATGTGCTTTTTGAGGTTGGTTCAAGAAAAAAATAATCATGAATGAAAAGTATTTGAATAAACATGAAAAGGTGACTAAAGAATTGCTCATACATGTCCTATTAAACAGCATATAAACACTGTAAATAGGTCAGGAGCCAGACAGGGAGCCTAAGGAGGAACATAATGTATTACTTAGGGTACATTATTAGCCTATTATTTAAATTATTACAAGGCTATAGCCTACAAAGAAATACACTGTGAAGGCTATATAGCCTACAGAGAAATATACTGTGAAGGCTATATAGCCTACAAAGAAATATATTGTGAAGGCTATAGCCTACAAAGAAATACACTGTGAAGGCTATAGCCTACAAAGAAATACACTGTGAAGGCTATGTAGCATACAAAGAAATACAATGTGAAGGCTATAGCCTACAAAGAAATATACTGTGAAGGCTATAGCCTACAAAGAAATACACTGTGAAGGCTAATAGCCTACAAAGAAATACACTGTGAAGGCTATAGCCTACAAAGAAATACACTGTGAAGGCTATATAGTCTACAAAGAAATACACTGTGAAGGCTATATAGCCTACAAATAAATACACTGTGAAGGCTATAGCCTACAAATAAATATACTGTGAAGGCTATAGCCTACAAAGAAATACACTGTGAAGGCTATATAGCCTACAAAGAAATACACTGTGAAGGCTATATAGCCTACAAAGAAATACACTGTGAAGGCTATATAGCCTACAAAGAAATATACTGTTAAGGCTATATAGCCGACAAAGAAATATACTGTGAAGGCTATATAGCCTACAAAGAAATATACTGTGAAGGCTATATAGCCTACAAAGAAATATACTGTGAAGTATTTGCGAGTGCGACACACTAGGCAGGCAGGGACATTAAGGCTCAGCATTTCAACATTTTGTTGAATTAAATCGTTATAGTCTATAAATTGTGCATATAGGCTGTTACTTACTTAGAATTAAATACAAATTAAACAAAAATTACTTATTAGGCTCAGTCTAGTGCCTTTGAATTCATTTTTAGAAACACGAGTTTGGCCATAGTCTGGCTTCAGGCTTATGTGATGGTGCCTGGAGAGCAGGCCAGCAGCCGCGAATACCCTCTTCACACTTGCAGAGCCACTGGGGATGCTAAACACCCTTCAGGCCACTCTTGTCAGGCTGGGCAGTGATGCAGTTTTTCATTACTTTTTTAAATGTATAGGTAGGCCAAATGTTTTTAGGCAAAATAACCTATCAAAACGTAAAGTAATTTGAAAGAGGTAATATGTCAGGCCTATTGGGTCAAAATTAATTATAGCCTACTGTATAACTTATAAGAGATCAGAATTTTTGTTTATAAAATACTTTGCTACAATACTTTGCTACCCACTTCCTTCCTTTCTGTTAGCATGTACACGTAGTAAGTACACCATCATGCTTTTGGGATACGTGTCTTTTCAGATTCCACAATGATTCTTTAGTTGTGGACACTACATCAACGCACTCCCTCTTGGTCCTCCTCATCTCTGTAAGTCAACTTGATTTTGCACCTGTGTGTTTTATCAGTTTCTTTATGAAAATATTTAGCGAACGCCATGACAGTAGATAAAGCAAGGGGCTATAGCAGCACACAAGTAGACTACAGATGCATGCTGGGCCGGGCATGCCCTAAACTTGTTAAGTGAGCAGTACTGGAGCAGGTGAGAAGGCCAATGCTCCAGCCTTTGGGAAACGTGTTAAGTGAGCGGTACTGGAGCAGGTGAGAAGGCCAACGCTCCAGCCTTTGGGAAACGTGTTAAGTGAGCGGTACTGGAGCAGGTGAGAAGGCCAACGCTCCAGCCTTTGGGAAACGTGTTAAGTGAGCGGTACTGGAGCAGGTGAGAAGGCCAACGCTCCAGCTTTTGGGAAACGTGTTAAGTGAGCGGTACTGGAGCAGGTGAGAAGGCCAACGCTCCAGCCTTTGGGAAACGTGTTAAGTGAGCGGTACTGGAGCAGGTGAGAAGGCCAACGCTCCAGCTTTTGGGAAACGTGTTAAGTGAGCGGTACTGGAGCAGGTGAGAAGGCCAACGCTCCAGCTTTTGGGAAACGTGTTAAGTGAGCGGTACTGGAGCAGGTGAGAAGGCCAACGCTCCAGCCTTTGGGAAACGTGTTAAGTGAGCGGTACTGGAGCAGGTGAGAAGGCCAACGCTCCAGCCTTTGGGAAACGTGTTAAGTGAGCGGTACTGGAGCAGGTGAGAAGGCCAACGCTCCAGCCTTTGGGAAACGTGTTAAGTGAGCGGTACTGGAGCAGGTGAGAAGGCCAACGCTCCAGCCTTTGGGAAACGTGTTAAGTGAGCGGTACTGGAGCAGGTGAGAAGGCCAACGCTCCAGCCTTTGGGAAACGTGTTAAGTGAGCGGTACTGGAGCAGGTGAGAAGGCCAACGCTCCAGCCTTTGGGAAACGTGTTAAGTGAGCGGTACTGGAGCAGGTGAGAAGGCCAACGCTCCAGCCTTTGGGAAACGTGTTAAGTGAGCGGTACTGGAGCAGGTGAGAAGGCCAACGCTCCAGCCTTTGGGAAACTTGCTCCTCGCTGTGCTCCAACTCCACTCACATAATCTGGTTCCACTACATGCTAGCAGAGTGGAACTGACCTTCCACGGAGTTGCATTATTTTCCAGAGAACGCATAGAGCCCTGAGTTGATTATCCCTTTCATACCATGCCTATAATTTAACACATTTCCTGCTAAAAATGTGTTAATTTGAAGGTAAAAATGTGTTCAACATCCACTGAAGTAGCTAGAAAGTTTAATAGATAGTTACAGTAGTTGCCTTGGTAACAGAACAAAGTAATCAAACCTTCAGAATTCAACAATGGCAATAGTGTTTTCAATTATACTTTTGCTGTCAAAAGCATCTCAAACATAGAACATGTAAGAATGACGTATAGCCATTGAATTCTGCAATGCTGATAATGAAGTACAGCCATTGAATTCTACCGTGCTGATATACCATACTCAAAGACTCAATCATGGACACTCTTACTGACAGTTGTGGCTGCTTCGTGTGATGTATTCTTGCCCTTTGTGCTGTTGTCTGTGCCCAATAATGTTTGTACCATGTTTTGTGCTGTTTCCATGTTGTGTTACCAGGTGGCGTGGCGAGAATCCGTCTCCTCACCACGTGCTCTCACCACTGGTGTCCCCCAGGGCTCTGTTCTAGGCCCTCTCCTATTCTCGCTATACACCAAGTCACTTGGCTCTGTCATAACCTCACATGGTCTCTCCTATCATTGCTATGCAGACGACACACAATTAATCTTCTCCTTTCCCCCTTCTGATGACCAGGTGGCGAATCGCATCTCTGCATGTCTGGCAGACATATCAGTGTGGATGACGGATCACCACCTCAAGCTGAACCTCGGCAAGACGGAGCTGCTCTTCCTCCCGGGGAAGGACTGCCCGTTCCATGATCTCGCCATCACGGTTGACAACTCCACTGTGTCCTCCTCCCAGAGCGCTAAGAACCTTGGCGTGATCCTGGACAACACCCTGTCGTTCTCAACTAACATCAAGGCGGTGGCCCGTTCCTGTAGGTTCATGCTCTACAACATCCGCAGAGTACGACCCTGCCTCACACAGGAAGCGGCGCAGGTCCTAATCCAGGCACTTGTCATCTCCCGTCTGGATTACTGCAACTCGCTGTTGGCTGGGCTCCCTGCCTGTGCCATTAAACCCCTACAACTCATCCAGAACGCCGCAGCCCGTCTGGTGTTCAACCTTCCCAAGTTCTCTCACGTCACCCCGCTCCTCCGCTCTCTCCATTGGCTTCCAGTTGAAGCTCGCATCCGCTACAAGACCATGGTGCTTGCCTACGGAGCTGTGAGGGGAACGGCACCTCAGTACCTCCAGGCTCTGATCAGGCCCTACACCCAAACAAGGGCACTGCGTTCATCCACCTCTGGCCTGCTCGCCTCCCTACCACTGAGGAAGTACAGTTCCCGCTCAGCCCAGTCAAAACTGTTCGCTGCTCTGGCCCCCCAATGGTGGAACAAACTCCCTCACGACGCCAGGACAGCGGAGTCAATCACCACCTTCCGGAGACACCTGAAACCCCACCTCTTTAAGGAATACCTAGGATAGGATAAAGTAATCCTTCTCACCCCCCTTAAAAGATTTAGATGCACTATTGTAAAGTGGCTGCTCCACTGGATGTCATAAGGTGAATGCACCAATTTGTAAGTCGCTCTGGATAAGAGCGTCTGCTAAATGACTTAAATGTAATGTAAATGTGTTGCTACCATGTTGTTGTCATGTGTTGCTACCAATCTGTGTTTTCATGTGTTGCTGCCTGCTATGTTTTTGTCTTAGGTCTCTCATTATGTAGTGTTATGGTGTCTCTTAAAGTGATGTGTGTTTTGTCCTATATTTTATTTAGCATTTTTTAATCCCATCCCCTGTCCCTACAGGAAGCCTTTTGCCTTTTGGTACGCCGTCATTGTAAATAAGAATTTGTTCTTACCTGACTTGCCTAGTTAAATAAAGGTGAAATGAATAAAAAAAGTGGGTTAGAGGGAAATAATGCACACTCTAGAATACCCTTCGAGCCAATCAAAAACGAGTATTCAACAATGACATGGTATACATTTTTTGTAATGTCAGTTGCGTTGACTCAATAAATCACAGCACGGATTGAAGGGTATACTTCCTGCTTATACTTCCTGGCATGGGTGCACTTAAAATGGCTGCCAATCCACCCATTATGCTATCATTGACTTAAATGGAGACGCCCTTTCTATTCATTCTTCTTTCAATGGGTTTTGCATAGGCGCGTGAATACCACACTGTAACGTTAGGATGGCCGGTTGGTTTGAGATTCCTGTTTAACAAGTTGTTGGACTGGTTCAAACCAGTAATGAGGATGTGGCTATGGAGAGAAGGTCGGAGAAGCAATAGATGGACGCAATCATGGTGGAAGTAGAAGTGCTGGTTGATTCTGGTGGAGAGTTGAGCAAGCTCGGCAAGAGAGTGGAAGACTGTCAATGAAAAATAGAGCAAAAATTGCTGTAAATGATAAAAATTGGTTTATTGTTGGAGTGCGATTCATTAACAATGATGTACTGTATACTTGGTGAGATCTGAGGTCACAAACATGATAAAGGATGCATTAGGAAAGGTAGAATCAGAGTTTGCTCCCCTGAATGAGACGTTAGCTCCCCTAAATGTAACAAAAGTCAAACTTTGGAGGGGGGAGGGGGGACTCTAAATAATGCTAATTTAACCACTCTCCTATTTGTTTTAAATGCAGTGGTAAATATGTTTTACAGTGGTAAATGTGAAACACCCCCACCTCTGTCATAGTTTAAACCATTTATATCTGTGTGGCGCCACAGTCCACATTGAAAGAATTGGCCTCAGCTTAGCTCCTTTACGTATAGATTTTCCTTTGTACTTGCTCATTGTCGCCATTTGTTTGCATATGGTCGATGGTCGACAATATCACTGGAGAACTAGGCTACAGCTAGACACCAATGTGCATCCAATCCATCCACCAAGTAGCCGATAAGTTAATGACAGTAGGCTTGTAGTTTGCTCTTTCGGTCAGAAGTGTTTGATTTTACAATGGCATAGGCCTACATTGAGGGATTTGTGTGCCCATGAGAACTGAAGACGCCAAGAAAAAACGAATGAATTATGGACAACTCATGAACTAGGGTGTGACTCATGTCTTACACTGAATGTAGGATATCGGTTGTGCATGTGTTCATGTGTGTAAAATTGCCTCGGCAAATAAATGCCGTTTTCCCAACTTTTTTTTTTACCACTACATCACTGGCTACCGATAGGCCTATGTGAAGTTGATGGTAATACACATTGTAGCCTAGTTTAGTAAGTTGACCATGTATGTTAGACTGACCATCACGTTTTTCCTGGGACAGTTTCAGTCCCATTTCAGGTGCCACAACTTTTTAGGCTACAAAAAAAGGTACATTTGTCAGCAAGACGCATCAATTAATGTAGGCATAATCAATGGCAAATTGCTGAATGTCATTAGGCACATATTTTGGTGTTTTTTTAACAGATTTCCATTCATTAAATGGTGCGAGTTCGGATTCTGGAATTATTTTGGAGTGGACGAACATGCACAGGTAGCCTACATTTTTTAATAATTTGTTTGACAATCAGATGAAAATATCATGACTGGTTGTGTTCATGCCACATTAAAGGGCAATTCATTTTGACTGTTTAAATGACGTTTTCATTATTAGACCCCATAAAAAAAACGATGCACCCAAATGTCCTGGTGTAATTCGCACTGGACGTTGAGGCTTCATGTCTTAAGAACAAGATTCTAGGAGGGGTGGGAGCACGTTACCTGCACAAAGAAGGAAGAAAGACAGTCCGTTCTAATGACGTTTGATGAAGAGTATCAGCCTACACATGTAAAGATAGAATATGAGATATGACATGTCTCAAGTGTGTGTCAATGGAATCAACATGTAGTTGAAGAATGATGATGATGTTACGGTGTAGCAATTGTGGTGGAAATCATGAAGCCAAATTCCTGGAGTGCCCTGCAAGTCTGAAGTTGCAAGGAACCCGAGATGTACAACAGGTCTCCTACAGAGAGGTGTGGGAATTAGTTGAAGGAGCAAAAGGAGCTGTGGAAGCTATGGCAGTGGATGACCCGCAACCGGATGTCACATGGACCTGACAGATGAAGTGAAATGTGTTGTTTTAACGGCTGAAGCAGGGAAAACTGAACACGAGAAGGGATTTGATTTGGATTGGACTGTGACTGAAGGAGCCTGCTGATGTAAAAAAAAAAAAAAAAAAGCAATGGCCATTTCTTTTTTCTACAGTTTGCTACAGTAGGTGGCCCTAACCCTAACCCTAACCCTAACCCACATAGAATGTGTGTGAACGCCATTATACCAGAGAAGGAAGGTTCATGCCGGGTGTGGTAGACACACGTTGTTTAGGCCAAATGACTGACGATGTCACGTTCTGACCTTAGTTCCTTAGTACCACGCTGCATATTGGTCCGATCCTTCATACTCCTCGTCAGAGGAAGACGAATATTGTTACAGACGAAAAGAAGTAGGAAAGCCTTTCAGTTTTGCTGTTGTTGTTTTTCTACCGACTCATGTAAAATTGTGGAAGGAGCAAAGTGGAGATAAGATGAGAGTAATGCCCCACAGCCTGCAGAGTCAGAGGGATACTGAGATACTAACAGCGAAGGTTGTTCATCAGAGGGATACTGAGATACTAACAGCGAAGGTTGTTCATCAGAGAGATACTGAGATACTAACAGCGAAGGTAGACTTTGTTACGTTTCATGCTATACACAATACCAATAATGACAAAGCAACAACAAAAAAAATTGGGGAAATGTTAGCAAATATATATAAAAGCAACTGAAATATAACATTTACATAAGTATTCAGACCCTTTACTCAGTACATTGTGGAAGCACCTTTGGCAACGATTATAGCCTCGAGTCTTCTTGGGTATGACGCTACAAGCTTGGCACAACTGTATTTGGATAGTTTCTCCCATTTTACTTTGCAGATCCTCTCAAGCTCTGTCAGGTTGGATTGGGAGCGTCGCTGCACAGCTATTTTCAGGTCTCTCCAGAGATGTTCGATCGGGTTCAAGTCCGGGCTCTGGCTGGGCGACTCAAGGACATTGCGACTTGTCCAAATGCCACTCCTGCGTTGTCTTGGCTGTGTGCTTGGGGTTGTTGTCCTGTTGGAAGGTGAACCTTCACCCCAGTCTGAGCACTCTGGAGCAGGTTTTCATCAAGGATCTCTCTGTACTTTTCTCTGTTCATCTTTCCCTCGATCCTGACTAGTCTCCCAGCCCCTGCTGCTGAAAATATCCCCAAAGCATGATGCTGCCACCACCATGCTTCACTGTAAGAGATGGTGCAAGGTTTCCTCTAGATGTGACACTTGGCATTCAGGCCAAAGAGTTCAATCTTGGTTTCATCAGACCAGAGAATCTTGTTTCTTTAGGTGCCTTTTGGCAAACTCCAAGCGGGCTATCATGTGCCTTTTACTGAGGAGTGGCTTCCATCTGGACAATACCATAAAGGCCTGATTGGTAGAGTGCTGAGGAGAGGATTGTCCTTCTGGAAGGTTCTCCCATCTCTACTGAGGAACTCTGAAGCTCTGTCAGAGTGACCATCGGGTGCTTGGTCACCTCCCTGACCAAGGCCCTTCTCCCCCGACTGCTCAGTTTGGCCGGGCGGCCAGCTCTAGGAAGAGTCTTGGTCGTTCCAAACTTCTTCCATTTAAGAATGATGGAGGCCACTGTTATATTGGGGACCTTCCATGCTGCAGACAGTTTTTGGTACCCTTCCCCAGATCTGTGCCGAGACACAATCAGGTCTTGGAGCTCTACGGACAATTTCTTCGACCTCATGGCTTGGTTTTTGCTCTGACATGCACTGTCAACTGTGGGACCTTATATAGGCAGGTGTGTGCCTTTCCAAATCAAATCCAAATCAAATCACATATATTTGTCACATACACATGGTTAGCAGATGTTAATGCGAGTGCAGCGAAATGCTTGTTTTTCTAGTTCCGACCATGCAGTAATATCTAACAAGTAATCTAACCATTTCACAACAACTACCTATATACACACACAAGTGTAAAGGAATGAATACGAATATGTACATAAAAATATATGAATGAGCGATGCAGCACATGGTATAGAAATCATGTCCAATCAACTGAATTTCCCACAGGTGGACTCCAAGATGTTAAAACATCTCAAGGATGATCAATATAGCAAAGGGTTTGAATACTTCTGTAAATAAGTTTTTTTTTTTTTTACATTTGTTAAAAAAATATTTAAAAACTGTTTTTGTTTTGTCATTATGGGGGTATTGTGTGTAGATTGATGAGGAAAAATATAATTTAATTAATTTTAGAATAAGGCTGTAACGTAACAAAATGTGGAAAAAGGGAAGGGGTCTGAATACTTTCCGAATGCACTGTACATGAATTCTATGCTGCTACCATTACACATGCCGCAATGATTTTCCATTGAACAGGTTAATATACAAAAGCAAAAAAATTACGCATTAAAACTCATTGCGGCCAGGCGTCCTGCCTTTAGACTACAAATGCAAAGCTGCCCATTTCTTTGCAAGGATATAAAAGACGCTTCAAAGGAAAACAGAGATGACTGTATTCAAATATAAATACAGTATAGGTTACATAAGCATATATATTTGAAGGATATTTGTATGCTACGGTGTGTAATTTTTGCACTCAGTGACCAGTTTATTAGGTACACCACCCCGTTCACGAAATGGTTCGCTCCTGCACACAGTGAGTCACATGGCCGTGGCTTGCTATATAAATCAGGCAGACCGGCATCGAGGCATTCAGTGACTATTCGATTGAATGTAAGAATGGGCAAAACTAGAGACCTAGGAGAATGAGTGTGGTATGATCGTCTGGAACCAGGCGTGCTAGTTCCAATATCTCAGAAACAGCTGGCCTGCTGAGCTTTTCACGCACGACAGTGTCTCGGATTTACCGAGAATGGTGCGGAAAACAAAAATATCCAGTCAGCGGCAGTCCTCTGGGTGAAAACAGCTAGTTGATGAGAGGTCGAAGGAGAATGGCAAGAATCGCGCAAGCTAAGAGGTGTCCCACAAACTGGCAAATAACGGGGCAGTACAACAGTGGTGTGTAGAACAACATCTCGGAATGCACAACTCGTCGGTCCTTGTCATGGATGGGCTATTGTAGCAGAAGACCTGGTTCAACTCCTATCAGCTAAAAACAAGAAGAAGAGGCATCAGTGAGCACGTGATCACCAACACTCGACAATTGAGGTTTGAGGAGTGAAAAAAACATTGCTTGATTCGACGAATCCCGGTTCCTGTTGCGTCCCGCGGATGGTAAAGTCAGAACACCATGAGTCAATGGCCCCATCCTGCCTAGTGTCAACAGTACAGGCACATTAGGTCCCTTGATACCAATTAAGCAATGTTTGAATGCCACACCTTGTAGAATCCATGCCCCAAAGAATTCAAGCTATATAATGGCGCTGGAGGAGATGGATACCGTTTAACGGTCTCCTAACCAATTGTACTATTGTGTGTATTTTTTCAAGTTATTTGTTACTTATTTTGTAGATAATGTTTCTGCCAGCTCCTAGATATCAGGGCAGCGATTACTCACCTCGTAATGGAAGAAGATTTTTTATTTAATTTTTTTTTAACGAGTCAGACTCAAAGTATTTACTTCAAACACCCGACAAGGCCCAAATCCCCGTGATTCGCATGAGAAAGACACAGAGACATAGGGGACGTAGGTCGGGGAGCCTTGTAAAGATCCGACGACGAGTGGGTAATCTGCCTCAACCATCAGTACTATTAGCTAACGTACAATCATTGGATAACAAAATAGACAAACTACGATCACAAGTATCTCATGGTAAGCTGTATACCACATTATTTACTAAAAGAGTTTTCATCTGTATTCTTCTTAGCTATCTATTTACCACCACAAACCGATGTTGGCACAAGGACCGCACTTAATGAGCTGCATACGGCCATAAACAAACAGGAAAACGCTCATCCAGAGGTGGCGCTCCTAGTGGCCTGGGACTTTAATACAGGGAAACTTAAATCCATTTTGCCTAATTTCTACCAGCATGTTAAATGTGCAACCAGGGGGGAAAAAAACCCTCTAGACCACTTTTACTCCAGACGCATACCAAGATCTCCCTCGTCCTCTAATTGACAAATCTGACCATAACTCGATCATTCTGATTCCTGCTTACAAGCAAAAACTAAAGCAGGAAGCACCAGTGACTCAGTCAATAAAAAAGTGATCAGATGAAGCAGGTGCTAAGCTATAGGACTGTTTTGCTAGCACAGACTGGAATATGCTACAGGATTCTTCCGATGGCATTGAGGAGTACACCATATCAGTCACTGGCTTCATCAATAAGTGCATTGATGACGTTGTCCCCACAGTGACTGTACGTACATACCCCGACCAGAAGCCATGTATTACAAGCAACATCTGCACTGAGCTAAAGGATAGCCCGGAAGCTAACCCGGAAGCTTATAAGAAATCCGGCTATGTCCTCCGACGAACCATCAAACAGGCAAAGCGTCAATACAGGACTAAGATTTAATCGTACAACACCGGCTCCGACGCTCTTCGGATGTGGCAGGGCTTGCAAACTATTACAGACTACAAAGGAAAGCACAGCCATGAGCTCCCAGTGCCACAAGCCTACGGGACCTGCTAAATTACTTCTATGCTTGCTTCGAGGCAAGCAACAGTGAAGCATGCATGAATGAGAGCATCAGCTACCGGACGACTGTGATCACGCTCTCCATAGCTGATGTGAGCAAGACCTTTAAACAGGTTAACATTCACAAGGCCACAGGGTCAGATGGATTACCAGGACGTTTACTCTGAGCATGCCCTGACCAACGGGCAAGTGTCTTCACTGACATTTTCGACCTGTCCCTGACCGAGTCTGTAACACCAACATGTTGTTTCAAGCAGACCACCATAGTCCCTGTGCCCAAGAACACTAAGGAAACCGGCCTAAATGACTACCAACCTGTAGCATTCACGTCTGTAGCCATGAATTGCTTTGAAAGGCTGGTCAACACTCCAATTTGCGTACTGCTACAACAGATGATGCATATTCTATATATGATCTATATTGCACACCACACTGCCCTTTCCCACCTGGACAAAAGGAACACCAATGTGAGGATGCTATTCATTGACTACAGCTTAGTGTTCAACACCATAGTGCCCTCAAAGCTCATCACTAAGCTAAGGACCCTGGGACGAAACACCTCCCTCTGCAACTGGATCCTGGACTTCCTGACGGGCCACTCCCAGGTGGTAAGGGTACATAACAACACATCCACCATGCTGATCCTCAACACAGGGGTCCCTCAGGGGTGCGTTCTCAGTCCCCTCCTGTACTCCCGACAACCGTGATAGGCCTGATCACCGACAAGGACGAGACAGCCTATAGGGATGAGGCCAGAGACCTGGCTGTGTGATGCCAGAACAACAATCTTTCCCTCAAAGTGATCAAGACTAAGGAGATGATTGTGGACTACAGGAAAAGTAGGACGAACACAACATTCTCATCGACGGGGTTGTAGTGGAGCAGGTTGAGAGCTTCAAGTTCCTTGGTGTCAATGTCACCAACAAACTATCCTGGTCCAAACATACCAAGACAGTCATGAAGAGGCAACGCCTATTCCCCCTCAGGAGAATGAAAAGATTTGGCATGGGTCCTCAGATCCTCAAAAAGTTCTACAGCTGCACCTGAGCATCCTGACTGGTTGCATCACTGCCTGGTATGGCAACTGCTCAGCATCTGACCGCAAGGCGCTACAGAGGGTAGTGCTTAAGGTCCCAATGCAGAGTGCCAATGCATCACAACTAAAAGTGAGAAAATAACTATTGTTCAGCTGAAAAACGAATGAAAATAAAGTTGTGAGTCATAAGGGTTAATCTTATAAGCAATCGTAAGTGCATTATAAATGGTTTATAACTGGAGGTAAATATTGTCTCATTATTTGGCCAGTTATTGCATAACATTATATTATGACCAATGCAATAACAGTATATTAATGGATTTACAAATTATTAAATAATCATTAATATCATTATAACCCCTTTACAAATGCAGCCTTATGGTAAATTGTTACCCATATGGTAAACAATCCCTTGAAAATGGCATGTAGTTGTCAATGATTTTAGCGGAGCTGAGGTTCTCTTTGCCCCCCAGCAGCCAAATCGAACATATTGTGGCGTTTTATTGAAAACAATATATTCCGACTGTGGCTGCGGTTGTGTGAAATATGTTAAAGGAGCATACTTCCTGTAGAATCTGTCCATTCATTACCCTCTCCTGCCTTATCTGTATCTCATATTCTGTCTGTGCCGACCGCGTTGCTAGGGTCCGGAGGGTGTGGTGTGGTTAGTTACCAACAGACAGAGTTGGCTTTGTTTGGTGTGTGTGTGTTACTGCGCGCGTGCACACCTTTGACAGCGCCCTCAGAAGGACGGTTGACAGTCATTGTGAATCCTGGGAGAAATTAACCTGCTGCTTGCGCGACCTTATCTAAGGAGTGGCTAATTTAAAGCTGCATCATTAGACAATGCTGAATGACGCACTAAAGCACACACAGAGAGAGAGAGAGAGAGAGAGAGAGATTCACTGGCATGTCAGGTCAGGTTCACTTCACAGTGGTTTCGTGTTTTAAGACATTACTGGAACACACCTTTGTCTAATGAATCACTTCGTAAAAAGGATACACTGCATAATACACTTCACCCATGAGAGTCAATAGATTACATCAGTAGTGTGGCACACCTCCTACACAGTGTATTTATCATGAAAATCCCATTCGTCACAGAAACACGACATGACCAAAACTCTGCTCTGCTTGAACATCGCCTTCCAAAATCATGGGCATTAATATGGAGTTGGTCCCCCCTTTTGCTGCTATAACAGCCTCCACTTTTCTGGGAAGGCTTTCCACTAGATGTTGGAACATTGCTGCAGGGACTTGCTTCCATTCAGCCACAAGAGCATTAGTGAGGTCAGGCACTGATGTTGGGCGACTAGGCCTGGCTCACAGTCGGCGTTCCAATTCATCCCAAAAGGTGTTTGATGAGGTTGAGGTCAGGGCTCTGTGCAGGCCAGTCAAATTCTTCCACACCGATCTCGACAAACCATTTCTGTATGGACTTCGCTTTGTGAACAGGGGCAGTTCCATGCTGAAACCTGGAAAGGGCCTTCCAAGCTGTTGCCACAAAGTTGGAAGCACAGAATAATCTAGAATGTCATTTCACGCTTTAAAGTTAAGTTTTCCCCTTCACTTGAACTAAGAGGCCTTGCCCGAACCATGAAAAACAGCCCCAGACCAGTCGGACTGCCAGATGGTGAAGCGTGAATTTTTACTCCAGAAAACGCGTTTCCAATGCTACAGAGTCCAATGGTCGGCAAGCTTTACACCACTCCAGCCGATGCTTGGCATTGCGCACGGTGATCTTAGGTTTGTGTGCTGCACGGGCTTGAAAACCCATTTCATGAAGCTCCCGACGAACAGTTGTGCTGACGTTGCTTCCAGAGGCAGTTTGGAAACCAGAAGATTTTGTTGTTGTTCCTACACGCTCCTAGCAACATTGTTGCTCCTACACGTTTCCACTTCACAATAACATTACTTACAGTTGACCGGGGCAGCTCTCAGAAATTTGACGAACTGACTTGTTGGAAAGGTTGCATCTTATAAGGGTTCATTAAGGTCATTCTACTGCCAATGTGTGGCTATGGAGATTGCATGGCTGTGTGCTCAATTTTATACACCTGTCAACTACGGGTGTGCCTGAAATAGCAGAATCCACTCATTTGAAGGGGTGTCCACATACTTTTGTATATATAGTGTATGTGTTGGTGTTTCTCCATGCTACGTCCGCTGCCATGGTGAATGTGTTTAAGCAGACGGTCTCTACCTCCCGCCACTCCCTGAGACACACCTGTGTGAAAACTGAACAGGTTGTTCGACATACCGCATGCACCTCTGCCCAGTGAGAAGATGAGGAGGAGACACAGAAACTGTAAACAAACACACCCTTTTTTTTGTATTTTCTATTACCTATATAATTATTAACACTGCATTGTTAGGAGAGCTCTTAATAAATTATTTCACTGTATTGTTTTACACAAATGTTTTCCATGTCAGCAATCAAGCTTTCAAAATATATAACTTTCAAAATACAGAAACTTCATACGATGGAAAATGCATCATACCGGCTGTATTTTGAAAGTTATTTATTTTCAAAACTTGATTGCTGACATGCAAAACATTTTGGAACTTTATCAAATGGACTAATATGTCAACAATGGACTAGTGACACAAATACCAAAATATAGTTTTGGGGGGGAATTTCCCTTTAAGGCAGTGCAAGGCAGAACTGAGTCAGACTTGTCACATAATCTCTCTCTTTACAGAGACATAACTCATTCACTGTCAGCGCTGAGATAGATAGATCGATCGATCGATAGATAGATGATAGAAAGAGTTGAAGTGGGAAGTTTGGCTTTTAATCAATGACACCTTTGTTTTATGTGCAATTATGCAGAATGAAAAAGTTAAAGATGCTATACCTTTGTGTATGTATGTACAGTTGAAGTCAGAAGTTTACATACACTTAGCTTGGAGTCATTAAAACACGTTTTTCAACCATTCCACAAGTGTATTGTTAACAAACTAGTTTTGGCAAGTTGGTTAGGACATCTACTTTGGCATTGACACAAGTAATTTTTCCAACAATTGTTTACAGACAGACTATTTCACTTATAATTCACAGTATCACATTTCCAGTGGGTCAGAAGTTTACATACACTAAGTTGACTGTGCCTTTAAACAGCTTGGAAAATTCCAGAAAATGATGTCATGGCTTTAGAAGCTTCTGATAGGCAATTGTCGTCATTTGAGCCAATTGGAGGTGTACCTGTGGATGTATTTCTAGGCCTACTGTCAAACTCAGTGCCTCGTTGCTTGACATCATGGGAAAATCAAAAGAAATCAGCCAAGACCTCAGAAAAAAAATTGTAGACCCCCACAAGGCTGGTTCATCCTTGGGAGCAATTTCCAAACACCTGAATGTACCATGTTCATCTGTACAAGCAATAGTACACAAGTATAAACACCATGGGACCACGTAGCCATCATACCAGGGGCGGCAG
This sequence comes from Oncorhynchus nerka, assembly GCF_034236695.1. Classification (NCBI taxonomy): domain Eukaryota; kingdom Metazoa; phylum Chordata; class Actinopteri; order Salmoniformes; family Salmonidae; genus Oncorhynchus; species Oncorhynchus nerka. Next base: position 7,054,255 of record NC_088396.1, on the reverse strand, counting down.
GGTAGCCTAGTGGTTAGAGTGTTGGACTAGTAACTGGAAGGTTGCAAGTTCAAACCCCCAAGCTGACAAGGTACAAATCTGTTGTTCTGCCCCTGAACAGGCAGTTAACCCACTGTTCCTAGGCCATCATTGAAAATAAGAATTTGTTCTTAACTGACTTGCCTAGTTAAATAAAGGTAAAATAAAATAAATACCGCTCAGGAAGCAGACGCGTTGTGTCTCCTAGAGATTAACCTAATTTGCTGCGAAAAATGCAAATCAATCTCAGAACAGCAATATAGGACTTGTGAAGATGCTGAAGGAAACAGGAACAAAAGTATCTATATCCACAGTAAAATGAGTCCTATATCGACATAACCTGAAAGGCTGCTTAGCAACGAAGAAGCCACTGCTCCAAAACCACCATAAAAAAGACAGACTACAGTTTGCAACTGCACGTGGGGACAAAGATCGTACTTTTTGGAGAAATGTCCACTGGTCTCATGAAGAAAAAATAGAACTGTTTGGCCATAAGGACCATTGTTATTTTTGGAGGAAAAAGGGGGATGCTTGCATGCCGAAGAACATCATCCCAACCTTGAAGCACCGGGGTGGCAGCATCATGTTGTGGGGGTGCTATGCTGCAGGAGGGACTGGTGCACTTCACAAAATAGATGGCATCATGAGGTAGGAAAATCATGTGGATATATTTAAGCGACATCTCAAGATATCAGTCAGGAAGTTAAAGCTTGGTCGCAAATGGGCCTTCCAAATGGACAATGACCCCAAGCATACTTCCAAAGTTGTGGCAAAATGGCTTAAGGACAACAAAGTCAAGGTATTGGAGTGGCCATCACAAAGCCCTGACCTCAATCCTATAGAAAATGTGTGGACAGAGCTGAAAAAGCGTGTGCGAGCAAGGAGGCCTACAAACCTGACTCAGTTACACCATCTCTGTCAGGAGGAATGGGACAAAATTCACCCAACTTATTGTGGGAATGTTGTGGAAGGCTACCTGAAAAGTTTGACTCAAGTTAAACAATTTAAAGGCAATGCTACCAAATACTAATTGAGTGTATGTAAACTTCTGACCCACTGGGAATGTGATGAAAGAAATCAAATCTGAAATAAATCATTCTCTATACTATTATTCTGACATTTCACATTCTTAAAATAAAGTGGTGATCCTAACTGACCTAAGACAGGGAATTTTTACTAGGATTAAATGTCAGGAATTGTGAAAAAACTGAGTTTAAATGTATTTGGCTAAGGTGTATGTAAACTTCCAACTTCAACTGTAGATACATACACGTTCACCCCAGTCACGCACGCACACACACATACACTTGCCCAAGGAAGTATCTATCTAAAGTCTGTTAGGAGAAAGGCAAATCTCTGTTCAAAGTTAGTCTCATAACGATCCAGTCACAGATCAGTCATAGACAGCAAAAAATTATTTTCAATAGTCAATAGACAAAAAATGTATTATTATATTGTCATCGGTATGTAAATATGTGTAATCTGTGTATCATATGTAGCAGCACTTACTTGACATTGACTCTAGTGGATGTGTCTTGGAGGTCTCCTGAGCGAAAGAGCTGTGCCTCTTTTAGTCTGAGGAAGACTATAACATTGTCCTGTAGAGAGACAGACAGTCAGGACTGAGAGACTGATAGGTAGAGAGGTGTGTCCACCTTCAGTCACCGTCAATAATCACTCAGGAATTCTCTGGCAGATGTGACAAGCAACAGTTGGACACTTCACTGCTGCATCCAAAGTTCATACCACCGGGAAGAACTGAGAAATGGGCAGGTAGGAGCGTGTGTGCGTAGCAAATAGAGTGTGACAATGCAGAACACACAAACACAGGTCGGCAGGGGCTAGGCAGCAGCGAATTAACAGCTCCAAAACTACCTGTGGGAGTGTGTGGGCCAGTCAAAGGGGCAGGCCTTTTGGAACTAAGAAGAATGACATCAGAGCTACATTCTAGTCCCACCCCCCACCAGCCCCAGTCATGCAAAGCAGAGCTGCCACCTAGTGAGTGTAGTCTACAACCTGTAACACACTTTCTCTCACACGTCTCTCCCTCTCCTCCCATGCTGTAGAATACCTGTGGAATCTCAGGGGTGGATGATTCTTTTGAAAACATGCGGTTGCCATGTAACAAGAGGTCAGGTGACTGAAACTAACAGCCAAATATTCCCTGTGACTTACTATTAGGGAGTGGAGAAAATATTATATTTCTGGATTCAAATAAAGAGACTCTTCGATTTGGAATTAACAACAATACAGCTCTGCGTAGATTCCGATAACCCTAACCCCGAACCATAACCCTAACCCTAACCCTAACCCCCCTAACCCTAACCCCTAACCATAACCCATAACCATAACCCTAACCTTAACCCTAACCTTAACCCCCCTAACCCTAACCCCTAACCCTAACCCCCCTAACCCCCTAACCCTAACCCTAACCATAACCCCTAACCATAACCCTAACCCCCTAACCCTAACCCTAACCCCTAACCCCCCTAACCTAACCCTAACCCTAACCTTAACCCCTAACCCTAACCCTAACCCTAACCCCTAACCTAACCTTAACCCCTAACCCTAACCCCTAACCCTAAACTTAACCCCTAACCCTAACCTTAACCCCCTAACCCTAACCCCTAACCCTAACCCCATAACCCTAACCCCTAACCATAACCCCTAACCATAACCCTAACCTTAACCCCTAACCCTAACCCTAACCCCTAACCCTAACCCCTAACCCTAACCTTAACCCCTAACCCTAACCCCTAACCCTCCCTAACCCTAACCCCTAACCCTAACCTTAACCCCTAACCCTAACCCCTAACCCCCTAACCCTAACCCTAACCCCTAACCCTAACCCCTAACCTTAACCCCCTAACCCTAACCCCTAACCCTAACCCCTAACCCTAACCTTAACCCCTAACCCTAACCCTCTAACCCTAACCCTAACCATAACCCCTAACCCTAACCTTAACCCCCTAACCATAACCCTAACCTAACCTTAACCCCCTAACCATAACCCCTAACCATAACCCTAACCTTAACCCCCTAACCCTAACCCTAACCCCCTAACCCTAACCCCTAACCCTAACCTTAACCCCCTAACCCTAACCCCTAACCCTCCCTAACCCTAACCCCTAACCCTAACCTTAACCCCCTAACCCTAACCCCTAACCCCTAACCCTAACCCTAACCCCTAACCCTAACCCCTAACCTTAACCCCTAACCCTAACCCCTAACCCTAACCCCTAACCCTAACCTTAACCCTAACCCTCTAACCCTAACCCCTAACCATAACCCCTAACCCCCTAACCCCTAACCATAACCCCTAACCCTAACCTTAACCCCCTAACCATAACCCCTAACCCTAACCCATAACCCTAACCCTAACCCTAACCCTAACCATAACCCCTATCCCTAACCCATAACCCTAACCCTAAGCCTAACCCTAACTCCTAACCCTAACCCCTAACCATAACCCCTAAACCTAACCCCCTAACCCTAACCCCCACTAACCCTAACACCTAAACCCCACTAACCCTAACACTAACCCTAGCATCTGAGTTCTGTATTGCAGTACTTTTTGGTTTTGAACACAGTCATACGATACCTGATATAGAAAAGTACAATCTTAAGTGAGTACATGGGGAGCTCTCTCTTCGCAGGTGATCTGGTCAAAACCACTGATACAGGTCAGGTCACCCTGTGGTGCTGTGTATAACATGTCAGTATGTCTCCAGACAAACCTAAAAGATCCTAAAGGTCCTATTTATAGAATTACTACAGCTCAAAATCACCCCAAAGGACTTGATCTTTTTTTGAAGTCCATATTGATACAGACACACTTAACATTGATTTAGATGTATTAAACCCATACGGAAGCCTAATATAGTGCCTTGCGAAAGTATTCGGCCCCCTTGAACTTTGCGACCTTTTGCCACATTTCAGGCTTCAAACATAAAGATATAAAACTGTATTTTTTTGTGAAGAATCAACAACAAGTGGGACACAATCATGAAGTGGAACGACATTTATTGGATAGTTCAAACTTTTTATTAACAAATCAAAAACTGAAAAATTGGGCGTGCAAAATTATTCAGTATACTTTCGTTTTCAAACAGATTTGTTAATTATTCATCTGAGAGACCAGGATGTAATCAATTGCAGATAGTGGATAACCGATTTCGATTTGAACAGCTGCATGTCCCGGATTGACAGAGTTGACAACACTTGATGTAGAAATGGTCACTCCGGTTATGTGAACAGGTCACGCCACGGAACTGGCCAGGACGTCCGATCTCCTTATGTATTCAAATAGTTTTTCGGGGGGTGGGGGGGGGCAGTTAGAAGAGTCGGGAGAAGGGAATGTAGAGAGGGGAACAGAGAAGAAGGGCACAGACAGTCGGCGGAGCAGAAGCTGTAACCCTCATCGCCATGGGGGGGCATGTGTGGTCCTGAATCGAGAGCGTTAGCGCTCAACCAGACTCTGGCGGGACTGACTGTTTCTAAATCAAGTGTCAACTCCCTCCCTTTGATTTTGCAGAGAGCCACTTCAATTTACAGGAATACTCATAATAAACCATGCTAAAAGATACAAGTGTTATGCACGGCATTTTAGATCCACTTCTCCTTAATGCAACCGCTGTGTCAGATTTCCCAAAAACTTTACGGAAAAAGCGCACCATGCAATAATCTGAGTACAGCGCTCAGACAACAAAACAAGCCATACAGATATCAGCCATGTTGTGGAGTCAACAAAGTCAGAAATAGCATTATAAATATTCACTTACCTTTGATGATCTTCATCAGAATGCACTCCCAGCAATCCCAGTTCCACAATAAATGTTTGTTTTGTTTGATAAAGTCCATAATTTATGTCCAAATAGCTCCTTTTTGTTTGCGCGTTTCGCCCAGTAATCCAAATTCATGACGCGTGATCACTAGGACCAGACGAAAAGTAAAAAAGTTCCGTTGCAGTCTGTAGAAACATGTCAAATGATGTATAAAATCAATCTTTAGGATATTTTTAACATAAATCTTCAATAATGTTCCAACCGGAGAATTCCTTTGTCTTCAGAATTGCAATGGAACGCAAGCTAACTCTCACGTAAACGAGCATGGCCAGCTCGTGCCTCTCTGGCAGACCTCTGACTCATTCCCCTCTCATTCGCCCCCACTTCACAGGAGAAGCATCAAACAAGGTTCTAAAGACTGTTGACATCTAGTGGAAGCCTTAGGAAGTACAATATGACCCCATAGACACTGTGTATTCGATAGGCCAAGAGTTGAAAAACTACAAACCTCAGATTTCCCACTTCCTGGTTGGATTTTTTTCTCTGGTTTTTGCCTGCCATAGAGTTCTGTTATACTCACAGACATTCAAACCGTTTAAGAAACTTCAGTGTTCCTCTATCGAAATCCACTAATTTTATGCATATTCTAGCTTTTATGGCTGAGTAGCAGGCAGTTTAATTTGGGCACGCTTTTCATCCAAAATTCCCAAATGCTGCCCCCTACCCTAGAGAGGTTCAAGTTTAACTAAGTCATTGGCCCACCCTTGTGAGCACAGGCATGATCTGGCATCATGGAACAGCCCTTTTCTACAGTTACGAATAAAAACGAATAAAAAACCCTCCTGAGGAAATCCTCTTCAGACCACAAAAACCTCAGTTTGTGCTAAGGTTTCAATGGTTGTTGAATACCTAACCATACCACGTGGAGCATTGGCTACAAGAGTGGAAATGGTTCAACTCTGAGACTATGATCCCGACAGAAGAGAAAATCTTAGATACTAATTACTAGTCTGCATCTAGAAATTCCGTCAACCTGGGACGGGAAGACCGACAACCGCCGAAACTTTTTTTTTTGTTGCATTTTTGAATGGTACTCTGAAGTATCCATTCTAACCACGAAAGACTTTGATCTTCAGGGAGGCAGAGAGAGAGACAATGATGAACTGACTCTCCAACAGAAGGACTGACGATTCCAACAGAGATCATGACAACACACTGGGCGTAAATATCTATTGATTGCAATAATTCCCGAATGAGTGAGCGTTCATGTGCAAAGGATTAGCATTTAGATGAATATAATTATCAACTGTGTAGTGACTCCTTTTTTCTTTCCCGCCCTTTTCAGTCCACACCGACTTCCCTTTGTCCACCAAGCCGTCATATTGGCTTAGCCCACTAGGGAACCTCCCCTATCATTTCCTTGTAACCATATCTACTGGGTGCTTATGCATTTCTGTGATTATTTAGTTAGTTGGTAAATAAATGTTTAAGACAATTGGTGTATAGATGATTCATAGTAAAGGCTGGTTCGTGCAGATAACCAACAATTTACGACATTTGGAATGTAACTAACGTGAGGTAAAGAAAATTAAATAAATTAGAATTGATCAGATTAATTGATCATATATTAAAATATCTGAAGACTTATATTGGGAAAATTATAACTTTGTAATCTGAAGATTTTCCTTGGTGCCCTGACTTCCTAGTTAATTACGTTTAAAAATACCACTAACACCTCCACCGATCAAGAAGATATTTATCCCCCTATTACCTCAGCAGGTGTCTGTTTTAATGGGTAATGGGCACCAAACAACCTGGCTCTGGTGGAGTGAGGTAGGTTGCATGTTACGGGATAGTTCTGGGGGAGTCCACTGGTTGGTAAGTACTGTGTAGTTACTGTTGACTATTTACACCCATAGCGCTCTAGTATGGGTGCCAGCCTGGAAGCCGGTCTGTTTCTACTTCAGCCGACATGCATGTTCGTTCTAATGCCAAACTATTTGTTTGGAGTAGTTCCCAGTAGTTCCCAGGTACCACCGGCATAGTGTTCATTAGGGCACTATGGTTTTAAAAAGCTTGCTACAGAAAATGTGTGTTTATTATTGACAAGTCCAGGTAGTCTGTCCCCGTTTCAATACATTTTTATCCCCTTGTTTAGAGCATAATGAACACGACCCAGGCTAAAAATCAGCCTCTCCTCAAGTCCTCCTCAGAGCAGATGGACACAATTAGACCCACAACGAACCCCCTTGGCTGCTGTTTGGATGACGAACCTGAGTATAAAAAGCAGTGTTTGGTAAGCTTTTAAAACGTTTGTATCCCAGTAGGGGTGTGACCGTTTAAACAACATTGGGATTGTTAACATTTAGAAAAAATCCTTAACCTAACCCCCCCACACAAAAAATATCTAAAAATCACACTGCAGTTATTACAAAGTTACCACTAACAGGACCCGATCATCATCATAAAGGGACAAAATAAATAAACAATTACCTAACGCAACAATGCTGGAATGTTTTTAGGAGGAGATGTGAATCTGTCAAATTATTTGGCATGGATATAAAGCGCTCATCGTCATTAACAGTTGGAAAAATGTCAGTGTGAGACAGCAGTGAAGTCCTGTATGGCAATACTTTGAGAAGTTAAATGAGAAGGTGGTGAAATGCAAAGTTTGAGGTGGAATTGAGCTACAGTGGCAGAACAGGTGCTTAACCATCTGAAAGGGAGGCACCGTGAGCCCCAACCCATTACTGGCAGCAGTATGATAATGGACATAGTGAGAAAATCACTGTGCTGATTACAGAAACGATTGCAATTGATATGCAGCCATTGTCACTGGTAGAGAATGTCAGCGTCACTGCCCTGATGGCATATCTAGAACCAGACTACTAGATAACATGTCAAAAACCGTGATGGCCCGGAGATGGCCTGTAGAAGTTGTACAATGATTGCCCTGCGTGTACAAAGCGCAAGCTCTCAAACACCATACGTAGCATAAACAACAGATTGTTGGATGTCGATGAACACACTTGTATATCACTGCAATGAGCCATCACATTGATAAGAACGGGGACATGAAGTCCTGACAACCGAGAACATGGAGTATAGAGGCACACACCAGAGAACCTAAAACAACATTAACTACCATGGTTGTTGAGTGGGTGGGGGTCAGCAGTAAGTGCCGTCTGGTAGCCAGGACTGTGGTAGATTGAACTGCATTGCCCCCTAGCCGTCATGAGCAGGACCATTATCTGAATTGTGAATGATTTTTAAACTAAGATTTTTTTAATCTTTTTTTTTTACAATTGTCACATCCCTAGTTCCCAGACTTTTAAAAACGTTTCCTGTGAACCAAGAAGTAAACATATAAAATAAAATGTTTATTGGTTGCGTACACAATTTTGCAGATGTTATCGCAGGTGGAGTGAAATGCTTATGTTCATAGCTCCAACAATGCAGCAATATCTAGCAATACAAAAACAACACACTTTATCCAAAAGTTTTTTTTTAAATAACAAGAAATGAAAGACAAATGTTTCAGAATGAGCAATGTCAGAGTCCAGAATATAAATAAATATATTTATGTGAATGGTGTGTATAGACAGAATGGACAGTATATGAATAAAAAAGGGGTGTAGCTACATATGATGAGCCATGACTATAATAAAGTATATACATACAGTACCAGTCAAACGTTTGGACTACTCATTCCAGGGTTTTTTGTTATTTTTACGATTTTCTACATTACAGAATAATACTGTCTGCCATCTACCCGGTACAGTTGAAACTGGGATTCATCCGCGAAGAGCACACTTCTCCAGCAAGCCAGTGGCCATCAAAGGTGAGCATTTGCCCACTGAAGTCAGTTATGACACCGAACTGTAGTCAGGTCAAGACCCTGGTGAGGACGACAAGCACGCAGATGAGCTTCCCTTTAAATTCTCTGGCAACAACTCTGGTGGACATTCCTGCAGTCAGCAGGCCAACTGCACAATCCCTCAACTTGAGGGAACTGCACATTTGAGTGGCTTTTTACTGTTCCCAAGACAAGGTGCACCTGTGTAATGATCATGCTGTTTAATGATAAGACACACCGGGTGGATGGATTATCTTGGCAAAGGAGAAATGCTCACTAACACGGATGTAAACAAATGTGTGCCAACATTTCTAGAGAAATACGCTTTTTGTGAGTATGGAACATTTCTGGGATCTTAAATTTCAGCTCATGAAACATGGGACCAACACTTAACATGTTGAATTTATATTTTTGTTCAGTGTAGTTGATTACCTACTAAGTTCAATACATTTTTGAATATTGTTGAATTCCGTTTTAATGTCTGGATTCCGTGATTTCGTCCGCGTTTTCTGCAGATTTTATAGGACCCTACACTCCGCCAGGGCTCTCACCTCCTCCCGGTAGGCTGTCTTGTCACTGTTGTTAATCAGGCCTACTACTGTTGTGTCGATAGCAAACTTGGCTGAGTTCGAGACGTGTATGGCCACACAGTCATGAGTTTACACTGAGTACAGGAGGGGGGTGAGCACGCACACATGTGGGGCCCCCCGTGTTGAACATCAGTGTGGAGGAGATGTTGTTGCCTACCTTCACCACCCGTGGTCGGGCCCATCAGGAATATCAGGACCCAGTTGCCCAGGGAGGGGTTCAGACCCAGGGCCCTGAGCTTAGTGATGAGCTTTTTCTATGCTTCAAGACAGGACACGGTGGCCTCAGATACAGGTTCCTTCCCACCATTATGAAATGTCTGCCTGTTTTTTGTTGTACTCTTTTCACACTATTTAAAAAAAATTAAATGTCCAGAAATGCTAGAATGAAGAAAAAAAAACATCCATGCTGAAAATGAACATGTTTGACAATGTTAGTTAAGTTTAATCTCCACTCATTGATGAAAAACAATCCCCGTACTCTCACACTACAGGTACAACAATCACCCTTTCCAGGTTGCGGTTTTGATTGAACAATGCCTTTGGCACAGCTGGCATCCCACAATTTAAGGAATGCTCCAATGTGTCCACTGGTCTTTCAGGCTGCTCCCATTTCACTACACTTATTAGTGTGGATGAATATGTAGGGAGACAGTTTAGTGGAGCAGACAGGGACATAGTCACGTTCTGACCTTTATTTCCTGTGTTTTGTATTTAGTTAGTATGGTCAGGGCGTGAGTTGGGTGGGCAGTCTATGTTTGTTTTTCTATGATTTTGGTATTTCTATGTTTCGGCCTAGTATGGTTCTCAATCAGAGGCAGGTGTCATTAGTTGTCTCTGATTGAGAATCATACTTAGGTAGCCTGGGTTGCACTGTTTGTTTGTGGGTGATTGTCCTTGTTACTGTCCTTGTTACTTTGCACCAGTATTAGGCTGTTTCGGTTTTCGTGTTACGTTTATTGTTTTTGATTCGTGTGTACTTTGTTTCATTAAACATGGATCGCAATAGCCACGCCGCATTTTGGTCTGACTCTCTTTCACCTAAGGAAAACCGTGACAGAATCACCCACCAACCAACTCGGACCAAGCGGCGTGGTAAACAGCAGCGACGACAGCAGCAGCAGCAGCAACAACAGCGGCCAGCATCAGAGCAGAATCTGGACTACATGACTTGGGAGGAGATAGACAGGTGGGCCCCAAATTATTTTTTGGGGGGGGGGGCACTAAGCCAGGTAGCAGACCTGAGCTCACTCCTCGTGCTTATGATAAGCAGCGCATTACTGGTCAGGCACCGTGTTATGCGGTTAAGCGCACGGTGTCGCCAGTGCGTGCCCATAGCCCGGTGCGCTATAGGGCAGCCCCCCGAGAGTGCCATGCGAGTGTGGGCATTGAGCCAGGGCGTATGGTGCCTGCTCAGCGGGTCTGGTCGCCGGTACGCAGTTTTGGTCCAGGTTATCCTGCGCCGGCTCTGCGTGCTGTGTCTCCGGGGCGCTGGGAGGGTGCAGTGCGTCCTCTGCCTGCGCTCCGCTCGTGCCGGGCAAATGTGGGAGTGGAGCCAAAGGGAGAGGTGCGTGTAGTAAGCACTAGATCTCCCGTGCTTACCCACAGCCCGGTTCAACCTGTGCCTGCACTCTGGAGGGTCCGGGCTAGAGTAGTTGTCCAGCCTGGGGAAGTGGTGCCAAGGTTGCGCACCAGAGCTCCAGTGCTCCCACACAGCCCGGTCCTTCAGGCTCCTAACACCAAGCCTCCTGAAGGTCTCCCCAGCCTGGTGGTTCCTGTGGCAGCCCCACGCACCAGGCTGTCTCTGTCTCCTCCCTGCAGGTGGTCCCGCCTGTCCGGCGCCGCTGTCGGAGCGCCCCGCCTGTCCGGCGCCGCTGCCGGAGCCTCCCGCCTGTCCGGCGCCGCTGCCGGAGCCTCCCGCCTGTCCGGCGCCGCTGCCGGAGCCCCTCAGCCCAGAGCCCCTCAGCCCAGAGGCGCCAGAGCCCCTGCTCCTCTGTCCTGCCCCTCTGTCCCGAGCCCCTGCCCCTCTGTCCCGAGCTCCTGCCCCTCTGTCCAGTGGGGTCATTGAGAGGGGTTGCCATGGTGAGTAGGCCACGGAGGCGGACAATAAGGCGGACTAAGACAATGGTGAAGTGGGGTCCGCGTCCCGCACCAGAGCCGCCACCGCGGACAGACGCCCACCCAGACCCTCCCCTATGGGTCAAGGTTTTGCGGCCGGAGCCGTACCTTTGGGGGGGGGGTACTGTCACGTTCTGACCTTTATTTCGTGTTTTGTATTTAGTTAGTATGGTCAGGGCGTGAGTTGGGTGGGCAGTCTGTTTGTTTTTCTATGATTTGGGTATTTCTATGTTTCGGCCTAGTATGGTTCTCAATCAGAGGCAGGTGTCATTAGTTGTCTCTGATTGAGAATCATACTTAGGTAGCCTGGGTTGCACTGTTTGTTTGTGGGTGATTGTCCTTGTTACTGTCCTTGTTACTTTGCACCAGTATTAGGCTGTTTCGGTGTTCGTGTTACGTTTATTGTTTTTGATTCGTGTGTACTTTGTTTCATTAAACATGGATCGCAATAGCCACGCCGCATTTTGGTCTGACTCTCTTTCACCTAAGGAAAACCGTGACAGACATCTTCCCAACACCGACAGTATACCTCCGAGCATGTCAGCTGTCAACACGACTCCAATACTTCTTAACTCCTCAGATCTTACCAAAGCGTTCTCCACAGACATACTGTAGCCCCAATGCATTGGGAGAGAGATTGCAGTTGAACTAGAATGAACTGTCAAATGCTGATATTTGATGAGACGGAATGTTTTTGAATGTAAAGTACAGTAACCTAGGGATGGGCATTCTAAATTATTTCACTATTTGAATAATGTAGATAGTCAAAAAAAAAAAAAAAATTCTCTACTCTTGACCAATCAGAATGATGCAAAATGCCACAACAGCAGACAATGAGCAGTTTCAGGGGGCTATTCCGGTAGCTGTTGGCTAACATCAGCCTAGGTTAACAGCAACAGTGAAAGAATAATGTTCAGCATTATAGAATTGATTCTGTTCCCCAAAAAGTTTTTTTTTTAAAAATGTTTTGCATTGATCTGTGTCAGGTCCTGTGAATCTTCCGTTGATGCTCACTTGTGGGGTAAATAGCATACCATTGTCAAGTTTCAAGTTTTAATGTCATATGCACAAGTATAGTGAAATGCCTCTTGCAAGCTCAAACCCCAACAAAGCAGTAATTAATAACAAAATGAAAGAAAACAAGGAAGAACAAAAACACACAAGATATTCTTAACACATAAATTAAGCATACTATACAAACGGTCCGGGCTGACCGAAGGGCTAAATGCGCTATGATAATAAAATGCCTTTTAATGAGAAACGCAACTCAAAATCCATAGCCCATGAGAGAGAAAATGAGCTTCATAAGAAAACAACCACTTTGTTTGTCCTCGGAACTGTAGGCTACATTAAGTGAGCAACTGTAAACAATATCAGTCACTTGACATATTTAGCAGCAGTAGCTCAATGCGCCATAGGCTACATAAAGACGACATTCTAAAATGTGTTGTGTTATTCAAATAAGCATTTCAAATGTCACGGTATTCGGAACCCTTGACTCTTTCCACATTGTTACGTTACAGCCTTATTCTAAAATGGATTAAATAGTTGTTTTTTCCTCATCAAACTACACACAATACCCATAATGACAGAGCGAAAACAGAAAGACCTTATTTACATAAGTTTTCTGACCCTTTGCTATGAGATTTGAAATTGTGCTTAGGTGCATCCTGTTTCCATTGATCATCATTGAGATGTTTCTTCAACTTGATTGGAGTCCACCTGTGGTAAATTAAATTGATTGGACATGATTTGGAAAGGCACACACCTGTCTATATAAGGCCCCACAGTTGACAGTGCATGTCAGAGCAAAAACCAAACCATGAGGTCGAAGGAATTGTCCGTAGGGCTCCGAGACAGGATTGTGCCGAGGCACAGATCTTGGGAAGGGTACCAAATCATTTCTGCAGCATTGATGGTTCCTAAGAACACAGTGGCCGCCATCATTCTTAAATTGAAGAAATTTGGAACCACAAAGACTCTTCCTAGAGCTGGCCACCCGGCCAGAACAATCGGGGGAGAAGGGCCTTGGTCAGGGAGGTTGTCACTCATAGAGCTCCAGAGTTCATCTGTGGAAATGAGAGAAACTTCCAGAAGGACAACCATCTCTGCAGCACTCGATAAGCCTATATGGTAGAGTGGCCAGATGGAAGCAACTCCTCATGTGCCTGGTTCATCATTGGGAACAATTTACTAATGCCTGAAGGTACCACGTTCATCTGTACAAACAATAGTACGCAAGTATAAACACCATGGGACCATGCAGCCGTCATACCGCTCAGGAAAGAGACACGTTCTGTCTCCTAGAGATGAACTTACTTTGGTGTGAAAAGTACAAATCAATCCCAGAACAACAGCAAAGGACCTTGTGAAGATGCTGGAGGAAACAGGTACAAAAGTATCTATATCCACAGTAAAACAAGTCCTATATCGACATAACCTGAAATGGCCACTCAGCAAGGAAGAAGCCACTGCTCCAAAACCGCCATAAAAAAATCCAGACTACGGTTTGCAACTGCACATGGGGAGAAAGATCGTATTTTTTGGAGAAATGTCCTCTTGTCTGATGAAACAAAAATAGAGCTGTTTGGCCATATTGACCATCGTTATGTTTGGAGGAAAAAGGAGGACGCATGCAAGCTGAAGAACACCATCCCAACCGTGAAGCATGGGGGTGGCAGCATCATGTTGTGGGGGTGCTATGCTGGATTGGTGCACTTCACAAATTAGATGGAATCACGAAGAAATAAAATGATGTGGATATATTGAAGCAATATCTCAAGACATCAGTCGGGAAGTTAAAGCTTGGTCGCAAATGGGTCTTCCAAATGGACAATGACCCCAAGAATACTTCCAACATTGTGGCAAAATGGCTTAAGGACAACAAAGTCAAGGTATTGGAGTGGCTATCACAAAGCCCTGACCTCAATCCTATAGAACAATTGTGGGCAGAACTGAAAAAGTGTGTGCGAGCAAGTTCAACAAACCTGACTCAGTTACACCATCTCTGTCAGGAGGAATGGGACAAAATTCACCCAACCTAGTGTAGGAAGCTTGTGAAAGGCTACCCGAAACATTTGACCCAAGTTAAACAATTTAAAGGCAATGCTAACAAATACTAATTGAGTGTATGTAAACGTCTGACCCACTGGGAATATGGCGAAAGAAATAAAAGCTTAAATAAATCCTTCTCTCTACTATTATTCTGACATTTCACATTCTTAAAATAAAGTGGTGAGCCTAACTGACCTAAGACAGGGAATATTTACTAGGATTAAATGTCAGGAATTGTGAAAAACTGAGTTTAAATGTATTTGGCTAAGGTGTATGTAAACTCCCGACTTCAACTCTATATCTACTCAATCAATATTAGTGTAAGGCTGTAACGTAACAGAATGTGGAAAAAGTCAAGGGGTCTGAATACTTTCCGAAGGCACTGTATATGACAAATATTTGAAGTATATTTTTAAAGCTGTCAGTATTATATGTATTTGAAAGTATTTGAGCTGAACTTGATTTAGCTTGGCGTTTCGACTTCTGGGACTATTCCATTGGCTTCAAACTAAATTAAGTGCTTGAAAGTATTTTACATAGGTCTTTGACCCAGCTCTGCTTTGAATATGAAGGATGTGAATGGCACTTACCAGTCCAGCAATCGGTGTGGAGAGTCTGTTCACCCTCTTGATGATGCCTGGTTTGATCCTGTTGATCAGACTGGATGGAGAGAACGAGAGAGAGAGAAAGAAATAGTAAGAGAGTGGTCATCGGTTGCTTGCTTGGTTCTGATTACCGGGGTTGAGGAACACAAACAGTTACAATTGTCTGTGTGTGCTGCATGCGTTTACGATTTCCTTTAAAATTGTGGCCACCTGGCTCCAATTTACATAATGGCCACGGCACTACAAGGGAAACTGAGTTTGCATCCCAAATGGCACCCTATTCCCTATATATTGGCCTATAGGGCTCTGGTCAAACTAAGTGCCCTATGTAGGAAATGGTATGCCATTTGAGAAACAGGCCGGGTCTCTAATGCAGAAAACCTGCAAACATGCCTTGCTCTCTTGAAACAACCCATTTCACTACAAGACCCACCTCTCACTTAGACTGGTCCCAGATCTGTTTGTCCTGTAGCTAACTTCTATGGTCGTTGCCATGGCAATACAGTATCTGGGACCAGGCTACCTTTCACTCTCGCTCTCCCTCTCTTCTAGAAAACAGTGTAAACTCCTATGGTATTACAGTGTAATCAGAGGCTTAACTTTAGGTAACTAAAGCCTGTTCACCCTTATATAATAAGCAGGTGTGGCCAGAGAGCAACGCTCCTACAGTAGCAATAGGTTAGGACCACACCGAATGTGCTATGGCAGTTTCTTTTAACTCCTACTGAATAATTTGAGTATCAAGAGCTGCCTTAATTCAAATGGAATAATATAGTTGGACAGAAGACAAAACATGAACAGCAACTGTGCAGACAATGGTGGGAAGGAAGTGATTCCATCCCTTCCTGCAGATTGCCACCATGTATCCAGCTCCTTGGGTTGGACATGAGGGGAGAAGAGGAGAGGAGAACAGAAGAGGGGGGGGGGGGGGCTGAGAGGTAAGGTGGGGAGGGTAGAGAGGGAGGAGAGAAGAAAGGAGAGGAAATGCCGTGTTCAGAGTCATTTAACTTCCAGTCAATTCAGGAAGTACACTGAAATTACAATTATAATTCTCTTCAATGGTTTTCAATGAAGAACATTAGGAATATGAATTTTATTTACTTTCTAAATTGAAATGGAATTGACCCCAAACCTGATTAGTTTTTTAATCTTATCTTTCTCACTTTATAATTATATGGGAAGGACTTTTTTTGTATGAAATGTGTGACTTGATTTTATTTAAGAACAGAGGAGAGGAGCCGAGAAAAGAGAAAAGCTGGCAGACACGGAGGTTCCAACTTGAATGTCAGGTTTTGCTCTTACTAATGATCTAGGAGAGTGTGAAACACTGACCTTTGTGATCAGGTCATTGTAATGAGAAATTGAAACACGAACAAACTATCCATCTAGGAAAATGGATGTTAAACATACAAGTGTGATGGTGTAATGAGTTTGATAAGATTTATATGATCAAGTATCACCATTTTTGATGCCTTGTTGTGCCATTGCTGATTAGGTTAAGCCAACAATGGTTAGATAGTTCAGGGCTTCATCCGTCAGTAAACATACCTACTACACAATGCAGTTCTCACATAATACATGGGTTATTTTGGTTTGGAGTATGACAACTTGCAGTGGAATATTTAACACTGGAGCCTGGTCCCTGATGTGTTTGTGCTGTCTTGCCAACACCTGAGGTTATTGTAATGCAAAACATGACAACTACCATAGGAGTTGACTATAAAGCACAAACAGATCTGGGACCAGGCTAATAGTACTGAAGACTACTTCCATAGAAATTGAGAAAACATTGAGAAGTGCCTGACTACGTGTCTGCCATTCTCCTGAGGGTGGTAAAAAGGAGAGTCAGGTTGAGATCAGCAGAATGAGGGTCTGTCTGTGCTTTAGAGTGAACCGCCCAAGCGGTCAGGGAGATTTAGCAACGGCCTGTGGTAATTACAGCCCTCATCTGAGTCACTGAAACAACACCATGGTGTAAGGGCACAGCAATAAAGCACACACACACACACACACACACACACACACACACACACACACACACACACACACACACACACACACAACTTTTCATAACATCTCCTTCCACATGAGTTAAGTGTTCTGAAATTCACCAAGGTTAATCCAGCACTGCTTTGCTTTCCACTGTGGTTTCAACTACAACAATCCCAATTACTCCACAGCCTATCACCCCACCCCTTTCATTAAAGAAGTCAAGATGGCACCCAGCCCTCTCCATCCCAATCACATTTGTCTCACAGGCAAAACCATCCACCTTTAAAATACAGTACAAGACATCATAGCAAAACAAGACGGGACAGGAAACTAAATTATCTTTGTGGGGTTCTACTAGTAACATTCTGCTCTGGGAAATCTAAGTAACAAGACATCATAGCAAAAATAAGACGGGACAGGGAACTAAATTATCTTTGTGGGGTTCTACTAGTAAAATTCACATGGAAGTAGTAGAGGTCTGGGTAGGGGCAGAGAGGGAGGAGAGACCTACTTCACATGGAAGTAGTAGAGGTCTGGGGAGGGGCAGAGAGGGAGGAGAGAGACCTACTTCACATGGAAGTAGTAGAGGTCTGGGGAGGGGCAGAGAGGGAGGAGAGACCTACTTCACATGGAAGTAGTAGAGGTCTGGGGAGGGGCAGAGAGGGAGGAGAGAGACGTACTTCACATGGAAGTAGTAGAGGTCTGGGGGAGGGGCAGAGAGGGAGGAGAGACCTACTTCACATGGAAGTAGTAGAGGTCTGGGGGAGGGGCAGAGAGGGAGGAGAGAGATGTACTTCACATGGAAGTAGTAGAGGTCTGGGGGAGGGGCAGAGAGGGAGGAGAGACCTACTTCACATGGAAGTAGTAGAGGTCTGGGGAGGGGCAGAGAGGGAGGAGAGAGACCTACTTCACATGGAAGTAGTAGAGGTCTGGGGGAGGGGCAGAGAGGGAGGAGAGACCTACTTCACATGGAAGTAGTAGAGGTCTGGGGGAGGGGCAGAGAGGGAGGAGAGACCTACTTCACATGGAAGTAGTAGAGGTCTGGGGAGGGGCAGAGAGGGAGAAGAGACCTACTTCACATGGAAGTAGTAGAGGTCTGGGGAGGGGCAGAGAGGGTGGAGGGAGACCTACTTCACATGGAAGTAGTAGAGGTCTGGGGGAGGGGCAGAGAGGGAGGAGAGAGACCTACTTCACATGGAAGTAGTAGAGGTCTGGGGGAGGGGCAGAGAGGGTGGAGGGAGACCTACTTCACATGGAAGTAGTAGAGGTCTGGGGGAGGGGCAGAGAGGGAGGAGAGACCTGGGATAAGCAGGAGTACTTACTCACACAACAAAACTCAGTTCTCCAGTGCAGATCGGAAGTTGTCGCTCCCCAAAAAATGATTGGTTACTCCCTGTAAATGGGATGAAAAGACGGAGAGAGAGACTTAGTTAACCTAGAGAAGAAAGTTAGGATGTAGACAACAGTAGGAAGCTCTGCGTTGCTCTTTCCTTCTCAGTCTCCTCCACTAAATTCCTGCAGAGTGAAAGTTCAGTTCAGGTTTCAGAGTCTGAGTCAGTGAGTAACTTAGTGTGTTTTCTCCTATAAAAAGGTCCCCAGTCAACAGAAAGGGGGAGTGCTATAAACTGTTCTGGAGCCAGCCAGGCAGACCACAGGGGCTATAAGCTAGCATCTAGAGTAAAGAGGAACACAAACACACAATGTTACATCCTCATGCCTTTCCCATGATCTCAAACCACTGCTGCAGGAACACAGAGCAGGAGAAACAGGCCATTGTTGTGGTCAAAACACACAGACTGGAACATTTTGGGGAATATTCAGAGGTGGAAACTTTCAGTGGGAATTAATGGAATATATGGCAATTAACAGAAATATATGTAAATTAATATTAATACCATTTAAATGTAGATGTTTTTTGCATTGGACATATTTACCATATCATATGGAGACAGAAACAGAAACATTTTACCTTATCATAAGTAGACAGAATTGCAAACCAATAGAAGAAAAAAAAACTATTTAATTACGAATTGAACTTTAATTAAATTAGTTAGTTGACATGGGATGATTTCACTGAACATCAAAAGGGAACATTGAATGATCCATCGAATCTCCCAAAAACATTTTCGACATACATCTGGAAAAAGCTTTGGTTGTCTTCCTCTCAGGCTTCCATGTCTTCTCCCTGGACCTCCTCCATGTCCACCTCTTGAACATCAGATTCTGAGGCCTCATCTTCACTGTCACAGGATGGCTTCTTTGTCAGGCTCAAAAAAAACTCTAATTTGCCCGGATGTACACCACTTTCTCAACCCTTGTATTGGTCAGCCTGTTGCATGATTTGGTGTGTGTTCCCAAACAAGGATCAGTTGCGCTCTGAGGCAGCTGATGATGAAGACAACGGGAAAGAGCCTCAGATCCACAAAGTCCCTTCCGCCAGGTGGCTGGTTAGATATGTTGGCACGACTGCCATATAATGCATTTCCATCCCAAAGCCCTTGCTTGGAAGTGTACTTCCCCAGACTGATCCTCTTGATGGGGCTGTCCATATCGGCAGACTGTGATATGGCCATTTCTTGGAGAGACTCCTTCCCCTCTGGGAGACTGTCAAACATGATGACAACACCACCCCAACGGGTGTTGCTGGGAAGCTTCAATGTGGTGCTCTTATTCTTCTCACTTTGCTTGGTGATGTAGATTGTTGCTATATCACACTTCATATACCTAACCATTTTCTTGGCTCTCTTGTAGGGTGTATACATTGTTTTCAGTTCCATGATCTCCTTGAGGAACAGATTCAATGCATGAGCAGCACAGCCAATGGGTGTGACATGAGGGTAGGACTCCTTTAGACCAAGCAGCCTTCAAGTTTGCAGCATTGTCTGTCACCAGTGCAAATACCTTCTGTGGTCCAAGGTCATGGATGACTGCCTTCAGCTCATCTGCAATGTAAAGACCGGTGTCTCTGTTGTCCCTGGGGTCTGTGCTCTTGTAGAATACTGGTTGAGGGGTGGAGATGTAGTTAATTATTCCTTGCCCACGAACATTCGACCACCCATCAGAGATGATTGCTATACAGCTTTCTCTAGGATTTGCTTGACCTTCATTTGAACTCTCTTGAACTCTGCATCCAGCAAATGAGTAGATAAAGCATGTCTGGTTGGAGGGGTGTATGCTGGGTGAAGAACATTCAGAAATCTCTTCCAATACACATTGCCTGCGAACATCAGAGGTGAACCAGTTGCATACACAGCTCGAGCAAGACATTCATCAGCATTTCTCTGACTACGTTCCTCCATTGAGTAAAAAAAAACTTCTGATTCCAGGAGGACCATGAGCTGTTGCTGTCGATAAGGTGTCTGATTCATCATTTTTACCTCAAATAGATGTAGAGGTTGCTTGTTGTGAGCGCTGAGGGAACTTTATGCACTTGGCCAGATGATTCTGCATCTTTGTTGCATTCTTCACATGTGATTTGGCACAGTATTTGCGAATGTACACAGCTTTTCCTCCTACATTAGCTGCAGTGAAATGTCTCCACACATCAGATAGTGCCCGTGGTATTTTCCTGTAAAGATTAGAAAACAATTAGTAAAAAAATAAAATACAATTCCATGTACATATACATAGCTAAGCAGTTAGATTAAACAACTCCTTTGTAAGATAAATGTTTTAAAATGAAACATGTATGGAAACAGGTGAATTAACACACCTCAGTTAGCAGACTCAATATATAAAATATATTCACCACACCCAGTATTGTAATCAAAACTTAACAGAAAGCATGTAGTTCTTGGCTCAGACAGTCTAGTAGTGTGGGCTCAATAGCATCTCATTAGTGTGCAAGATCTTGAGATTCAGCTGTACATGTGATGGAAGAGTGCACTACACATGTGATGGCACTGTGCATGCAGAGGGTAGCAATTCCATTGAATTGGGGATAGTTTAAACAAAATATGCCACAAGACCTAGAATTGCCTTTTGCACACACGTGCAGAAGCACGGACAGACACACAGGCACACAGACACACGCAAAAAGGAAGAACAGGCCCTACCCACCCAGACCTGCCAGTGAGGTCTCAGGGATCAGTCGGGGCAAGCCCCAACCCATTGTTCCCTTCCCCTTTAAAGTGTACCTTCAAAAAGAACACTCTATGCAAGAATAGCACAATTGACAGAGGGGCCAAATATAAGGGCGACACACGCTGTTATTTTCAGATTGTGTCCAGTTACGCACCCAAATCACCTCCCTGGAAAACCGAGTTCTAGTCCTGGGACTAAACACCTCCCTCTGCAACTGGATCCTGGACTTCCTGCTTGCCATCCAGGACCTCTACACCAGGTGGTGTCAGAGGAAGGCCCTAAAATTTTACAAAGACCCCATCCACCCCAGTCATAGACTGTTCTCTCTACTACCGCATGGCAAGCGGTACTGGAGTGCCAAGTCTAGGAAAAAATGGGTTTTCAAAAGTTTCTACCCCAAGCCATAAGACTCATGAACAAGTCATCAAACAGATACCCAGACTATTTGCATTGTGTGCTCCCCCCAACCCCTCTTTTACACTGCTGCTACTCTCTGTTTATCTTATATGCATAGTCACTTTAACTATACATTCATGTACATACTACCTAAATGGCCCGACACTTTAACGATACCTACATGTACATACTACCTCAATAAGCCTGACTAACAGGTGTCTGTATATAGCCTTGCTACTCTTTTTTCAAATGTCTTTTTACTGTTGTTTTATTTCTTTACTTAACTACACTTTTTTTTCCCGCACCATTGGTTAGAGCCTGTAAGTAAGCATTTCACTGTAAGGTCTACTACACCTGTTGTATTCGGCGCACGTGACAAATAAACTTTGATTTGATTTAAACTTTGATTTGAAATCCCGAAACTATCATTTCGAAAACAAAATGTTTATTCTTTCAGTGAAATATGGAACCGTTACGTATTGTATCGAACAGGTGGCATCCCTAAGTCTAAATATTGCTGTTACAATCTTCAATGTTATGTCATAATTATGTAACATTCTGGGCAAGAAACAGCACCTTTTTTTTGTCTGATGGGTGACCATATTATCACTAGTGAATGATGCCCACATGTGCAGTAAGGCAAGAAACAGCACCTTTTTCACAGTCACACACATGTAGCCTTACCCATAGGCCTATGTGTTATAAGGTTTGTGTCAAAAATAAAGTGGCCAAATAACTCCAAACATAGCCTATAGGCTTAGGACCTATAGGAACACAGTTAGAGAGCACATAGCCTACAGAGCCTAGTGTAACGTGTTCTTATAAGCCCAGTCATTGGGCAAGCGCATGTGAAAACAGAGTTTTGACTGGCCACTATTTAAAAGAGGATCCCAGCTTTTTCGTGCTGTTATTTTTATTGCTCAATTCTTAAAATTAAGACATTAAACTGCTGTACAACCTGGCATGCAAAAGTGGCCCGTGAGTTTCAAGTTTGGGGAAGCAAATTTTCCCCATACAAATGCACCCTTTGAAATAAAGCATTCCATGCTTCCTTGCATTTGCAGACTTGTGTAAGATAGCCTACTATTCGTAATGTGATGAGTAGATTGGATAGTCATAATTTAGGATAATAATATAACTCAATCACTGCTCTCCAAAAAAAAGACAGAGTAGGTCTAGACTATATCAGATAATAATGTTTCTTCTTTCGTTGCATGGGGAAAATGCAGCCTTTTATAAACACATTTCATGCGATTCTACTACACTTTATATGACTGGTGACATAATCAGAATCTTTTGACAAATTACAGGGTCTTACTCTGCAGACAAACAGACCAATAAAAACGACCTTGTCCATATAATAGGCCTACGAGAAGGGGAGATACAGAAAATGACATTCATCTAAACAGGAGGAAACAGACTTTTATGTAGCACTGACCCAACAACGATAGTGAAAATGTGCAGTGTGCACTGGTGCCAATAAAATAGGCTATACTGTTGTTCGCTCAATTAAATTGAGAACTTGGATAAACTAAAAGACGATGTCTTTTCATTATCTTCTCTACAGAAACAAGCATTTGCTTTCCTAACGTTTTTCCTGCGATGCTTGATATGCTGCCTATGCTTGCATATTAAAAACAACCGTATGTAAGCTCCATTCACTATTCGAGTGCAGGCAATGGATTACTTTTTTTTGTGTGTGCCATTCTAAATAGAAGATAATTCCACCCATAGGCTATATGTAAAGACCAGATTAAATTAAGAATAGTCTGATGGGTGAAAATATTGTAAAGTGCTTGTCCAATAGTGAATAAGAGACTGATGAAGTGTGTGCAGCTTGCGTAAAAAAAAAGCAGAGCTCATGCCTTTAATGCTTTTTTCAAATCATCATTAGAGTTGCATCATGCAGCCTTAGAATGTAATAAAAATCTAAACATACAGCCCAACGTTTGTATCACAACTAAAGTTACATAAATAACTCTAAATGAAGCATATAGGAGGAGCTGTTTCTTTGTTAAGTGCTCAACTCACAATAGCTGCATGTGCCTTCTCCCTCGGAAATAGATTGGAGAAAATATTATTTTGATTTTATTCAGCTATGTTCAATTATATTCTTCATATTATAAAATAATGCCACGAAATTCTAAGCAAATCTTGCCTGCTAAATGAACTACCGTGGCAAGAAAACGTATGTGAACCCTTTGGAATTACCTGGATTTCTGCATAAATTGGTTATCAAATTTGATCTGATCTAAGTCACAACAATAGACAAACATAGTGTACTTAAACTAATTACACACAAAGTATTTATTTAACTAGGCAAGTCAGTTAAGAACAAATTCTTATTTTCAATGACGGCCTAGGAAAAGTGGGTTAACTGCCTGTTCAGGGGCAGAACGACAGATATGTCACAGAATACAAGATCACAGCGCAGAATATATCATATAAATACATAATCTTGCAAAATGTCTTGATAAACTTGGGAATTCATTTTTCCGTCGATGATAGCAAGCTGTCCAGGCCCTGAGGCAGCAAAGCAGCCCCAAACCATGATGCTCCCTTCACCGTACTTTACAGCTGGGATGAGGTTTTGATGTTGGTGTGCTGTGCCTTTTTTTCTCTATACATAGTGTTGTGTGTTCCTTCCAAACTACTCAACTGTAGTTTCATCTGTTCATAGAATATTTTGCCAGTAGCGCTGTGGAACATCCAGCTGCACTTTTGCAAACTTCAGATGTGCAGATATGTTTTTTTTTTGACAGCAGTGGCCTTTTCCGTGGTGTCCTCCCATGAACACCATTATTGTTTAGTGTTTTAAGTATTGTAGACTCGTCAACAGGGATGTTAGCATGTTCCAGAGATTTCACTCTAGGATTCTTCTTAACCTCATTGAGCATTCTGCGCTGTGATCTTGCAGTCATCTTTGCAGGACAGCCACTCATAGGGAGAGTAGCAACAGTGCTGAACTTTCTCCATTTATAGACAATTTGTCTTAACATGGACTGGTGAACATCAAGGCTTTTAGAGTTACATGAAGCTGGAAAGGGTTACAAAGTAAGTCAACAATTCTTAATCTTAGGTCTTCTGAGATCTCTTTTATCCGAGGCATGGTTCACATCAGGCAATGCTTCTTGTGAATAGCAAACTCAAATTTTGTATGTGTTTTTGTATAGGGCAAGGCAGCTCTAACCAACATCTCCAATCTGATCTCATTGATTGGACTCCAGGTTAGCTGACTCCTGACTCCAATCAGCTTTGAGAAGTCATTAACCCTAGGGGTTCACATACTTTTCCCTCCCTGCACTGTGAATGTTTACACGGTGTGTTCAATAAAGACATGAAAACATATAATTGTTTGTGCGCTATTAGTTTAAGCAGAACTGTGTTTTGTCTATTTTTGTGACCTAGATCAAGAGCAGATCAAATTTTATGACCAATATATGCAGAAATCCAGCTATTTCACATACTTTTATTGTCACTGTAGTTAAACCCACAGCTATATGGCATAGCCAGACAACTCAGAATATGCTATTCTGTTCTTCTTGAAATAAGCTACTTTCTTCATATCATGTTTCTTTAGACTGGTCTAAAATGAATAATGGATTTAATGTGATGGTGGAGACTATATTAAATAGATTTATTAGACTTTAAAAAAAGTATATTTTCCAAAGTTCCACATCAGTAGTTTGTAGGTTATGCCCGGAGATGCTAAAAGGTGTTTATGTTAATTAACGGTCAATTACCCTGAGACCGGCAGTTATTTGTATGACAATCTCCGGCTGACAAAATGTCATGACCACCACAGCCCAACACACACACACACAGACACATTTACGTATCAACAGTGCCCACTGCATATTGAAAGGTAAATGGGCTAAGAAGTGTGTGTGTGTGTGTTTGTGTAATCTCTCACAGTCCCAGACCAAGCTCTTATGTAAGGTGTAACAACCCCCCCCCAGCCTCTAATATAGTACTTTTCCTCCACCCAAATGAACGCCCAGCCTGCCCTGCCCTCCTCCTCCATTGAACCTGCCGTGTCGGATTAGCTGTAATCCCAAACATACCGCTGCTCTCACCAAACTGGACTGGGGGAAAAATGAACTATGACTGGAGTAAAGAGTTATAGAAGAAAATGCTTCCTCAGTCTCGGATATGGGTCCCTTCTTTCAAAGGGTTGATGTTATTTGGGCTGTTTCTGGAAATGGCCGGTGGTGGTCAAGAGAGACGTTTTGATTTGAAGTGCTTTCAAAACGTTCTTGAAACCACTGCGCTCAGAATTGGTCTGTTGACACTTGCCTAACAGATGAAACATTTGCCTTTTGCCTGTTGCCTCAAATAAAATAAAAAAGTGTTTTTTGAGGGCCAACCTAATACTTAAATGTTTTATTTGAAGTGCTGCCACTTCCACATCAGAGAAGTATGTGACTGAATGCCTAAAATGGCAGTATTACCAGTGTCTTATAAAAATAGAAGGAGAAACCTGGCTTGCTCACACTGCAGTCCTTGAGCCTGTTCCTATAAACTTCTACATCACAAGAGCAGTACGTGAACTTCAAATTACTTTGGTCTGTGGCTCGCCATGTCATCGGTGAGTCAGAAGTGCAAAATGAAAAAATATGTTTACATACACTTAGGTTGGAGTCATTAAACTCATTGTTCAACCACTCCACAAATTTCTTGTTCACAAACTATAGTTTTGGCAGGTTGGTTAGGACATTTTTCCAACAATTGTTTACAGAAAGATTATTTCACTGTATCACAATTCCAGTGGGTCAGAAATGTACATACACTAAGTTGACTGTGCCTTTAAACACCTTGGAAAATTCCAGAAAATGATGTTATGGCTTTAGAAGCTTCTGATAGGCTAATTGACATAATTTGAGTCAATTCGAGGTGTACCTGTGGATGTATTTCAAGGCCTACCTTCAAACTCAGTGCCTCTTTGCTGGACATCATGGAGAAATCAAAAGAAATCATCCAAGACCTTGTAGACTTCCACAAGTCTGGTTCATCCTTGGTATCTGTACAAAAAATAGTATTGTCATGACGGCCTGGGGGATAGGTTTATGACAGTCATAAATACCCCTTCCCCCCTTTTTCCTCTCTCTATCTACTGAGGTTACATTTGCAACACCCTTGGTTAACATCGAGATTCTGGGAACATCAGTAGGTGGGGGGGGGGGGGGGAATTAACTATATTCTGGTAATCCGAGCAATTGAACATATGCGGTGGTACTTAATGAATATGATGTCAGTTTGGTTGTCATCTGAGGCATTCTCAATGATAAGATGACAAACTCTACAGTGGAAAGTCTACACCTCAGAGTTATCGGATTCACATGGAATTCTTGTTCAATTTAAATGTTTGAATATGAAATTATTTGTGATGGGATGAAATGTGATTTTAGCTTCTAAAATGTGAGATGTGGGATTTCATAAGATAGGGCTGCTCACTCAGTGGCCAGCCCATGTGAAGAGACAGAGGTTGTAAACTATGAAACACACCCCTTTTCTCCCTTCTTATATAAAGCCTTGACGACAATAGAACTTCCTGTTCCGATGATGTGAGGACAACGGTCCTATGTCAGAATGGTTCAGATAATAACTACAGAACGAAGCCAACATCAGTGTGAGCTTTGGTTGCGAATGGTAATGAACTTTGAACTCTTATTCACAGCAGAAGTGATACCTCTTAGCCATTGAGTTAGCAACACCTGCTGCAAACGAGGGTTAGGAAGGAACAGACAAGAGTATCACGTCTATCACACAATGACGTTACTACAACTTATCCAATTGACCATCAGAGACATTCTTCAAAGGACAGAGGACTCGGTTTGGCAACACGGTCTTCCATCTACCACCAACCTACTGAAGCGCAGCTCAGAGTAAATATTTATTGCATTTTCCTTTTCCAAATGGGCAGTAATTTAGAATGCATAAGATACAGAGCAGTCTTCCCACTCTTTCACACAAACCCAGTCCTTTTCCTTTGTGTAACAAGCTAGGGACATTTTCCTTTATGACGCAATTTGTAATCAAGTTATGATTAATTGTGTGTATGTGTAATTCTGTGTGATTAGTTAGGTATTTAGTAAATAAATAATTAAACCCAATTTTGTATTGCTGATTCAAATTGTTATCCAGGGTTTGTGCAGATAAAATAATTTACAACTTTCAGATGAGACTGAATTAAGAGGACAATTGATATTGACTGCTATTGATGTAAAATATTACTAGGGCTTTAAGAGTTTATTCGGAAGATAACAGCTCTACAGCCCGACTCTCTAGTTAATTACATTTACATGATTAGCTCAATCAGGTGATATTAGTTACGGAGAAATGATTTTATAGAATAGCATGTCATATCACTTAATCCGGCATAGCCAAAGACACGACAGTATGCAAGTAGAAACACCATGGGACCACGCAACCTCATACCGCTCAAGAAGAAGACGCGTTCTGTTCTGTCTCCTAGAGATGAACGTACTATGGTGCGAAAAGTGCAAATCAATCTCAGAATAACAGCAAAGGACCTTGTGAAGATGCTGGAGGAAACAGGTACAAAAGTATCTATATCCACAGTAGAACGAGTCCTATATCGACATAACCCAAAAGGCCGCTCAGCAAGGAAGAAGCCACTGCTCCAAAACCGCCATAAAAAAGCCAGACTATGGTTTGCAACTGCACATGGGGACAAAGATCATACTTTTGGAGAAATGTCCTCTGGTTTGATGAAATAAAAATATAACTATTTGGCCATAATGACCATTGTTATGTTTGGAGGAAAAAGGGGGGGGCTTGCAAGCCTAAGAACACCATCCCAACCGTGAACCACAGGGGTGGCAGCATCATGTTGTGGGGGTGCTTTGCTGCGGGAGGGACTGGTGCACTTCATAAAAATAGATGGCTTCATGAGGGGGGGAAATTATGTGGATATATTGAAGCAACATCCCAAGATATCAGTCAGGAAGTTAAAGCTTGGTCGCAAATGTGTCTTCCAAATGGACAATGACCCCAAGCATACTTACAAAGTTGTGGCAAAATGGCTTAAGGTCAACAAAGTCAAGGTATTGGAGTGGCCATCACAAAGCCCTGATGTCAATCACATAGAAAATATGTGGGCAGATCTGAAAAAGCATGTGCGAGCAAGGAGGCCTACAAACCTGACTTGGTTACAACAGCTCTGTCGGGAGGAATTGGCCAAAATTCACCCAACTTATTGTGGGAAGCTTGTGGAAGGCTATCCGAAGCGTTTGACCCAAGTTAAACCATTTAAATGCAATGCTACTGTCGTGTCTTTGGCAGCATTAAACTATAGATGAAACTTTATCAACAATTCTCGGTAATTATTATTACGTGATTAAACTGATTAATCATGTAACTGTAAGTTAGAACTTTCCTAATATAACTTTCAGATATTTTAGTATCTGATCACTTAGTCTTCTGATTAATTAATGATTATTTACCTCACTTTAGTCTCATTCCAAACGTTGTAAATTGTTGGTTATCTGCAAGAACCCAGTCTTCACTATGAGTCATCCATACATCAATTGTCTTAACATTTACTTACTAACTAAGTAATTCACAGAAATGCATCACACAAACAAACAAATTAGATATGTTTACAAAGAAATGGTAGGGGGATGTGCCCTAGTGGGCTAAACCGGCATCGCAACTTGTTAGACAGAGTGATAATTATAACAATTGGTAATCCTTTGCACATGAACGCTCACTCATTTGGGAATAATTGCAATCAATATATATATTTACGCTCATTGTTTCGTCGGGATCTCTGTTGAGAAGTTGGTTTCTGTTGACAAGTCTGTTTCTCTCTCTCTCTCTCTCCTCCCGTGGTTAGAATGGATAGTTTAGAATGACATTCATTCATCGTCGTTATAGAATCGATGTTTCGGCGGTTGTCGGTCATCGCGTTCAATGATACCAAATTCCTAGCTGCAGACTAGTAATTGATATCAAAGACTTGTTCTTATTCTGTCGATATCGATAGTCTAAGAGTTTAACCACGTGGTATGGTTAAAAGATTCAGCCATCAACTCAAACCTTATCTTATACTCAGGATTATGGCCTCTACTCAAACCTTGGCCCTCTCGTGGTAAGCTGGTGTGCAACCTTTAGCCATCTCGTAATTGAGGTAAGCTCGGTCTCTTCTCAAACTTTGGCCCTCTCGTTATCGAGGTAAGCTGGTCTGGTGATAGACTTTATTCGGAAGAGCAGAAAAGGGCCTGACCCAGGACGCAAGACCATAACTGTGCTCATGGGCGGTCCTCTGATTTAGTTAAACTCAAAAGGGAATTGGAGTTTCCTTCATTAAACTGTCCAAAATCACATTACACAATTTCACAAACAGTATCATTCTCACTCATTCCTCTCATACAACAATTAGATGTAAGCCTCATATCTGAGGCTATTGTTTAAACAGCGTTATGGTAATGTGGCCGTATTGTCTCCCATGAGTTTCACAAAATTGTACCAAAAGGACCAGTTCGTAGCTGGATTCTTCACCGATCTTTTATACCTTCTCCAGAACATAAATGTTGTTCGGACCTCAAGTTCTGTGAGGTGGAAGATATTCCTTTGTTCTCTCTATGAAAACTCACTCTCTCTCTATACTGTGGCCATGAGGAGATAATATTCTCCAGGAATTTACGACCTCTCTGACCACAGCAGCCTGGTTGTAGGAGACAGAGAGAGGGGAATGGTCTTTCCACTGGGATTCTCTGCCTCTAACCCTGTTACAGGGGCTGAGTCACTGGCTTACTGGGGCTCTCTCATGCCGTCCCTGGGGGGGGTGCGTCACCTGAGTGGGTTGATTCACTGTTGTGGCCAGCCTGTCTGGGTTGGCGCCCCCCCCTTGGGTTGTGCCGTGGCGGAGATCTTTGTGGGCTATACTCAGCCTTGTCTCAGGATGGTAAGTTGGTGGTTGAAGATATCCCTCTAGTGGTGTGGGGGCTGTGCTTTGGCAAAGTGGGTGGGGTTATATCCTTCCTGTTTGGCCCTGTCCGGGGGTGTCCTCGGATGGGGCCACAGTGTCTCCTGACCCCTCCTGTCTCAGCCTCCAGTATTTATGCTGCAGTAGTTTGTGTCGGGGGGCTGGGGTCAGTTTGTTATATCTGGAGTACTTCTCCTGTCCTATTCGGTGTCCTGTGTGAATCTAAGTGTGCGTTCTCTAATTCTCTCTTTCTTTCTCTCTCTCGGAGGACCTGAGCCCTAGGACCATGCCCCAGGCCTACCTGACATGATGACTCCTTGCTGTCCCCAGTCCACCTGGCCATGCTGCTGCTCCAGTTTCAACTGGCCTGGGCCCTAGGACCATGTCCCAGGACTACCTGACATGATGACTCCTTGCTGTCCCCAGTCCACCTGGCCATGCTGCTGCTCCAGTTTCAACTGTTCTGCCTTACTATTATTCGACCATGCTGGTAATTTATGGACATTTGAACATCTTGGCCATGTTCTGTTATAATCTCCACCCGGCACAGCCAGAAGAGGACTGGCCACCCCACATATGCTCTCTCTAATTCTCTCTTTCTTTCTCTCTCTCGGAGGACCTGAGCCCTAGGACCGTGCCCCAGGACTACCTGACATGATGACTCCTTGCTGTCCCCAGTCCACCTGACTGTGCTGCTGCTCCAGTTTCAACTGTTCTGCCTTATTATTATTCGACCATGCTGGTCATTTATGAACATTTGAACATCTTGGCCATGTTCTGTTATAATCTCTACCCGGCACAGCCAGAAGAGGACTGGCCACCCCACATAGCCTGGTTCCTCTCTAGGTTTCTTCCTAGGTTTTGGCCTTTCTAGGGAGTTTTTCCTAGCCACCGTGCTTTTACACCTGCATTGCTTGCTGTTTGGGGTTTTAGGCTGGGTTTCTGTACAGCACTTTGATATCAGCTGATGTACGAAGGGCTATATAAATACATTTGATTTGAATGGTGCTCGCTGTACCCAAAGAGGGCAATGTCATGACATACGATCTTGTTTGTCCTGCAAGTTACAAATCAACATAAAATCATGACCACGTGATGTCCTGTTTCTAGATCATCGTTGCAGTCCCCTCTGGTGGTTGAACTTGGTAGGCTTCTCTGAAAGAGGAGCAGTCCACCACAAGGATGGGCAGTTGATGTCCGGTTGGTGATCGCCGATGCGATCTAGTGGTTTACCTTGGTAGGTTCCCTAGAAGCTGCAAAGTACCCAAGGAAGGGCCAGGGGATGTCCTGGTTGGGGATCGCATTTGGCATGCCGCCACATGAATGGGCCGTGGGTGTCCGGATTTGGGATCACCGTTCCAGACCCGTCGTCTGGTCGTCATCCAGACTGGAAGATCTGGGCAGTAACTTAGGCAGATGTTAACAACGCACACACACACATGAAATATATATAATTACATTAATTTCCCAATGAGCGGCGTTGTGGCACTAGGTGATGATGTATGGGGACTTTGTTTATGGCTCTATCACTTCCTAAGTGTCAAAGGAACTGATCCGTAAAGGAATGAAAGCATAAACAAAAGATATACATATATAGTTCTCACACAAAAACAATCTAATTGGACTGTATTCTATATATGTCCAATGTTCTGGCAAAATGACTATCATGGCATTTTCTCTAATGCCATATCTAGGGTTTTCCTACTTGGTGTGTTGCTTAGGCACTACCCTAAGTTGATAACTATATGATAAGTCTACAGCTGTAAGGCACTTATTTTGGGCAGTCCACAGGGATGACCTATGGAGTTCCGGGAAGAAAACTGGTGAGTGCTGTAGAGGCCTAGAAGTAAATGTTCAACTTTACTAAGGCTGGTATTTTGCTTGGACCCTTAAGTGATCCTAGCATAAATCCTAATTGGATGTTCCGTTTTGCATGTGCGTTTATGCTTAGACAAGCGCGCATGTCAAGGGAAGAAAACCAAGTATCCTGGCAGATTACAACTAGTTCAGAACGAGTCTGACGTAGTCAGGTAATTTTCCGGTCAATGCCTGGAGGTCAGTCAGAATTGGTGTTGAGGGAGTCTGTAGTAGTTTTTACTACAAGTCACTGTGTCTTCCACTATTGTAGTGGCGATTGGTATGAAGTCTATTTCATAGCTATGTTATCCACGGAGGAGCTAACCTCACGACGGAAGTACTCTTTAAGTATTGGACCAGTCGTACGTGGTGTGATCATGGTTAATTACTTCTTATAATTTCCTCCTGAATGGAGGATTCTATTTATTAGCGGCATGTGTGTTAACCATTGGAAGAGTGCACTGGATATTCCCTTCCGTGTGTTGCACTCTGAGTGACTCCTATGTGGTTGTTGTCAAGGGTAATTTGATTGGTTAGGTCTCTAACCTTCTTACTGATTGTAGCTGGACTGACTGTTGCTGGTATTGGTACTCAAGGGGACCAGTTATCCTACCAATTTATTCTGAAATAGTATACCACCGTGATTGGAGCATTTTTGTAGTTTTATTGTAGTTGAACCTACACATGGCAAGGAATGATTATTGTTGTCATTTGTTTTGGAGGTGGACAAGTCCACTGGACTTCCTTTACGACCAGTGTGGTACACCTCAGTACTATCTTAGATGTGTTCTAAGATAATCCCCGTTTAGGGGCCTGTCTGCTCCTCACTGTTCTCATAGGGGAGTTTACAACTAGATTTGATTTATGCTCTGGCGGCCTCGTACGATGTTGTCCATAGTCTCGACCCCACCCCACCGGCCTCGATGAGGCTCATCATGGGTCTGGGCTACTATACCCCCCTTTGTGTCTCGGGACCCCCCCACCAGCGGGTGGTGTTGGTATCTGAGGCGCAAACGAAAAGGTCGGACCCTATGTACGAGTTGTCGGTGGCCGCGTTGTTATGAGAATGGCTGTAACCTTTCAACCAAATCTCCTGGTGTTTGTGCTTCAAAACAGTCAGTGGCGGTCGAGGCATGTCAGTCACCACCGCGTCCGCGTGTGGCAACCTCTTCAGTACCTGCGAACTGAGACGAGGATATCGGTCTGTGATATCGCGAAGTGTTTCACCAGTGGGAGTCATTGGGTCAGTTGCTGGACTGACGCCATTAGTGTCATTGTAAGGGGTGACAGTCCCCAACAAAGCGGAAGGTGTATCATCGGAAGCAGAGTATACTCTGCGCATCAATGGGTGCAGGAACGTAGCGAACAGGTCGATGGTAGCGGTAGTCAAGTTGATGGCGACGTACTTTACAGTTATTTCGACCGCAGAGGTTATTGGAATCATGGTTTCGTGGTAGAAACTGTTGTTGCGCATCATCTCTCAACGCTCCAATACCTGATAATGCACCCTCTAACTGGAGTGAGTGCTCCTGGTCAAACTTCAAAACCAAGTGGTCAGGGTGTCACGTGGTCCGGGTGTCAGATCCTGTTTATGTCTCTATTTTGGTTTGGTCAGGGTGTGAGTTGGGGTGGGTATTCTATATTCTATTATTTTTATTTCTATATTTTGGCAGGGTAGGGTTCTCAATCAGGGACAGCTGTCTACTGTTGTCTCTGATTGAGAACCATACTTAGGTAGCCCTTTTTTCCACCTGTCTTTGTGGGAAGTTGACTTTGTTTAGGCCACATAGCCTTTAGCTTCACGGTTTGTTTTGTAGTGTTTATTGTTTTTGTCGGCTTCATATAAATAAAGAATATGTACGCTCACAACGCTGCACCTTGGTCCTCCTCCTTCAACAGCCGTGACACAGGGCTCTTAGCGTTGTGAACTTTTGATGCCTCAAAAGCTGTGCTTGCAAGCTCTCTGAGTTGTGAAATAGGCAAGCCAAAGTGGGCGGCAGGGCCCAAGTAGGTAATGAAGGTGGGATACATGTTCGACAAAACATTTGTTTAAATGGTAACAGGTCTTCCATTCCTGTTTCAGTGAGTAGGCCAAAGTAAGCTGAACGAAGCCTCGTTCCGAGCTTGTTTGACGGTGTTAGCCAGTGAGCTATCGTGTTTGCGAGTCGCAGAACCACTGAATTCTGATTTCAAAGCTGTGGCAAGTTTAGCGTAGTCATTTAGCACGTGTTGCTGTTGTAGACGAATTAACCTTGTCACGTGTCTATTCGACGTTCGCTTCAACAGGTAAACCCTGTCAGAACCCGTAGCATTCGGGTAGCCATCCAACGCGTCCTCTATGTCAGCTAGGAACGTCTCAGTATCGTTTGGCTGACCTGGAAAGGGGTCAAAGGTGGGGAAATTCTTGACGAGTTTGTCAAGGTATTCCGCGCCAAGCAGGCGGAGAGGGTTGGCTTCATCCTGTGTAGAGATTGGGGCCGAAAGGCCAAGAGGAGAAGCCAAGTCTTGTTGTTGTTGGCCAAGAGGTGGCATATTACTCAGTGCCGAATGGCCAAGAGGAAAAGACTGAGGGACACATGAGGGAGGCAAGGTCTGAAACCTATCATCTTTACTCCTGTGAGTACAGGGCTCCGGTTGCTTGGATGGGTAGTCGCGCTGTAGAGTGTGACCATTCTGGATTTACTCCAGATGGTACCTAAGGGTGGTATTCTGCTGCATTGCAGAGTCCACTTGAGCGCTTAGAGTACTGATATTGGACACATGAGTGTCACACTTGCTCCTTTCGGTCTCAAACGTATCTGTCATGGTTTGCAGACAGAGGTTTTGAGTACGGAGCGAGAGATTCAGTGATGAGATTTCCTCCGCTTGCTTAGAAATCGATATTTCCATCTTCATCACCTGAGTTCTCATCATTCATTTGATCAGCGACTTCAGTGAGTTCTGCTGATTTGTCATCCAACTTTGTCATTGTGTTCATTAACTGATCGTCTTTGGTCTGCAGCGTTTTGAGTAGAACCGTGTTACTTTGAGTAACGTTCAACAAAACAGCATGCATGTTATCAAGTTGAGCGCTCCTGTTTGTAGATAACTCTTCAGATTTATCTAGTTTGGCGTGGACATCATCAAGTTGTTCCTGTAGCATATTATTTTGTTCCTGTAGAAGACGATTTTGTTGAAGAGCTTGTGCTTGTTCAGACGTCCCTTGTCCTCGTCGTGTCCCATGACACTCATAGGACTTCATTTTACACAATACATGTATGTTTTGTTCAATGATCTCATTTTACATTGGCGCTTTTACGTTCAGTAGTTCCAAAACATCCAATGATTTTTTGCAGAGAGCCACATCAATTTACAGAAATACTCATAATAAACATTGCTAAAAGATACAAGTGTTATGCATGGAATTTTAGATCCACTTCTCCTTAATGCAACCGCTGTGTCTGTAACGGCGTTCGTCTGTTGTGGAAAGAGAGTCGGACCGAAATGCAGCGTGGTGGTTACTCATGATATTTAATAAAGGAAAAATGAATGATACATGAAATAACTGTGAAATAAAAAACAACAAAAGGAATGTGAAACTTATTACAGCCTATCTGGTGAATACACAAAGACAGGAACAATCACCCACCAAATACAAAGCGAAACTGAGGCTACCTAAATACGGTTCCCAATCAGAGACAACGAGAATCACCTGACTCCGATTGAGAATCGCCTCAGGCAGCCAAGCCTATACAACACCCCTAATCAGCCGCGATCCCAAAACTACAAACCCCAATACGGAAACCAACATATAAACCCATGTCACACCCTGGCCTACCCAAACATATAACAAAAACACAAAATACAATGACCAAGGCGTGACAGTGTCAGATTTCAAAAAGCTTTACGGAAAAAGCACACCATGCAATAATCTGAGTACAGCGCTCAGACAACAAAACAAGCCATACAGATATTCCGCCATGTTGTGGAGTCAACAAAGTCAGAAATAGCATTATAAATATTCACTTACCTTTGATGGTCTTTATCAGAATGCACTCCCAGGAATCCCAGTTCCACAATAAATGTTTGATTTGTTCGATAAAGTCCATCATTTATGTCCAAATACCTCCTTTTTGTTTGCGCATTTAGCCCAGTAATCCAAATTTTCGGCACGAGCAGACGAAAAGTCAAAAAGTTCCGTTACAGTCTGTAGAAACATGTCAAACAATGTATAGAATCAATCTTTAGGATGTTTTTATCATATATCTTAAATCCGGAGAATTCCTTTGTCTAGAGAAATGCATTGGAACGCAAGCTAACTCTCACGTGAACGCGCGTGGTCAGCTCATGACTCTCTGACAGACCTCTGACTCATTCAGCTCCCATTCCCCCTACTTCACAGTAGAAGCATCAAACAAGGTTCTAAATACTGTTGACATCTAGTGGAAGCCTTAGGAAGTGTAATATGACCCCATAGACACTGTATTTTTGATAGGCAAAGAGTTGAAAAACTACGAACCTCAGGATTTCCCACTTCCTGGTTGGATTTTTCTCAGGTCTGCCATATGAGTTCTGTTACACTCACAGACATAATTCAAACAGTTTTAGAAACATCAGAGTGTTTTACTAATAATATGCATATATTAGCAACTGGGCCTGAGTAGCACCTTATTGGGCACCTTATTCATCCAAGCTACTCAATACTGCCCCCAGTCCCAAAGAAGTTTGTGGAGTGGTTGTGGAGTGGTTGAAATTTGTGGAGTGGTTGAAAAACATGTTTTAATGACTCCAACCTAAGTGTATGTAAACTTCCGACTTCAACTTTAGGAGGGCCAAGCAGAGGAAGCAGCTCTTTCAGTAGTTTAGTTGGAATGGGGTCCAGTATGCAGCTTGAAGGTTAATATGCCATGACTATTTTCATCAATGTGTCAAGTGATATAGTTTAAAATAAAACTTGTGTGTCTCCCTTGATCCTAGGTCCTGGCAGTGTTGTGCAGACTCAGGACAACTGAGCTTAGGAGAAATACTGAGATTTAAAGACGAGTCCGTAATTTGCTTTCTAGTGATCCTTATATTTTTGTCAAAGAAGTTCATGAATTTATCCCTGCTGAAGTGAAAGCCATCCTCTTTTGGGGAATGCTTTTTAGGTGGCTTTGCGAAAGTATCAAAAATACATTTGGGATTGTTCTTATTCTCCTCAATTAAGTTTGGAAAATAGGATGATCGAGCAGCAGTGAGGTCTCTTTGATATTGTACGATACTGTCTTTCCAAGCTAGTCGGAAGACTTCCAGTTTGGTGGAGCGTCATATCCATTCCAATTTTCTGGAAGCTTGCTTCAGGGCTCGGCTATTTTCTGTATACCAGGAAGATAGTTTGTTAAGACAAATGTTTTTGTTTTTTAGGGGTGCGACTGCATCCAGGGTATTACGCAAGGTTACATTTAGTTCCTCAGTTTGGTGGTTAACCGATTTCTGTACTCAGACATCCATGGGTAGGTGGAGGGAGTCTGGAAGGGCATCTAGGAATCTTTGAGTTGTCCGGGAATTTATAGCACAGCTTTTTAGGATCCTTGGTTGGGGACAAAACCCACTGGACTTTTCCATGTGAATATTAAAGTCACCAAAAATTTGAAGAATATTATCTGCCATGACTAAAGTCCGATAGGAATTCAGGGAACTCAGTGAGGAACGCTGTATATGGCCCAAGAGGCCTATAAACAGTAGCTATAAAAAAGTGATTGAGTAGGCCGCATAGATTTCATGAAAATCACGACAAAAACACAGTCATTTTGTTTTTGTAAATTGAAATTTGCTATCGGAAAGTTTAGCAACACCTCCGCCTAGTCAATGAACAGCATTTTCACGTAAGTATTCCTCTTAACTAGGTGGGTGAGGACAGCGTGGAGCGCAATTGAGATTGCGTCGTCTACGGATCTGTTGGGGCTGTATGCAAATTGGAATGAGTCTAGGGTGTCTGGGATGATGGAGTTGATGTGTGCCATAACTAGCCTTTCAAAGCACCTCACCTCAGGATTGCAAATGCAAGTGCTACAAGGTGGTAGTCGTTTTAAAACATGTCGTTCTTGGGAACAGGAATGATGGTAGTCATTTTAAAACATGTGTGCATTAGACTGGGATATGGAAAATGACAGTGAATATGCCTGCCAGTTGATCTGTGCATGCTCTGGGAACGTGCCATGGAATTACCTTCCAGAGTGAGTGTTGACCGTTGAGAGTGTTGACCTAATTAAAGACCATACTGTTTTTGATCATCGCTTGTACTTGGAACCTGCAGATCCCTGAAAATATTCAAAGTGATGGAGTGAGCATCTCTAGGCAGGATTTGCACACACATACACACATGAAAAGAAAGCGTACACAGAGAAGAGACAGAAGAGAACATTGAATCATCCTCTTCGTACAAAAAGGACCACCTTGATTAGTTTGACAGTAATGATGAACCAATACATGACGTCAGTGAAAGGGTTCCAATCTACACACATTAAAGTAAGCATGGATGGCACTTAATGGATTGCACACACAGAGTGTATATGTGACCCGATTCAGGGAACTAGGCGTATGTCGCAAGTCACGACTTCACAAGAGAGCCATTTGAATGTAAAACATTTTTGATCAAAATGCGTATTTTGACCGAAATGTCTTCTGGAACATGTAAACTTTCATGTGCCTTAATAACAAATTGTACGCCATCTGTAAATACAAATAAAATTGTTAAATTATGAGCCTTGTTGTTTAAGTCCAAGAAAAAGTGAGCAACCTTCCCACTAGCCATGATTGGCTGAGATAATGAGTGGGCTGGACATGCCAAGAGAGGAGTTCGGATTGGTCTGCTATAGAAGCTTGTCAGTTTGTGTTGGTAATCCTGTCGAACGCGGCTTTTTAAAAATGTATTGTGTAGTGGAGCTGCAAAAGTGTGGCTCTCCTCTTTAGCTATCATACTCTAATTCCACTGATTTCAAAACTTTATCCTTCAGAAAGTGATGGAGGAAACCCCTGTCTCCGGATTACATCGTCAAACTAAGGGCAACCGTGGCATGGCATTCCTGACAGGCAGATGTGTCCATGCACGATGATGTATACAGGTAAGATAGCTAGCGACATTCAGATATTACACCTTTTCAAGCTAAAGTGTACTGTTATCTAGCTAGCTCCCTAGCTGATATTATTCAGTTCCCAGAGCCATTTGCTGTTCTAGTTAGAGCCTAATGTTAGCTAGCTAACATTGAACATGGTTGGTTAGCACTGTGGCATTGGTGGCACTGTTCATGGTTGTTTAACTAGCTAACAGCTGCTGGCTGGCTCATTAGCTAACATTAGGTGACGTGTGTGAACTTAAACAATGTACCTAGCTAGCAAGGTATATGTCTTAAGCTAAAGTTTACTGTTAGCTAGCTAGCATTAGCTGGCTGGCTCCCTAGCTGACTTTATTATTCGTTTCCCAGAGCCGTGTGGCGTTCTAGTTAGAGCCTAATGTTAGCTAGCTAACATTAAACCTGGTTGGTTAGCTCCCAGCACTGTGGCATTGTTGGCACTGTTTGTTGTTTCACTAGCTAATGTTACGTGACATGTGTACAACACCCGTTGAATAAGGCTGGTGTCTGTAAACGTCTGAAAAAAAGCGTAATGAAATTGTTGCCAGCAGAGCTGGTTAGGCTGTTTTCATGTAAACCCGATGTAAACCCGATGTAAACAAATCAAATCGGCCAGAGCGTCAAGTGTGCGCTTCGAGAGCGAAACGAGATGGTGTGGCTAAAGCTTAAGGTGAGGGTGTGAAAGATGCTGAATGGGTGTCGACAAAGAAGAGCTCTTCAATAGATAGCAAAACATTCAAAGGTGATCAACTTTCAAAGCAGAAATACTTTCCCATTGTTCCTCAAATGCAGTGTATGATATACCATTTTGTAGCTCTGAGTCTCTACTTTACATAATGTAAAACACACTATTTCAAATTTTGCTACATAAGACTGAATCCAGGTGTTCATGAACATTATTGGACTGGTGTGTGTTCCTGTTCATTAACATTATAGGACTGGTGTGTGTTACTGTTCATTAACATTATTGGACTGGTGTGTGTTCCTGTTCATTAACATTATAGGACTGGTGTGTGTTACTGTTCATTAACATTATTGGACTGGTGTGTGTTACTGTTCATTAACATTATTGGACTGGTGTGTGTTACTGTTCATTAACATTATTGGACTGGTGTGTGTTACTGTTCATTAACATTATTGGACTGGTGTGTGTTACTGTTCATTAACATTATAGGACTGGTGTGTGTTACTGTTCATTAACATTATAGGACTGGTGTGTGTTACTGTTCATTAACATTATAGGACTGGTGTGTGTTACTGTTCATTAACATTATTGGACTGGTGTGTGTTACTGTTCATTAACATTATAGGACTGGTGTGTGTTCCTGTTCATTAACATTATTGGACAGGTTTTAATGTCATGTTCTGAGTCTGATAATTTATTATACCCCACTCCTGAACTGGTCTCCTAATTAAAATGGCTTATTCTCTTGAATTTATAATACATGTTGTCAGTTAATATGGCAGTGCGATACTATAATGGTAGCCCATTGAGACAGTCTATTGCAGCCTGCCCAAAAAGGCAGCTGCAATACAACATCACAAAATGTAATCATCAACAGTCCATAATATTGGGTCGTGACTCAATTGTCCATGTCAATTTTGGGTCCCCAGGCAAAACCCGTTGAGAACCACTGCTCTAGGCTAATGAGTCTCTGGCCGTGTCTACACTTGACAATTTATGCAGCTTTTGATTCTGATCAATGAGTTTTGATCATGGAATTCTGCACACGTCATGAGTCTACTCCTACATTTAAATGTGTCTACCTTGCCCACATTGTATCCATATTCCCTTTTCCCGCACAATAATCAAATGCCTGTAAGTATTCTGCAAACGGTGGAACAAGCCAAATATAACACAACAACAACTTGATGGCAGTAGCCAACTACTGTAGCTAACTAGCCAACTAAACTCTGTAACTAGCCTGCAAGCTTTGCAAACTGGTTCACTTAACTCTAGACCCCCCCCCCCCCAAAAAAAAAAAATTCTAATAAGCTAGCTGGCTAGCATTTATGAAGCCAGCAAACTCATTCCTCACACACAAGGAAAGTTTAATGAAAAAAGGTGCCTCTCGCTCCGACACATTTTCTGCAGACTTGTGGGTGGAGTGCTGACGAAGGTAGCCTGATTTCTTCCAGCCTGAGGAGAAATTCGCACACTCTTGCAAGTGGTCAGCCAGATTTGAACACAATCCGATCACAATGCGACTTTTGCACATCTAGACCGGTCTTTTCAATGCAATCTTCTTATTCTGGTAGCAGAAGTGGCATGTAAGTGTCAAGTGTAGACACAGCCTCTATGGCTGCGTTGACACAGGCAGCCCCATACTGATCTTTAGCCCAATTATTGGCAATATAGCTGATCTGATTGGTCAAAGACCAATTAGTGGAAAAATATCCAAATTGGGCTGCCTGTGTAAATGCAAGTATGGGTAGGCTACTATGTACACATTTCATAATTTGGGGAATGAGCTGGCAGAAGTGAATCCGGAAGGCTCTCAGTTGGATAACTCTGCCCACAATGAAGTCTAAACTAGGCCTACCTTTTACACACACATACCTTTTTGGGACTTAGGGACCCATTAGTGTAGGATTTCCCAAACGTGGTCCTGGGGCCTCATGCTTTTTGTCCTAGCACTTCACAGCTGATTCAAATAACCAACTCATCATCAAGCTTTGATTATTTGAATCAGCTAGGTGCTAGGTCAAAAAAAAAAAAACTTGCACCCAAGGGGGGACCCAGGATCAAGTTTGGGAAACTGTGAATTGGTGCAGTGGATTTTCAATATAACTAGACAGAGGTAAGGCTACAAAGTTTACAGTTAAATATTTTCGTGGTTCTTCTTACCTCCACCCATATCTGTGCCTCCAAGAAGGCAGCATCGCAGCTGATGGACGATTGCTCTCGCCACTCCATCAAACAGTTCCAAGCCTGTGCCTCCAAGAAGGCAGCATCGCAGCTGATGGACGATTCGTCTCGCCACTCCATCGAACAGTTCCAAGATCGCGACTAAGATCTGATCTATTAAATCAATAATGTCATGTGACAGCTAGATGTCCTCTAGTTTGTACAACAAAGAAATAGCCGAAAAAACTATTTTTTAGGCTATTATCCAACTGGGCAAAAACTAATTCATTCAACATTGTTTCCACATTATTTCAACCAAAACATGCAATGTGATGATGTTGAATCAAGTGGGAGAACTGATTGGATTTGAAAATAGTAATATTCTTTTCACCTGACTTTTAACCTAAATCAAATAACACGGTCACATTTTTTTGTTGATTTCACCTTAGTTGACAACTCAACCAAATGTAAATCAAAACTACACATTGAACTGATGTGGCCCAGTGGGCTGCCAAGTTAACAAGTGCAACAGAAAAGATAAAATTACAATACAAATATTATTCATACTGTACTGTAGCCTATTGGCATGATTTAAACCAGTCAAAATAAATGTATCCTTTGGATATGTACAAACAAGCGTCCCTTTGCACAACAGTTGAGCATCTTTTCTCCATCTGCTCTACACCATTGCCAAGTAACGTTAGGTTTACCTCAACTCCACGATTTGTGGCACACCACAAATCAACACATGTAACTTGACATTGTTCATCTTGCTATTGATACTACCCTGGGGGAACGCAACAACGGGTGTGTTGGTAAATCCACTCTGGGGTACCAGAGTGCGCTCTGGCCGAGGAGTAGGGTTGATCCGAACGCTCTGACCTCCCACCCGCTGTCAAGCACCCAAACTAACTGGCAAGTTACTCCCCGATACAAATGAGAACAGCTCACTCTGACCATTTTACTCGCCCAAGCAAAGCTGGTTAGGCTGTTTTCATGTTATCCAGAGCGTTTTTGAATGTAACTGCCCTGCTGGCGACAGTTACATTTTCCGACGTTTACTGGCACCGGCCATATTCAACAGGTGTTGTGCGTTCGTAAATTCATTATTCTGCACTCTGGCGCACCCGGAATAGATAGCCAAAGTGAATTAACGAACGCGCCCAAAATGTACTTTTACCTACCTGTTCGGTCTCGACTACACACCCGCCAGATTATTCCCTAGATTGTTTGGTCCTACTAACACAATGGATGCCTACTTCCGACGAAGAGGGCTATCTGAAGGTATTGAAAGAACTGTACATTTACCATCCGACCGAAACTGCCGCTTGAAAGTCAGGATGTTTCTCTTCCTCCACTCCGAAGCAACAGCACCACCTTTGACGTGCACTTTTCTCGTGGATATATCACGCCACCTGGCGGAACAGGTGATTACTTTAGCCTCTCACCATCCTTTACTGGAGGTGCTTTTTTGAATAATAGTCGTTCCTCCTCAGGTGTAGGTACGAGACTGTCAGCTAAATTGAACTATCAGTCTTGAATTAGAACTTTGAGAGCACATTTGACCTTGGCTGGCCTGGTTGCTGTCTCTGTTCAACTAACAACAATCCACTACTTGTCATTCCTGTCCTTTGTCAAAGACACTGTCCTTTGTCAGAGAGACTGTCCTTACGGTATTCTTGAAATATCAACGTTCTATAATTAATGCGGGATAAGGATGTATTGCTGGCAGTACTGTCGCAGATTTTAGATTTAAAAAATAAAATAAGACTATAAAGACATGCTAAACTTTGGGAATATCGATTTTTTTTTTGCACCTACACGATATACTACAATGGTTTTCACATCATCGCAACCACACAAAAGAAAAACATTATTTGACATACTTTTATTTTAAATATTGTATTTATACCAGCATTTTTTTTTAAAGTTCACATCAATGCTGTTATGTTGAAATATATTGTTGTAGGCTTTATGTTAATGAATACACTTTTGATAAAATGCATATATACCCTATGTCATTGGAATAACTCACTAGAGTCTACAAAACGTAAATTGGTCTAATTGTGGTGGGCAACAAGTTTAATACAGAGTACTGGTGAGTCCTTACTCCACCCATTCCATTCACTGCAACACACTGCATATGAATGACATACTGGTGAGTCCTTACTCCACCCATTCCATTCACTGCAACACACTGCATATGAATGACATGTTGGC
This sequence comes from Oncorhynchus nerka, assembly GCF_034236695.1. Lineage (NCBI taxonomy): Eukaryota > Metazoa > Chordata > Actinopteri > Salmoniformes > Salmonidae > Oncorhynchus > Oncorhynchus nerka. The sequence continues at coordinate 7,009,796 of NC_088396.1, read as the reverse complement.
TTAAAATACCTGATGTGCCGATGTAAAAGTGGGGTTGGCTTAGCCGTGGGAAGATATTTGCTGGGTGGCGGTGCTGCAAATTTGGAATAAAAACATTTCTCCCTGTGCCACAGACTGCTGTATTGTTCCACTAATACAGGAACAGTAAAGGCCCAGTGCACTACTTTTGCGAGAGAAAAAAAATGTCCAGGCCTGCAGAGGGCTATATCTGCGTCTGCCTATGGATTGAAGAAGGTGGCATTTTCTGAGCTAAACTGACCAAGACAACAACACATTAAACTTCATATAGTTCTGCCACAAAACAATTACATTTAATCTCCACCAGTGGCATATGGGCTTTACTCATTTCATAGTGTATTCTACTGTTATTTTTGTCAATGCCACTCAGACATTGCTCGTCCTAATATTTATATATTTCTTAATTCCATTCTTTTACTTTTAGATTTGTGTGCATTGTTGTGTATTGTTAGATATTAACTGTACTGTTGGAGCTAGGAACACAAGCATTTCGCTACACCCGCAATAACATCTGCTCAATATGTGTATGTGACCAATAAAATGTGATTTGATTTTGACTCAAGACATTTCACCTTTCATTTTTAATTAATTAGTAAACATTTTGAAAAACATCAATTCCACTTTGAAATTGTGGGGTATTGTGTGTAGCCCAGTGACACAAAATCTCAATGTCATCCATTTTAAATTCAGGCTGTAACACAACAAAATATGGAAAAAAGGTCAAGGGGTGAGAATTACTTTCTGAAGGCACTTATATTTTTGTCAATTTCGACCTGCCCACCCTTATAAAAGATGGCATTTGCGAGAATTGCCAGACGGGCAATCCGCCCAACAACATCGTCAGCAACATGTGACACAGAGTGCCTTCTGAGTGAGTTGGTAGGGGTGATGGGGTGGTTTTGGATTCACTGTTTCTTGTCACTCCAAGGTTGTGACTCCGCTAACCCCACCTCCATGTCAGTACTCAGTAGAGAGAAAAGATTACTTGAACGTGTGGGGGGTCATCACAAGAGAAAGGACAAGAACTGAGAGTGAAAATGTTGTTTGACCAAATAAACTGAATGCTTTCAAAATCATTTTCAATGTTTAAATTCTAATTGTTTTCATAATATTTTAAAATATATTTTTATCTAAATATCTATATATTTTTTAATCACTTTCACTTAGTAATAAAACTCCTTGATGTTATCCTCACAAATAATCCTGATAGGTGTCAGTCTGGTGTAATGACCTTAGCGATCACTGCTTCACAGTCTGTGTTTGTAATGGCTGCTCAGTGAAACCACCTGTCCTGATTTGTCATAGACGCTGACTAAAAAACTTTAATGAGCAAGCCTTTCTTCATGGCCTCTGTAAATTGGTATAAAATCAGATCCCCACTGTCAAAGACACTTGATATTTTCAGTGATATTGTTAACAATGAGAATTAAAAACAGGTTCAGCCCCTGGTTCGACCGTGATCTGGCAGAGTTACACCCCCTCAAGAAATTCAATTGGCAAAAGGTTTGGCACACATACTCAGGCTGACTGGCTCTTGTTCAGGCAAATGAGAAATAAGTGTACTCAGGCAACCCGAAAGGCCAAAGTTAGTTACTTTCAGGAGCAGTTCTCTCAGCCCTCATCCTCCACCCGTTCTGCCAGTTACATTTTGTTAAAGGTCCCCAAAACCACACAGCCCTGGGTTGCTCCTCTTTTCAATTCGCTGTAACTTCAACTGGAACGAGCTGCAAAAAACACTCAAACTAGACAGTTTTAGGTCCATCTCTTCATTCAAATACTTTATTTTTTTATTTATTTTTATTTCACCTTTATTTAACCAGGTAGGCAAGTTGAGAACAAGTTCTCATTTACAATTGCGACCTGGCCAAGATAAAGCAAAGCAGTTCGACAGATACAACGACACAGAGTTACACATGGAGTAAAACAAACATACAGTCAATAATACAGTATAAACAAGTCTATATACAAGGTGAGCAAATGAGGTGAGAAGGGAGGTAAAGGCAAAAAAGGCCATGGTGGCAAAGTAAATACAATATAGCAAGTAAAACACTGGACTTGTAGTTTTGCAATGGAAGAATGTGCAAAGTAGAAATAAAAATAATGGGGTGCAAAGGAGCAAAATAAATTAATTAATTAAATACAGTTGGGAAAGAGGTAGTTGTTTGGGCTAAATTATAGGTGGGCTATGTACAGGTGCAGTAATCTGTAAGATGCTCTGACAGTTGATGCTTAAAGCTAGTGAGGGAGATAAGTGTTTCCAGTTTCAGAGATTTTTGTAGTTCGTTCCAGTCATTGGCAGCAGAGAACTGGAAGGAGAGGCGGCCAAAGAAAGAATTGGTTTTGGGGGTGACTAGAGAGATATACCTGCTGGAGCGTGTGCTACAGGTGGGAGATGCTATGGTGACCAGCGAGCTGATATAAGGGGGGACTTTACCTAGCAGGGTCTTGTAGATGACCTGGAGCCAGTGGGTTTGGCGACGAGTATGAAGCGAGGGCCAGCCAACGAGAGCGTACAGGTCGCAATGGTGGGTAGTATATGGGGCTTTGGTGACAAAACGGATTGCACTGTGATAGACTGCATCCAATTTGTTGAGTAGGGTATTGGAGGCTATTTTGTAAATGACATCGCCAAAGTCGAGGATTGGTAGGATGGTCAGTTTTACAAGGGTATGTTTGGCAGCATGAGTGAAGAATGCTTTGTTGCGAAATAGGAAGCCAATTCTAGATTTAACTTTGGATTGGAGATGTTTGATATGGGTCTGGAAGGAGAGTTTACAGTCTAGCCAGACACCTAAGTATTTGTAGTTGTCCACGTATTCTAAGTCAGAGCCGTCCAGAGTAGTGATGATGGACAGGCGGGTAGGTGCAGGTAGCGATCGGTTGAAGAGCATGCATTTAGTTTTACTTGTATTTAAGAGCAATTGGAGGCCACGGAAGGAGAGTTGTATTGCATTGAAGCTTGCCTGGAGGGTTGTTAACACAGTGTCCAAAGAAGGGCCGGAAGTATACAGAATGGTGTCGTCTGCGTAGAGGTGGATCAGAGACTCACCAGCAGCAAGAGCGACCTCATTGATGTATACAGAGAAGAGAGTCGGTCCGAGAATTGAACCCTGTGGCACCCCCATAGAGACTGCCAGAGGTCCGGACAGCAGACCCTCCGATTTGACACACTGAACTCTATCAGAGAAGTAGTTGGTGAACCAGGCGAGGCAATCATTTGATAAACCAAGGCTGTCGAGTCTGCCGATGAGGATGTGGTGATTGACAGAGTCGAAAGCCTTGGCCAGATCAATGAATACGGCTGCACAGTAATGTTTCTTGTCGATGGCGGTTAAGATATCGTTTAGGACCTTGAGCATGGCTGAGGTGCACCCATGACCAGCTCTGAAACCAGATTGCATAGCAGAGAAGGTATGGTGAGATTGTTTGTTGACTTGGCTTTCGAAGACCTTAGAAAGGCATGGTAGGATAGATATAGGTCTGTAGCAGTTTGGGTCAAGAGTGTCCCCCCCCCCTTTGAAGAGGGGGATGACCGCAGCTGCTTTCCAATCTTTGGGAATCTCAGACGACACGAAAGAGAGGTTGAACAGGCTAGTAATAGGGGTGGCAACAATTTCGGCAGATAATTTTAGAAAGAAAGGGTCCAGATTGTCTAGCCCGGCTAATTTGTAGGGGTCCAGATTTTTCAGCTCTTTCAGAACATCAGCTGAATGGATTTGGGAGAAGGAGAAATGGGGGAGGCTTGGGCGAGTTGCTGTTGGGGGTGCAGTGCTGTTGACCGGGGTAGGAGTAGCCAGGTGGAAAGCATGGCCAGCCGTAGAAAAATGCTTATTGAAATTCTCAATTATGGTGGATTTATCAGTGGTGACAGTGTTTCCTATCTTCAGTGCAGTGGGCAGCTGGGAGGAGGTGTTCTTATTCTCCATGGACTTTACAGTGTCCCAGAACTTTTTTGAGTTAGTGTTGCAGGAAGCAAATTTCTGCTTGAAAAAGCTAGCCTTGGCTTTTCTAACTGCCTGTGTATAACGGTTTCTAGCTTCCCTGAACAGCTGCATATCACGGGGGCTGTTCGATGCTAATGCAGAACGCCATAGGATGTTTTTGTGTTGGTCAGGTCAGTCAGGTCTGGGGAGAACCAAGGGCTATATCTGTTCCTGGTTCTAAATTTCTTGAATGGGGCATGTTTATATAAGATGGTTAGGAAGGCATTTAAAAAAATATATCCAGACATCCTCTACTGACGGGATGAGATCAATATCCTTCCAGGATACCCCGGCCAGGTCGATTAGAAAGGCCTGCTCGCTGAAGTGTTTCAGGGAGTGTTTTACAGTGATGAGTGGAGGTCGTTTGACCGCTGACCCATTACGGATGCAGGCAATGAGGCAGTGATCGCTGAGATCTTGGTTGAAGACAGCAGAGGTGTATTTAGAGGGGAAGTTGGTTAGGATGAGGGTGCCCGTGTTTAAGGCTTTGGGGGGGTACCTGGTAGGTTCATTGATCATTTGTGTGAGATTGAGGGCATCAAGTTTAGATTGTAGGATGGCTGGGGTGTTAAGCATGTTCCAGTTTAGGTCGCCTAGCAGCACAAGCTCTGAAGATAGATGGGGGGCAATCAGTTCACATATGGTGTCCAGAGCACAGCTGGGGGCAGAGGGTGGTCTATAGCAGGCGGCAACGGTGAGAGACTTGTTTTTAGAGAGGTGGGTTTTTAAAAGTAGAAGTTCAAATAGTTTGGGTACAGACCTGGATAGTAGGACAGAACTCTGCAGGCTATCTTTGCAGTAGATTGCAACACCGCCCCCTTTGGCAGTTCTATCTTGTCTGAAAATGTTGTAGTTTGGAATTAAAATTTCTGAATTTTTGGTGGTCTTCCTAAGCCAGGATTCAGACACAGCTAGAACATCCGGGTTGGCAGAGTGTGCTAAAGCAGTGAATAGAACAAACTTAGGGAGGAGGCTTCTAATGTTAACATGCATGAAACCAAGGCTATTACGGTTACAGAAGTCATCAAAAGAGAGCGCCTGGGGAATAGGAGTGGAGCTAGACACTGCAGGGCCTGGATTCACCTCTACATCGCCAGAGGAACATAGGAGGAGAAGAATAAGGGTGCGGCTAAAAGCAATAAGAATTGGTCGTCTAGAACGTCTGGAACAGAGAGTAAAAGGAGGTTTCTGGGGGCGATAAAATAGCATCAAGGTATAATGTACAGACAAAGGTATGGTAGGATGTGAATACAGTGGAGGTAAACCTAGGTATTGATGAAGAGAGAGATATTGTCTCTAGAAACATCATTGAAACCAGGAGATGTCATTGCATGTGTGGGTGGTGGAACTAATAAGTTGGATAAGGTATAGTGAGCAGGACTAGAGGCTCTACAGTGAAATAAGCCAATAAACACTAACCAGAACAGCAATGGACAAGACATATTGACATTAAGGAGAGGCATCCTTAGTCGAGTGATCAAAAGGGTCCAGTGAGTGGAGAGGTTGGTTGGGGGTCACGGCGATTTAGACAGCTAGCCAGGCCATCGGTAGCAAGCTAGCATAGGATGGAGGTCTGTTGTTAGCCACCTCTTGCGTTCCGTCAGTAGATTAGTGGGGTTCCGTGTGGTAGAGGGGATTAATCCAAATCACGGACACTCTTGACAGTTGTGGTTGCTTTGCATGATGTATTGTTGTCTCTACCTTCGTGCTGTTTTCTGTGCCCAATAATGTTTGTAAAATGTTTTGTGCTGCTACCATGTTGTTGTCATGTGGTGTTGCTAACATGCTATGTTCGTCTTAGGTCTCTCTTTATTTAGTGTTGTGGTGTCTCTCGTCTTAATTTTTATTTTATCCCCCGTCCCTGCAGGAGACCTTTTGGTAGACCGTCATTTTAAATAAGAATTTGTTTTTAAACTGACTTGCCTAGTTAAATAAAATAAATAAAACAATCATTTATACCTTTTCGGCTAATTCTTTAGAATTCAAATTGGCTCCATACACTGCAGTTAAACACTTTTGGGACAAAGTTAGAAAATGAATTTCAAAATTCATGAATGGAAATATGCAATACTTCGCATCTACGTTACTTAACAGCTCCTTGAATCTCTCAATCAGACGATGGTTGGTTTGATGGAGACGTTAGTTGGGTGGGGGACATTGGCTGGGTGGGGTTGGGGGAATGGGATGGTTGGTTGGATGGAGACGTTGGCTGTGTGGGGTTGGAGACGTTGGCTGGGTGGGGTTGGGGGAATGGGACGGGTGGGGCTGGGGACGTTGGCTGGGGATGTTGGCTGGTTGGGGGAATGGGATGGGTGGGGCTGGGTGGGGCTGGGGACGTTGGCTGGGTGGGGAATGGGCTGGGTTAGGGACGTTGGCTGGGTGGGGCTGGGGACGTTGGCTGGGTGGGGTTGGGGACGTTGGCTGGGTGGGGTTGGGAAATGGGTGGGTGGGGTTGGAGATGTTGGCTGGGTGGGGTTGGGGAATGGGATGGGTGGGGTTGGAGACGTTGGCTGGGTGTGGTTGAGGAATGGGATGGGTAGGGTTGGCTGTGTGGGGTTGGGGACGTTGGCTGGGTTGGGGACGTTGGCTGGGTTGGAGACGTTGGCGACATTGGCTGGGAGGGGTTGGGGAATGGGATGGGAAGTTTGGGTTTCCTTTTATTTTCCTGTACAGTGCATTCGGAAATTATTCAGACCTCTTTCCTTTTCCCACATATTGTTATGTTACAGCTTTACTCTAAAATGTATTTAAAAAATGTTTTTCCTCAATCTACACACAATACCCCATAATGACAGAGCGAAAACAGGTTTAGAAATGTTTGCAAACGTATTACAAATAAAAAACATAACTTATTTATATAATTATTCAGACCCTTTCCTAGGAGACTCGAAATTGAGCTCAGGTGCATCCTGTTTCCATTGATCATCCTTGAGATTTTTTTACCACTTGGGAATCCACCTTTGGTAAATTGAATTGATTCAACACGATTTGCAAAGAAACACACCGGTCTATATATGGTCCCACAGTTGACAGTGCATGTCAGGGAAAAAAACCAAGCCATGAGGTCGAAGGAATTGTCCGCAGAGCTCCGAGACAGGATTGTGTTGAGGCACAAATCTGGGGAAGGGTACCAAAAAATGTCTACAGCATTGAAGGTCCCCAAGAACACAGTGGCCTCCATCCTTCTTAAGTGGAAGAAGTTTGGAACCCCCAAGACTCTTCCTAGAGTTGGCCGCCCGGGCAAACTGAGTAAATGGGGGAGGAGGACCTTGGTCAGGGAGGTGACCAAGGGAGAACCTTCCAGAAAGACAACCATCTCTGCAGCACTCCACCAATCAGGCCTTTATGGTAGAGTGGTCAGACGGAAGCCACTCCTTAGTAAAAGGACATGACAGCCCACTTGGAGTTTGCCAAAAGGCACCTAAAGGATTCTGGCTGTGAGAAACAAGATTCTCTGGTCTGATGAAACCAATATTGAATTATTTGGCCTGAATGCCAAGAGTCAGGTCTGGAGGAAACCTGGCACCATCCCTACAGTGAAGCATGGTGGTGGCAGCATCATGCTGTGGGGATGTTTGTCAACGGCAGGGACTGTGAGACTAGTCAGGATCAAGGGAAAAATAAACGGAGCAGGGCCTCCTGGGTGGCGCAGTGTTTAAGGGCGCTGTACTGCAGCGCCAGCTGTGCCATCAGAGACCCTTGGTTCGCGCCCAGGCTCTGTCGTAACCGGCCGCAACCGGGAGGTCCGCTGGGCTATGCACAATTGGCCTAGTGTCGTCCGGGTTAGGGAGGGCTTGGTTGGTAGGGATGTGCTTGTCTCGTCGCACACCAGCGACTCCTGTGGCGGGCCGGGTGCAGTGCGCGCTAGCCAAGGTTGCCAGGTGCACGGTGTTTCCTCCGACACATTGGTACGGCTGGCTTCCGGGTTGGATGCGCGCTGTGTTAAGAAGCAGTGCGGCTAGGTTGGGTTGTGTATCGGAGGACGCATGACTTTCAACCTTCGTCTCTCCCGAGCGGGAGTTGTAGCGATGAGACAAGATAGTAGCTACTACAATTGGACACTACGGAATTGGGGAGAAAAAGGGGTCAAATTTTATTTTAAAAAAATACAAAAAAATAAAATAAACAGAGCAAACTAGAGATCCTTGATGAAAACCTGCTCCAGAGCGCGCAGGACCTCAGACTGGGCCGAAGTTTCACCTTCCAACAGGACAACGACCCTAAGCACACAGTCAAGACAACGCAGGAGTGGCTTCGGCACAAACCTCTGAATATCCTTGAGTGGCCAGAGCCCGGACTGAACATCTCTGGAGACCTAAAAATATCTGTGCAGCGACGATCCCCAACCAAACTGACAGAGCTTGAGAGGATCTGCAGAGAAACTCCCCAAATACAAGTGTCCCAAGCTTGTAGCGTTATGAAGACGAGGCTGTAATCACTGCCAAAGGTGCTTCAACAAAGTACTAAGTGAAGTATCTGAATACTTACGTAAATGTGATATTTCAGTTTTATAAATTCACGAAAAAAATGTAAAACCTGTTTTTGTCATTATTGGGTATTACGGGTAGATTAATTAAGGGAAAAAATGATCAATTCTAGAATAAGGCTCTAACATAAAATGTGTAAAAATGTAAGAGGTATGAACACTTTCCAAATGCACTGTATACACAGAATTATTACCTAAACTTAAAAATATTACCAAAAGTTTGTAGCTTTTTCTTTTTTCTTCTGAGTGGCAGCCCACAGGTACATGTCAAATATAACGGATTATCAAATATGAATTTAAATATCGTACCTGTAACCCTCCCCAAAATATAAGTAACATGTGACATTCTAACAAGGCAGTTATGAAAATGTGTATTATATTGCATGTAGCCAAGTGACTATGTAAGGTTTGTTGTTTTCATTAAATTAAATATGCATATCATATTTGGTTTTTATTATGAAAACCAAGGTAAAATATGTACTCTTCTTAGTCATTCGGTTACATGATAAATAGGGTGTGTGCGAGTGAAATCACAAAGTAAGATTTCAACCATTTTGGTATTTTAATTTGCCAGTTTTTACAAAAGGTAGGCACCATGTCAGTGGTAGTAGCTATATCACGTCTTTTTACCACTCCCCATGTCAATCAACCATCAAAACATACATAAAGGCCCATTGCAGTCAAAACTGATTTTCCTGTTTTATATACATTTCCACACTATGAGGTTGGAAGTGTACTGTGAAAATGATAATGCCCTGTTAGTGTAAGAGCTTTTTGAAAAGACCACCTGAAATTTCAGCCGGTTTTGGTGGGATGGAGTTTTGTTCTGCCTGGTGACATCACCAGGAGGTAAATTAGTTAATAGACCAATAAGAAAAAGAGTTCCAAACCTCTCTGCCAATAACAGCTTGTTTTCAGTTTTCCCTTCCCCACTCACAGTCCTAGCAATATTCCTGCTTGAGAAATTGCTCTTGCTAAGAAGCAATTTCAGGTTTCTTTTTTATAATTTTAATTGAAAATTAAGTATGGTACTTAATTGTTAGAGAAATGGTTTAATAGAGAAAAAATATCTGCATTGGGTCTTTAAATACGTTGTTCAATACATTGCAAGCCAATGAAACGGACGCTTTTCTGTATTTCTAATTTCTGCAGAGGAAAACAAAAAAAAATCCTGTTAGAATGGAATTTTTGCATACACCTTACCACAGCTGTCAGTATCATCTTTGAAAGGTTACACAAGATTGGAAATCAGAGCAATTGTCCAGTGCCTAATGGCCTGTATACTTTAGTGCAGGGTCAGAATAGTCCAACTGAAAGCTCAATTACCACTACAGTAATACTGCAGCGTTGTAAGTGATCTGGGGTGGGTGAAGGTTTTCCTAGGTACAGATTTAGGATCACCTTACCCATTAGTTGGGTTGGAAAACTGACCCAAGGACAGTGTCTCGGAGCAACTTCAGCCTAAATCATTCAAAGTACTAAGGGGCAATGGGGAAGTAGTGATGGCACACACTTCAATAACTTTCAGTTGCATGAGAACTTTTAATCTGACAATCGAATCGTTTTTAGAACCAGGCTACTGATTCCTCGCAAGCTTAGCTTACTTTAATTATATATATTTTTACAGTTAACCTTTTGTCATCATACCACATGCTAACCTATTCAGTAAAAATGCTAAATAGCTAACAAAATTCAGCACTTGAGAATGATTGGCAGTCGTATTTTCTTCTCTTGTTCGGTGAGTGCAGTGTTCATGCCTTGGACAGGGCCACCACTGTGAAGCGAAGCTCCTGGGGGTCCCGAGCCATGAATGTCTTACACACCTCTGTTGCATCCTGCAACACAGACAAAACAAATACACCTTGATACATTATACGATTAGAACCAGGGTCCTAATTATTAGCGCAAACTAGGGGTGTTGAGTACAGGCACCTCTGTTTGGTCCGTACTGTGAAATTGAATGAATACATAAAAAGATACAAAAATAAATGAAAAACACTATAGGCTATTCCTACGCTGTCATGTATGCCTCAAGCTATTCTGTTAAAAACAACTAGAGTTTATACGCACAGTCATCAAAATTATCATCTTAATTGTCCAACTGTCCTTTTGTGAGTTGCAGCCGGGAACTAATTCTGTACGATGATGAGTGGTAGGGTCGATTAACCAGGAAGATTCTCAATCATTGTTTAACTCTGCAGTTTAGGAACATTTTTGGTTTCCCAGTTGATTACAACTGCGATGGATAAAGATTATAAATCGCCACTGCTCAACGAGAATAGCTTAAGGAGCTGCCAACACCTCAAACATGTTGACATGTGCTCTTCACAGATTAATCCCAGTTTCAACTATACCGGGCAGATGGTCGTTGTGTGGGCGAGCAGTTTGCTGATGTCAACATTGTGAACAGAGTGCCCCATGGTGGTGGTGTGGTTATGGTATGGGCAGGCTTAAGCTATAGACAACAAACACAATTGCATTTTATCAATGGCAATTTGAATGCACAGAGATACTGTAACGAGATCCTGAGGCCCATTATCGTGCCATTCATCCACCGCCATCACCTCATGTTTCAGCACGATAACCCACAGCCCCATGTAGCAAGGATCAGTACACAATTCCTGGAAGCTGAAAATGTCCCAGGTCTTCCATGGCCTGCATACTGACCAGACATGTCACCCATTGAGCATGTTTGAGATGCTCTGGATCGAGGTGTACGACAGTGTGTTCCAGTTCCCGCCAATATACAGCAACTTCGCACAGCCATTCATTAATGAATGAATAAGTGCTGCGCTTTTAGCACACTACATTTTGATGATCATGTTAAGTGTGTTTGTTAATATGTAGGCGTAATAATCGTATCTATTATCATATGTAGCCTATATAAATAACAATGTTGGAAAATAGATTAATTTAGTTTTGTGTTCAGTCAGCACAGTATGTGTTAATTCGTATGATCTAACTTTAGAAGTGATGTGCTCTACCCTGACAGTTGTTTTAACCTCTACAGGACCTGTCCCCCTACACCAAACGCGATCACGACACGCAGGATAAGATATCAAAACAAACTCTGAACCAATGACATTAATTTGGGAACAAGTCGAAAAGCATTAAACATGTATGGCAATTTAGCTAGCTAGCTTGTCCTATTTAGCTAGCTTGCAGTTGCTAGCTAATTTGTCCTGGGATATAAACATTGAGTTGTTATTTTACCTGAAATGCACAATTAATCCACATAAAACGAACAACCAAATCGTTTCTAGTCATCTTTCCTCCTTCCAGGCCTTTTCATCTTTGAACTTACATGGTGATCGGCATCTACACTTTCATAGTATTACCACGACGACCGGCAAAACATTTCGCTTCTTTCAATCACCCACGTGGGTATAACCAATGAGGAGTGGTGTGGTATAAGCAATGGGTACCTGCTTCTATAAACCAATGAGATGGGAGAGGCAGGACTTGCAGCACGATCTGCATCAGAAATAGGAATGACTTCTATTTTAGCCCTTGGCATCGCAGATGCTCGTTGGCGCGTGCGAGCAGTGTGGGTGCAATAATTGAATAACATGGATTTCTAAATTTATTTTGCGACGCTCGCGCACGCGATGTGTGTCTGGTCAGCATGTAAGGCTGTAAAAGGTAGCACAGAGTAGACCTGAAGTAATGTCTGATGGCTGCAACTTGGCATCCAACACCAAAGGCACCACTTTACAAACCATGCATGAGGCAAACAAAGTTGTTCGTAAACTGAAATCAGAACAGACGACAAGCATGTGGGAAAAGGGGGCTCTCTGAAACTAGTTGTCTCAGTGATGCTTCCCTAGTAAACCTTACAGATTGAGGTACACAAGGTGGACATGTAATCGTGTTAATGGATTAGGAAGGAAGATTCTCACCAATCTCTGTTTGCAATCAAAAAGGATCAGAAGGATTGTGCGGAACACAGTTGCTGGAGAAACCCTTGCTCTTGCAGATGGAATTGATAATGACATCTTTCTGGCAACTGTTCTCAGAGCTTAACACTGGTGAAGCAAAACGGCACATTCTACCTGTAGTGTGTCACTGACAACTACTCCCTAGAATGATGCTGTGACGTAAACCAAGTTGTCACAGAGACATGACTTGGTCTTGAGATTAGCAGCATCAATTTATTCAAGCTTAGAGAATCCAGCGGATTCAAAAGGAACAGCTTGCTGACTGACTAAAAAAGGAGCATCCGCTCTTGTGCTCCTAAAGGCACTCAGTAATGGAAAGTGGCAGCTTGAATAATAAAAAATAAATAACAGTGAAACATGACCCATTTATAATGGGGGACTTGAATAATCCTTGGACTTTTTATTATTGGTTGATGTTTTGTCTTTAAAGAAATGTGGGGAATTTTTCATGTTTGAAGTATCCCTATACTCCCTACCCTCCCTATACGGCAGGGTAGCCTAGTGGTTAGAGCGTTGGACTAGTAACCGGAAGGTTGCAAATTCAAACCCCCGAGCTGACAAGGTACAAATCTGTCGTTCTGCCCCTGAACAGGCACTGTTCCTAGGCAGTCATTGAAAATAAGAATTTGTTCTTAACTGACTTGCCTAGTTAAATAAAGGTAAAATAAAAAATATGTCTGTTATTACGGTGCTCTCACTCTTATCTGTGCACCTGCTCAGAGGTTTCTCTCTCTGTAGGACTGGGTCTGAGTGTAATGGCAACTACTGTATGTACCTTGGAGATACGGTGAAGTAAACGTTGTTAAACTGGAACCTCATTGTAAAATAAGAATTTGTTCTTAAATGACTTGCCTCGTTAAATAAAAGGATAAATAACAATTTGGTGGACAGCAGTCTGGATAATTTTTCATTAGGATGAATCCAATCATAACTGAAAAGCTCTGGTCTATTCCAAAAAGAGGTCCCAGTCATCCACAAATGAAATGTCAATAGATCGAGACATACAGCATCCTTTCTCACTGTTCAGACGCACAGAGGGACCGGAGATTATGGGTCATTTCCCCAAATCCTGTATGGTCTCATTAAGCTGCTTGACATTGGATTTGTGCTTTCCCAATATGGACCACAACTGGTTTTGCGTCCGGGAGTTGATTGGGAACAGTTAATACATCCGGATAACAAAGAGTCCTTGCATCTGGGATGACAACATGATGAACCATGGAGATCCCAGCAATGATGCTAGATGGAGGACGAGTCCGCCAAACTGGCGCAGACGAAGCTCCTGCTGCTCCCCCGTTTCGAACATTGCTGGAATTTGGAGTTGAGGGGTGCCTTGAACTCATCTCAGACTGGGAGCCGTGGATCGCTCGTTACTCACACGTCCCTGGTATACTGGGATCGCTGCCTGCGTACAAGACACCTTCTTGCGAATCCTGCTGTGGGAGTGGAGATTCCAGCTCTGCATGTGGCTGAAATGTATTGCTCAGGAACAGCTCGTTCTTCTACCTGTACCTTGGCTTTTACCTTAACCGGCGGCGGTCACGCACTGGGTAGATGGCATCGGGGTAGAGGTGGTTGAAACGCTGTTGTGTTACTATAAGTTTGGGAAATCAACCTCAATAACCTAGTCGGTCTCATTGGCAGACAACGCAAGGGAGCGTATTTTTGTAGGCCGCATCCTATCTGCGAAAATTCTGTCTACTTTTCAGTTGTGCTTAGAGGTCGACTGATTAATCAGGGCCGATTTCAAGTTCATAACAATCGGAAATCGGTATTTTTGGACACCGATTTGTTAATTTTTTACACCTTTATTTAACTAGGCAAGTCAGTTAAGAACACATTCTTACTTTCAATGACGGCCTAGGAACGGTGGGTTAACTGCCTCGTTCAGGGGCAGAACGACAGATTTGTACCTTGTCAGCTCGGGTGATTCAATCTTGCAACCTTACAGCGAACTAGTCCAATGCTCTAACCACCTGCCTCTCATCGCACTCCATGAGGAGAATTGCCTGTTACGCGAATGCAGTAAGCCAAGGTAAGTTGCTAACTAGCATTAAACTTATCTTATAGAAAACAATCAATCATAATCACTAGTTAACTACACATGGTTTATGATAGTTTATCTAGCGTGTCCTGCATTAAATATAATTGATGCGGTGCGTATCATTGCTCCAATGTGTACCTAACCATAAACATCAATGCCTTTCTTAAAATCAATACACAGAAGTATATATTTTTAAACCTGCATATTTAGCTAAAAGAAATCCAGGTTAGCAGGCAATATTAACCAGGTGAAATTGTGTCACTTCTCTTGCGTTCATTGCACGCAGAGTCAGTGTATATGCAACAGTTTGGGCAGCCTAATTCGCCAGAATTTTACGTAATTATGACATAACATTGAAGGTTGTGCAATGTAACAGGAATATTTAGACTAATGGATGCCATCCGTTAGATAAAATACAGAACGGTTCCATATTTCACTGAAAGAATAAACGTCTTGTTTTCGAGATGATAGTTTCCAGATTCGACCATATTAATGACCTAGGGCTCGTATTTCTGTGTGTTATTATGTTATAATTAATGATAGAGCAGTCTGAGCGATGGTAGGTAGCAGGAGGCTCGTAAGCATTCATTCAAACAGCACTTTTGTGCGTTTGCCAGCAGCTGTTTATGACTCCAAGCCTATCAACTCCAGAGATTAGGCTGGTGTAACCGATGTGAAATGGCTAGCTAGTTAGCGGAGTGCGCGCTAATAGCGTTTCAAACGTCACTCGCTGAGACTTGGGAGTGGTTGTTCCCCTTGCTCTGCATGGGCTGCGGCTTTTGTGGAGCTATGGGTAACGCTGCTTTGAGAAAGGCTTTGTTGCTGTGTTCCTGGTTCGAGCCCAGGTAGGAGCGAGGAGAGGGACGGAAGCTATACTGTTACACTGGCAATACTAAAGTGCCTATAAGAACATCCAATAGTCAAAGGTTAATGAAATTCAAATGGTAGAGATAAATAGTCCTATAATAACTACAACCTAAAACTTCTTACCTGGGAATATTGAAGACTCATGTTAAAAGGAACCACCAGCTTTCATATATTCTCATGTTCTGAGCAAGGAACTTAAACGTTAGCTTTCTTACATGGCACATACTGCACTTTTACTTTCTTCTCTAACACGGTTTTTGCATTATTTAAACCAAATTGAACATGTTTCATTATTTATGAGGCTAAATTGATTTTATTGATGTATTATATTAAGTTAAAATAAGTGTTCATTCAGTATTGTTGTAATTGTCATTACAAATAAATAAAATTAAAATCGGACGATTTTAAAAGCCGATCTGCTGTTTTTGTCCTCCAATAAATCGGTATCGGCATTAAAAATCATAATCGGTCGACCTCTAGTTGTGCCATCTCAGTTTGAAGTGCGATGATCCCATACTTCAGCTCAACATTTTGATTGCACATCAACAGACAACGACCTTGGCACATTCTTCCTCCTTAACGACAATCAAAATTTTGCACAACTCACTTCATGGCTTGATTTTTGTTAAGCGAAATGGAAGAGTTTTGCAACTCCATAGCAATGTCACTTGAAGCATATGAAAGTCAACATGCAGGACAGCTGCCTATGGGAATATTCATCGAATTTGCTGAAGTGTGGTGATAAAATATACTAGAAGTAAATCAAAAGATATAAAAATGTTATAAAAAATGTTTAAATCTGAAAAAGCCCCAGACCTTTATTAATGTTTACACTGCCCAACAAAGTCAGAGCAAATCTCTTTTCAATGAAACTCCAAATGCTGCAATCGAAGTGAGTTGACTATTGTCATTGATATCCCTACTGTAGGCCTACTTGCCGTCCACTCTGACTTTGAAGTGTAATGACATGTTATGCTTCTGCTTTAGACTGTTCTCAATATCCACACTACGCCCAGTTCTATTATGGGAACTGAGTTCCCAAAGTGAAAGTAACTTCAAAATGTAAAAATGTGTTTGGATCTGAATTCCTGGCGATTCCCAGAGGGCTGCAGAGCGGATACAGTGGTGTACTCTTGTGGATTAGGTAAGTAAATTCCCAGAGTGATTTCCCTTTCCAATTCCACCCATGATTATAACAATGCAGGTAAGATACACCTACTGAATATGGAAATATCAGTAATCAACACGGAAACTATTTCTGAATAGTTGCCACTTATTCAACCGAGGCCGTGGTTGCCTCTACCAAACCATCATTGCGTCGAGTCTTTACAATGAGATGCATTGATTAGTCGTTTACCTCAAGAAAGCGGACTTCTGATGTTTTCCCATGGGCAATAGGGAAAGGCTTGCGGCCATCTTGAGAGAAAACACAAGATGAGAAACAAATGCTACTGCACATGATCAATTTCACACTGCAATGACTGGGCAAGTCTCAGAACAATCCCATTGTAATGTGAATCACATGCATAGAAAACTCATGGTAACCCTTCCTAAGAAGACCCTCTTAATAATGCATTATAAGCATGTTTTTAATAACTTATGGGGCTCATGAACATGTCACGGACGGGATCTGAAGGAAATTTCCCCTTGGGCTGAGGCTGACTGACCATGAGCCTTTTCACGAGACGCCACGGGGGCCAATCACAGGCGGGATCTGAACCCTGGTCTCCCACAGGAGAAACCAATGTCTTGACCAATAGACCAAAAGAAAATGATCCCTTGGGGAAATTAAACCTCACATCCGCTATAAACGCATTATAAAATGTGCTTACAAGGCATTTTGAAGAGGTTATTCATAAGAAGTGTTACCAAACTCATTTATGTGTATCTTATTCCTACTATTGAGAGGTCTACAACAAAACATTTCAAGTGGAAAGGGGTGTTTCACGTACCCAGTTCATATAAATGCCCCCCAACATTCACAAAGGCAATGAAATGCAAGTCCACTTTTTCATCCAAGCTTGGTGCCTATAAAACAAAAGATAAAAGCACAACTGGGTCATGTTCAGTATGGGAAAATAGAAAACAAAAACAAGAGTTTACAAAGGACAAGTTTAGGTAGTAGCTCCCCCCTTCACCCTCTTTCAAAAAGTTGTCCCCGTAGTTACTATTACTACTTATTGACTGCCTTTGACCATGTTCAAAATGAACTCAAATGAAGTTGTTTTAGAAAAGAAAACCCTTCAAATGAATACTCACCTCGGTCTGTCCTTCCTGTGCACTAGATTCATGTGTAACACGGATGCTCTGTAAAGGAAGAAATCATCCACTTCAATCACATCATTTCCCCATGGCTAGAATGACACCATCCACTCAGTACATTGTCATCGTGGCCACCACTTATTATAGGCACACCCTGGTAACTGCTAAGCACTAAAATGTTTCTAAACAATAGTCTTGACCCACTTGTGCTAATCTGATAAATGATCATCTTTGTATGGTGAAGATTGATGGAAATACCTCATCTTTCTCCAGGAAGGTAGCCTTGTTCTCTGGGCTCAGTTTAGTGGACTGAACCAGGAACATCTTCAGTGGAGAGTCAGTCTCTGGGAGGACGAGTAGACATAAGCATGAAAACATACAGAAAGTTATATCACTGAGCAGTGTTCATTTCATCAACAGAAAGTTACTAAAATATTTGCCAAACACTTACTTTTCAGTGGCAGTTGACGAGACTAATAACTGACTAAATAGACCCAGAAAAAAACTAACCAAAAGAAAATTAATTTTCATTTCAGTTGACTAAAATGAGAAGAGATGAAATTATCTCTGACTAAAATCTGACTACTAACTGGACAAGAGTTTCGGGAGAGATTAAGAGCTTTTCATTGACAAGCACAATTCATATTGGCAGCAGTTCTGTTCAGCAGTAGGAAGGACGCGCCACACAAAGACTACATCAACTGGTGAGCAAGCAATGTGTGTGGGCAGACGGGCACCGCTCAGGCTCAGATTATACACACGGCACAGGCGACTCTCTTGCTTCCCGGTAGCTAACCAGTCACCACCAGCCTTCTATACCCGTTGCCTGGTTAAGAAACAAGCAGCCTTAGGAAATTAAAGACAAAAGCAGCATTGAGTTCAATCGTAAAAACAACAGTCTATGTTTTTCTCCCTTTTAGTATAGAAAAGTAGGCCGTCTTTGAACTTGTAGTCTCGCTCAACTGTCCCCACTGCATTTCATAGCCAGGTTGTGTAACCAACGTAGCAAAGTCTCCCTTTTCCTCAGAGAAAAAAACATTTCTGACCTTGATTCTAGCCCTTATTGTTCAAAAGATATGATCCATAACACCAGAGCTATGCTTTTTTCTCTTCTGTCGCACATTGGCGGGCCGAATGTTGCATTCATAAAGCATATCGCGGGCCGTTCTAAAGCTAGGCTACTTGCGGATCAGACTGTTAACCATCTGATTAGGCTACACCTTGTTCAGTCATGTTACCTCATTAGCTAGCTATAACTAACAACCTGGGGCGCATTCAGCAGGATGTGTTGGAGGAATAACGCCGGCTCTATTCATGGATTTTCTATCTGCAATGTTCGAGAATGTTTTGCAACTGAACATGGCTCTGGTAACATTACCAGTAGCCTATATGCAAACATTTGGTGGCAAAGAAAGGAAAAGGGATAGCAAATCATTTGACTAAATTAATCTTGCCACTACAGGAAAATAATTTCTACGATTAAATTAGTGAAATACTTCTCCTGAACGAAAACACAATTACATTTTTCACATCCTCATTTTTTCAATTCATCAAAGCCATCATGGACTACAGTAATTTGACATTGTCAAACTGTGAGCATGCCCTTTTCTCCCTCGCCATCTCAATAAAGACAGTCACCGCCCTGTGATCGGTGATGTAGGGTTTTTCATTGGGATTGGGGGAGGAACGCTGATCCTAGATCTGTACGTAGGGGAAACTTCATCCAGGGTGTGACAGCCACGTACCAAATTCCAGATGTTCCTGGTTGTTGGCTACAGCGTGAATTAAGCCTATTGTTCCACAGGCGTTGCCGATTGTCTGCTTCATGAAGTAGACATCTGGGGAGACATCCTGGCCCTGGGCCTTGATCTTGGCCTCCTCCTCTAGCCTGAAAGACTCATACTGCAAAATGGGAGAGGGAAAGTGTGTCATGTTGTTTTCCTAACTTATGTGTTCTATCGATGATATTCCATTATATTCTACTGTAGTTACTGGGGCTGAATGTATATTTTAACAATTCTAGAATGTTAATAAATACATTTATAAAATACAAAATTATTGCAGAATGCACCTGTGGTGAACACCGGTTACCCGTATATTTGACTGTCTATATTTGACTGTCAAATAATTTAAGTGTAAAAGAACATTTCACACTTGCTGAAAACAGAGGTTGACCAATCAAGACAATAGAGTATTTTTTGGCACAGCATAGAAGATGGCACCAGCTGTGACTCCTTTTCACTAAATTGCCTAAGTCAAACAAACACACATTAGGTTGGAGAAGCTGGAGCAGACCTACCTTCTCTGTGACAGGGAAGAGCAGCAGGACAGCACACACAGGCCTGGGCACCATGCTCAGAAGCTCTGGGTCCATCCCATACACGTCGCCAAACTGCCAGGTCGGCAGCAAACCCAACTGTCGCAGAAACTTGGGGAAGAATATTGGAGTTAAATCATCATGCATGAAAATAGAAAATAGGACAGCAATGGACAGGGCAAAGCTCAGGAGTGTTTTAACTTGCTAAAATATAAAATTAGGATATGAACATGAGTAAATCAGCAGGTTATCATTTGGGCTCCCAACTGGAACAGCGGTCTAAGGCACTGCATCTCAGTGCTAGAGGCATCACTACAGACCCTGGTTCGATTCCAGGCAGTATCACAACCGGCCATGATTGGGAGTCCTATAGGGTGGAGCACAATAAGCCCAGCGTCGACAGGGTTAGGGTTTTGCCGTGGTAGGCCTTCGTTCTAAATAACAATTTGTTCTTAACTGACTTGCCTAGTTAAATAAAGGTTAAATAGTAAATACAAATCATTATTGTAGCTGCCACACTATCCTTTCAGCAAAGCACACCAAATGTATTTATTATTTAACTAGGCAAGTCAGTTAAGAACAAATTCTTATTTACAATGACGGCCTACCAAAAGGCCTTGGGATAAAAATTAATTAAATAAAAATATAGGACAAAACACATCACGACAACACTACATAAAGAGAGACCTACAACGACAACACAGTATGGTAGCAACACAACATGACAACAGCATGGCAGCAGCACAACATGGCAGCAGCATAAAACAGGCTACAAACATTACTGGCCACAGACAGCAGCACAAAGGGCAAGAAGGTAGAGACAACAATACATCAAGCAAAGCAGCCACAATTGTCAGTATTGTCCATGATTGAGTCTTTGAATGAAGAGATTGAGATAAAAACTGTCCAGTTTGAAGCTCGTTCCAGGCGCTAGCTGCAGAAAACTGAGAAGACGAGCGACCCAGGGATGTGTGTGCTTTGGGAACCTTTAACAGAATGTGACTGGCAGAACGGGTGTTGTATGTGGAGGATGAGGGCTGCAGTAGATATCTCAGATAGGGGGGAGTGAGGCCTAAGAGGGTTTTATAAATAAGCATCAACCAGTGGGTCTCGTGACGGGTATTCAGAGATGACCAGTTTACAGAAGAGTGCAGTGATGTGTCCTATAAGGTGCATTGGTGGCAAATCTGATGGCCGAATGGTACAGAACATTAGTCGCACGAGAGCATCCTTACCAGCCAATTTATAAATTAAGTCTCTGTAATCTAGCATGGGTGGGATGGTCATCTGAATTAGGGTTAGTTTGGCAGCTAGGGTGAAAGAGGAGCTATTTACGATAGAGGAAACCAAGTCTAGATTTAACTTTAGCCTGCAGCTTTGATATGTGCTGAGAGAAGGACTGTGTACCGTCTAGCCATACTCCCAAGTACTTGTATGAGGTGACTACCTCAAGCTCTAAACCCTCAGAGGTAGTAATCACACCAGTGGGGAGAGGGGCGTTCTTCTTACCAAACCACATGACCTTTGTTTTGGAGGTGTTCAGAACAAGGTTAAGGGCAGAGAAAGCTTGTTGGACACTAAGAACGCTTCGTTGTAGAGCGTTTAACACAAAATCCAGGGAGGGACCAGCTGAGTATATCATCTGCATATAAATGGATGAGAGAGCTTCCTAGCCTTGGTGACAGGCAGTGGCTGAGACAGCAGGTGTTTTGACTTTATACACTGCACTCTTTGAGAGAGGTAGTTAGCAAACCAGGCCAAAGACCCCTCAGACACCAATACTCCTTAGCCGGCCAACAAGAACAGAATGGTCTACCGTATCAAAAGCTTTGGCCAAGTCAATAAAAATAGCAGCACAACATTGCTCAGAATGAAGGGCAATGGTAGCATAATTTAGGTTTAAGGTTCCAGTGACATATTCATAACCTGAGTGGAAACCAGATTGCATACCAGAGAGAATACTATAGACATTAAGAAAGTCAGTTGATTATTGACATGTTTTTCCAACACTTTTGATAAACAGGGAAAAACAGAAATTGGTCTATAACACTGTGGCTGCCTTCCAAGCAATGGGAACCTCCCCAGAGAGGAGAGATGTTAAAAGGTCAGAGATAAGCTTGGTGATGATAGGGGCTGCAACCTTGAAGGATCTAAACCTGGTTTTTGGGGTCAAGTTTAAGGAGCTCCTGCTTTAGCACTCAGTGACTGCCTGCAGGAAGAAACTTTGTGGCGGGGCAGGGGGAAAAGAGGGAGAAGCATCTGGGACAGTCACATTAGAAGGGGTGAGAGATGAGGAAATGTTGAACGGGCAATGGCTGAGTCAAATAGGAATCCTGACTAATTGAAGTGGTGATTAAAGAGCTCAGCCATGTGCTTCTTGTCAGTAGCAACCACATCAACTTTAAGGGATATGGGCAGCTGCGAGGAGGGTTTATTCAAATACCAGAAGCCTAAGCATTGGTCATTTAAATCGGATAAAATAATTACATTTGATTCGACAAACTTTAGATTCAGATCGACTTCTGTTCTCTATATGGAGCATCATGTGCATGTTTACTGCAGTGATTGGTTCCAAGAAGTTGCTAGTTAGCTAGTTACATATTCACCATCAAAATCCTGTTTCTGTAAAACAAAGAGCAACTGTTTCCGATATGAATTTCAATGCTGTCTATTTAGCTGCTATTATTAGGGGTTAAATATCAGCTGATACAAGTATAACGTGTTAGATATGCTATTTTTAGAGGGTCGATAGTTAAGCTGAACAGCACCTCCGCTTTTGATAACAAGCCACAGTTAGCTAGCTATTAAATATCCTCCAAGCTGGATACTGTGTTGTTAGCCATCTAGCTATTATTTAGCATGGAGTGAGATTCCGATATCCTTAACAGCAACACTTGACACCTCCATGATCGGTTTAGCAAGATGATACGACTTACTCACTTGGTTCATCACCTAAAAGAAAGAACAAAAAGTACGCCGTTAGCTTTGACAAACCAGCCAGCAGTGGCTAGCTAGAATAAATTAGCTAGCTAGCCAACTCATGTGAGATTGAATGAATGAAGCAGCTAGCTAGTTGTGATGACATGTTTAGCAAAATTGGATAAATACAAAGTATGTATACTAACATCTGGGTTGGCTTCCAGTGGCAACCAGCGCTGGCCGTCCATTTCGAATGATATTATAGTTAGCTAGCTAAAATCTTCAGTAAAGTGAAAAAGCTCCAACTTCTTTTTCGGCGAAACAGAAGGTGCGCCTTTCCTCTTCTTCGGTGGTATTTATTCGTTGTTGGCAACCAACGGTAATGGTACTTTACCGCCACCTACTGGAGTGTGGGCCAGAGAAGAGGAGGAACTAAATCCTACCTGCCAGCCCCGTTGCTCTTTAAAAAAAACATATTTCAGACTATATCTAATGATGTTCTACTCAATATTCTCTTTGAACTAATTTCCTGGTTCACCTTCTCCCTCATACTAGATCTCAGCCTCTCTCTTTCCTCTGATACTGTCCACACTGTATCAATACATGCTCCACAGTCTCTGTTTCCTGCCAATTCTCACACTTTCCTGTTGGATGCTTTCCTATCACATTGTGCTATTGTGTGTGTTTTTTTTGTGCATTATTTGTAACTTATTTTGTACATAATGTTTCTGCCACCGTTTCTTATCTCCGTATTTGTCGCCTCCTGTACTGTGTCCGCACAGAACAAGACTCAGCAGCAAGCTCCGGCTGGCCTCCTTCAACCACTCCCTGTTCCTCACCGCCCCTGGTCCCATATATCACTGGACTGTGTCACTGATCTGCCCCTGTCAGATGACTACACCATCATCCTTATGGTTGTGGATAGGTTTTCCAAAGCCGTACATTTAATTCCCCTTCCCAAGTTGCCCTCAGCCAAGTCATCGGCCAGCCTGTTCTCCGCGTTTCATCCCCAATCTAACAGCCAGTCGGAGTGAGCCAATCAGGACCTGCGGGAGACTCTTCATTGCCTCGTCTCTGCAAACCCCACCACCTGGAGCCAGCAACTTGTGTGGGTAGAGTACCCCCGCAACACCCTTCCCTGCTCGGCCACCGGTCTCTCGCCCTTCGAGTGTTCCTTCCCTGAGGAAGAGGAAGAAGTCAACATACCCTCTGCCCCAGATGTTCATCCGCCACTGTTGGCGTTCCTGATCCTGAGCCTGCCTGCCGTTCTTCGCCTGCCTGACTCTTATTAGGATTACTGATCTCTGCATGACCTGGACCTGCCATTTGCCTACCCCTTGTATATATTACATCTCTGAGACTCGAACCATCTGCGTCCTGTGTCTGCATCTGGGTCTACTCCTGTTTCGTTATAGCGACGTCATTTTCTCCCGCAGTTGCTTCACCGCATCTCGGCAGGTGGCTATGTCATCTGTAGTTGCCCTGGCGCTAACCTGCATCTCAACACGCTCCAGAGACTTGGCTGACTATGTCATCTGTAGCTGCCCTGGCGCTAACCTGCATCTCAACACGCTCCAGTCAGAGCTGCCCTGGCTGACTATGTCATCTGTAGCTGCCCTGGCGCTAACCTGCATCTCAACACGCTCCAGAGACTTGGCTGGCTATGTCATCTGTAGCTGCCCTGGCGCTAACCTGCATCTCAACACGCTCCAGAGACTTGGCTGACTATGTCATCTGTAGCTGCCCTGGCGCTAACCTGCATCTCAACACGCTCCAGAGACTTGGCTGGCTATGTCATCTGTAGCTGCCCTGGCGCTAACCTGCATCTCAACACGCTCCAGAGACTTGGCTGGCTATGTCATCTGTAGCTGCCCTGGCGCTAACCTGCATCTCAACACGCTCCAGAGACTTGGCTGGCTATGTCATCTGTAGCTGCCCTGGCGCTAACCTGCATCTCAACCCGCTCCAGAGACTTGGCTGGCTATGTCATCTGTAGTTGCCCTGGCGCTAACCTGCATCTCAACACGCTCCAGAGACTTGGCTGGCTATGTCATCTGTAGTTGCCCTGGCGCTAACCTGCATCTCAACACGCTCCAGAGACTTGGCTGGCTATGTCATCTGTAGTTGCCCTGGCGCTAACCTGCATCTCAACCCGCTCCAGAGACTTGGCTGGCTATGTCATCTGTAGTTGCCCTGGCGCTAACCTGCATCTCAACACGCTCCAGAGACTTGGCTGGCTATGTCATCTGTAGTTGCCCTGGCGCTAACCTGCATCTCAACACGCTCCAGAGACTTCTTAACTGCTTGTTTGAAAATTGCCTGCATCGAAGTTTGTTGTTGATTCCGAGCCTTCAATATGGTGGAGTTGGATGTATCCTCGCTGGTCTTAGTTGGCTTGGTGTCTTTCTTTATTTGGAACGCTTTTAGGGTTCTCTGTGCCTTAGTTGAGTGTCCTCGGTCACGTAGGTCCATGTTAAATTAAGCATTTTCAAGGTTCCGAGGTAAATTGTCAGAAATGTGCATGTCAGAATCATGTAATTACACATGAATAACAGTTACTTTTGGGTATGTCTATTTGTATTTGTATTTATTATGGATCCCCATTAGCTGCTGTCAAAGCAGCAGCTACTCTTCCTGGGATCCAGAAAAATTAAGGCAGCTTATACAATTTTTAAAAAATTACAATACATTCCGAGATTTCACAACACACTGTGTGCCCTCAGGCCCCTACTCCACCACTACCACATATCTACAGTACTAGGTGTGTGTGTGTGTGTGTGTGTGTGTGTGTGTGTGTGTGTGTGTGTGTGTGTGTGTGTGTCTGATGTTTGTGTTTGCTTCCCAGTCCCCGCTGTTCCATAAGGTGTATTTTATCTGTTTTTTAAAAATCTGATTCTACTGCTGCATCATTTACTTGGTGTGGAATAGAGTTCCATGTCGTCATGGCTCTATGTAGTATTGTGCACCTCCCATAGTCTGTTCTGGACTTGGGGACTGTGAAGAGACCTCTGGTGGCATGTCTTGTGGGGTATGCATGGGTGTCCGAGCTGTGTGCCAGTAGTTTAGACAGACAGCTCGGTGCATTCAACATGTCAATACCTCTCATAAATAAAAGTAGTGATGAAGTCAATCTCTCCTCCACTTTCAGCCAGGAGAGATTGACATTCATATTATTAATATTAGCTCTCTGTGTACATCCATGTGCCAGCCGTGCTGCCCTGTTCTGAGCCAATTGTAATTTTCCTAAGTTCTTTTCTGTGGCACCTGACCACACGACTGAACAGTCAAGGTGCAACAAAACTAGAGCATGTAGGACCTGCCTTGTTGATAGTGTTGTTAAGAAGGCAGAGCAGTGACTTATCATAGACAGACTTCTCCCCATCTCAGCTACTTCTGCATCAATATGTTTTGACCATGACCGTTTACAATCTAGGGTTACTCCAAGGAGTTTATTCATCTCAACTTGCTCAATTTCCACATGATTTATTACAAGATTTAGTTGAGGTTTAGCGACACATTTTCAAAAAATTTACGCGACAAATCTAGCAACTTTTTCTGGTGTTATTGGAGACTTTTGGAGACTCTGACGTGAAAGCACGTATCGTTCTTACTCATCTCAACGAGCAGCGGGTGCTGGCGTGGACCCCACCCCCTATCCAAACCACTAACAGGCGGCCCAGTCCTCGCACAGCAGTCCCTCCCAGCTGCAGTCAGAGCAGGAGATGTTCACCCCTCCGTGTCCAGACTGCAAATGAATCGCGCATGCGGGAAGCCGCCGCTGGCTGATCCCACCAGGGCGGGATGTAAATGTAAAATGTTCTTTGTCTAAAATAAATCTAGCTGGCTAGCTCATCATGTCAGTCTAAACTGTACACTCAAAAATACAGAAAGGAGTGGGAATCAAACCCTGAATTCAGAGGCTGGTTGAAGCCGTTTATTGGAGATGATACACGGGCATACTGCCTGTATTGTAAGGCTGATTTCTACGCCAAACTTAGTGATGTAAACAAACACATGACATCTCAGAAACATACTCAAAAGGCAAAGCCTTATAACAGTTCAACCCAAAACAAGCTGCCATTTATGGTTAAAAAAATGGACTCTGCAAAAAAGGCTGAGGCTACCATGGCATTAGCTATCGCTGAACACTGTACCATGCTGGCATGTGATCACATTGGAGAAGCATGTAGAGCTGCTTTCTTAGACTCCACTGCTGCTACCCACTTCAAAATGCACAGGACAAAGTGCACAGAGATGATTAATGGTGTTCTAGCACCATACTTTCTGAAAAAGTTGGTCGCAGATGTGGGTGACCAGCGTTTCAGCCTCCTCCTCGATGGGTCCACGGATGTAAGTGTTTCTAAGTACCTGGGGGTTGTGATAAGGTACTTTAGTGACACCAAGCAGACAATTGTATCAGCATTTCTGGGGCTTGTTGAGTTGGAGGGAGGAGATGCCAAATCTATCGCCCGTGCTGTTGTGGCTTTCTTCGAAGTGTTGTCTTAAAAAAGAGAAACTCCTGGGGATAGGGACTGCCAATGCCTCTGCTATGACGGAGGAGTATGACCTCAAATATCTGTTTGTTATTCGCTGTGTGTGCCACTCTCTGCAGCTTGCTCATTTGTAGTTCTAAACATATTTAGGGTGTTTTTTACTCACTTTTTGTCTCCCTCACATCGTTATTCCTCTCTCCTACAGCGTCCATCACAATTACATGCACATGGACAATCATGTAAATTAGGTGATGATGTCATTTAGCGACTTCTAGCAACTTTTAGTACAGCCAATAGCTACTTTCCTTACTGAGGAGTTGGCAACACTGGGTCCAATATTGACTATGCACCCAAGAGAGAAAGAGGTTGGGCCATCCTCAAATTTTTTCAGTAAAATGTAATATAATATGTAAGGGATAATGAACGAGAGGCTCTGCGTTCTATGGAAAATAATGAAAGATGTGGAAGACGTGTTCCATGATGCGGATCTGACCTTCCACGAAGTTGCACAAAGTTGATTATCCCTTGGCTATAATTTAACACATTTGCCTCTAGAAATGTGTTCATTTGCCGGTAGAAATGTGTTCAACATCCACTGACTTGCTGAGCGGCCTTTCAGGTTATGTCGATATAGGACTCGTTTACTGTGGATAAAGATACATTTGTACCTGTTTCCTCCAGCATCTTCACAAGGTCCTTTGCTGTTGTTCTGGGATTGATTTGCCCTTTTCGCACCAAAGTACGTTCATGTCTAGGAGACAGAACACGTCTCCTTCCTGAGCGGTATGATGGCTGCGTGGTCCCATGGTGTTTATACTTGTGTACTATTGCTTGTACAGATAAACGTGGTACCTTCAGGCATTTTGAAATTGCTCCCAAGGATGAACCAGACATGTGGAGGTCTACAATTTTTTTCCTGAGGTCTTGGATGATTTCTTTTGATTTCCCCATGATGTTAAGCAAAGAGGCACTGAGTTTGAAGGTAGGCCTTGAAATACATCCACAGGTACACCTCCGATTGACTCAAATGATGTCAATTAGCCTATCAGAAGCTTCTAAAGCCATGGCATCATTTTCTGGGATTTTCCAAGCTGTTTAAAGGCACAGTCAATTTAGTGTATGTAAACTTCTGACCCACTGGAATTGTGATACAGTGAATTATAAGTGAAATAATCTGTCTGTAAACAATGTTTGGAAAAATGACCTGTGTCATGCTCAAAGTAGACGTCCTAACCGACTTGCCAAAACTAGTTGAAATTTGTGGAGTAGTTGAAAAACAACTTTTAATGTAAACTTCCGACTTCAACTGAATATATAGGGGATACAATCTTTCTAGCTCTGCAGATTTTGCTGCGAGGAGGCATTAGATCATTTATTTTGGTACTATCCACATGTAGATCATTTTTGGCCACAGATCCAGCAATGTCTGAAGAATTGCAACATTTACCTAGAGCTAACACTGCAGATAGCAATACTGGGAGACTTGAAAAGTCATAGTCAATTGGTCAATACAGTTTCTCTCGATTGCTTAAACACAAAAACTGGTTCCTGTAGCACAAAAACCCATTCCCTTGTAGCGGTATTGATAAAGATTTTGTTCTGGCGCCAGGCAAGTATTAACCCTGCCGAAAGTAAAAGAGTAAAAGAGAGTACCACTTCCAGACCCACACACATCAGCAGAAGAGACATCCTAGAGTGTAGACTGGTTGCCAGATAGCCAGTTGAGAAAAAAGATAAGACACATAAAACATGACAGCCTACCCGGACAAACTCACCCTATGGGACTCCGATGGGACTCCCGATCACGGCCGTGCCACATTGCCTCTTGTTCCAAGTTTCATCAGAGTAATACTTGGGAATCTACTGAGGTTGAAGGATTTACTGTTATTATGGAGAATCGAGAGACTGGGTGTAGTAGTGAGATTCTGCTGCATCCCTGCCCATTCGAGTGTGGAAGGGAATTAAATTGTAGAACAGATAGCCAAAAGGACTTTTAAAACTATCCTCAACAAAAATATAAACGCAACATGCTACAATTTCAATGATTTTACTCAGTTACAGTTCATATAGTAAAGTAAATTAAAATAAATTCATTAGGCCCTAATCTACAGATTTCTC
Organism: Oncorhynchus nerka; assembly: GCF_034236695.1. NCBI lineage: Eukaryota > Metazoa > Chordata > Actinopteri > Salmoniformes > Salmonidae > Oncorhynchus > Oncorhynchus nerka. Next base: position 6,980,351 of record NC_088396.1, on the reverse strand, counting down.
ATGACTGAGCAGGGTTGCAGCCATGGATGTGCCTGGGAAGGCATAGGCCCAGCCACTGGGGAAGCCAATAAGAATTTGTTTTTCCCCACAAAAGGGCTTTATTACAGACAGAAATCCTCATCAGTTTCAACGGCTGTCTGGGTAGCTGGTTTCAGACGATCCTGCGAGTGAAGAAGCCGGATGTGGAGGTCCTGGGCTGGCGTGGTTACACGTGGTCTGCGGTTGCGAGGCCGGTTGGAAATACTGCCACATTCTCTAAAACGACATTGGAGGTGGCTTATGGTTGAGAAATTAATATTCAATTATCTGGCAACCGTTCTGGTGGACATTCCTGCAGTCAACATGCCAATTGCTCGCTCCCTCTGTGGCATTGTGTTGTGACAGAACTGCACATTTTAGAGTGCCATTTTATCCCCAAGACAAGGTGCAACTGTGTAATGATCATACTGTTTAATCAGCTTCTTGATATGCGACACGTGTCAGGTGGATGGATTATCTTGGCAAAGTTAAATGCTCACTAACGGGGATGTAAACAAATTTGTGCACAACATTTGAGATAAATACGCTTTTTGTGCATATGGAACATTTCTGGGATCTTTTATTTCAGGTCAAGATATAAAGGACCAACACTTTACATGGTGCGTTATTATATTTTTGTTCATTATTGATATTCATGTTCAATTGGGTAGAGATGAGGCCAAATTTAAGGTCAGAGCCATTTTGATAGCTGTGTGGCAGAAGAGATGGGACTCTGAACCCAAGGGCCAGCATGTATATGCCCTCCAAAGAAAGGTGGACCAAGATTCAAAAGGTCAGATTAGGAAGGAAGAGGTGGTTTTTAATTGACTGTGACTAGGTCATTGTACATTGAACTCTCAGTACATCTGGCAAGCATGTGTATGGTTTGTGTCCAGAGTGTTGATGAAACGGTGGAGCTGTTATATTGTTGTAAGTATGTTGAAGAGGAGGAAAGACTGACATGTAGGGTCACGGCGGTCTTAGAAGGCTTTTTTTATTTCTCTAGAAGTACCGAGTTAGGTAGGAGGATTTAGAAATGTGAAGCTAATGTTGTAAACCTTGATTAACCACACACTCCAACACAGTAGGTGACGGCATGTACCTTTAACGTTGGTTTTGCGGACCGCCATTATATCTTAGAAGCAGAAGATGATCTACCAAAGGTTTTTTATATCTAAGCCAAGATATACCTGAGACTGTCGTTACCAATGGGAGCAAATGAGTCATAGTGGGCAGAACAAGTAAGGAAGTGGGCATAAGCAGGAGCTAGTAAGATCCTATTGGCCCGTTCTAGCATTTATTTGCATATTTTCATTAGAGAACGCCTACGGTCGTGGTTGATCTGTGGATGAGGATCGGTGACTGTGCTTGAATCGGAAAGTGTGGCAAGTGAAGTGTGTGATAATGAATGGAAAATAGTCAAATCAAAGAATGGAACAAAACAAGGACCAGTCCAATACTGCATTTCTTATTGGGCCACATTTTTTTTTTTGGACAAGGAGATTAATTTGGGAAATCCATTTGTAATATTGAGGACAGTGAAGAAAGCAGCGGGAAAGGTGGATTCAATCAAGGTGACTAGAAGCGGCATTGTTTTGGTTAATTGTGTTGATGAAGACCAGAAGAAGTATGCACTGGATCTGGAAAAATTGTCCACGTCAGAAGTAACTTGTATTGATCTCAGGAGCAGTGCGTCTGCCAAAGGAGGTAAAGGTGGAGTCTCGCTGGATATACAGTACCAGTCAAAAGTTTGGACAAACCTACTCTTTCAAGGGCTTTTCTTTATTTTTACTATTTTCTACATTGTAGAATAATAGTGAAGACATCAAAACTATGAAATAACACATATGGAATCATGAAGTAACCAATAAAGTGTTAAACAAATGTACATTTGTTTGCGATTCTTCAAAGTAGCCACCCTTTGCCTTGATGGCAGCTTTTCACACTCTTGGCATTCTCTCAACCAGCTTCATGAGGTAGTAACCTGGAATGCATTTCAATTAACAGATGTGCCTTGTTAAAAGTTCATTTGTGAAATTTCTTTCCTTAATGCGTTTGAGCCAAACAGTTGTGTTGTGACAAGGTAGGGGTGGTATACAGAAGATGGCCCTATTTGGTGAAAGACCAAGTCCATAGTTATGGCAAGAACAGCTCAAAAAGCAAAGAGAAACGACAGTACATCATTACTTTAATACATGAAGGTGAGTCAATATGGAAAATGTCAAGAACTTTGAAAGTTTCTTCAAGTGCAGTCGCAAAAACCATCAAGCTCTATGTTGAAACTGGCTCTCACGAGGACCGCCACAGGAAAGGAAGACCCAGAGTTACCTCTGCTGCAGAGGATAAGTTCATTAGGAGTTACCAGCCTCAGAAATTGCAGAAATCATAGAGTTCAAGTAACAGTGAGACACAGAGTAGGTGAACGGATCTCTGCATGTATGGTTCCCCCCGTGAAGCATGGAGGAGGAAGTGTTTGGGTGCTTTGCAGGTGACATTATCTGTGATTTATTTAGAATTCAAGGCAGACTTAACCAGCATGGCAACCACAGCATTCTGCAGCGATACGCCATCCCATCTGGGTTGAGCTTAGTCCCACTAGCGTTTGTTTTTCAACAGGACAATGACCCAACACACTACCAGGCTGTGTCAGGGCTATTTGACCAAGAAGGAGAGTGATGGAGTGCTGCATCAGATGACATGGCTTCCACAATCACCCGACCTCAACCCAATTTGGGATGAGTTAAACCACAGAGTGACGGAAAAGCAGCCAATAAGTGCTGAGTATGTGGGAACTCCTTCAAGACGGTTGGAAAAACATTTCTCATGAAGCTGGTTGAGAGAATGTGGAGTGTGCAAAGCTGTCATCAGGGTAAAGGGTGGCTACTTTGAATAATCTAAAATATATTTTTGATTTGTTTAACACCTTTTTTTGGTTATGACATGATTCCATGTTTCATAGTCTTCACTATTATTCTACAATGTAGAAAATAGTAAATATAAAGAAACCCTTGAAAGAATGTGTCCAAACTTTTGACTGGTACTGTAGGTGAGGAGTACCTTCGTCAGAAAATCCCAGGAGTGGTCAGTGCACATCACCTGACCTATATTGTAATTGGAAGGAAGGAGAAAAGCCTGTCTATTGTTTGAGGAGACCACCTGAATATGGGAAGCTTGGATATGTGAGGTATGCAGTGAGAGCTTTTATGTCCAAACCATTACAGTGTGGACATTTTAAAGGATATGGTCACGTGTCAAATATTTGCAGACTGGAGAAGTAATAATATTGAAGAATCTGTGAATGGAAAATGTTGCAACTGTGGTGGGGTTCATACTCCGGACTTCCTTGAGTGTCCTATTAGGGTGAAGGGGGTTGAGGTGTCAAAAATCAGGGCTGTGCAGTGGATCTCTTATGTGGAGGCGGTGAAGAGTCGAAAGCTAAAGAGGCAAGTGTTGAAGATATGGCGGTGGATGCATTGCAGCCAGTTGATGGTGTTAAGTCAATAGGGTGATCTGGATACATTCAGGTGGATTTAAAGCCACGGTGATTAACTGTACAGCACAAGTGTCTGAGAAGTCAAAGAAGTTGGATATCATATCTGCAGCAGAGAAGTTTTTGGGGGCTCCAAGACTTCACGCCCTCAGGTCAATTTTGTTTGGTTAATTTATTTTTATGGTAGTTAGTGTGATATTTCAAATTGACCCAAATGTTTTCTCTATTTTTGGGATCCGTATTACACAGTAGGTGTCAGAAAGCACATTTTAACTGTTGCGAACGCCGTTATTTACCATAGAAGAAAAGAACGCCCACTACATAAAGTGCACGAGTGCAATAACTAAATTCACGCTTACAAATCCTTCTAAGCAACACCGTTTTTAGAAACGTTGGAAAAGGTTAAAGTATACAAAACGAAGTCCACTCTGTTACATTTCTGTTTCCAAAGTGTAATTCTGTATGACATTAAATGTTTCATCGATGAGAGAAATGTACAAAATGTCGACCAAACCCATCTTCTCCCACTGCCGGCCAATGGGCTTTCTCTAATAACCATATTTGGTAGTGAGTGGAACCGCCGACCGGATGCTTCACATTTACACATCCGGTTCCATTGTTCTATCTGTGATTTCACTGTGGTGACCTCTTTGTTGCCTATCTACCCTGAACCTCTGTTTTCCACCCCTGCTTGCGATCAGAGATGCCGGGGTTGGATTCATCGCCTAGTGGGTGCAGTATTTCAACATAATATGAAACGGTAACATAGCTAGCTAACGGTTAGCTAATAGCAATGTAACGAAGTTAAACACAGCCAAGCCAAAGGTTTCCCCGTTTATCTGTTGTCAACTGCTAACGTTACTATTTTTGTAGTTGATATGAATACTTTCCATAGGAAACAGTGTTAACTGACTTTGCGATGTGCATAAATAATCGAATCCAACAAAATAATAAATGCAAATAGTATATAATATGTATGTATATGTGAAGGATCCAACTAATGAATAAATGGGAAGATACCCAATAGCTAGGTAACGGTAGTTCACTGACTTGGCTAAGTAGCTAATGGGCTAGCCATTTTCTTTATTTTTCTACTTACTAATCAATTTCTGTGGTTTTTAGGCGTTGACAAAACGGTGGAAAACATTGGAAGACTCCCACCAGATATATTGTCAGAAACAGTAAGGACATCCTGTATCTGTCATTTCTCTTGGCATTAATTGAGAAAGATGAGACGCTTGAAATAGTACCACGTATTTTTCAGCAGTACTGATTGGAGTGATAGGCCAATCCAGAGCCATATACACTGAGAATACCATTCCTTTTTAAAAACACATTTCTGGTATTGAGTTGCCCTCAGAACAGCCTCAATATGTCAGGGACTCCACCAGTTATCAAAAGCGTCCCACGGGGATGCTGTTGATTCCAATGCTTCCCACAGGGATTTTGAGTGATGGATCATTCTTGATGCAACTGCTGCACATAAAAAACCCAGCAGTGTTGCAGTTCTTGACACAAACTGATGCAGCTGGAACCTACTATCATACCCTGTTCAAAGGAACTTACATTTTTGTTGCCTTACCCATTCACCCTCTGAATGGCAAACATACACAATCCATGTCTCAAGGCTTAAAAATCCTTCTTTAACCTGTCTCCTCCCTTTCGTCTACACTGATTTGAAGGGGAATTAATACGTGACATCAATACGGGATCATAGCTTTTACCTGGTCAGTCTGTCATGGAAAGTGCTGGTGTTCTTAATGTTTTGTATACTCAGAGTTAGGCCAGGCCACCATGTACGCGCCCATATAGAACTTAATTCTCGAAATGTTGGCGACGTAATAACACGAGAGCAACTCTGACAGGAGACAGGGTCAAGGCTAGAAGGGTTTCCAGCTTTTGTGAAATTAACATCAAAAGTTTATATTTTGTGTTTTAGCTAAACCTTTTCCAAACCTTAACCGAACTCCTAACCTGCTACTAAAAGTCAAATCTGATGTAAATTTGACAAACTGGATCCCTTCTATGAAATGACCCGCTGTAAACAAGCAAAACAGAGCAGTGAATTCAAGACGTTTTTATTGATTAGCATTCGGGATAATGGGTATCCAAGTCTTTAATGTGTTGTAGTGTCACTGGAATTCTTCATAGGTTGAAGAACAGAAACAGAACAACACAGAAGGATTAACTTTCACTTAACAACGGCTATGGAGGAGAAATTGTCACTCAGAACGTTCAACCGCATTGGCATAACTCCTCTCTCATATATATATATATATATATACATATATATATACATATACATATATATATATATATACATACAGTTGAAGTCAGAAGTTTACATTCATCTTAGCCAAATACATTTAAACTCAATTTTAAAAAAAAAAGTTTTTCACAATTCCTGAGATTTTATCCTTGTAAAAAAATCCCTGTTTTAGGTCAGATAGGATCACCACTTTATTTTATGAATGTGAAATGTCAGAATAATAGTAGAGAGTGATTTATTTCAGCTTTTATTTCCAGTGGGTCAGAAGTTTACAAACACATTTATCTATTTATATGTGCATGCTTTTATTTCAAATGATGACAGGTTTGGTCTATCCATCTATACTGGCACCGACTACACTTGTTCAGCTGCATCACCATTGACAGAAACAAATAAAAAACATTTGGACCAAATATCCCAATAGTGGTCGGTAGACCATAGTCATATGTATTAGAGTGCATCGATACAGCGACGACCAGTCACAGGCGGATGTATTGAAATACAATACTTTTGTATTAGAGAGTGCATCAATGCAGCAGTCATCAGTCACCATTTCAGGAGCTGTTGTTATTGAGGATGTGGTTCTGATAATCTCCTCATGCAGTGTCAGCAGATTCTGAGTCATCTCCAAGGACAGGTCAGGGGAGTGGATTCCGCTGAAATCTCTGATGTAAGTCAACATATTTCCACTGTCCTTTCTCTCCCTAAACTTAACCATATTTACATGATCTGATGTTGTGATATGTTTTCTTCCTTTTTCTGTACAGAAGTTTCAAAGAGCTGGGATCCGACTTGACCAAGAGGCTCTACAGGAGGTTGTCCAATTTCTCTTCTTAACGTTCAGGTATTGTAGCTGTTTGTGATCCGCAACCACTCATCGGCAAGTTGCAAAAAAATATATATATATCCAGCGTTCAACACATGGATTTTGTTTGCTCCCCTTTGGTCAGGAACCAGTGGTGGGGTAGTGGCTTCAGGGCCATGGCTATGATTTGTTACTAAAGTAATTGGTTTTATGTATTTGGAGAGTCTTAAGGATATTCCATGGTGGGTGAGTTGTGGGTTTAAATGCATTTGGAAAGTATAGAGACCCCTTGACTTTTACACATTTTTGTTACGTTACAGCTATATTTTAATATTGATGAGGAAATGTAATTTTTATCTGTCGACACACAATTTCCCATAATGACAAAGGGGGAACAGATTTTTATCATTCTTTTGCAAATGTATTTAAAAATAATAATAAAATAAACATTTACATTAGTTTTCAGACCCTTTGCTATGAGACTTGAAATTGAGCTCTGGTGCTTCTGGTTTCCATTGATAATCCTTGATGTTTCTACAACTTGATTGGAGTCCACCTGTGGTAAATTCAGTTGATTGGACATGATTTGGAAATGCGCACACCTGTCTATATAAGAGCCCATGGTTGACAGGGCATGTCAGAGCAAAAACCAAGCCATGTGGTCGAAGAAATTGTATGTAGAGCACCGAGACAGGATTGTGTCAAGGCACAGATTTGGGGAAGGGTACCACAACATTTCTGCAGCATTGAAGGTGCCTCAAAAACCCAGTGGCCTCCATCATTCTTAAATGGAAGAAGTTTGGGACCACCAAGACTCTTCCTAGAGCTGGCCTCCCGGCCAAACTGAGCAATCTGGGTAGAAGGGCCTTGGTCAGGGAGGTGACCTAGAACCCTATGGTCACTCTGACAGAGATCCAGAGTTCCTCTGTGGAGATGGGAGAACCTTCCAGAAGGACAACCATCTCTGCAGCACTCCACCATTCAGGCCTTTATGGTAGAGTGGCCAGAATGAAGCCACTCCTCAGTAAAAGGCACATGACAGCCCGCTTGGAGTTTGCAAAAAGGACTCTCAGACCGTGAGAAACAAGATTCTCTGGTCTGATGAAACCAATATTGAACTCTTTGGCCTAAATGCCTAGTGTCACATCTGGAGGAAACCTGGCACCATACCTGCTGTGAAGCATGGTGGTGGGAGCATCATGCTGTGGGGATGTTTTTCGGGGACTGGGAGATTAGTCAGGATCAAGGGAAAGCTGAACGTAGCAAAGTACAGAGATCCTTGATGAAAACCTGCTCCAGAGAGCTCAGGACTTCAGACTGGAGTGAACGTTCACCTTCCAACAGGACAATGACCCTAAGCACACAGCCAAGACAACACAGGAGTGGCTTCGGGACAAGTCTCTAAATGTCCTTGTGGCCCAGCCAAAGCCCAGACTTGAACCCGTTCGTTCGAACATCTCTGGAGAGACTTGAAAATAGCTTTGCAGCGACTCTCCCCATCTAACTTGACAGAGCTTGAGAAGAATGGGAGAAGCTCCCCAAATACAGGTATGCCAAGCTTGTAGTCATACCCAAGAAGACTGAAGTTTATAATCGCTGCCAAAGTACTGAAAGGTTCTGAGTACTTTATGTTAATGTGATATTTCAGTTAATTTTTTCTAAATGTGCGACATTTTCTATAAACCTATTTTTGATTTGTCATTATGGGGTATCGTGTGTAGATTTCTGAGAATTTTAGAATGAGGCTGTAACACAACAAAATGGGGAAGGGGTCCAAATGCACTGTATATGTTGACTGGGTTCAGGCGTGTGTTAAATAAACACGTGTTGTATTTTTAACAGGTCGACTGAAAAGAACAACCTCTCTGCTGATGTACTGGTAGCTAGGCTGGGAGAGGGCAGCAGTAAGTGGTCCAAAGCTGCCCTTCAGGTGCTCCATCGGCTATGGAGTGATCAGGGTGCCCTAGTCAACACGCACCAACAGTCCCAAGCCATGCTTAGCATCGGACAGGTAGGCCTACACCCGGCTACTGGAGCCCACCAAAACAAATCGATTATTTTGCCTAATTCCAGGTCAACTCCTTGCTCCTTAGCCTGGTCCCATATCTATCTTTGCTGTATAGCCAAGTCCTATGGACCACCAGGCTAGCTCCTACACCATAGGTACTTGTGTATATTTGAAATGGTTGGATATGGTTTAGAAATTATAGAGGGCAAGGAAGTATGCAGCACTTGAAGTGGCCAGAAGTTATGGAATTGGGTACTGGATTCTCCTAATTAAGGATGGGGAATTGTACCCACAAAGGGCAAGTGTGAGTGCAGGCTTTTGCCCCAGACAAAGCTACAGTATTATACACCTAATTCAGCTTATCAACCGATCATAGTGTTCCACAAGACTGAAGCCACTTTCCAGAGCATCTGCAAGGCAGTCACACTGCACAAATTGATCAATGATTGAATGCCGTGTTATCTACAGTGTGTCCTTATTTAAAAGTTGCATCATATCATTGTTGCCATTAATACTAGTTTGACCACCAGCAGGCATTTTTGTTGGCATCTTATCAAGCTTGTTAGCGCTTGCTTACTTTTCCACATAATCCTACAGCGGTCCATGCTGGCCAAACGTTTTGATTGCTATACCCTATCCGAAAGAGCATATTCCAAGGTTTTTAATGAACCTTGTTTTGCCAAACAACACAATGTTTTACAGATGGTCTCCCTTTCGAAATGTTTTCCTAGAATAACCATAGCTCCATGCCCACTGATGATAGTCCCCAAATCGATATTTGCTAATGATCATTTTATTGGATTCTGTTATATTCCGTCATTGTTGTAAAGGTCTGGGGAATATAAGCATGTGATGTCTGCTAAATTAACAAAACATGCTGTTCTGTTATTTTGAAATAAATTGTCTTAGTACCATGTTTTATATGAACTCAACAAAATGTTAATGGATTTATTTGTGATTGTGTCTATTACATTGACATTACATTTACATTTAAGTCATTTAGCAGACGCTCTTATCCAGAGCGACTTACAAATTGGTGCATTCACCTTATGACATCCAGTGGAGCAGCCACTTTACAATAGTGCATCTAAATCTTTTAAGGGGGTGAGAAGGATTACTTTATCCTATCCTAGGTATTCCTTAAAGAGGTGGGGTTTCAGGTGTCTCCGGAAGGTGGTGATTGACTCCGCTGTCCTGGCGTCGTGAGGGAGTTTGTTCCACCATTGGGGGGCCAGAGCAGCGAACAGTTTTGACTGGGCTGAGCGGGAACTGTACTTCCTCAGTGGTAGGGAGGCGAGCAGGCCAGAGGTGGATGAACGCAGTGCCCTTGTTTGGGTGTAGGGCCTGATCAGAGCCTGGAGGTACTGAGGTGCCGTTCCCCTCACAGCTCCGTAGGCAAGCACCATGGTCTTGTAGCGGATGCGAGCTTCAACTGGAAGCCAGTGGAGAGAGCGGAGGAGCGGGGTGACGTGAGAGAACTTGGGAAGGTTGAACACCAGACGGGCTGCGGCGTTCTGGATGAGTTGTAGGGGTTTAATGGCACAGGCAGGGAGCCCAGCCAACAGCGAGTTGCAGTAATCCAGACGGGAGATGACAAGTGCCTGGATTAGGACCTGCGCCGCTTCCTGTGTGAGGCAGGGTCGTACTCTGCGGATGTTGTAGAGCATGAACCTACAGGAACGGGCCACCGCCTTGATGTTAGTTGAGAACGACAGGGTGTTGTCCAGGATCACGCCAAGGTTCTTAGCGCTCTGGGAGGAGGACACAGTGGAGTTGTCAACCGTGATGGCGAGATCATGGAACGGGCAGTCCTTCCCGGGAGGAAGAGCAGCTCCGTCTTGCCGAGGTTCAGCTTGAGGTGGTGATCCGTCATCCACACTGATATGTCTGCCAGACATGCAGAGATGCGATTCGCCACCTGGTCATCAGAAGGGGGAAAGGAGAAGATTAATTGTGTGTCGTCTGCATAGCAATGATAGGAGAGACCATGTGAGGTTATGACAGAGCCAAGTGACTTGGTGTATAGCGAGAATAGGAGAGGGCCTAGAACAGAGCCCTGGGGACACCAGTGGTGAGAGCGCGTGGTGAGGAGACGGATTCTCGCCACGCCACCTGGTAGGAGCGACCTGTCAGGTAGGACGCAATCCAAGCGTGGGCCGCGCCGGAGATGCCCAACTCGGAGAGGGTGGAGAGGAGGATCTGATGGTTCACAGTATCGAAGGCAGCCGATAGGTCTAGAAGGATGAGAGCAGAGGAGAGAGAGTTAGCTTTAGCAGTGCGGAGCGCCTCCGTGATACAGAGAAGAGCAGTCTCAGTTGAATGACTAGTCTTGAAACCTGACTGATTTGGATCAAGAAGGTCATTCTGAGAGAGATAGCGGGAGAGCTGGCCAAGGACGGCACGTTCAAGGGTTTTGGAGAGAAAAGAAAGAAGGGATACTGGTCTGTAGTTGTTGACATCGGAGGGATCGAGTGTAGGTTTTTTCAGAAGGGGTGCAACTCTCGCTCTCTTGAAGACGGAAGGGACGTAGCCAGCGGTCAGGGATGAGTTGATGAGCGAGGTGAGGTAAGGGAGAAGGTCTCCGGAAATGGTCTGGAGAAGAGAGGAGGGGATAGGGTCAAGCGGGCAGGTTGTTGGGCGGCCGGCCGTCACAAGACGCGAGATTTCATCTGGAGAGAGAGGGGAGAAAGAGGTCAGAGCACAGGGTAGGGCAGTGTGAGCAGAACCAGCGGTGTCGTTTGACTTAGCAAACGAGGATCGGATGTCGTCGACCTTCTTTTCAAAATGGTTGACGAAGTCATCTGCAGAGAGGGAGGGGGGGGGGGAGGAGGATTCAGGAGGGAGGAGAAGGTGGCAAAGAGCTTCCTAGGGTTAGAGGCAGATGCTTGGAATTTAGAGTGGTAGAAAGTGGCTTTAGCAGCAGCGACAGAAGAGGAAAAGGTAGAGAGGAGGGAGTGAAAGGATGCCAGGTCCGCAGGGAGGCGAGTTTTCCTCCATTTCCGCTCGGCTGCCCGGAGCCCTGTTCTGTGAGCTCGCAATGAGTCGTCGAGCCACGGAGCGGGAGGGGAGGACCGAGCCGGCCTGGAGGATATGGGACATAGAGAGTCAAAGGATGCAGAAAGGGAGGAGAGGAGGGTTGAGGAGGCAGAATCAGGAGATAGGTTGGAGAAGGTTTGAGCAGAGGGAAGAGATGATAGGATGGAAGAGGAGAGAGTAGCGGGGGAGAGAGAGCGAAGGTTGGGACGGCGCGATACCATCCGGGTAGGGGCAGTGTGGGAAGTGTTGGATGAGAGCGAGAGGGAAAATGATACAAGGTAGTGGTCGGAGACTTGGAGGGGAGTTGCAATGAGGTTAGTGGAAGAACAGCATCTAGTAAAGATGAGGTCGAGCGTATTGCCTGCCTTGTGAGTAGGGGGGGAAGGTGAGAGGGAGAGGTCAAAAGAGGAGAGGAGTGGAAAGAAGGAGGAAGAGAGGAATGAGTCAAAGGTAGGCGTGGGGAGGTTAAAGTCGCCCAGAACTGTGAGAGGTGAGCCGTCCTCAGGAAAGGAGCTTATCAAGGCATCAAGCTCATTGATGAACTGTCCGAGGGAACCTGGAGGGCGATAAATGATAAGGATGTTAAGCTTGAAAGGGCTGGTAACTGTGACAGCATGGAATTCAAAGGAGGCGATAGATAGATGGGTAAGGGGAGAAAGAGAGAATGACCACTTGGGAGAGATGCGGATCCCGGTGCCACCACCGCGCTGACCAGAAGCTCTCGGGGTGTGCGAGAACACGTGGGCGGACGAAGAGAGAGCAGTAGGAGTAGCAGTGTTATCTGTGGTGATCCATGTTTCCGTCAGTGCCAAGAAGTCAAGGGACTGGAGGGAGGCATAGGCTGAGATGAACTCTGCCTTGTTGGCCGCAGATCGGCAGTTCCAGAGGCTACCGGAGACCTGGAACTCCACGTGGGTCGTGCGCGCTGGGACCACCAGATTAGGGTGGCGCGGCCACGCGGTGTGGAGCGTTTGTATGGTCTGTGCAGAGAGGAGAGAACAGGGATAGACAGACACATAGTTGACAGGCTACAGAAGAGGCTACGCTAATGCAAAGGAGATTGGAATGACAAGTGGACTACACGTCTCGAATGTTCAGAAAGTTGAGCTTACGTAGCAAGAATCTTATTGACTAAAATGATTAAAAATGATACAGTACTGCTGAAGTAGGCTAGCTGGCAGTGGCTGCGTTGTTGACTTTGTAGGCTAGCTGGCAGTGGCTGCGTTGTTGATTCGGGGCTAGCTGGCTAGCTAGCAGTGTTGATTACGTTACGTTGCGTTAAAAGAACGACAATAGCTGGCTAGGTAACCTAGAAAATCGCTCTAGACTACACAATTATCTTTGATACAGAGACGGCTATGTAGCTAGCTATGTAGCTAGCTACGATCAAACAAATCAAACCGTTGTACTGTAATGAAATGAAATGAAAATGTGATACTACCTGTGGAGCGAGGCTGAATGCGACCGGGTTGTTGAGTTCTATTCGGTAGACGTTGGCTAGCTGTTGGCTAGCTAGCAGTGTCTCCTACGTTAAGGACGACAAATAGCTGGCTAGCTAACCTCGGTAAATTAAGATAATCACTAAAACTACACACTCTAAACTACACAATTATCTTGGATACGAAGACAGCAAAGACAACTATGTAGCTAGCTAACACTACACTAATCAAGTCGTTCAGTTGAGGGTAATATTGATTTGTTAGACTGGTGGTTATTGGTAGGCTACTCGATTCCCGGCTATTCTACTGTTAAAATGCATATGGTGCAGCAGACCATGGCGCTTTGAGGAAGAAATGCTAAAAGTTTGTCCTTTATGATATTTATCTCAATGTAAGGCCACAGCTGGAGTGTAAAATACACATATTTACAGAAGTCAGGGACAGGTGGGTTCAAGGTTTTTATTTAAATGACATAGGCCTATAGCTCCCACAGTCCTGTTTACTGTAGGTGTTAAAAAATATACATGTATTTATAAATAACTAGGCAAGTCAGTTAAGAACAAACTCTTATTTACAATGACGGCCTACGCTGGCTAAATCCGGACAACGCTGGGCCAATTTTGCACTGCCCTGTGGGATTCCAATTCCAAATATTGGCTGTACTGGAAACTTTCAAACCATTTTTTTGATAGCACTGACTGAGATTGATTATTATTGCATTTGTTGTGCTGTTTATACTGTTAGAAATATAGCTTCATTAAATTGATTAACCCGCTGACTGTAGGACTCCAGTGTGAGAGGGGGTCTGAATACTTAAAAAAAAAAATGTTTTAAATATACTGTAAATGCTTTGCCATCTGTAGTTGCAAGTGAGCTGTTGATTTAACCATTGGTGTGCCTGTCTAGCTGGTGGACATGCAGTGGAAGCTGGGCATGGCGGTGAGCTCGGACACCTGTCGCTCTCTCAACTCCCCCCACGTCTCCCTCCTGTTGAAGATCGCAGACACCTCTGGACAGATCTCCCAACGATCCTTTGAAATGACCATTGCACAATTCCAGGTCAGTTTATTCTTCATCTAAAAGCAATGGGTGAGTGATGTTTGAGATGATTGAATGGTTTGCTTATATGTTGCTACCGTACAACCGTCCTTTACCCTTTACACCAACACTTTTGGATCCTGCTCTGTTGGAAACCGGGCCTATTGTGTGTGTGAGTGAGAGGGAAACATTGCATCAGAAAAAACATTCTGAACAAATTACGATCTATTCTATTTACTGACTGACTTTTCCTACTCTCTTTGCAGAACTTCTACAGGCAATTCAAGGAGATGGCAGCTGTTTTGGAAACAGTATGATGTTCTGTGGCCCAGAAACCCCTCCTTGATGAGAATGCCATGCCCTTATTTACATTATTGGTAATGTTTACGCTCAAAGCATTTTGTGTTCACGAATGCTGAATTCCAGTGGTGTAAAAATACTTTAAAGTATCTGTACTTTACTATTTACATTTTTACTTCACTACATTCCCAAAGAAAATTATGTACTTTTTACCCTAACTTTTTCCCAAAAGTACTCGTTACATTTTGAATGCTTAGCAGGACAGAAAATGGTCTAATTCGCACACTTCTTAAGAGAACATCACTAGTCATCCCTACTGCCTCTGATCTGGCAGACTCACTAAACACAAATGCTTTGTTTGTTAAAAAAATTAAAAATACAAATGGAGTAAAACCTGCCTCAGTCTACTAAATACCTAACCCTGGGATAGAGTTAAATTTTTCTGTGCGACAATACACCAGAATGGCTTTCCAAGAGATTGCGTGGTCCAGTCTTAAGTCAATCAATGAACACCAACAAAATTGACTGAGCTGGAGCAATTTTGACAAAACAATGGATATACAGGTTATTGGGCCACCATGAGCCAGAACAGCTTCAATGCGCCTTGGCATAGATTCTGCAAGTGTCTTGATCTCTATTGCAGGGATGAGACATCCATTATTTTTGGTGTTTTGTTGGTAGTGGTGGAAAACATTGTCTCAGGCGCCGCTCCAGAATCACCCATAGGTGTTAATTTGGTTGAGATGTTGTGACTGAGAAGACTGGCGTATGATTTACATTTGTTTTCATGCTCATCAAACCATCACTTAACTCTGAGGTGTAAATGTTTTAATTTAAGTTAAAAAATCTAATACAAATTTCACTTTGAACATGTGGATCAGGTTGTGTAGATTAGTAGGGGGATTGAATCCCTTTTTAGATGTTTGAAAGCTGTGAAAGGGCTGTGTAGTATGGTTAAGAAAGGGTGTGTGTGGTCTGGCTGATTCCGAACTCGAAGTCCTCCTAACTTCAGAGTCTGGGGAGGCTGTTTGACGTCGGCACGATGCAACGGAAATGAAGGTGGCTGAGCTTTTACTGTTTGGTTCTCCTTTCTCACTCAAACACCCACATGAACAGCCCCCTTCCATTACAACTGATGGATTTTCAAATCCAAACTAGAAATAGAAGCTCACTCTATTTCTGAGCTAATGGTGTACCAACAAGCAAACCCCTGTCCAGAACAGTGGGGTACAACTCTCCCTCGCTGTGTACCATGTGGGCTAGTGAGTGTGCACTTGGGAAGAAACAGATCACTCAAGTTGTCTCTTTAATTCCCAAGTGCAGCGTTAACTAACTTATTTCATGGATATACCTGGTGGTGACTATTATTCTTATTTGTGCCAAATCACCTGTGCTCTTATTCTATCTTTTGAATGATTCTGAAAGCAGCTGTTACTTTTAGTAATGTGTTATGCATTCTTATTGATGTATACATGAAATATTCCTTTGCCTTTTACTTATTTTTGTTGCACTTTGACCCCAGGGTACTACAACTTTATATCTGTAATGTCTGTCGTTTTCATCACGAATGGACTAAATAACAAGTACAATTTGTTTCATTTGATACAGACAGCCATTTGGTTTTGGGGTCATTTCCATTTCAAATCAGGAGACAAATAGATTTTCTAATCCCAGGCGAGAGTGTGAGCTGTTATATGTTGCTGATAACTGTGGCCCCTTATGTGTGTGCACCTTGAAAGGTTAGCTTTCAGTATTAGCCAGAAACGGACAGTTCGGGAAAATGCCAGATGGGCTGGTCTATCTTTAGCCCAGTGGGCTTGTCTCAATTGAGGGTTTTGCACTGAATTATTATTTGGCTAATAATGGGGCCTCAATGGAAAAATGGGCAGGTGTGGGGGCCTTCTAGGAAAAACAAATATGCTGATGGGTTAGAAATGCCCTGGCAGATGTCTGGCTCCAGGATAAAGCTGCCAGGAGGGGTGGAGGTAGTGAAAGGCTCCTGGGGGAGACCTTTTTCTGTGTTGTTTTAAATAAACACCATTAACCAATGTATCACACTTGTCTGATCTCTGTAAACGTCTAGATCAAACCCCTGTTCTGCCACAGTACGTGTGTGTGTATAGTGCATCTGTTATCGTGTGTGTGTATAGTGCATCTGTTATCGTGTGTGTGTATAGTGCATCTGTTATCGTGTGTGTATGCATGTGTCTGCACCTATGTTTATGTTGCTTCACAGTCCACGCAATTCCATAAGATGTATATTTACCTGCTTTTTAAATCAGATTCTATTGCTTGCATCAGTTACCTGATGTGGAATAGAGTTCTATGTAGTGATGGCTCTATGTAGTACTGTGTGCCTCCCATAGTCTGTTCTGGACTTGGACTGTGTCTTTTACCCTGTTTAATTGGCATATATACCTTATATTAGCCCACCTAAAGCTTTGCTAGGTTTCATAAACAACCCTTTTAATTAAAAACACTTTAAATAAACTCAGCAAAAAAAGAAATGTCCTCTCTCTGTCAACTATGTTTATTTTCAGCAAACTTAATGTGTAAATATTTGTATGAACATAAAATTCAACAACTGAGACGAACTGAACACGTTCCCCATAGTCTGTTCTGGACTTGGACTGTGAAGAGACCTCTGGTGGCATGTCTTGTGGGGTATGCATGGGTGTCTGAGCTGTGCGCCAGTAGTTTAGACTGTGTGCTAGTCATTTAAATAGACAGCTCGGTGCTTTCAAAATGTCAATACCTCTCACAAATACAAGTAGTGATGGAGTCCATTCCTCTACTTTGAGCCAGGAAATATTGGCATGCATATTATTAATATTAGCTCTCTGTGTACATCCAAGGGCCAGCAGTGCTGCCCTGTTCTGAGCCAATTGTAATTTTCCTTAGCCCCTCTTAGTGGCACCTGACCACACAACTGAACAGTAGTCAAGGTGTGACAAAACTAGGGCCGGTAGGACCTGCCTTGTTGACAGTGCTGTCTAGAAGGTAGAAACTAGGGCCTGTTGGACCTGCCTTGTTGGTAGTGTTGTTAAGAAGGTAGAAACTAGGGCCTGTAGGACAGCACTGTCAACAAGGCAGGTCCTACAGGTTATGAAATCCAGTTTCAACTGTTCAGAGCTGCCCTTCATAATGTAAAAATAATCCATATTCATGTCCTGGCGTAGTACATTCGGGAGCAGTTTAGTAATTTTTTTATTTTATTTTTTACCTTTATTTTACTAGGCAAGTCAGTTAAGAACAAATTCTTATTTTCAATGACGGCCTAGGAACAGTGGGTTAACTGCCTGTTCAGGGGCAGAACGACAGATTTGTACCTTGTCAGCTCGGGGATTCGAACTTGCAACCTTTCGGTTACTAGTCCAACGCTCTAACCACTAGGCTACCCTGCCGCCCTAATGTCATTTACTCGAGTTCTGGGAAAGGTCATTGTATTTCCACCAGGAACAGTCACATTTCTTACCATGCAGCTGCCCAAAATCATGGTTGGCGAGAAGGACGAGGAAATCCGCCCACTCCCACGGTTTCAAACAACTTAATAGGAAGGCCTCTTCATTGGAAAGGGAATGCCCCCAGAGTGAAACTCACAACTTCATGCAAACCATACTCAAAAGGAGGGATTACTCTACCTGACTTCCAGTTGTATTACTGGGTCTCTATCTCAGTTAAAGGCTGTGTGGGTATGGCAAAATACAACAAGTTCACCCTCTTGGAGACAGGTGAAAATGGTATTTTACCCTGTTTAATTGGCATATATACCTTATATTAGCCCACCTAAAGCTTTGCTAGGTTTGTGTCACTGAACAACGGCGGGGTCAAAATCAAAAGTAACAGTATCTGGTGTGGCCACCAGCTGCATTAAGTACTGCAGTGCATCTCCTCCTCATGGACTGCACCAGATTTGCCAGTTCTTGCTGTGAGATGTTACCCCACTCTTCCACCAAGGCACCTGCAAGTTCCCGGACATTTATGGGGAGAATGGCCCTAGCCCTCACCCTCTGATCCAACAGGTCCCAGATGTGCTCAATGGGATTGAGATTCAGGCTCTTTGCTGGCAATGGCAGAACACTGACATTCCTGTCTTGAAGGAAATCAGTATGGCTGGTGGCATTGTCATGCTGGAGGTTATTGCCTGCGATGACCACAAGCTCAGTCCGATGATGCTGTGACACACCGCTTCAGACCATGATTGACCCTCCACCTCCAAATCGATCCCGCTCCAGAGTACAGGCCTCGGTGTAACACGCATTCCTTCGATAATAAACGCGAATTCGACCATCACCCCTGGATAGACAAAACCCGTCAGAAAAGCACTTTTTGACATTTCTGTCTGGCTGAGCAAAGGTGGGTTTGTGCCCATAGGCAACTTTGTTGCCGGTGATGTCTGGTGAGGACCTGCATTACAACAGGCCTACAAGCCCTCAGTCCAGCCTCTCTCAGCCTATTGCGGACAGTCTGAGCACTGATGGAGGGATTGTGTATTCCTGGTGTAACTCAGGCAGTTGTTGTTGCCATCCTGTACCTGTCCTGCAGGTGTGATGTTCGGATGTACCGATCCTGTGCAGGTGTTGTTACACGTGATCTGCCACTGCGAGGACGATCAGCTGTCTGTCCTGTCTCCCTGTAGCTCTGTCTTAGGCGTCTCACAGTACGGACATTGCCATTTATTGCCCTGGCCACATCTGCAGTCCTCATGCCTCCTTGCAGCATGCCTAAGGCACGTTCACGCAGATGAGCAGGGACCCTGGGCATCTTTCTTTTGGTGTTTTTCAGACTCAGTAGAAAGGCCTCTTTAGTGTCCTAAGCTTTCATAACTGTGACCTTTTATTGCCTTCTGCCTGTAAGCTGTTAGTGTCTTAACGACCGTTCCACAGGTGCATGTTCATGAATTGTTTATGGTTCGTTGAACAAACATGGGAAACAGTGTTTAAACCTTTCACAATGAAGATCTGTGAAGTTATTTGGATTTTTACATATCTTTGAAAGACCGTGTCCTGAAAGGGACGTTTATATTGATTGAAGCCCGTAAACAAACAGACGGGCATATATCTATATATGAACAAACACCTTTCTATAATAACCCCATCTTACCCAAAGCCCTGAGACATGGTATTACATTTTATTGGTTCAACAAGGGAATTAAAACATTTGGTCAACTGTATAGAGGCTTGCATGAAGTGACATGATGACCTTGGTCTTATTTTTGAGGATGAGAAATGGGAAAGCTCTTTCTAGATGCTCAGCGTCTTTCATTAAACACAAGTGACAAGTTCAAGTTCACCTGTATGCAGATGACGTCTGTGTATGCTGTTGCGCCCACAGCTGACCAGGCTATTTTTGAGCTTCAAAGACTGACTTACAGAATGTGATGCAGCAAATTTTGCACGTGGTGAACATTTATTATTGCGAGTGCACTTAATGCACTTAATCACATCACTTAATCACAGGCAATTCTGTGAATTGGAAAAGCTGACCACGACTCCATTTTGTTGCTCCCTGCGTACAGACAGAAACTAAAACAAGAAGCTCCCGCGCTGAGGTCTGTTCAACGCTGGTCCTACCAATCTGATTCCACACTCCCAAGACTGCTTCCATCTCGTGGACTGGGATATGTTTCGTATTGCGTCAAACAACAACATTGACGAATACGCTGATTCGTTGTGCGAGTTCATTAGAACGTGGTTGGAGATGTCGTTCCCATAGCAACGATTAAAACATTCCCAAACCATAAACCGTGGATTGATGGCAGCATTCGCGTGAAACTGAAAGCTCGAACCACTGCTATTAATCAGGGCAAGGTGACCGGAAACATGACCGAATACAAACAGTGTAGCTATTCCCTCCGCAAGGCAATCAAACAAGCTAAGCGTCAGTATAGAGACAAAGTAGAATCTCAATTCAACGGCTCAGACACAAGAGGTATGTGGCAGGGTCTACAGTCAATCGCGGATTACAAAAAGAAAACCAGCTCCGTCACGGACCAGGATGTCTTGCTCCCAGGCAGACTAAATAACTTTTTTGCCCGCTTTGAGGACAATACAGTGCCACTGACACTGCCCGCAACCAAAACATGCGGACTCTCCTTCACTGCAGCCGACGTGAGGAAAACATTTAAACGTGTTAACCCTCGCAAGGCTGCAGGCCCAGACTGCATCCCCAGCCACGCCCTCAGAGCATGTGCAGACCAGCTGGCTGGTGTGTTTACGGACATATTCAATCAATCCCTATCCCAGTCTGCTGTTCCCTCATGCTTTAAGAGGGCCACCATTGTTCCTGTTCCCAAGAAAGCTAAGGTAACTGAGCTAAATGACTACCGCCCCGTAGCACTCACTTCCGTCATCATGAAGTGCTTTGAGAGACTAGTCAAGGACCATATCACCCCCACCCTACCTGACACCCTAGACCCACTCCAATTTGCTTACCGCCCAAATAGGTCCACAGACGATGCAATGTCAACCACACTGCCCTAACCCATCTGGACAAGAGGAATACCTACGTGAGAATGCTGTTCATCGACTACAGCTTGGCATTTAACACCATAGTACCCTTCAAGCTCGAGACCCTGGGTCTCGACCCCGCCCTGTGCAACTGGGTACTGGACTTCCTGACGGGCCGCCCCCAGGTGGTGAGGGTAGGCAACAACATCTCCACCCCGCTGATCCTCAACACTGGGGCCCCACAAGGGTGCGTTCTGAGCCCTCTCCTGTACTCCCTGTTCACCCACGACTGCGTGGCCACGCACGCCTCCAACTCAATCATCAAGTTTGCGGACGACACAACAGTGGTAGGCTTGATTACCAACAACGACGAGACGGCCTACAGGGAGGAGGTGAGGGCCCTCGGAGTGTGGTGTCAGGAAAATAACCTCACACTCAACGTCAACAAAACTAAGGAGATGATTGTGGACTTCAGGAAGCAGCAGAGGGAACACCCCCCTATCCACATCGATGGAACAGTAGTGGAGAGGGTAGTAAGTTTTAAGTTCCTCGGTGTACACATCACAGACAAACTGAATTGGTCCACCCACACAGACAGCATCGTGAAGAAGGCGCAGCAGCGTCTCTTCAACCTCAGGAGGCTGAAGAAATTTGGCTTGTCACCAAAAGCACTCACAAACTTCTACAGATGCACAATCGAGAGCATCCTGGCGGGCTGTATCACCGCCTGGTACGCTAACTGCTCCGCCCACAACCGTAAGGCTCTCCAGAGGGTAGTGAGGTCTGCACAACGCATTACCGGGGGCAAACTATCTGCCCTCCAGGACACCTACACCAACCGATGTCACAGGAAGGCCATAAAGATCATCAAGGACAACAACCACCCGAGCCACTGCCTGTTCACCCCGCTATCATCCAGAAGGCGAGGTCAGTACAGGTGCATCAAAGCTGGGACCGAGAGACTGAAAAACAGCTTCTATCTCAAGGCCATCAGACTGTTAAACAGCCACCACTAACATTGAGTGGCTGCTGCCAACACACTGACTCAACTCCAGCCACTTTAATAATGGGAATGGATGGGAAATGATGTAAAATATATCACTAGCCACTTTAAACAATGCTACCTAATATAATGTTTACATACCCTACATCATTCATCTCATATGTATACGTATATACTGTACTCTATATCATCTACTGCATCTTTATGTAATACATGTATCGCTAGCCACTTTAACTATGCCACTTTGTTTACATACTCATCTCATATGTATATACTGTACTCGATACCATCTACTGTATTTTGCCTATGCCGCTCTGTACCATCACTCATTCATATATCTTTATGTACATATTCTTTATCCCCTTACACTTGTGTGTATTAAGGTAGTAGTTTTGGAATTGTTAGCTAGATTACTTGTTGGTTATTACTGCATTGTCGGAACTAGAAGCACAAGCATTTCGCTACACTCGCATTAACATCTGCTAACCATGTGTATGTGACAAATACATTTGATTTGATTTGATTTTGAATTGCTGGAGGAATACCAGACAGAATACGGCAACTTGATATTTCACAATGAGGTGAGAAGGCTGTCTCGTGTTGCAAGCAAGGGGAGAGGAGCCAGAGCTGGATGATCCACAGTGGATATTAAAGCTGGATATTTCTAACTGACATCACCTACCAGCTGAACATGGTGAATCTCCAGCTCCAAGGGAAAGCTAAAACTCCAGGCAAAATGCTGCGTGTGGTCACATCATTTCAAAAAAGTCACCACACTGTTCATACCTGACAGACAGTTGTTCATTTCCCAAAACGCAGAGCAGTCACCACATCCATCCCAGACATACTGCAACATTTTAGCTATTATGTATTTGTACGTGTGTTGGATGAGTCAAAATTCAAGGATATCATGGAGTTTTTCAATTTCATTGAGAACCCTTTCATGTGCCAGTGTCATCTCTGACCCCGGGCATCACAGCCCTCTGTCCTGTCCATGCTGGAATAGAGAGTGAGATAGTGTCATCTCTGACCCCGGGCATCACAGCCCTCTGTCCTGTCCATGCTGGAATAGAGAGTGAGATAGTGTCATCTCTGACCCCGGGCATCACAGCCCTCTGTCCTGTCCATGCTGGAATAGAGAGTGAGATAGTGCCATCTCTGACCCCGGGCATCACAGCCCTCTGTCCTGTCCATGCTGGAATAGAGAGAGAGTGAGATAGTGTCATCTCTGACCCCGGGCATCACAGCCCTCTGTCCTGTCCATGCTGGAATAGAGAGTGAGATAGTGCCATCTCTGACCCCGGGCATCACAGCCCTCTGTCCTGTCCATGCTGGAATAGAGAGATAGTAGAGCTGCGATTGACACATTGCACATTGTTACCCATTCTGGAGCCTTGTCAGACACAGAGTATCCACTTCTGAAGCAGTGTGTGCAAAAGGTGACTTTTTTTGTCAGCACTTATTAATGTGAAGCAACATTTTCAACAATGAACATTGTGAAACAACAGAGAAACAGACTGACCAATGCACACTTGGATTGCCTCACAAGGATGGCAACAACAGACTATACATTTAGAATGAATTCAGTCAAGGAGCAGAAGGGACATTTTCGCTCATTCAACTACTGAGGTAACACTTTAATATGGGTCTTATACATGTGATGTAGACTATTTGATGTCTGTATGTATATATTTGTGATGTGCTGTACATCAAATCAATTGCATTTTCTCTATTGCTCTGAATTTCCCTCAATTGATAATAGTGGAAGAAAAACACAAGAAATTAAATATCTGTGCAGCCCTCTGAATGATTGTCTCATCCCAAAGTGGCCTCCTTACAAAAAAAGTGAGTAACACTGGTATACTGTATATGAATGCATCTGCCACTCTATTGAAGCCACTGGATGTTTATGTTCTTGTTTTGTTGCTTGCTTATCCACTGTGTACAAAACATTAGCAATGTCTGCTCTTTCCATGAGACTGACCAGGAGAAAAGTACACTGCTCAAAAAAATAAAGGGAACACTTAAACAACACAATGTAACTACAAGTCAATCACACTTCTGTGAAATCAAACTGTTCACTTAGGAATCAACACTGATTGACAATAAATTTCACATGCTGTTGTGCAAATGGAATAGACAACAGGTGCAAATTATAGGCAATTAGCAAGACACCCCCAATAAAGGAGTGGTTCTGCAGGTGGTGACCACAGACCACTTCTCAGTTCCTATGCTTCCTGGCTGATGTTTTGGTCACTTTTGAATGCTGGCGGTGCTTTCACTCTAGTGGTAGCATGAGACGGAGTCTACAACCCACACAAGTGGCTCAGGTAGTGCAGCTCATCCAGGATGGAACATCAATGCGAGCTGTGGCAAGAAGGTTTGCTGTGTCTGTCAGCGTAGTGTCCAGAGCATGGAGGTGCTACCAGGAGACAGGCCAGTACATCAGGAGACGTGGAGGAGGCCGTAGGAGGGCAACAACCCAGCAGCAGGACCGCTACCTCCGCCTTTGTGCTCAAACGGTCAGAACGACTCCATGAGGGTGGTATGAGGGCCCGACGTTCACAGGTGGGGGTTGTGCTTACAGCCCAACACCGTGCAGGAGGTTTGGCATTTGCCAGAGAACACCAATATTGGCAAATTCGCCACTGGCGCCCTGTGCTCTTCACAGATGAAAGCAGGTTCACACTGAGCACGTGACAGAGTCTGGAGACGCCGTGGAGAACGTTCTGCTGCCTGCAACATCCTCCAGCATGACCGGTTTGGCGGTGGGTCAGTCATGGTGTGGGGTGGCATTTCTTTGGGGGGCCGCACAGCCCTCCATGTGCTCGCCAGAGGTAGCCTGACTGCCATTAGGTACCGAGATGAGATCCTCAGACCCCTTGTGAGACCATATGCTGGTGCGGTTGGCCCTGGGTTCCTCCTAATGCAAGACAATGCTAGACCTCATGTGGCTGGAGTGTGTCAGCAGTTCCTGCAAGAGGAAGGCATTGATGCTATGGACTGGCCCGCCTGTTCCCCAGACCTGAATCCAATTGAGCACATCTGGGACATCATGTCTCGCTCCATCCACCAACACCCCATTGCACCACAGACTGTCCAGGAGTTGGCGGATGCTTTCGTCCAGGTCTGGGAGGAGATCCCTCAGAAGACCATCCGCGACCTCATCAGGAACATGCCCAGGCGTTGTAGGGAGGTCATACAGGCACGTGGAGGCCACACACACTACTGAGCCTCATTTTGACTTGTTTTAAGGACATTACATCAAAGTTAGATCAGCCTGTAGTGTGGTTTTCCACTTTAATTTTGAGTGTGACTCCAAATCCAGACCTCCATGGGTTGATAAATTTGATTTCATTGATCATTTTTGTGTGATTTTGTTGTCAGCACATTCAACTATGTAAAGAAAAAAGTATTTAATAAGAATATTTCATTCATTCAGATCTAGGATGTGTTATTTTAGTGTTCCCTTTATTTTTTTGAGCAGTGTATGATCCCTTATTGATGTCACTTGTTAAATCCACTTCAATCAGTGTAGTTGAAGGGATGGAGAAAGGAGGATTTTTAAGCTTTTACACAATTGAGACATGGATGGTTTGTGTGCCATTCAGAGGGTAAATGGGGAAGACCAAAGATGTGCCTTTGAATGGGGTAGTAGGTGCCAGGCGCACTGGTTTGAGTGTGTCAAGAAATGCAACGCTGCTGGGTTTTTCACGCTCAACCATTTCCCGTGTGTGCTAAGAGTGGTCCACCACCCAAAGAACATCCAGCCAACTTCACACAACTGTGAGAAGCACTGGAGTCAACATGGGCCAGCATCCCTGTGGAACGCTTTGGACACCATATGTTGAGTCCATGACGCATTAAGGGTGTTCTGAATATACTCAATATTAGGAAAGTGTTCTTCATGTTTTGGACATTTTAATGTTATCATTTAACACCTGATTCACTAAAGGTACATCTCAACAGCTGGTCCAGCTAGCCAACGTCCACGGAATTGAACTTCCTCACTCAACAACCCGGTCGCATTCTGCTTCGCTCCACAGGTAGTATCACATTTTCATTTCATTACAGTACAACGGTTTGATTTGTTTGATCGTAGCTAGCTACATAGCTAGCTACATAGCCGTCTTTGTATCAAAGATAATTGTGTAGTCTAGAGCGATTTTCTAGGTTAGCTAGCCAGCTATTGTCATTCTTTTAACGCAACGTAACGTAATCAACACTGCTAGCTAGCCAGCTAGCCCCCGAATAGCAGCACTGTCGAAACTATCACACCCAACGGAACGACTTGATTAGTGTAGTGTCAACAACGCAGCCACTGCCAGCTAGCCTACAAAGTCAACAACGCAGCCACTGCCAGCTAGCCTACTTCAGCAGTACTGTATCATTTTAATCATTTTAGTCAATAAGATTCTTGCTACGTAAGCTTAACTTTCTGAACATTCGAGACGTGTAGTCCACTTGTCATTCCAATCTCCTTTGCATTAGCGTAGCCTCTTCTGTAGCCTGTCAACTATGTGTCTGTCTATCCCTGTTCTCTCCTCTCTGCACAGACCATACAAACGCTCCACACCGCGTGGCTGCGGCCACCCTAACCTCTCACAGTTCTGGGCGACTTTAACCTCCCCACGTCTACCTTTGACTCATTCCTCTCTGCCTCCTTCTTTCCACTCCTCTCCTCTTTTGACCTCACCCTCTCACCTTCCCCCCCTACTCACAAGGCAGGCAATACGCTCGACCTCATCTTTACTAGATGCTGTTCTTCCACTAACCTCATTGCAACTCCCCTCCAAGTCTCCGACCACTACCTTGTATCCTTTTCCCTCTCGCTCTCATCCAACACTTCCCACACTGCCCCTACTCGGATGGTATCGCGCCGTCCCAACCTTCGCTCTCTCTCCCCCCGCTACTCTCTCCTCTTCCATCCTATCATCTCTTCCCTCTGCTCAAACCTTCTCCAACCTATCTCCTGATTCTGCCTCCTCAACCCTCCTCTCCTCCCTTTCTGCATCCTTTGACTCTCTATGTCCCCTATCCTCCAGGCCGGCTCGGTCCTCCCCTCCCGCTCCGTGGCTCGACGACTCATTGCGAGCTCACAGAACAGGGCTCCGGGCAGCCGAGCGGAAATGGAGGAAAACTCGCCTCCCTGCGGACCTGGCATCCTTTCACTCCCTCCTCTCTACATTTTCCTCTTCTGTCTCTGCTGCTAAAGCCACTTTCTACCACTCTAAATTCCAAGCATCTGCCTCTAACCCTAGGAAGCTCTTTGCCACCTTCTCCTCCCTCCTGAATCCTCCCCCCTCCTCCCTCTCTGCAGATGACTTCGTCAACCATTTTGAAAAGAAGGTCGACGACATCCGATCCTCGTTTGCTAAGTCAAACGACACCGCTGGTTCTGCTCACACTGCCCTACCCTGTGCTCTGACCTCTTTCTCCCTCTCTCTCCAGATGAAATCTCGCGTCTTGTGACGGCCGGCCGCCCAACAACCTGCCCGCTTGACCCTATCCCCTCCTCTCTTCTCCAGACCATTTCCGGAGACCTTCTCCCTTACCTCACCTCGCTCATCAACTCATCCCTGACCGCTGGCTACGTCCCTTCCGTCTTCAAGAGAGCGAGAGTTGCACCCCTTCTGAAAAAACCTACACTCGATCCCTCCGATGTCAACAACTACAGACCAGTATCCCTTCTTTCTTTTCTCTCCAAAACTCTTGAACGTGCCGTCCTTGGCCAGCTCTCCCGCTATCTCTCTCAGAATGACCTTCTTGATCCAAATCAGTCAGGTTTCAAGACTAGTCATTCAACTGAGACTGCTCTTCTCTGTATCACGGAGGCGCTCCGCACTGCTAAAGCTAACTCTCTCCTCTGCTCTCATCCTTCTAGACCTATCGGCTGCCTTCGATATTGTGAACCATCAGATCCTCCTCTCCACCCTCTCCGAGTTGGGCATCTCCGGCGCGGCCCACGCTTGGATTGCGTCCTACCTGACAGGTCACTCCTACCAGGTGGCGTGGCGAGAATCTGTCTCCTCACCACGTGCTCTCACCACTGGTGTCCCCCAGGGCTCTGTTCTAGGCCCTCTCCTATTCTCGCTATACACCAAGTCACTTGGCTCTGTCATAACCTCACATGGTCTCTCCTATCATTGCTATGCAGACGACACACAATTAATCTTCTCCTTTCCCCCTTCTGACGACCAGGTGGCGAATCGCATCTCTGCATGTCTGGCAGACATATCAGTGTGGATGACGGATCATCACCTCAAGCTGAACCTCGGCAAGACGGAGCTGCTCTTCCTCCCGGGGAAGGACTGCCCGTTCCATGATCTCGCCATCACGGTTGACAACTCCATTGTGTCCTCCTCCCAGAGCGCTAAGAACCTTGGCGTGATCCTGGACAACACCCTGTCGTTCTCAAATAACATCAAGGCGGTGGCCCGTTCCTGTAGGTTCATGCTCTACAACATCCGCAGAGTACGACCCTGCCTCACACAGGAAGCGGCGCAGGTCCTTAATCCAGGCACTTGTCATCTCCCGTCTGGATTACTGCAACTCGCTGTTGGCTGGGCTCCCTGCCTGTGCCATTAAACCCCTACAGCTCATCCAGAACGCCGCAGCCCGTCTGGTGTTCAACCTTCCCAAGTTCTCTCACGTCACCCCGCTCCTCCACTCTCTCCACTGGCTTCCAGTTGAAGCTCGCATCCGCTACAAGACCATGGTGCTTGCCTACGGAGCTGTGAGGGGAACGGCACCTCAGTACCTCCAGGCTCTGATCAGGCCCTACACCCAAACAAAGGCACTGCGTTCATCCACCTCTGGCCTGCTCGCCTCCCTACCACTGAGGAAGTACAGTTCCCGCTCAGCCCAGTCAAAACTGTTCGCTGCTCTGGCCCCCCAATGGTGGAACAAACTCCCTCACGACGCCAGGACAGCGGAGTCAATCACCACCTTCGGGAGACACCTGAAACCCCACCTCTTTAAGGAATACCTAGGAAAGGATAAAGTAATCCTTCCCACCCCCCCCCCCCTTAAAAGATTTAGATGCACTATTGTAAAGTGGCAGTTCCACTGGATGTCATAAGGTGAACGCACCAATTTGTAAGTCGCTCTGGATAAGAGCATCTGCTAAATGACTTAAATGTAAAATGTTAAATGTACAGTATGTCAGTATGTCATGACATTGCATAAGTGGGGCTCCACAAGCAAGGGGAGGCAGAGGACATCACGGATTCCCTTCAGATAGGGCTGAACACAACCACTGACCACACAACTACTGACCACAACCAGACAATGACTGACCACAACTGCTGAACGACACACCTACTATCGACCACTACGGAACACAACTACTGACCACAACCACACAACTATTGACCAAAACAACACAACTACTGTCAGATCAGCACTGTATTGTGGACAGACTTCTGCCCATCTTAGCTACTGTTGTATCAACATGTTTTGACCATGACAGTTTACAATACAGGGCTACTCCAAGCTGTTTAGCCACCTCAACTTGCTCAATTTCCACATTTATTACAAGATTTAGTTGAGGTTTAGGGTTTAGTGAATTATTTGTCCCAAAAACAATGCTTTTAGTTTTTGAAATATTTAGGACCAATTTATTCCTTGCCACCTGTTCTGAAACTAACTACAGCTCTTTGTTAAGCTTCAAATCAAATCAAATGTTATTGGTCACATACACATGGTTAGCAAATGTTAATGCGGGTGTAGCGAAATGCTTGTGCTTTTAGTTCCGAATATGCAGTAATATCTAACAAGTAATCTAACAATTTCACAACAACTACCTTTTACACACAATAATAAGTACATATAAATATATGGATGAGCGATGGTCGAACGGCATAGGCAAGATGCAGTAGATCGTATAAAATACAGTATATACATATGAGATGAGTAATGTAGGGATGAGTAATGTATTTAAAGTGGCATTGTTTAAAGGGACTAGTGATACATTTATTACATCCAATGTTTTATTATTAAAGTGGCTCGAGATTTGAGTCAGCATGTTGGCATCAGCCACTCAATGTTAGTGATGGCTGTTTAACAGTATGATGGCCTTGAGATAGAAGCTGTTTTTCAGTCTCTCGGGCCCAGCTTTGAAGCACCTGTACTGACCTCACCTTCTGGATAATAGTGGGGTGAACAGGCAGTGGCTCGGGTGGTTGTTGTCCTTGATGATCTTTATGGCCTTCCTGTGACATCGGGTGGTGTAGGTGTCCTGGAGGGCAGGTCGTTTTCCCCCGGTGATGCGTTGTGCAGACCTCACTACCCTCTGGAGAGCCTTGTGGATGTGGGCGGAGCAGTTGCCATACCAGGTGGTGATACTTGGTAAAAGTAGTTTTTTGTTGTTGTGACAAACCAAATTTCTTCAGCCTCCTGAGGTTGAAGAGGTGTTGTTGCGCCTTCTTCACCACGCTGTCTGTGTGGGTGGACCATTTCAGTTTGTCTGTGATGTGTATGCCGAGGAACTTTCCACCTTCTCCACTACTGTCCCGTCGATGTGGATAGGGGAATGCTCCCTCTGCCATTTCCTGAAGTCCACGATCATCTCCTTTGTTTTGTTGACGTTGAGTGAGAGGTTATTTTCCTGACACCACACTCCGAGGGCCCTCACCTCCTCCCTTTAGGCCGTCTCGTTGTTGTTGGTAATCAAGCCTACCACTGTAGTGTCGTCTGCAAACTTGATG
This sequence comes from Oncorhynchus nerka, assembly GCF_034236695.1. Taxonomy (NCBI): domain Eukaryota; kingdom Metazoa; phylum Chordata; class Actinopteri; order Salmoniformes; family Salmonidae; genus Oncorhynchus; species Oncorhynchus nerka. The sequence continues at coordinate 6,949,788 of NC_088396.1, read as the reverse complement.
ATTGAGTTGGAGGAGTGCATGGCCACGCAGTCATGGGTGAACAGGGAGTACAGGAGAGAGCTGAGAACGCACCCTTGTGGGGCCCCAGTGTTGAGGATCAGCGGGGTGGAGATGTTTCCTACCCTCACCACCTGGGGGCGGCCCGTCCGGAAGTCCAGGACCCAGTTGCACAGGGCGGGGTCGAGACCCAGGGTCTCGAGCTTAGTGACGAGTTTGGAGGGCACAATGGTGTTAAATGCTGAGCTGTAGTCGATGAACAGCATTCTTACATAGGTATTCCTCTTGTCCAGATGGTTTAGGGCAGTGTGATTGCGTTGTCTGTGGACCTTTTGGGGCGGTAAGCAAATTGGAGTGGGTCTAGGGTCTCAGGTAGGGTGGAGGTGATATGATCCTTGACTAGTCTCTCAAAGCACTTCATGATGACGGAAGTGAGTGCTACGGGTCGATAGTCGTTTAGCTCAGTTACCTTAGCTTTCTTGGGAACAGGAACAATGGTGGCCATCTTGAAGCATGTGGGGACAGCAGACTGAGATAGGGATTGATTGAATATGTCCGTAAACACACCAGCCATGCTCTGAGGACGTGGCTAGGGATGCAGTCTGGGCCGGCAGCCTTGCGAGGGTTAACACTTTTAAATGTTTTACTCACGTTGGCTGCGGTGAAGGAGCGCCCGCAGGTTTTGGTAGCAGGCCGTGTCGGTGGCACTGTATTGTCCTCAAAGCGAGCAAAGAAGTTGTGATTGACTGTAGACCCTGCCACATAACTCTCGTGTCTGAGCCGTTGAATTGAGACTCTACTTTGTCTCTATTCTGACGCTTAGCTTGTTTGATTGCCTTGTGGAGGGAATAGCTACACTGTTTGTATTTGGTCGTGTTTCTGGTCGCCTTGCCCTGATTAAAAGCAGTGGTTCGCGCTTTCAGTTTTGCGAGAACGCTGCCATCAAACAATGATTTCTGGTTGGGGAAGGTTTTAATAGTCGCTGTGGGTACAACATCACCGATGCACTTGCTAATAAACTCGCTCACCGAATCAGCGTATACATCAATGTTGTTGTTCAACGCTATCTGGAACATATCCCAGTCCACGTGATCGAAGCAATCTTGAAGCAGATTAGTCGGACCAACGTTGAACAGACCTGAGCACGGATATACACGACTGTGATTATAATCTAATAGAATTCTCTTGGTAGATAATGTGGTTGGCATTTTCTTGTAAGGAATTCTAGGTCAGGGGAACAAAAGGACTTGAGTTCCTGTATGTTGTTATGATCACACCACGACTCATTAATCATAAGGCATACACCCCCGCCCTTCTTCTTACCAGAGAGATGTTTGTTTCTGTCGGCGCGAAGCGTGAAGAAACCGAGTGGCTGTACCGACTCTGATAACGTATCCTGAGCGAGCCATGTTTCCGTGAAACAGAGAATGTTACAATCTCTGATGTCTCTCTGGAAGGCAATCCTTGCTCGGATTTCATCTACCTTGTTGTCAAGAGACTGGACATTGGAGAGTAGTATGCTCGGGAGCGGTGAGCAATGTGCCCGTCTACGGAGCCTGACCAGAAGACCGCTCCGTCTGCACTTTCTGCGGCGCCGTTGTTTTGGGTCGCCTGCTGGGATCTGATCAATTGTCCTGGGTGGTGGGCTAAACAGAGGATCCGCTTCGGGAAAGTTGTATTCCTGGTCATGATGTTGAGAAGGTGACGTTGCTCTGATATCCAATAGTTCCTCCCGGCTGTATGTAATAAGACTTAAGATTTCCTGGGGTAACAGTGTAAGTAATACATAAAAAAACTAAATAATGCATAGTTTCCGAAGAATGCAAAGCGAGGCGGCCATCTCTGTCGGCGCCGGAAGTCTGTTAAGCTTTGCAGTTTTCACTTGTTGTACTAGCTGACGTGTATAATGTTGAGTCATCCTCATACATAGACACACTGGCATTGCCCAGTAAAGATTGAAAAAGGTAAGGGGCCTAGAGAGATGCTCTGGAAAATTCCTGATTCTACCTGAATTATGCTCCATTAAAGAACACCCTTCTTTGTCCACAATATAGCACAGGGTGTACAACCACAACACATATACGTTTTTCCATCAGCAGGCTATGATCGATAATGTCAAAAGCTGCATTGCTGTCTAACAAAACAGCTCCCACAATCTTTTATCAATTTCTTTCAGCCAATAATCAGTGATTTGTGTAAGTGCCATGCTTGTTGAATGTCCTTGCCTAGAAACATGTAGAGTTTTTTTTGTTGGTTTACAGTAAAATAGCATTGCATCTGGTCAAACACCATTTTTCCAAAAGTTTACTAAGGCTTGGTAACAGGCTGTTGGCTCGGCTATTTCAGACAGTAAAGGGGGCTTTTCTATTCTTGGGTAGCGGAATGACTTTTGCTCCCCTCCAGGCATGACGTTACACACTTTAAGTTAGGATTAAATTGAAGAAATGGCAAATAGGAGTGGCAATATCGTCAACTATTATCCTCAGTAATTTTCCATCCAAGTTGTCAGACCCAGTGGCTTGTCATTGTTGACAACAATAATGTTTTCCTCACTTCCACACTCACTTTACGGAATTAAAAATTACAGTGCTTGTCTTTCATAACTTGATCAGTTATACTTGGATGTGTAGTGTCTGTCTGTTGCTGGCATGCCATGCCTACATTTGCTAATCTTGCCAATGAAAAAAAGTATTAAAGTAGTTGGCAATATCAGTGGGTTTTGTGATGAATGAGCCATCTGATTCAATTAATTATGGAGCTGAGTTTTCCTTTTTGGCCAGAATTTAATTTAAAGTGCTCCAAAGATTTTTACTATCATTCTTTATATAATTTCTCTTTGTTTCTATAGTTTCTTCTTTTTATTCAGTTTTAGTAACATGATTTTAGTGATAAACTGCACTGCAGTAGTGAGTAAGAACTTGATTTCATCGAAAGATCGGTATCATCGTATCTGTAGCTGAACACTTATCAGGAATGAAGGATGTAACGGGTAAGGAGTTGCATGGTGTAATGACTGGAGAAGCAGTTCAGTCCTCTCAGGTCATCGTATCTGTAGCTGAACACTTATCAGGAATGAAGGATGTAACGGGTAAGGAGTTGCATGGTGTAATGACTGGAGAAGCAGTTCAGTCCTCTCAGGTCATCGTATCTGTAGCTGAACACTTATCAGGAATGAAGGATGTAACGGGTAAGGAGTTGCATGGTGTAATGACTGGAGAAGCAGTTCAGTCATCGTATCTGTAGCTGAACACTTATCAGGAATGAAGGATGTAATGGGTAAGGAGCTGCATGGTGTACTGACTGGAGAAGCAGTTCAGTCCTCTCAGGTCATCGTATCTGTAGCTGAACACTTATCAGGAATGAAGGATGTAAGGAGCTGCATGGTGTAATGACTGGAGAAGCAGTTCAGTCATCGTATCTGTAGCTGAACACTTATCAGGAATGAAGGATGTAATGGGTAAGGAGCTGCATGGTGTACTGACTGGAGAAGCAGTTCAGTCCTCTCAGGTCATCGTATCTGTTGCTGAACACTTATCGGGAATGAATGATGTAACGAGTAAGGAGCTGCATGGTGTTACTGACTGGAGAAGCAGTTCTGTCCTCTCAGGTCATCGTATCTGTGGCTGAACACTTATCAGGAATGAAGGATGTAACAGGTAAGGAGCTGCATGGTGTACTGACTGGAGAAGCAGTTCTGTCCTCTCAGGTCATCGTATCTGTAGCTGAACACTTATCAGGAATGAAGGATGTAACAGGTAAGGAGCTGCATGGTGTACTGACTGGAGAAGCAGTTCAGTCCTCTCAGGTCATCGTATCTGTTGCTGAACACTTATCAGGATTGAAGGATGTAACAGGTAAGGAGCTGCATGCTGTACTGACTGGAGAAGCAGTTCTGTCATCGTATCTGTAGCTGAACACTTATCAGGCTTGAAGGATGTAACAGGTAAGGAGCTGCATGCTGTACTGACTGGAGAAGCAGTTCCGTCATCGTATCTGTAGCTGAACACTTATCAGGCTTGAAGGATGTAACAGGTAAGGAGCTGCATGGTGTACTGACTGGAGAAGCAGTTCAGTCCTCTCAGGTCATCGTATCTGTAGCTGAACACTTATCAGGAATGAAGGATGTAGCGGGTAAGGAGCTGCATGGTGTACTGACTGGAGAAGCAGTTCCGTCATTGTATCTGTAGCTGAACACTTATCAGGAATGAAGGATGTAACGAGTAAGGAGCTGCATGGTGTACTGACTGGAGAAGCAGTTCAGTCCTCTCAGGTCATCGTATCTGTAGCTGAACACTTATCAGGAATGAAGGATGTAATGGGTAAGGAGCTGCATGCTGTACTGACTGGAGTAGCAGTTCAGTCCTCTCAGGTCATCGTATCTGTAACTGAACACTTATCAGGAATGAAGGATGTAACGGGTAAGGAGCTGCATGCTGTACTGACTGGAGAAGCAGTTCCGTCCTCTCAGGTCTCCGGATCTGAGTATGGCTGGGAGTAGATTTTTTTACTTTGAATTTAGTTGTTTGTTGTTTGAGTGGTTTAAAAGTTGTCGTTTATTTCCCTTTTCCATTTTGGATTTCATCTTTATTTACATCTCGCATCCAGTAGGTGCCGGCAATACTGTTTCCGGTGTAGTCGACACTAAAACACACGAAGAAGGACTAGTCTCCTGAGGTAAAATAAGATCTGGCGACTACGTCCAATATTTCTGCCCGTTGTTTTCAAGGTAATCTACTAACGTTTGCATACGCCGATTCATGGACCATCTGTATCCGGGTTGCATCCTGTTCATACGGACCAACATCACATGTACATTAGCACTGTGTTCACAGGGAGCAGACATTGGATGAATATACCATTTTAATATCTTTGGCTGTGAGTGATGAAAACAAAATCTGCCTCAGCAACAATTATTTGAATTATTCAGTGGATGTTCTGTGAACAAAGGCGATGACTAAAGTGTCTTATTAGGAATTTTCAAATAGGTCTTCTCTATGTGGCTGTGTTTGGGAATTGTCTTTCTGGGCCGGGCATCAGTTAAACTGCAGTACCAAAGCAAAACTGTAAGAGCAGTCCAAACCATGCTCTAGACCAGAACCCTGGCCCCTTGGTCTCACGGAGCTCTGAGAAGCCAGCAAGAATAAGGCCGTGACCTCAGTGATTTCCCTTCAAAATAAAAGTTGGTAAAGGAATATTTCAATTTTGCAAAAGTATTTCAAAAGAAATCTAAATTCTTTTAACATTTTACTAGGAAATGTTAGCAGACAGAATTTTGCTTGACAATATCAAAAAATGAAAAAGTGAATAGGCTTAGTAGCTCAAATAATTGTAAAGCATTGGCCATATAGTTAACAGCATTAAAAGTAATTTCACATTTACATGTTTAGTCATTTGGCAGACTCTTACTCAGAGCGACATACAGGAGCAAAAAAGTGCCTTGCTCAAGGGCACATCAATTCACACAGTCAGCTTGAAAAAACTACCTTTTGGTTACTGGCCCAACCCGCTTAATTGTTAGGCTACCTGCCACCCTAGAGATCATTACTTGATAGTAATAGATAGTAATGACTACTAGATAGTTATTATGGCAACAACATTATGTATAATGCTACTGTTATTAATAATATTAGGCCTATAATAATATATATAGTGCCTTCAGAAAGGACTGTATTCTCAACCCTTATATTTTTACACATTTAGTTGTGTTACAAAGTGGTATTATTATTATTTATTTTTTTGTCAATGATCTATACAAACTACTCCAATGTCAAATTGGAAGAACTATTCAATCATTTGTAAAATAAAAATAAAATAAAATAGAAAAACAAACATATACTAATATATCCAATTTGTAAGTCGCTCTGGATAAGAGCGTCTGCTAAATGACTTAAATGTAAATGTAAATTTTGATTAGATAAGTATTCAACCCCCTAAATCAATACATTAGAATCTCCTTTGGCTGAAATTACAGCAGTGAGTCTTTCTGGGTAAGTCTCTAAAAGCTTTGCACACCTGGATTGTACAATATTAGCATGCTATTATTTGTAAAAAAATGTCAAGCTATGGTCAAGTTGGTTGTCGATCATTGCTAGACAGCCATTTTCATGTCTTGCCATAGGTTGTCAAGCCGATTTTAAACCCCTTTTGGATCCACCCTTTTTTTCCTCAAATTATCACCTAAAATGACATACCCAAATCTAACTGCCTGTAGCTCAGGCATTGAAGCAAGGATATGCATATTCTTGATACCATTTGAAAGGAAACATTTTGAAGTTTGTGGAAATGTGAAATTAATGTAGAAGAATATTACACATTAGATCTGGTAAAAGATAATACAAAGAGAAAAAACTTTTTTGTTCCATCTTTGAAATGCAAGAGAATGTATTATTCCAGCCCAGGCGCAAGTTAGTTTTTTCCACTAGATGGCAGCAGTGTGTGCAAAGTTTTAGACTGATCCAGTGAACCATTGCATTTCTGTTCAGAATTTTGTATCAAGACTGCCCAAATGTGCCGAATTGGTTTATTAAGAGATTTTCATGTTCAAAACTGTGCATATGTGAATATGTCCATAAACACACTAGCCAGCTGGTCTGCGCATGCTCCGAGGACACGGCTAGGGATGCCGTCTGCCAATAGGTGCCCTTCTTTGCAAGGCACTGGAAAACCACCCTGGTCTTTGTGGTTGAATCTGTGTTTGAAATTCACTGCTCTTCTGAGGGACCTTACAGGTGTGGGGTACAGAGATGAGGTAGTCATTCAAACGTCATGTTAAACAATATTATTGCACACAGAGTGAGTCCATACAACTTATGTAACTTGTTAAGCACATGTTTTACTCCTGAAATTTAATCAATTTTAAATTCAGGCTATCAGCCACTGTGTATTAGTTATAATATTAATATTATACTTATAATAATAAACTTTAGATAACACATTTAAATCCCATTGTTATTTAGCCCATTCTTATTGCACAATATACATTTTTCATAGTGGACATGCATTTTACACCATACATATTGCCTGAATGTTTTGTCACAGTAAAAAGGGGGGGGATCCTTTCTACTCAGGAGCACTTCTACTTTCCAAATCTACAGCTTAGCCCAGAGGAGCCTCACAACAACAAAAAATAATTTGAACCACAGGAGGTTGGTGGCACCTTAATTAGGGAGGACGGGCTCGTGGGAATGACTCGAGTGGAATGGTATGGTATGGTATGTTTGATGCCATTCCAGTTGCTCTGTTCCAGCCATTATTATGATCCGTCTGCCCCTCAGCAGACTCCACATTTAGGCTTGGGAACATTAACAAAAAAAATCACGTATCTAATAGAAATACTTGTAATTATTCTTTGTATGATAACAAGTATACAACATATATTTATTTTTCGCCGTATTTATGAATTTACAAAGTATACATGACGGGAATCTTATTCTGAAGGATTCCAAAAAATCCGTGACCCGGAAGTACTTAGTTATTCTTGCCTGCATTACAACAGCCGTATCTTAAACTCATGGCACCGAAGAGAACGATAAATAAACAGCCGAATATAGTTTTTTCCCAGTGATAAATGACACACTTGTCTTTGCAAAGGGAACTAACTGCTCTCGTTGGAACTGCAGTTTTGGAGAATTACCCAGCATTTTAAAAGGTGTTTTCTTCTGGCCTTTCACAGTTTACACACCGTGCTCCAGACGCAACGTTCTAGCACACTTCACAAACTTCAACACGGTTTGGGAACTGCTCTGTCGTCCTCGTATAAATGTGACCTGGCAACACCGGTAAACCACGAACGGAGCTGTCACTTCTAGGTTACGACAGTAACCACCTTGTGAGGATCTGATCTGGGTAGCGAGTGCTGCAGTTTCGAGCAACACGAGGAACGCGTGCTTATGTTACTTTTCTGCGTTAACTTTCTTACCTCTCAACAGGACTTCATCGTGAACGATGGATTATTAACTGTTTACATATATTCAAGCGTGTATCTAGCCAATCAGCTGAATTGGGCACAAAACAAAATTGATCGATTATCGATGTTATTCATCGATTAAGGGCCGCATCAATTGCTAGAATTGAAATCAGTAATTAGGCGTTTGAATAGTTTTATTCTCTCCATTGTCCTATAATTAAACGGAGATGGAGGGTCGGGATGACAAAGGGAATAAAGAGAGTAATCTCTCGAAGCCAGATATTCAAAAGTTTGCTCTCTGGTACATCGGCTGGTCCTCCTTGGACAAGCGTACTACCCTGCCCATGCTGCCGTGGTTGGTGGCGGAGATCCGGAAGAAAAGTGAGAAGAACGAATCGGGACGCGATACTTGTTCCGTCCAGGCCAGAGAAGTTCAACTGGTGCTCACCCCGCCGTTTATTCGATGTGTGCCCGCCAACAATGTCGCCAACTCGTCCGTCTTCATCTTCGAGCATAAAGCGCAGTTCATCTCACGTTTTATCCACAACAGCAATGACCTCACTTATTTCGCCTACCTTATCCGGAGCCAGCCCGACAACCCGGAGTCTGAGATGGCATGCCATGTCTTCAGGGCATACGACCCCAACCAGGTAGGCTGTTATACATAGCGGCGGGAAGTAGGGGTGCTGCACAACCCCCTGATAAATCACCCCTGAATGTATTCCCGGGGCTATGTTCTTATATCATTTAGGCACATATGTCACTGTCAGAACTACAGTACATCCAAACATGTTGCCATCATGCTGGCTTTACAGGTACACTCAGGTTTTGATTAATGTCAATTGTGCCTCAATGAAGACCTATTCTTTAATTTGCAAGAATGTGGAGGTATGATCCCATATTCAGCAACCTTTATAAATGGGTCAAGTACAACTGCCACATTGTTGCACCAGCTACTGGTAAGCTTAAGCCATAAAACAATGGTCAACCTTTGGAGAACTCAGAACTTTACCACATGGTCCTCTGTGTGGTAGGCCTAGTGATCTCCACCCGGCACAGCCAGAAGAGGACTGGCCACCCCTCATAGCCTGGTTCCTCTCTAGGTTTCTTCCTAGGTTTTGGCCTTTCTAGGGAGTTTTTCCTAGCCACCGTGCTTCTACACCTGCATTGCTTGCTGTTTGTTTTAGGCTGGGTTTCTGTACAGCACTTTGAGATATCAGCTGATGTACGAAGGGCTATACAAATACATTTGATTTGATTTTGATAAAATGCTGTGCTAAGGGTATTTGGAAAGATTCCTCAAACACACTCTTTAGAATCACCGGATCGCCCAATAAAGACAGGCCTATATTGATTGGTAAATAAAAACATGATTTTGCAGTTGGTATTAAGTATTTAGTCCATTGTGATGTTGGAATAAAATTTGCCCGGTAATGGACTAAAGGAGCCTAACTCCTTATAGTCTAAGGACCTTACATCCTCTGTTTAAAGGCAAAGTGTCTCAAAGCCAAAAGAGCCAAATAATCTATTTAAATGTGAATCGATTCTCAATTCCTATACGCTTCTAGAAACAACCCCTCTACTTTCATATCGTATAAAAAATGCAAAATACACATCTATTGTGCATTGTTTTAACATAGTTGCAGTCTTCCGTTTACACACAGGGTTTCGGAGATAGATAATTAGCACAGGTAGTCCACTATCTGTTTTCTGTAAACAAGCAGTGTAACATGGAAATATGGGTGTGTGGGAACTGTAAAAGGTGTGCATCAATTTCAATTTTTGTTTTTTGAAAATGTATTTCTTGCTGATATGAAAAATAATGTCCTTATGCTTCCAAAACCGTACTGCAAGCAATGAGTGTTAATGTTCAGACCGAGCGTCAAGTGTTTTTAACAGCACTCCCCAGTACAGATGACGCCTTCCTCCAATGACTCTTATGTGTAATGGAACTGAGAGTCATGATCAAGGGCTAGGATAGAATAGAATAGGAAACCTGTATTTTAATATAGGCTCAAATAATCCAAATCCGTATGATTCAGGGGATCAAACGTTTGTCAGACTGTGTTTGACAAGGGATTCATAGGCCCAATATTCTGTATTGACGTGCGTGCCTCCCATGCCCTGGCTTGTGCTTCATGTTTACACTTGAGTCACGTGGCCGGCCAAGAATTCTGATCTCCAAGATACTCGATGGTGCGAGGCAATGAGTTTTGGCAAAGTGTAGCCTACCTCCGACTTCATCGATACTTGTAAAAATGTCCATTCTTTCATGCGTAACTTGTATCATTGTTTGTCCTGTGTAGTTGCATTATTTTCTTTGTGTGCTGCAACCCGCTAGCTTCGGAAAACAGTGCAGCGTTTAATGTTAGCTTGTGGGATCAGGCGGCTTTGCGAGGCTAGCAATCCATATTTTTTAGTAACTTCATTCTATGTGACCTCTGTCAAATTGTCCATACAATGATGGGGTTGCTGACATCTCCCTTGGCGCAGGTCGCATAAACTGTTATTTTTACGAACTCAGGATTGCAGCACCCAAAGAAAACAACTTGCAGCACTAGGCAAGGCAACATGAGCAGCATTCCCCAGTTTAGCTTGCTAGGGTTGATGTTATGCAGGTTAAACAGGCTGGGTAGAAACGTGCCAGATGGACCATGAGGAACGCACCTTCCCCCACAACGACTAGGCTGTGTTCCTTTGGCTAGCTACCTCTCTGCACTTATCGGATTGCCATTACCACACAAACAACTTTTATTTTTCTTTGTAGGAATGATTGATCACTGTGTTTCTGAAGTGCTTTGTTTTGACACGCACTCTACACCTGGAACAGCTAGGCCTATGCATGGCGTGTTGCTCACTGCATAGGAGAAGACATGCCCAGGCCACAGTTACCTTAGGGAAAAAAAAGTGGAGTTATTTTAGGACACTGAATTTAAGTGCTGTTTTGCAGGACAAAGAAGGATTAGAAGACACACACAAGCTCCAATAGATATTCTGAGAATATGCTTGTTATAGAAATTGCTTGTAGACAGATTTTGTCAAGCTTGAGGACTTGGGTTAACGTTCTTCTGTATCTATCAGACTTAGACACGTTAAGGGGATGTCATGGTACGTTTCAGAGGAAAGAGTTCCCTGACAAAAGGATGATTCATTATGAACAATAGCACAGAGTGGATATGCATGAATGTGTGCAGGCCTATGGTGCATTTTCTCTGGTTGTTGCGTTCTCTCTAATATGGTGCATCTATTCTCTAATTGTGTAATGTGTTAGTTTGATCACGTTAGATGGCTTTAAATCGTTTTTTATTTGGTAGCCTAATTGAATGTTAGCTAGATTAGTGTCTTTTTAGTCTAAACGCTCATTCTCATCTGACAGCACAGATTGAATTCAGTTAGTGCATATGTGCATTCAGTGTCTTAGATCAGTCAGAAAAAGTTCATAAAATGACAAAGTAATAACTTAGTTACTTATAGACAACACTGAATGCCACAGCATCACAAATAGCACAACAATACAATATGCATGACTTATATATTTACATATTTTATATACATGACTTAGTTCTCTCACGTCACCCCGCTCCTCCGCTCTCTCCACTGGTTTCCAGTTGAAGCTCGCATCCGCTACAAGACCATGGTGCTTGCCTACGGAGCTGTGAGGGGAACGGCACCTCAGTACCTCCAGGCTCTGATCAGGCCCTACACCCAAACAAGGGCACTGCGTTCATCCACCTCTGGCCTGCTCGCCTCCCTACCACTGAGGAAGTACAGTTCCCGCGCAGCCCAGTCAAAACTGTTCGCTGCTCTGGCCCCCCAATGGTGGAACAAACTCCCTCACGACGCCAGGACAGCGGAGTCAATCACCACCTTCCGGAGACACCTGAAACCCCACCTCTTTCAGGAATACCTAGGATAGGATAAAGTAATCCTTCTCACCCCCTTAAAAGATTTAGATGCACTATTGTAAAGTGGCTGTTCCACTGGATGTCTTAAGGTGAACGCACTAATTTGTAAGTCGCTCTGGATAAGAGCGTCTGCTAAATGACTTAAATGTAAATGTAAATGTTATAGTTGCTATGACCCTTAACTTGGCTAGGAGTCCAGTCGAGTTCTCGCAGCTGGCAGATTGGCACTGACACACCCCTCTCTCATGCCAACCTGTTCTGAGAAATGTTGTATTGGTCACTGGGTGAATAAATAAAGAATGCCTGCATTCAGCGCGTGGTGGTCCCATGTGCTATAATTAACCTTCTGCACCACCACCTGTAGGTAAAATGTTGAAGCAATGACTATTTCAGCCAAAACAGTGGCCTCATTTGAATATATTTGAAAATGCATCCTTCCGTCGTACTTTGAGGTTGCTTAATCACTGATCAGACATGACATGATAGGCTTCCACTGTGTTGCTGTCACCATTCTCACAACTATCAAATCATGTTGTATCAGGGATTTCTTCAAGGGTGGGAAGAAGCAAGGATGCATTTTATGCTATTCAAACAGGTTCAAAGTTAGTTGGGCAGTATCCAGATTTGCATACCGTTTTTGTTTCATACCAGGGTATACAGTATTACTGGAAGTGCACACAATGGGCGCCATTTCTTTTTTTTGTATCCACAAAACTATTTAGGCAACATTAATCTTGATCCAGGAGGGACTTGATTATCTTTGCTGTGACCAATAATCTTGATCTTGCCATTTAGCTAGCAGGTTAGCAAACCAAATGCATAGCTTTGGCCCTGGGCTGGATATAATTTATTTGGCACATCTTATATAGTTAAAGGGATTCATTTGGATTTTCTCCAGAGTCAGGTTAACTTGTGGATACCATTTCTATGTGTCTGTACCCAATATGCAGGAAGTTAGAGGTAGTTTTGTGAGCCAATGCTAACTAGCTACCCAGAGACCTTTTGTCATTGTGCTAATGCTAGTTAGCAACTTCCTTCAAACTGCACGCAGAGACATAAAAATGGTATTCACAACTTCATCTGACTCTGGACTCAAAATCCTGAAGTATCCATTATAGTTATAAGCAGTGGCATAGTATGCAGTCCCCGCAAAGCTGTTTTGAAAATCATACCGTTGGTATGACTAACTATCCCGGTATATTGATCATTATACAATAATGGTGACTTTCTGACCAGCCAATTTAAAAAAAATGTATAATAACTTTTTTGTCAGATTAAAGTTAACAATGTAAATCAACATGAATGACAGCTTAATGTATTTCAATATTTTTACTACATAAAACAAAACTTGTTCCTTTTTCACTACACTACCGTTCAAAGTTTGGGGTCACTTAGAAAAGTCATTTTTTGTTTATGAAAGAAAAGCAAAAAATGTTGTCCATTTTTAAAGAAAAATAACATCATTGATTAGAAATACAATGTAGACATTGTTAATGTTGTAAATTACTATTGTTGCTGGAAACAGTCCATAGATATAGTCCACAGAACGGCACAAACGGGCTCTAACCAGAATAGAAAGAGGAGTGGGACGCCCCGGTGCACAGCTGAGCAAAATGACAAGTAAATTAGTGTCTAGTTTGAGAAACAGATGCCTCACAAGTCCTCAGCTGGCAGCTTCATTAAATAAACTCACTTTTTTTCAGGACCCTGTCTTTCAAAGTTAATTCGTAAAAATCCAAATAACTTCACAGATCTTCATTGTAAAAGGTTTAAACACTGTTTCCACTGCTTGTGAACCATAAACAATGGAACGGTCTTCAAGACATGAACAGCTTACAGACGGTAGGCAATAAAGGTCATAGTTATGAAAACTTAGTACACTAAAGAGGCCTTTCTACTGACACTGAAAAACACCAAAAGAAAGATGCCCAGGGTCCCTGCTCATCTGCGTGAACATGCTTTAGACATGCTGCAAGGAGGCATGAGGACTGCAGATGTGGCCAGGGCAATAAATTGCAATGTCTGTACTGTGAGACGCCTAAGACAGCGCTACAGGGAGACCGGACAACTGATCGTCCTCGCAGTGGCAGACCACGTGTAACATCTGCACAGGATCGGTCCATCCGAACATCACACCTGCGGGACAGGTACAGGATGGTAACAACTGCCCGAGTTACACCAGGAATACACAATCCCTCCATCAGTGCTCAGACTGTCCGCAATAGGCTGAGAGAGGCTGGACTGAGGGCTTGTAGGCCTGTTGTAAATGCAGGTCCTCACCAGATATCACTGGCAACAATGTTGCCTATGGGCACAAAACCCCGTCGCTGGACCAGACAGGACTGGCAAAATGTGCTCTTCACTGACGAGTCGCAGTTTTGTCTCACCCAGGGGGGATGGTCGGATTTGCATTTATCGTCAAAGGAACACAGAGACCTGTACTCTGGACCGGGATCGAGGTGGAGGTTCCGTCATGGTCTGGGACAGTGTGTCACAGCATCATCGGACTGAGCTTGTTGTCATTGCAAGCACTCTCAACGCTGTGCATTACAGGGAAGACATCCTCCTCCCTCATGTGGTACCCTTCCTGCAGGCTCATCCTGACATGACCCTCCAGCATGACAATGCCACCAGCCATACTGCTCGTTCTGTGTGTGATTTCCTGCAAGACAGGAATGTCAGTGTTCTGCCATGGCCAGCGAAGAGCCTGGATCTCAATCCCATTTAGTACGTCTGGGACCTGTTGGATCGGAGGGTGAGGGCTAGGGCCATTCCCCCAAAAATGTCCCGGAACTTGCAGGTGCCTTGGTGGAAGAGTGGGGTAACATCTCACAGCAAGAACTGGCAAATCTGGTGCAGTCCATGAGAAGGAGATTCACTGCAGTACTGAATGCACTGGTGGCCGCACCAGATACTGTTACTTTTGATTTTGGATAAAAGGGATCTTGAAGAAGGATGGCTATCTCTACATTTTTCAACACCATGCCCATACCCCGTAGACGACGCTTAATTGGAGCCAATTTCCTCCAACAACAGGACAATGACCCAAAGCATAGCTCCAAACTATGCAATAACTATTTAGGGAGGAAGCAGTCAGCTGGTTTTCTCTCTATAATGGAGTGGCCAGCACAGTCACTGGATCTTAACCCTATTGAGCTGTTGGGGGAGCAGCTTGACCGTATGCTACGTAAGTGCCCATTAAGCCAATCCAACTTGTGGGAGGTGCTTCAGGAAGCATGGGGTGACATCTCTTCAGATTACCTCAACAAATTGACAACTAGAATGCCAAAGGTCTGCAAGGCTGTAATTGCTGCAAATGGAGGATTCTTTGACGAAAGCAAAGTTTGAAGGACACAATTATTTCATTTGAAAATCATTATTTAGAACCTTGTCAACATATTGACTATTTCCTATTTATTTTGCAACTAATTTCATGTATATTTTCATGGAAAACGAGGACATTTCTAAGTGACCCCAAACTTTTGAACGGTAGTGTATGTTAATGACAATTTGGGCTTTCCACAATGTAATTTGACTTTTAATTTGCATATATAATCTGACAAAAGGTTGACAATAATATTACATGTTTTTGGATTAGTCATTATTTGCTTGAATATTTAAAAAAAACATTTCTATAATTACACCAGTGACCAGTAACACATGACAAATCTTCAGACCTATTCTATTAAAACTATAAGGAACATTAACACCGGTGACATCGGCAGAAATATAGATGATTTAAGATGGCGGCCACAGTACCTCAAACCACACTTCTTAAATTGTAAATAAATCACTTAATCATTTGATTTGATCAGTTATTTTAGTCAAGTTTCCTTTCCCCCTTACTACAAACTGTAACACCGGTGATACATCATCAGGCTTCGCATGAAATGACCAAATTAATAATTAAGTTGCTGACACATTGTCAAAAGACCGTAAAGACAATCATACTACCAATTATCACCCTTTGGCGCTCAAATAGATTACAAATATTAGTTGCAACTGGTCGATAAATGGAGGCTTAAAAACACTGACCTTTTATAAGATATATTTGAAAGAGGCTAAATCAAGCTAGTCGGATTGATTACTTTCTGGTATCCTTTTTCTACGGTGCCAAAAGTGAAAAAAGTATGTATAGAATGCGATCAGCTTATAGCCCTCCATGTAACTACGACAGACTTTCCACGAGGGCAGGGATATTGGAAATGTGATGAGTTTATTAACGGACAGTAAATTAATGAAAGCTAAGGAGTTAAGTTGTTTTTTTTCTTGTGTAATTTATAATTGGTTCAGTGTATCCACTTACAGTATAGGAGGCCTTTTTAAGTGTGTTTTTATAGGCCATTCAATTAGAGGATTTAAAAAATATATATATTTTCTTTTTACACATTTATTTAACTAGTCAAGTCAGTTAAGAACACATTCTTATTTTCAATGACTGCCTAGGAACGGTGGGTTAACTGCCTCGTTCAGGGGCAGAAGGACAGATTTTTTTCCCTTGTCAGCTCAGGGATTCAATCTTGCAACCTTACAGTTAACTAGTCCAACGCGCTAACCACCTGCCTCTCATTGCACTCCACGAGGAGCCTGCCTGTTACGCGAATGCAGTAAGCCATGGTAAATTGCTAGCTAGCATTAAACTTATCTTTATAAAAAACCATCAATCATAATCACTAGTTAACTACACATGGTTGATGATATTACTAGTTTATCTAGCGTGTCCTGCGTTGCATATAATTGATGCAACGCAGGGGGATGATTTAACAAAAGCACATTTACGATTAAAGCACAATCGTTGCACGACTGTACCTAACCAAAAACACCAATGCCCTTCTTAAAATCAATACACAGAAGAATACATTTTTTAAACCTGCATATTTAGCTAAAAGAAATCCAGGTTAGCAGGCAATATTAAACAGATGAAATTGTGTCACTTCTCTTACGTTCATTGCATGCAGAGTCAGGGTATATGCAACAGTTTGGGCCGCCTGGCTCGTTGCAAACTAATTTGCCAGAATTTTACTTAATTATGACATAACATTGAAGGTTGTACAATGTAACAGCAATATTTAGACTTAGGGATGCCATCTGTTAGATAAAATACGGAAAGGTTCCGTATTTCACTGAAGTAGTAAACGTTTTGTTTTTCGAAATGATAGTTTCCGGATTCGACCGTATTAATGACCAAAGGCTCATATTCCTGTGTGTTGTTATGTTATAATTAAGTCTATGATTTGATATTTGATAGACCAGTCTGACTGAGCGATGGTAGGCAGCAGCAGGCTCGTAAGCATTAATTCAAACAGCACTTTCGTGCGTTTTGCCAGCAGCTCTTCGCTGTGCTTCAAGCATTGCGCTGTTTATGACTTCAAGCCTATCAACTCCCGAGATTAGGCTGGTGTAACCGATGTGAAATGGCTGGCTAGTTAGCGGAGTGCGCGGATAATAGCGTTTCAAACGTCACTCGCTCTGAGACTTGGAGTAGTTGTTCCCCTTGCTCTGCATGGGTAACGCTGTTTTGAGGGTGGCTGTTGTCGATGTGTTCCTGGTCCGAGCCCAAGTAGGGGTGAGGAGAGGGACGGAAGCTATACTGTTACACTGGCAATACTAAAGTGCCTATAAGAACATCCAATAGTCAAAAGTATAGTCAAAAGGTATATGAAATGACAACCTAAAACTTCTTACCTGGGAATATCGAAGACTCCTGTTAAAAGGAACCACCAGCTTTCAATATGTTCTCATGTTCTGAGCAAGGAACTTAAACGTTCGCTTTTTTACATGGCACATATTGCACTTTTACTTTCTTCTCCAACACTTTGTTTTTGCATTATTTAAACCAAATTGAACATGTTTCATTATTTATTTGAGGCTAAATTGATTGTATTGATGTATTATATTAAGTTAAAATAAGTGTTCATTCAGTATTGTTGTAATTGTCATTATTATAAAAAATGTCAGATTAATCGCTATCAGCTTTTTTTGGTCCTCCAATAATCTGTATCGACGTTGAAAAATTATAATCTGTCGACCTCCTACATTCAATTAATTGTTCATCCCAAAAACAGATTTGTTTATGCTGGAATACTATAATACAGGAAATATTTAAGTCAGTTCCAGTACCATATTTACAGTGCATTCGGGAAAAAATATTCCTCATTTTGTTACGTTACAGCCTTATTCTAAAATTAAGGAAAATATACAATTTAATCCATCACGCTACACACAATACCCAATAATGACAAAGTGAAACAGGTTTCTAGAAACTTTAGCAAATTTATTACAATTAAAAAACAGATACCTTAAGTATTCAGGTCCTTTGCCATGACACTCAATTGAGTTCAGGTGCATCCTGTTTCCATTGCTCATCCTTGATGTTTCTACAACTTGATTGGAGTGCGCCTGTGGTAAATTCCATTGATTGGACATGATTTGAAAAGGCACACACCTGTCTATATAACGTCCCACAGTTGACAGTGCATGTCAGAACAAAAACCAACCATGATGTCGAAGGAATTGTTCGTAGAGCTCCAAGTCAGGATTGCGTCGAGGCACAGATCTAGGGAAGGGTACCAACATATTTTTGCAGCATTGAAGGTCCCCAAGAACACAGTGGAAGAATGGAAGAAGTTTCCCAGACAAAACTGAGCAATCAGGGGAGAAGGCCCTTTGGTCAGGGAGGTGACCAAGAACCTGTTGGTTCCTCTGTGGAGATGGTTGTCCTTCTGGAAGGTTCTCCCATCTCTGCAGCATCTCTGCAGTATCCAAGATGGCGTAGCAGTCGGACGTGTGTTTTGTCTTGTCCCGTCCTGTATAGTGTAAATATAGTTTTTTTCCTCTTTTTTTTTCCCGTATATATTTCGTACATATTTTAATCTCACTTCCCAACCACAGGCTGAATATATTCTCCTGCAACCCGCATCACCCAATGTGGTACGGATCTGCTTTTTCTATGCTTTAGAATCGGAACCCTCACCAGAAGCTAGCCGCTAACTAGCTACTAGCTAGCCACTGCTAGCGGTCTTCAACGCTAACTAGGACACCAGCGCGACATCTACCCAAAGCATATCAGACTGCTTTTTCTCTACCACATCTCCGGATTCCTACCGCAAGCTCTGAAGCTTTATACCGGATCATCGTAAATAGCTAGCTGCAATCCGAGTGGCTACTCCTGGCTAACGTCTCTGTCCCAGAGCAAGCACCAGTTAGCCTGGAGCTAGCCTCGAGCTAAGCCCATCTCCCGACTACCCGAAGAGGTCCAAAAATACCTAATTTGCCAATTGGCCTGGACCCTCTACTGACCCTCTACTGCCGACACGGAGCCCCGCCGATCCATCACGACAGGTCCGCCGACATAATCGTCCGAGGGGTTTCAACAGGCTTTTCCGCTGCGACATCGCCAAAGATCCATCTGCTGGCCAAGGCCCGCGAGCTTTCTGAATCGCTGTATCTCCAGCTCACCGCATGAAGAGGAATAAATAAACAGACTCACCCCATCGCGACGTCCCCCAAAGGTTAACTCTCTAGCCCTCGCTATCTCCCTGCTTGCTAATTCGGCCTGCTAACGGCTAGCTTGTCAAGCTCCGGTCCGCTAACTGCTACCTTGTCTAGCTCGGGCCTACGAACTGTTAGCTTGTTAGCACAGGCCTGCTAACCGTCTGTACCACGCGTCCCAATCACTCTCTGACCCCATTTACTTTCTATCTCTTTTTGATTTTTAATTTGTTTATACCTTCCGGAAACCTGCCTCACCCAATGTGATACGGAATCGCTGTTACTTTTACTCTTATTTTTATGACACACTCAAGAACCTCCAGACGCTAACCAGCTAACTAGCTACAAGCTAGTTAGTCATTGTTAGTTTAAAAAAAAAAAAAAAAAAAAAAAAAACCTGGATAACACTCGCCAGCCCCCCTGCCCATCCACCGCTGCCCCCTGGACACTGATCTCTTGGCTACATAGCTGACGCACGCTGGACTGTCCATTAATCACGGTACTCCTTTCTGCTTGTTTGTCTTACCTGTCGGCCCGTTGCCTAGTCAACGCCATTTTACCTGCTGTTTGTTGTGCTAGCGGATTAGCCTCGCCTACTGTTTTTAGCTAGCTTTCCAAATTCAACACCTGTGATTACTGTATGCCTCGCTGTATGTCTCTCTCAGATGTCAATATGCCTTGTATACTGTTGTTCAGGTTAGTTATAATTGTTTTAGTTCACAATGGAGCCCCTAGACCCACTCTGCATACCCCTGTTACCTCCTTTGTCCCACCTCCCACACATGCGGTGACCTCACCCATTACAACCAGCATGTCCAGAGATTCAACCTGTCTCATCATCACCCAGTGCCTGGGCTTACCTCCGCTGTACCCGCACCCCACCATACCCCTGTCTGTGCATTATGCCCTGAATATATTCTACCATGCCCAGAAACCTGCTCCTCTTATCCTCTGCCCCCAACGCTCTAGGCGACCAGTTTTGATAGCCTTTAGCCGCACCCTCATACTACTCCTTCTCTGTTCCGCGGGTGATGTGGAGGTAAACCCAGGCCCTGCATGTCCCCAGGTACCCTCATTTGTTGACTTCTGTGATCGAAAAAGCCTTGGTTTTATGCATGTCAACATCAGAAGCCTCCTCCCTAAGTTTGTTTTACTCACTGCTTTAGCACACTCTGCTAACCCTGATGTCCTTGCCGTGTCTGAATCCTGGCTCAGGAAGGCCACCAAAAATTCAGAGATTTCCATACCCAACTATAACATCTTCCGTCAAGATAGAACTACCAAAGGGGGCGGAGTTGCAGTCTACTGCAGAGATAGCCTGCAAAGTAATGTCATACTTTCCAGGTCCATACCCAAACAGTTCGAACTACTAATTTTGAAAATTACCCTCTCCAGAAATAAGTCTCTCACTGTTGCCGCCTGCTACCGGCCACCCTCAGCTCCCAGCTGTGCCCTGGACACCATTTGTGAATTGATCGCCCCCATCTAGCTTCAGAGTTTGTTCTGTTAGGTGACCTAAACTGGGATATGCTTAACACCCGGCAGTCCTACAATGTAAGCTAGATGCCCTCAATCTCACTCAAATCATCAAGGAACCCACCAGGTACAACCTTAACTCTGTAAACAAGGGCACCCTCATAGACGTCATCCTGACCAACTGGCCCTCCAAATACACCTCCGCTGTCTTCAACCAGGATCTCAGCGATCACTGCCTCATTGCCTGTATCCGCCACGGAGCCGCAGTCAAACGACCACCCCTCATCACTGTCAAACGCTCCCTAAAACACTTCTGTGAGCAGGCCTTTCTAATCGACCTGGCCCGGGTATCCTGGAAGGACATTGACCTCATCCCGTCAGTTGAGGATGCCTGGTCTTTCTTTAAAAGTAACTTCCTCACCATTTTAGATAAGCATGCTCCGTTCAAAAAATGCAGAACCAAGAACAGATACAGCCCTTGGTTCACTCCAGACCTGACTGCCCTCGACCAGCACAAAAACATCCTGTGGCGGACTGCAATAGCATCGAATAGCCCCGTGATATGCAACTGTTCAGGGAAGTCAGGAACCAATACACGCAGTCAGTCAGGAAAGCTAAGGCCAGCTTCTTCAGGCAGAAGTTTGCATCCTGTAGCTCCAACTCCAAAAAGTTCTGGGACACTGTGAAGTCCATGGAGAACAAGAGTACCTCCTCCCAGCTGCCCACTGCACTGAGGCTAGGTAACACGGTCTCCACCGATAAATCCACGATTATCGAAAGCTTCAATAAGCACTTCTCAACGGCTGCCCATGCCTTCCGCCTGGCTACTCCAACCTCGGCCAACAGCTCTGCCCCCCCCGCAGCTCCTCGCCCAAGCCTCTCCAGGTTCTCCTTTACCCAAATCCAGATAGCAGATGTTCTGAAAGAGCTGCAAAACCTAGACCCGTACAAATCAGCTGGGCTTGACAATCTGGACCCTCTATTTCTGAAACTATCTGCCGCCATTGTCGCAACCCCTATTACCAGCCTGTTCAACCTCTCTTTCATATCGTCTGAGATCCCCAAGGATTGAAAGCTGCCGCAGTCATCCCCCTCTTCAAAGGGGAGACACCCTGGACCCAAACTGCTATAGACCTATATCCATCCTGCCCTGCCTATCTAAGGTCTTGAAAGCCAAGTCAACAAACAGGTCACTGACCATCTCGAATCCCACCGTACCTTCTCCGCTGTGCAATCTGGTTTCGAGCCGGTCACGGGTGCACCTCAGCCACGCTCAAGGTACTAAACGATATCATAACCGCTATCGATAAAAGACAGTACTGTGCAGCCGTCTTCATCGACCTCGCCAAGGCTTTCGACTCTGTCAATCACCATATTCTTATCGGCAGACTCAGTAGCCTCGGTTTCTCGGATGACTGCCTTGCCTGGTTCACCAATTACTTTGCAGACAGAGTTCAGTGTGTCAAATCGGAGGGCATGCTGGCCGGTCCTCTGGCAGTCTCTATGGGGGTGCCACAGGGTTCAATTCTCGGGCCGACTCTTTTCTCTGTATATATCAATGATGTTGCTCTTGCTGCGGGCGATTCCCTGATCCACCTCTACGCAGGCGACACCATTCTATATACTTTCGGCCCGTCATTGGACACTGTGCTATCTAACCTCCAAACGAGCTTCAATGCCATACAGCACTCCTTCCGTGGCCTCCAACTGCTCTTAAACGAGTAAAACCAAATGCATGCTTTTCAACCGATCGCTGCCTGCACCCGCATGCCCGACTAGCATCACCACCCTGGATGGTTCCGACCTTGAATATGTGGACATCTATAAGTACCTAGGTGTCTGGCTAGACTGCAAACTCTCCTTCCAGACTCATCAAACATCTCCAATCGAAAATCAAATCAAGAGTCGGCTTTCTATTCCGCAACAAAGCCTCCTTCACTCACGCCGCCAAGCTTACCCTAGTAAAACTGACTATCCTACCGATCCTCGATTTCGGCGATGTCATCTACAAAATGGCTTCCAACACTCTACTCAGCAAACTGGATGCAGTCTATCATAGTGCCATCCGTTTTGTCACCAAAGCACCTTATACCACCCACCACTGCGACTTGTATGCTCGGCTGGCCCAGCTACATATTCGTCGCCAGAGCCACTGGCTCCAGGTCATCTACAAGTCCATGCTAGGTAAAGCTCCGCCTTATCTCAGTTCACTGGTCACGATGGCAACACCCATCCGTAGCACACGCTCCAGCAGGTGTATCTCACTGATCATCCCTAAAGCCAACACCTCATTTGGCCGCCTTTCGTTCCAGTACTCTGCTGCCTGTGACTGGAATGAACTGCAAAAATCGCTGAAGTTGGAGACTTTTATCTCCCTCACCAACTTCAAACATCAGCTATCCGAGCAGCTAACCGATCGCTGCAGCTGTACATAGTCTATTGGTAAATAGCCCACCCATTTTCACCTACCTCATCCCCATACTGTTTTTATACTGTTTTTTTTAAATTTTATTTATTTATTTATTTACTTTTCTGCTCTTTTGCACACCAATATCTCTACCTGTACATGACCATCTGATCTTTTATCACCCCAGTGTTAATCTGCAAAATTGTATTATTCGCCTACCTCCTCATGCCTTTTGCACACATTGTATATAGACTGCCCATTTTATTTCTACTGTGTTATTGACTTGTTAATTGCTTACTCCATGTGTAACTCTGTTGTCTGTTCACACTGCTATGCTTTATCTTGGCCAGGTCGCAGTTGCAAATGAGAACTTGTTCTCAACTAGCCTACCTGGTTAAATAAAGGTGAAATAAAAAAAAATTAAAAAAAACTCCACCAATCTGTCCTTTTATGGTAAAGGGGCCAGACGGAAGCCACTCCTCAGTAAAAGGCACATGACAGCCAGCTTGTAGTTTGCCAAAAGGCACCTAAATATTCTCAAACCATGAGAAACAAGATTGATAAAACGAAGATTGAACTCTTTGGCCTGAATGCCAAGCGCCAGATCTGGAAGAAACCTAACACCATCCCTACGGTAGCATCATGCTGTAGGGATGTTTTTCAGGGACTGGGATTGAGGGAAAGATGAACGGAGCAAATTTCAGAGATCCTAAATGAAAACCTGTTCCAGAGCGCTCATGACCTCAGAATGGGGCAAAGGTTCACCTTCCAACAGGACAATTACTCTAAGCACACAGCCAAGACAACACAGGAGTGGCTTTGGGACAAGTCTCTGAATGTCCTTGAGTGGCCCAGACTTGAACCCGAACGAACATCTCTGGAAATAGCTGTGCAGCGATGCTCCCCATCCAACCTGACAGGGCTTGAGAGGATTTGCAGAGAAGGATGGGAGAAACTCCCCAAATACAGGTGTGCCAAGCGTGTAGCGTCATACCCAAGAAGACTCGAGGCTGTAATCACTGCCAAAAGTGCTTCAACAAAGTACTGAGTGAAGGGTCTGAAATGTGATATTTTTTAAATAAAAAATATATATTTGCAAGAAATGTTGCTTTGTCATGGGGTATTATATGTAGATAAAAATATTTATTCAATTTTAGAATAAGGCGCTAACAAAATATGGAAAAAGTCAAGTGGTCTGAATACTTTCCGAATGCACTGTATATGTGCAGGGATACTGGAGTGATCGAGGTAGATATGTATAGGTTTAAAGGGACTAGGCAACAGGGTATAAAATAAACAGAGTAGCAGCAGCTTGCATGTCAGTAGGTGTGTTGAGTCAATATACATGTATGTACATATGTGTGGGTGTTGGAGAAACAGTATGTGTGAGTTTGTGGGGCCCTGTCAGTGTGCATAGAGTGCAAATATTAACATACAAGGTAAACTCGGTCCATGTAGCTATTTTGTTAGATATTTATCAGTTTTATTGCTTTGGGATAAAATTTTGGTGTCAGACTTGATGCACCGGTACCTCTTGCAGCAAGTATATGGCTTGGGTGGTTGGGGTCTTTGATTTTCCCGGGCCTTATTTTCTCTCCACCTGATATAGAGGTCCTGGATGTCAGGGAGCTGGGCCCCAGTGATGTACTGGGCTGTCTGCACAACCCTCTGTAGTGCAATTTAGTTTGAGGGCGGTGCTATTTCAATACCAAGCAGTGATGCAGCCAGTCAATATGCTCTAAATGGTACAGCTGTCGAACCTTCACAAACTTTTTCAACCTCCTGAGTGGGACGAGGCACTGTTGCCCTTTCTTCACGATTGTGTGTGTGCTTGGACCATTTTAAGTCTATAGTGATTTGGGCACCAAGGAACTTGAAGCTGTCTACCTGCTCCACCGTCACCCCTTTGATGTGGATGGGTGTGGGCTCGCCACCCTGTTTCCTATAGTCCACGATCAGCTCCTTGGTCTTGCTGACGTTGAGGGAGAGGTTGTTGCTCTGGCACCACACTGCCAGGTTACTGACCACCTCCCTGTAGGCTGACTCCTCGTTGCCGGTGATCATGCCTACCCCCATTGTGTCGTCCGCAAACTTGATTATGGTGTTGGAGTTGTGCGTAGCCCCACAGTTGTGGGTAAACCGGGAGTACAGCAGGGGACAATAACATTTTTTTTTTTTTAAATCCTTAAGTTCCCCCAACTTCACTTGAAGGGTGCTGTGATATAACTTTCCTTAAACATCGGGTTAAACTAGCTGCAACACAAACTTACAATTACAAAGGACAAACTACGGTTGGCAATTTACTCCTTTTCGACTGGGAAAACCCCTTGATGGCATTGCAATAGAAATATATCAAACATTTTATAAAGTATTGAAAGATCCACTACTAGCATGTTTGAATTATTCACAAATTGTAAACTGTCTGACACACAAAAAGAAGGGTTGACTACTCTCCTACTGAAGCAGGAGCCGGGGGGACAGTATGACGACCCAGTCTCTCTAAAAGATTGGAGGCCTCTCACCCTTCAATGTTAAAATGCAAAAATATTGTTAACATGTATTGTTCAGAATTGAATATTTAAGGGATTAGAAATGAATGGATTAGAAACAAAGGTATCAGTGTATGCTGATTATTCAAGTTCTCTCTCACAATATTAAACTCTGAACGGTCTTATTTAGGACCTGGATCATTTCTCAAGTTTATCTTGATTTAAAACCCAAATATAAAAGTTGCAGCAAAAAATTACAGTACGTAAGATCAAACAAAAAAACCTACTTAACATTTGCATTCATAAAGATTCGGCATCTAAAGGACACACTTGAATTGTTATATGGTCTCCTAGTTTAAAGATAAGATGGTGCAGTGATGTGCTTGGTGTGCACATTCCTGAAAAGTTGAATGCTCTTGCAACTATCGATATTGATAGAAAACTTTGTAAAATAGATAATTCCCCCATAGATGGACATCTACACTGATTAATTCTCTAGTGATACCACAGTTTACATATCTATTCGTGGCTCTACTGACTCCAGGATAAAAAAAAAAATCTTTCAAGTTATAGGAACAAAAAATATTACATTTGATTTGGAATGGAAAAAAGAAAAAAAAAGAAGGGAAAAAAAAGTATTTCATTAATAAATTAGTTTGGAGGGATAAAACTTAAATATCAAGGCATTAAACCTCTCTGTTAAAGCTTATATTATACCAAAACGATATCTAAATCCAAACTGGTTTCTAGTAGGCTAATAAGAGGGGCACATCCACTGTTTTAAAATGGGGGGCCTTTGCTCTTATACAGATTGAAAACTATGCATTTCCGGTGACAATGGAACCCTGTTTAAAGTGTCCTTATTTTTAAATGAAGCTATACAGAGTTGGTTACAAATCCAATTTTATCCTCCAGTAGAGGCATAATCTATATTACAGCAAATAATATGGCTAAACGCCAATGTACTGATGGAGGATAAACCAAATTTTTTTTTTTTCTTTCAACGACGGGAGAATTATGTCACCAATTAATCCATGTGTTTGCACAATAGGAAATTATAACCAACTCATTGCAGCTCTGCCACAGAAATGGCAATTAGGAATGAATTTGTTTTTCTGCCACCAATTAAAAATCATAAATGGCTTATAAATCATAAAATGTATTAGTAATTTAATCTGTTTCACTTACGGTCAAGAGGGTTTGCAACTATGCCACATAAAATTCAAGATAGTTGGGAACAGATTTCCGATGTCCCAATACCATGGTTTACAAAACAACAATTGATGCTACAAAAATAATGCTCAGTGTATAGGGTATTGAATAGTTAGACCGGTGCAGACTCTGTCATGTGGAAACAGAATCAATAGAGCATCTCTTTTGGTACTGTCCATAGGTGGCTTGTTTTTGGAGTCTGGTCCAGGAATGGTTGTTATGCCATAATATCAGGTTGCAGTTGGACCTGCAAACCGTATTACTGGGGGATGTGAAGGACCACAGTCAATAAGAAATATCATTGTGCTCTTGGGAAAAATGTACATTTGGGGGGCAATTTCAGAAGAAATGTTGCAGATGGGGAGGTTCAAGTCCCCAGTGAGACACCATGGGAGAATGGAGGGATGTTTTACTAGAGGAAATGGCAGAATTATATTTTCTGGGGAAAGATGTGTGGCTCTCTGAAGGGTGGAATTGATGAGTGTTGGAATAATTATATACACAAATGTACAGTATAAATGTTTGAGGTCCTCCAATCAGGAGTGGGAATATTATATATTTTGCGTTTCTCTTTTTA
This sequence comes from Oncorhynchus nerka, assembly GCF_034236695.1. Lineage (NCBI taxonomy): Eukaryota > Metazoa > Chordata > Actinopteri > Salmoniformes > Salmonidae > Oncorhynchus > Oncorhynchus nerka. Next base: position 6,922,328 of record NC_088396.1, on the reverse strand, counting down.
TGTCTTGTGTTTTGGTTTCATGCTGTGGGTGCGCTCGCTTCCATGCCTGCCCGGGTATCGGGAAGATACCTCGCCCTTGGAAGATACCTTTGGGCTGGGGGTGGTGCTTTGCCGGCGGGTAGCGGTGCGCGCAGCCATTTATATTGTCTGTGTATGTATTGTTATTTTAAATGAAGAGAAGAAACACAGGAAGAAAGCGTGCAGACTCACTGTGCTTTTCAAAACAGCCCCGCCTCCATGAACCTTTGACACAGTAAGAAGTTGGCAAGGATGTTGCAGTTGTTTTTTTTACGGTGGTTTTTACAATAGTGGAACACTAGTGACTTGAAATTCCCTGCAAATGATTTATAATATTTAGTTTAAGTAATCCACTAAATAACTAAAACTTTCCTTTATATTCTGACATTTTAAAGTGGGAGATTTTTTCTTTTTTTACTCAATCTCACTAGTCATAACCCGATGGACAAGCCATTTTCATGGTATTTTTTTTTTTTTCTTTTTACAATATAACTGTCCTACATATGTTTTATTAACAATAAAACACAAATTAAAACAAACATTTTTTGTGTTATTATCCAACATTTTTTTATTATCTTGGTGTTTAAGTAGGGGGACAGGAAAGCCACCATTTACATAGAATGACCCCTATATGGTATATTCCCCCAAGCATAGTCAAAGTATGTGTAGGCTCATTAAAGGAATACTCCAGTATTTTGGCAATGAGAGTCAGATTAACTCGTGGATACTGTTTTTTTTTATATCACTGCATGCAGTTTGAAGGAAGGAACTTATCGGAAGGCTATGGTAACTGCTAGCATGCTAGTGGATACCATATACTTACAGGCATTGTGCCGATGCTAGTTAGCATTGGCTCGCAAAACGACTTAATACTGGATGCAGAGGCAACCTAAAAATGGTATCAACGAGTTAATCTGACTCTGGGGAAGTAGATAAAAGGCTTCATTGCCAACATCCCGAAGTATCCCTTTAAAGCTAATTAAAGCATGCTGGAGCGGCATGTACTAAATAACAGGCTCTCTGTTTCTTTACTCAACATAGATCTATTATTGGCCCGGCAGCAACAGTGTGTTAATCAGGGATGTGCACACATCTCTTGTTCATTCTTGGACCACTGGGTGACCCTTAGCATGGAATCCACCTTCTGCTGTGTCCCTGGGTCTGTCCTGTTCTATTCTTTTTCTGACCCAGTCAACTCAAGGTCCCGGTGACACCTGGGCTGCCTAGTTTAGTCCCCCAAGTCAAATGTGATGAGGTTGGTGCTAAAACCACTGACCCAGAATGGCTGTGGTCATCATAATGTGACTAAATTGTGACTAACAATGTAGGCTATTGTGTGTAGATTGCTAGTCAAGTAAGACACATCTCTTTGCTAGTCAAAGTAGATTGCTGAGGATTTTTATTTAATCAATTTTATAATAAGGCTGTAATGTAACAAAGTGGAAAAAGTCCATGGGTCTGAATACCTTCTGAAAACACTATGTATGTATGCATACAGTACCAGTCAAATTTGAACACACCTACTCATTCAAGTTATTTTTATTTTTTACTATTTTCTACATTGTAGAATAATAGTGAAGACATCAAAACTATGAAATAACACATGGACTAACCAAAAAAGTGTTAAACAAATCTAAATGTATTTGAGATTCTTCAAAGTAGCCACTCTTTGCCCTGATGACAGCTTCTGCCTCTGCAGTCCAACTCATCCCAAACCATCTATTGGGTTGAAGTCTGGTGATTTGTGGAGGCCAAGTCATCTGATGCAGCATTCCATCACTCTCCTTCTTGGTCAAATAGTCCTTACACAGCCTGGAGGTGTGTTGGGTCATTGCCTGTTGAAAACAAATGATGGTCTCATTAAGCGCAAACCAAATGGGATGGCGTATCCCTGCAGAATGCTGTGGTAGCCATGCTGGTTAAGTGTACCCTGAATTCTAAATAGATCACTAGTGTCACCAGCAAAGCACCATCACACCACCTCCTCCATGCTTCAGGGTGGGAACTACACATGCAGAGGTCATCCGTTCACCTACTCTGTGTCTCACAAAGACACAGCGATTGGAACCAAAAATGTCAAATTTGGAATTTGAGTATCCGGAGCATCACCATTTGTGAGTTTGGTTACAGGCTCAAAATGGCCAGAAACAAAGCACTTTCTTCTGAAACTCGTCAGTCTATTCTTGTTCTGAGAAATGAAGGCTATTCCATGCGAGAAATTGCCAAGAAACTGAAGATCTTGTACAACGCTGTCTACTATTCCCTTCACAGAACAGCATAAATGGTCTCTAACCAGAATAGGAGTGGGAGGCCCTGGTGCACAACTGAGCAAGAGGACAAGTACATTAGATAAACAGACACCTCACAAGTCCTCAACTGACAGCTTCATTAAATAGTACCAGCAAAACACCAGTCTCAACTAGAGGTCAACCGATTATGATTTTTCAACTCCGATACCGATTTATTGGAGGACCCAAAAAAAAAGCCGATGCCGATTTAATCGGCCGATTTTTAATTTAATTTATTTGTAATAATGACAATTAAAACAATATTGAATGAACACTTATTTGACTTAATATAATACATCAATATAATCAATTTAGCCTCAAATAAATAATGAAACCATGTTCAATTTGATTTAAATAATGCAAAAACAAAGTGTTGGAGAAGAAAGTAAAAGTGCAATATGTGCCATGTAAGAAAGCTAACGTTTACGTTCCTTGCTCAGAATATGAGAACATATGAAAGCTGGTGGTTCCTTTTAACATGAGACTTCAATATTCCCAGGTAAGAAGTTTTAGGTTGTAGGAATTATAGGACTATTTCTCTCTCTACCATTTGTGTTTCATATCTTTGACTATTGTATGTTCTTATAGGCATTTTAGTATTGCCAGTGTAACAGTATAGCTTACGTCCCTCTCCTTGCCGCTACCTGGGCTCGAACCATGAACACATCGACAATGGCCAACTTCAAAGCAGCGTTACCCATGCAGAGCAAGGGAAACAACTACTCCAAGTCTCAGAGCGAGTGATGTTTGAAACGCTGTTAGCGCGCACCCCGCTAACTAGCTAGCCATTTGACATCGGTTACACCAGCCTAATCTCAGTAGTTGATAGGCTTGAAGTCATAAACAGTGCAATGCTTGAAGCATTGCGAAGAGCTGCTGGCAAAATGCACGAAAGTGCTGTTTGAATGAATGCTTACGAGCCTGCTGGTGCCTACCATCGCTCAGTCAGACTGCTCTATCAAATCATAGACTTGGTTATAACATAACACACAGAAATACGAGCCTTAGGTCATTAATATGGTCGAATCCGGAAACTATCATCTCAAAAACAAAGTTTATTCTTTCAGTGAAATACGGAACCTTTCCGTATTTCATCTAAGGGGTGGCATCCATTAGTCTAAATACTCCTGTTACATTGCACAACATTCAATGTTATGTCGTAATTACGTAAAATTCTGGCAAATTAGTTTGCAACGAGCCAGGTGGCCCCAACTGTTGCATATACCCTGACTCTGCGTGCAATGAACGCAAGAGAAGTGACACAATTTCACCTGGTTAACCTCTTGAATCTAGGGGGCACTATTTTCATTTTTGGAAAAACAACGTTCCCAAAGTAAACGGGCTATTTTGTCAGGACAAGATGCTAGAATATGCATATAATTGACAGCTTAGGATAGAAAACACCTAAAGTTTCCAAAACTGTAAAAATATTGTCTGTGAGTATAACAGAACTGATATTGCAGGCGAAAGCCTGAGAAAAATCCAATCAGGAAGGGGGCTCTTATTTAGAAAGCTCTGCGTTCCTATGTGTCCCTATTGAGCAGTGAATGAGATATCAACCAGATTCCTTTTTTCTATGGCTTCCATAATGTGTCTAGTGTCACAATACATAGTTTCAGGCTTTTATTTTGAAAAATGAGCCTGAACGTCAACATTGCGTCAGTGGTCAGCTGAAGTCTCTGTGTTTTGTGCGTAAAGGACAAATGCGGCTATTGTTTCTCTCTATCCTACTAAGAAGCCACCAGTCCCGGTTGATATATTATCTAATAGATATTTGAAAAACACCTTGAGGATTGATTATAAACAACCTTTGCCATGTTTGTCGATATTATGGAACTAATTTGGAATACTTTTTGGAGTTGTAGTGACCGCAATTTCCGGTCGATTTCTCAGCCAAAATGTGAAGAACAAACAGAGCTATTTCGTCTACAAAAATAATATTTTTGGAAAAAAGGAACATTTGCTGTCTAACTGGGAGTCTCGTGAGTGAAAACATCCAAAGGTAAACAATTTAATTTGATTGCTTTTCTGATTTTCTTGACCAGGTTGCCTGCTGCTATCTAGTCATAATGCTATGCTAGGCTATCGATAAACTTACACAAATGCTTGTCTTGCTTTGGCTGTAAAGCATATTTTCAAAATCTGAGAAGACAGTTAGGTACTTGTTGGAGCTAAACGTCACAGCCCTTTTTGCCGCTAACCTGGATTTCTTTTTGCTAAATATGCAGGTTTAAAAATATATACTTCGCACTGCATCGATTATATGCAACGCAGGACACGCTAGATAAACTATTAATATCATCAACCATGTGGTAGTTAACTAGTGATTATGATTGATTGTTTTTATAAGATAAGTTTCATGCTAGCTAGCAACTTACCCTGGCTTCTTACTGCATTTGCGTAACAGGCAGGCTCCTTCCTCGTGAGGCAGGTGGTTTAGAGCGTTGGACTAGTTAACCGTAAGGTTGCAAGATTGAATCCCTGAGCCGACAAGGTACAAACTGTCGTTCTGCCCCTGAACAGGCAGTTAACCCAACGTTCCTAGGCCGTCATTGAAATTATGAATGTGTTCTTAACTGACTTGCCAAGTTAAATAAAGGTGTAAAAAAAAAAAAAAAATCTCCAGACCTGAACCCCATTGAAAACCTCTGGATTGTGATCAAGAGGAAGCTGGATGTTCACAAGCCATCAATCAAAGCCAAGCTGCTTGAATTTTTGCGCCAGGATGGCATAAGTCACCCAACATCAATGTGAAAGACTGGTGGAGAGCATGCCAAGACGCATGAAAGCTGTGATTTGAAAATCAGGTTTATTCCACCAAATATTGATTTCTGTACTCTTCCTAAGTTAAAACATTAGTATTGTGCTTTTTATAAATGAATATTAACTTATTTTCTTTGCATTATTTGAGGTCTGACAACACTGCATCTTTTTTGTTATTTTGACCAGTTGTCATTTTACAAATTACTGGTTCTCAATCCTGGTCCCGGCGACCCAAATGGGTGCACATTTCTGTTTTTGCCCTAGTCATCAATGCCTTTTGATGAGTTTTTGATTTGAATCGGCTGTGTAGTGCTAGGGCAAAAACAGAAATGTGCACCCCTTTGGTTCCCCGGGACCAGAATTGAGAACCAGCGCTCTATATTAGAACATTTTCATTTGGGAGAAATGTTGTCAGTAGTTTATAGAATAAAACAAAAATGTTAATTTTACTCAAACGCATACCTATACATACTAAAACCAGAGAAACTGATAATTTTGCAGTGGTCTCTTCATTTTTTCCAAAGCTTTATATGTGAAGACCAACATAATCAATACAGATGTTTTAAATTAAAAAAACTTTAAAACTTTAACTTTAAAAAAAATGTGTAGTAGGTCGTGTATATAGTGCCTTCGGAATATAATTATTTTTGATTCACTGGCCTTAATGTAATACTCCATAATGTCAAAGAGGAATTATGATATTAGAAATGTTTACAAACTAATTAAAAATGGAATGCTGAAATGTCTTGCGTCAATAAGTATTCAACTCCTTTGTTATGGCAAGCTTAAATAAGTTCAGGAGTTGCTTTAACAAGTCACAATAAATTGCATGGACTCATTATGTGTGCAATATTAGTGTTTTAACATGATTTTGAATGACTACCTCATCTCTGTACCCCACAAAAACAATTATCAGTAAGGTCCCTCAGTTGAGCAGTGAATTTCAAACACAGATTCAACCACAAAGACCAGGAAGCTTTTCCAATGCCCCACATAGAAGGGTAAAGAAAAAAGCAGACGTTCAATATCCGTATGAGTTATACTTTGGATGGTGCATCAATGCACCCAGTGACTACACAGATGCAGGCGTCCTTCCTAACTCCATTCTTCATATTCTCAAGCATAGTGTTGGCTGCATCATGTTATGGGTATGCTTGTAAACGTTATGGACTGGGAGGTTTTCCAGGATAAAGAACCATTCATTCTCGCTGTCAATAATTCTACTGTTGTAACTAGGGTTGGGCGATATCTAGATATTCATAGTGTCCTATCGTCCTTCTCTCACACTGGGTTTTATGTCATTACCGGCTTAGTACACAAGGGTTGGCACAAAAAACGCAAAGCCCATTGGGTATCTATTACCAGAATGCTACTAAAATTAGCACAAATAATAGTGAATTTCTAATGGCGGCTGCTTGCTGAATATGTTAACGAGCGCATTTTGAAAATAAACTAATTGCAAAGACAGGCAGCCCCGCTCCTAAAGTTATACATATATACAGTTTAAGTCAGAAGTTTACATACACTTAGGTTGAAGTCATTAAAACTAGTTTTTCAACCACTCCACACATTTCATGTTAACAAACTATAGTTTTGGCAAGTCTTTTAGGACATCTACTTTCGTGCATGACACAAGTAATTTTCCCAACAATTGTTTGCAGACAGATTATATTTCTTGTAATTCTCTGTATCACAATTCCAGTGGGTCAGAAGTTTACATACACTAAATTGACTGTGCCTTTAAACAGCTTGGAAAATTCTATAAAATTATGTCATGGCTTTAGAAGCTTCTGATAGGCTAATTGACATCATTTTAGTCAATTGGACATGTACCTGTGGATGTATTTCAATGCCTACTTACAAACTCGGTGCCTCTTTTACTTGACATAATGGGAAAATCAAAATAAATCAGCCAAGACCTCAGGAAAACAATTGTAGACCTCCACAAGTCTGGTTCATCCTTGGGAACAATTTCCAAATGCCTGAAGGTATCATGTTCATCTGTACAAACAATATTAAGCAAGTATAAACACCATGGGACCACGCAGCCGTCATAACGCTCAGGAAGGAGACGCGCTCTGTCTCCTAGAGATGAACGTTCTTTGGTGCGAAAAGGGCAAAACAATCCCAGAACAGCCAATGACCCTGTGAAGATGCTGGAGGAAACGGGTACAAAAGTATCTATATCCACAGTACAACGAGTCCTATATCGACATAACCTGATTGGCTGCTCAGCAATTGGGAGGCTTGCAAGCTGAAGAACACCATCCCAACCGTGAAGCACGGGGGTGGCAGCATCACGTTGTGGGGTTGCTTTGCTGCAGGAGGGACTGGTGCACTTCACAAAATAGATGGCATCATGAGGTGGGAAATTATGGGCATATATTGAAGCGACATCACAAGACATCAGTCAGAATGTTAAAGCTTGGTCACAAATGGGTCTTCCAAATGGACAATGACCCCAAGCATACTTCCAAGTTGTGGCAAAACGGCTTAAGGACAACAAAGTCAAGGTATTGGAGTGGCCATCACAAAGCCCTGACCTCAATACTATAGAACATTTGTGGGCAGAACTGAACAAGCGTGTGCGAGCAAGGAGGCCTACAATCCTTACTTAGTTACACTAACCTAAGACAGGGCATTTTTACTCTGATTAAATGTCAGGAATTGTGAAACTGAGTTTAAATGTATTTGGCTCAGGTGCATGTGATCTTCCGACTTCAACTGTATGTAGTAGAAAGCGATGGGTGAGAAGAAGCCTACATAACCAACCCATAAAGTAAACATTTGAACATCCATATATTGCCAGCTATGTAAACTTAAACATTGATTTATCCTGCAATTGATGTTGTTCAATTGGTAACATACATTTTTGTTGTCTTCTAATGCCTCTTAAGGGGAAAGTAATCTAAAAATAATGTATTGTAATCAGATTGTTACTGAGTTTGGGTAATCCAAAAGTTACGTTACAGATTACAATTTTGGACAGGTAACTGTAACAGATTACATTTAGGAAGTATTATTATTTGGTCCTCAAATACATATAATCATTAAATCTCTAGCAGTAGTGCTACAGTACTGCCCCTCGAGGGTGGTGATGTGTGTCTCGTGGTAACCTAACTTTTCCCTCCAGATCAATAATGCGAGTTGGATTTGCACTGATTTGTAGGGATAATTCCAGATTAAATCGAGCGTTCATGTCCTCTTCCAATTTCTTGATATCTGATAGTTGTTGAAGGCTCTGGGGGTTCAGGCACTTTGCCGTCTTTCTTACCTGGTTGTTTTTGGATGAATTAGTCTCCCCTTGGCCGTGTTTCTCATAGTCGGAGAAGCGTCTACTCCATGTGGTGCTCTCTAGAACCCCCCTTTTTGGACACATATTTAGCCCCTTATTTTTGTTTCCACAAAACTACCTCCGTACTTCCATTAATTTGTATAGGTTACCGTCAGACGAGTCCAGTGAGTCTCATCTTTCCGTAGGCTCATCTTTCAGACGCGACAGACGTTTTCATTAGAAAGATTTTTGTAACGTCTCATGGTCTGACAAACACCACCTTCCACCGCAGATGCAGGAGGCCGATATAGGCAGATGTGGTGGATTGACACGCAGCCCTTGTAAAAAAAATAAAAAACACGTCTCAAGCTTAAACTGATGGATTTTGATAGGGATTTTTTTTATTATGTTACTTAGATTTACGCACAGGTGAATCAATAGTCTCTTAATAAAGGATTAAAGGTTGTATCCAATCCCTTCTCTCTTCCCTTGGAGCTACAGCCTACTGCTGTAGACTAGACTAAACCTAGGGAACAAGTGTCTCCACTTCACTGCCTGGGGATTGGGTTCACTGCAAATAATTAATGAAATGAAATGGTGGCACAGCGTTACTTTACCTATGAATAACAAACAAACTGTTAAACTGACGTCCTGTATCATGTTTTCTTTTTTGGCCTAGAGGTGCTAGACAAATCATGGCTTACCAAGGCCATATAGGCTAGCAGTGATTCCACCCCCCTCCCACAGAGCTATTTTGGGCTCAGAATTGCCCAAGGCTGTCAGCTAAGTTCATGTCAAAAAAAGCAATCTCTGCATCTTTGACTGGATAATTTTGAAGCTCTTTGATTTGAAGGTCTTTGAACATCTTTATTAGAGGAAGGGTTGTGAAACTAGACACCAGGCAACATAGAGAATATTCCGTATTCTCTCTAGACAGACGGGTTTGCCTCCCACAATGTACCAATGTTCCAGCGTACATGTCTGTACTTAGACCAACGTGGCAGAGAGCAAAGGGCAGAGCTAGGACGTGTGCCGGAAATCCGCCCAGAGCCCATCTGTTCATGTTATTTGTAAACATTCCTGGTAGCTAGCTAAATGGAGCTCGTGGAGGATATTTTATCTGTGTGTGTTTTGCAAGTGAGTAGTTTGCATGCGGCATTACAAGCTTACAACCACTTACTGCCTGTGGCAAAACATTTGCAGAGCCATCTGTGTGGGCATTGTCTGCCTGTTTCCAATTTTTAAACCCTGCCTACCCAAACTTGTGATTTGTTGGAAGAGTTGTCTGTCTGAAGGACACCCTGACCAAATTGGCCAAGACGCAATCCAAGTGCTGTTGCCCTAGGTCTGTGATTTCCTAGACCAGTGATCATAGATTAAGCTGTGGGACGATTTTTAGTCTTGAGTGGATGGTAACATACTGTAAGGGTGTGTTCAGTCTCTGGTCTGTTGCATGTAGAATATAACCTAGCCTGTTCATCAAATTTTATATTCATGGCATCGATGTCGCTGGGATACAGAGGTCCAGTATCTTTGGGCTAATTTTGCGAGCACGGTGTAGCCTACTCATTTTTGTCTCCTATTATGAAATTACACTAGACTACATGTAGCCTTTATTGATTCTACTTCTCAGACATAATGTAACGTGGCCCCTTGAAAGTGCCTCGGCTATGTTTGTCCGTCTGTTAGTTGTTAGGCTACACTATAGATGTTTAAATGCCAATACAAAATCTTCTCTGGAGATATGAACGGGCATTTTACTTGTCTGCAAAGGAATGTGGCTTCTGTTCAACTTAATAAAAAACATGTTTTCCCATCTCAAGAGGTTAAAAAGAAAATGACTAAGTGCCTTTTTAATTGCCAAATAAAGTAAGATGTTTGACCGAAAGAGGGTTGATGATTTCATCGTAAATCAGCCATTACTCCCCAGGGGGAATGGAAGCTTCTTGTATGCAACATGGAGGGGCAATTGAATGTAAGCTTCACATTTGATTTTTGTTAACACTTTATTTGACACCTAGTGTCATAACACATTATGTGTTCATAACCATGTCATAACAGCTGACATATACATATCATGATCATATTATGACAAGTTATTTAGACCTGTTGTGACAGGCCTTATTTTATGGCTGGTTATGACACCTACATAAGTGTCAAAGCTAGAGGTCGACCGATTTGATCGGAATGGCCGATTTAATTAGGGCCGATTTCAAGTTTTCAAAACAATCGGAAATCGGTATTTTTGGGTGCCGATTTGCCAATTTTAATAAATTAATAAATGTTATTATTTTTTTATTTTCACATCTTTATTTAACTAGGCAAGTCAGTTAAGAACACATTCTTATTTTCAATGACGGCCTAGGAACGGTGGATTAACTGCCTCGTTCAGAGCAGAAAGACAGATTTTCACCTTGTCAGCTCGGGGATCCAATCTTGCAACCTTACAGTTAACTAGTCCACCGCAATAACGACCTGCCTCTCTCTCGTTGCACTCCACAAGGAGACTGCCTGTTACGCAAATGCAGTAAGCCAAGTTAAGTTGCTAGCTAGCATTAAACTTATCTTATAAAAAACAATCAATCATAATCACTAGTTAACTACACATGGTTGATGATATTACTAGATATTATCTAGCGTGTCCTGTGTTGCATATAATCTGACTGAGCATACAAGTATCTAAGTATCTGACTGAGCGGTGGTAGGCAGATGCAGGCACGTAAACATTCATTCATTTCGTGCGTTTTGCCAGCAGCTCTTCGTTGTGCGTCAAGCGTTGCGCTGTTTATGACTTCAAACCTATCAACTCCCGAGATGAGGCTGGTGTGACTGGAGTGAAATGGCTGGCTAGTTCGCGCGCTAATAGCGTTTCAAACTTCACTCGCTCTGAGCCTTAGGGTGGTTGTTTCCCTTGCTCTGCATGGGTAATGCTGCTTCGATGTGGTGGCTGTTGTCGTTGTGTTGCTGGTTCGAGCCCAGGGAGGAGCGAGGAGAGGGACGGAAGCTATTCTGTTACACTGGCAATACTAAAGTGCCTATAAGAACATCCAATAGTCAAAGGTTAATGAAATACAAATGGTATAGAGAGAAATAGTCCTATAATAACTACAACCTAAAACTTCTTACCTGGGAATATTGAAGTCTCATGTTAAAAGGAACCACCAGTTTTCATATGTTTTCATGGCACATATTGCACTTTTACTTTCTTCTCCAACACTTTGTTTTTGCATTATTTAAACCAAATTGAAAATGTTTCACTTTATTTGACGCTAAATTGATTTTATTGATGTATTATATTAAGTTAAAATAAGTGTTAATTCAGTATTGTTGTAATTGTCATTATTAGAAATACATTTTTACATCGTCCGATTAATCGCTATCGGCTTTTTTGGTCCTCCAATAATCGGTATCGTTATCGGCGTTGAAAAATCATAATCGGTCGAACTCTAGTCAAAACCCACAAAACCTACCACAGAAGGCAAAACAATTCCATTGCCTACTTGTCAACAGTATTTTTATGTTAAATACATTTCCATATAAATTACATTATTGAATTATCATAGTAATTGCGCAGACATTGATGTCAGACATGTACCTACCCCAATTCTCTGTTGCTGATACTGGGATGAATGCTGCGGCAGATTTCAGGAGCAGGACAACACACCCTCTTTTTGACTGATGACTTGGGCTGTTATGGCGACCGTATTACCGCCACACGAGCCATTAAGGCAGTCAAATTCCACAACTGCTTAGTCACGGTAATTCAGCTTCTCCAAGCACTGATGCTGCTGTTGGTCATTAGTAGCCTACCAAACTTGCTAACTACCTGGTACTCAGCACTATTATCCCTCAAATCTAATCAAACACTTCATGTGAGTTCACATGTAAAAAACGCACCTTTTATAATTAAAGCACTACATTTCCCCGCTAATGGAACATTCACGCTTATAGCCTAATGCCGTGGGTGCATTGCTGTGCTTTATACTGTGAAGAAATATCCTAATAGTTTATCAACATTGCGTTTTAAGTTTTTTTGATTCTAGTGGTTGTATTAATTTGGGATCAATTGCATCCCACAACTGTCCCAGACTATGTTTGGAATATTTTTTTCTGGCATAGAATAGGTCAACTTTTGTACTATAGATTGATATACGCTAGTGCTTTTGCTGTTTTTTAGGCCTATTCGTCTTGTTGGCTGACAAAGTAAATGTGGACAGTTCTTCCAATGTCTTCAATATGCACCTTGCAATTGGAAAACAACATGCTCAGTTGCATCCCGATGTGTCTGTCTTCACTTGTAGCCTGTGAGAAACACCCGATCACGTGATGAGAGAGGATGTGAGTGAGAGGTGCTTCGGAGCACGCAGCACTCGGGAAGAAGTGAACTATAATTATTATATTTAGATCAAGGGCACTGGCCTTAAAGGGCATGTTAAAAAAAATGAGTAGGCATTTACGGTGATGCCACTGGGAAATTGTGAATGAGAGACTAAGTGTTTACAGCCTGTGCAAAAACAAAGCAGAGCTCATGCCTTTCATGTGACTTTTTTCAAATCATCATTATAGTTGTCATGTAGCCTTACAATGTATTAAAAATCAAAACATATACAGTGGGGCAAAAAAGTATTTAGTCAGCCACCAATTGTGCAAGTTCTCCCACTTAAAAAGATGAGAGAGGCCTGTAATTTTAATCATAGGTACACTTCAACTATGACAGACAAAATGAGGAAAAACAATCCAGAAAATCACATTGTAGGATTTTTCATGAATTTATTTGCAAATTCTGGTGGAAAATAAGTATTTGGTCACCTACAAACAAGCTAGATTTCTTCCTCTCACAGACCTGTAACTTCTTCACAAGGCTCCTCTGTCCTGCACTCGTTACCTGTATTAATGGCACCTGTTTGAACCTCAAACAGTCACACTCCAAACTCCACTATGGCCAAGACCACTGATAATCTCCCTCGATCTGGGGTTCCACGCAAGATCTCACCCCGTGGGGTCAAAATGATCACAAGAACGGTGAGCAAAAATCCCAGAACCACATGGGGGGACCTAGTGAATGACCTGCAGAGAGCTGGGACCAAAGTAACAAAGCCTACCATCAGTAACACACTACGCCGCCAGGGACTCAAATCCTGCAGTGCCAGACGTGTCCCCCTGCTTAAGCCAGTACATGTCCAGGCCCGTCTGAAGTTTGCTAGAGAGCATTTGGATGATCCAGAAGAAGATTGGGAGAATGTCATATGGTCAGATGAAACCAAAATATAACTTTTTGGTAAAAGCTCAACTCGTTGTGTTGGGAGGACAAAGAATGCTGAGTTGCATCCAAAGAACACCATACCTACTGTGAAGCATGGGGTTGGAAACATCGTGCTTTGGGGCTGTTTTTCTGCAAAGGGACCAGGACGACTGATCCGTGTAAAGGAAAGAATGAATGGGGCCATGTATCGTGAGATTTGAGTGAAAACCTCCTTCCATCAGCAAGGGCATTGAAGATGAAACGTGGCTGGGTCTTTCAGCATGACAATGATCCCAAACACACCGCCCGGGCAACGAAGGAGGGGCTTCATAAGAAGCATTTCAAGGTCCTGGAGTGGCCTAGCCAGTCTCCAGATCTCAACCCCATAGAAAATCTTTGGAGGGAGTTGAAAGTCCGTGTTGCCCAGCAACAGCCCCAAAACATCACTGCTCTAGAGGAGATCTGCATGGAGGAATGGGCCAAAATACCAGCAACAGTGTGTGAAAACCTTGTGAAGACTTACAGAAAACGTTTGACCTCTGTCATTGCCAACAAAGGGTATATAACAAAGTATTGAGAAACTTTTGTTATAGACCAAATACTTATTTTCCACCATAATTTGCAAATAAATTCATAAAAAATCCTACAATGTGATTTTCTGGATTTCTTTTCTTATTTTGTTTGTCATAGTTGAAGTGTACCAATGATGGAAATTACAGGCCTCATCTTTTTAAGTGGGAGAACTTGCACAATTGGTGGCTGACTAAATGCTTTCTTGCCCCACTGTAGCTCATTGTTTGTAGAACTAAAGTTACATGAATAACTCTAAATGAAGCATATAGGAATAGCTATCTCTTTGTTAACCGCTCAACACAGAATAACCGCATGTGTGCACTCCCTCAAATATCCTTTATGTTATTCAGCTTTATTCAATTGTATTCTTCATACTATATAAATAATGCCACGGTATTCTAAGCAAGTCTTGTCTACTAAATTAACTAGTGTAGCCCACAGCCATATGGCATAGCCACATCGCGGCCTAACATCAGGACAAAATCCCAAAGTATCCTTTTAACTTATAAGCAGTGGCGTAGTACGCACCCACGCAAAGAGGAATTGATAATCATACCATCGGTATGTCCAACAGACCAACTCCCCCTCTTATCGGAGTTAAAGCGATAGGGTGTGTGCAGTACTGCAGATACAGGGAGGTTTTGTTTGGTTTAGCATTCATTCATTGCCACCTTAAACAAGTAGGCCAATTTGTTTGACCTTGGGTTGTGTTTCTGAAAAGCAGAAGCTTTTTTTAAGAGCTGGCCATTCAGTCGCCATTACCCCTGTGCTGTTGTGTCTGGCAGATTTAAGGCGGAATGCTGTTATCGATCGAGAGTTATTTTGTTCACACCACTCCATTTCTTCTACGCAGGCTGCCAGATGGAATGCATTCACATTTTCCTAGCATTTCCAAAAGGACAGACAGCGTTGACTTGTATGCCTCTGCATGGTGTAGTTTGGTTTAGTCGCTCTCTCCCTCTGTCCCCCCCCACACACCCTTCCCACTCAATCCCTATCTGGACTGGCTGCATCACCGCTTGATATGGCAACTGCTTGGCATCTGACCAACAGAGGGCAGTGCGCACTGGGCCGAGCTCCCTGCAATCCAGGACCTCTCTACCAGGTGGTGTCAGAAATGGGCACTAAAGTTGTCAGACTCCAGCCACCCAAGTCATAGACTGTTCTCTCTGCTACTGCACTGCAAGAGGTACCGATGCACCAAGTCTGGAACCAACAGGACCCCGAACAGTTTTGACCCCCAAGCCAGAAGAGTGCTACATAGTTAGTCCGGGTAGCTACTTGATTATCTGTATGGCCCTTTTTTTCAAACTTTTTTGACTCATCACATATGCTGCTGCTACTGTTTGTTTATTATCTTTCCTGTTGCCTAGTAACTTTATTCTTAGTTATATGTACGTACAGTATCTACCTCCATTACCTCGTACATCGACTCGGTACAGGTACCCAGTGTATATAACCAAGTTATTGTTACTCATTGTGTATTTATTATTACGTGTTATTACTTTTTATATGATCTTATTTTTCTCTGGATTGTTTGGAAGGGCCCGAGGAAGCATGCCACTGTTCGTCTACACCTGTTGTTTATCAAGCATGTGCTAAAAAAAAATGTGTTTGATTTCCCTGAGCCCTTACACTGCATTTTCCAATGTTTTTTGGCATGATGCCTCTGCTTATTTTGCCTCCAGCTTTGTGTGACACAATAGAGGAAGAAGACCGTTGACTTCAGTCTCTCATTTGTTCCAAAGTCTGTTGTATTTTTCCAGGTCTCGAGCCTTGTGTATATAGCCTTGTATAGTTGTCCTGTTCAGGTTGCGTCTATGTGAAAGCTGTTTCCTGGCTCACGGCCTAATTCTGGTTTGTCCCAGAATGATACATCTTGTTATTGTTCGTATTTTTATATTCTGTTTGTTCAACCTCATGCTTTTTCGGTGTGCAGATAAAGTATGGTTCACTTGAGAAGCACTAGGCCTACATTTGGCCACAGTACAGGATCCTTTCAATTGCCTAGTGTTTTTAACCATACTTTTTCTGAGGTCTTCAAACTCTTGGAACAACATGACAAGAAAATGAATGATGGGGCCTGTTTGCAAGTATGTGTAAGTCTTCCAGAGAAGGTTTGGAAATGTAAAAAGGGCCCCTTTCCTTGATAAAGCATGAGGCTGTACAAACAGAATATTAAAAGACACTTGAGCAGTGTGTATATATATATATATATATATATATGTATATATATATATATACTGTTTTCTATACTATTCTACTGTATCTTAGTCCGTTCTGCTCTGACATCGCTCGTCCATATATACAGTGGGGCAAAAAGTATTTAGTCAGCCAGCAATTGTGCAAGTTCTCCCACTTAAAAAGATGAGAGAGGCCTGTAATTTTAATCATAGGTACACTTCAACTATGACAGACAAAATGAGAAAAAACAATCCAGAAAATCACATTGTAGGATTTGTAATGAATTTATTTGCAAATTCTGGTGGAAAATAAGTATTTGGTCACCTACAAACAAGCAGGATTTCTGGCTCTCACAGACCTGTAACTTATTCTTTAAGAGGCTCCTCTGTCCTCCACTCGTTACCTGTATTAATGGCACCTGTTTGAACTTGTTATCACTATTGGGGCGGCAGGGTAGCCTAGTGGTTAGAGCGTTGGTCTTGTAACCGGAAGGTTGCAAGTTCAAACCCCCGAGCTGACAAGGTACAAATCTGTCGTTCTGCCCCTGAACAGGCAGTTAACCCACTGTTCCTAGGCCGTCATTGAAAATAAGAATTTGTTCTTAACTGACTTTCCTAGTTAAATAAAGGTAAAAAATAAAATAAGACACCTGTCCACAACCTCAAACAGTCACACTCCAAACTCCACTATGGCCAAGACCAAAGAGCTGTCAAAGGACACCAGAAACAAAATTGTAGACCTGCACCAGGCTGGGAAGACTGAATCTGCAATAGGTAAGCAGCTTGGTTTGAAGAAATCAACTGTGGGAGCAATTATTAGGAAATGGAAGACATACAAGACCACTGATAATCTCCCTCGATCTGGGGCTCCACGCAAGATCTCACCCCGTGGGGTCAAAATGATCACAAGAACGGTGGGCAAAAATCCCAGAACCACACGGGGTGACCTAGTGAATGACCTGCTGGGACCAAAGTAACAAAGCCTACCATCCACCAGTAACACACTACGGCGCCAAGGACTCAAATCCTGCAGTGCCAGACGTGTCCCCCTGCTTACGCCAGTACATGTCCAGGCCCGTCTGAAGTTTGCTAGAGAGCATTTGGATGATCCAGAAGAAGATTGGGAGAATGTCATATGGTCAGATGAAACCAAACTAGAACGTTTTGGTAAAAACTCAACTCGTCGTATTTGGAGGACAAAGAATGCTGAGTTGCATCCAAAGAACACCATACCCACTGTGAAGCATGGGGGTGGAAACATCATGCTTTGGGGCTGTTTTTCTGCAAAGGGACCGGGAAGACTGATCCGTGTAAAGCAGGGGTGTCAAAGTCAAATGGACGGAGGGCCAAATAAAAAAATCAGCTACAAGACGAGGGCCGGACTGTTCGAATGTTCATTGAAAATTTTTTAAATGACGCATATAGTCTAGTGAACCTAATTGAACCTACTGAAAACCTAACAAATATATTACAATATGATCAGATAAATAAAGCAATATTTTCTTATGGCTCTGTCAGTAATCTTTAATTTTCAACAGACACAAAAGACAAATTTCCTTTATATAAATATCCCCATAACATGAACATTAAATGAAAGAAACCGGTATTCAAGGCACCATCAGTAGACTATATTTTCTATTTTAGCAAAAGTGGGCTAAATTTACTTCAAAGAAAAAACAATAATAGCAATTTTCTATCATCCACTCAACTGAAATATTTTTAAAATATAATTGGATTGAAATACAAAAAAATAAAGTGCAAAAATCTATTAATCAAAAACAACACTTTGTTTAAGGAGAAGTAACATGCAGTGAAAACAAATATTAAATTTTAACTTTTAAACTTGAACTGAGTAAAAACTCTAAATATGTGATTGCACAGTAATGTTCACTTGTTTGAGGTTGAGGGTGATACTTGGTGGTGTCCCATCTTTTCCACAAGTTCATCAATGTTCGGGTAAGGCTCTGAGCTGAAGAAATCCTCAGAATTGAGTGGAGGTGTTCAGCAGTAAGTCGACTTCTGTGTGATGTTTTGTTCAGGTTCATCAAAGAAAACAGTTGTTCACACAGGTATGTGCTGCCAAACATAGACAACGTTTGAGCAGCCTGGATGCGCAGCTGGGGCATTGTGCCGGGAGGAAACGGGCGAACTCCGCAGCACCCACTGCCGCATATTTTGCCCTCAGTGCATCATTGCATTGGAGGTCAATCAACTCCATTTGGAGGTTTGGTGGTGAGCTTTCCACGTCAACAGCAAATGGGTTACCGAGCAGTTCCAACCTGCTTTTTTGTGCTTCAAAGTCAGCAAATCGGCGTCGAAAGTCAGCGGCAAGCATACCTATTTTATCAGCCAACTGTGTGCTCGGGAACGCACTGGTAGAGAGCTTCTCTTTCATGGTCTGGCAGCTGGGAAAGTGGCTCAAATTTTCTTTCCGCATCTGCGTCTCCCACAGAGTCAGTTTGGTTTTAAATGCCTTCACTGTACTGTACATATCAGAGATGACACGATCCCGACCCTGCAGCTGCAAGTTTATTGCATTCAGATGACTCGTAATGTCACACAGAAAAGCCATTTCACACAGAAACATTTCGTCTCGGAGTTGTGTTGTGTCTTTCCCTTTGCTGTCCAAGAACAGACAAATCTCCTCACGAAGCTGAAACATCTTTGAAGCACCTTTCCCTGGCTTAGCCATCGCACCTCTGTGTGATAAGGCAAATCACCATGCTCCGTTTCTAACTCCGTCAGAAATGCCTTGAACTGGCGGTGATTCAAACCTTTGGCTCTGATAAAGTTAACTGTGCGCGTGATGATGCTCATTACATGCTCCATTTTCAAGGCTTTACCGCACAACGCTTCCTGGTGTATGATACAATGATAAGCTGTCAGCTCACCTGTCGCGTTTTCCTCTTGCATCTTTTCCCGTATCTTCGCCACCAGTCCGCTCCTGTGTCCACACATCGCAGGTGCTCCGTCGGTTGTCAAACCCACGAGTTTTTCCCAAGGCAGCTCCATCTCATTTACACATCTTGACACCTCTTCATACAAATCATGCCCCGTAGTTGTGCCATGCATAGGACGTAAAGCCAAAAACTCCTCTGTCACGCTTAGGTTGGAGTCCACTCCGCGGATGAAAATTGACAACTGGGCAATGTCAGAAATGTCGGTGCTCTCATCCACAGCCAAGGAATATGCAATAAAATCTTTTCCCTTTTTCACAAGCTGCTCTTTTAGATTGATGGACAACTGGTCTACTCTCTCGGCAATGGTGTTTCTGCTCAGACTCACATTTAAAAAGAGTTGCCTTTTTTCTGGGCAAACTTCGTCACAAACTTTAATCATGCAGTTTTTGATGAAATCCCCCTCCGTAAATGGCCGGGCTGATTTAGCGATCTCTTCTGCCAAAATAAAACTGGCCTTGACAGCAGCCTGGCCTTGTGATTTGGCTTTTTGAACAGAGCCTGTCGAGATTTGAGGCCTCGTTTTAATTCCTCTGCCTTTTGTAGCCTTTGTTCCATGTCCATATTCTTGTTTTTGTCCGCGTGTTTCGTTTCATAATGTCGTCTCAGATTATACTCTTTCAGTACCGCCACACTTTCTCCACACAGAAGACACACAGGTTTTCCAGCTACCTTCGTGAACATATACTCCGACTCCCACCTTGTTTGAAACCCCGGTTCTCAGTATCCACCTTCCGTTTTGCCATTTTTGATGGGTATCTGAAAGTTAATTTTACTGTGATGCTGACGACTGCTGTGCCAATAAATATTGAAATGAAGCAGCCTACTGCTCGGTGCGTCACCTTTGCATTGTGGGAAATGTAGTATTGGTGCGTGTAAAAGATCTGCGGGCTGCCGGCTTGCTGCGGGCCGGTTCTAATAATAAATCAAGATCATCCCAGGGGCCGTAAAAAACCTTCTTGCGGGCCGGATGTGGCCCGCGGGCCTTGACTCTGACATATGTGGTGTAAAGGAAAGAATAAATGGGGCCATGTATTGTGAGATTTTGAGTGAAAACCTCCTTCCATCAGCAAGGGCATTGAAGATGAAAAGTGGCTGGGTCTTTCAGCATGACAATGATCCCAAACCCACTGCCCGGGCAACGAAGGAGTGGCTTCGTAAGAAGCATTTCAAGGTCCTGGAGTGGCCTAGCCAGTCTCCAGATCTCAACCCCATAGAAAATCTTTGGAGGGAGTTGAAAGTCCGTATTGCCCAGCAACAGCCCCCAAACATCACTGCTCTAGAGGAGATCTGCATGGAGGAATGGGCCAAAATACCAGCAACAGTGTGTGAAAACCTTGTGAAGACTTACAGAAAACGTTTGACCTCTGTCATTGCCAACAAAGGGTATATAACAAAGTATTGAGAAACTTTTGTTATAGACCAAATACTTATTTTCCACCATAATTTGCAAATAAATTCATAAAAAATCCTACAATGTGATTTTCTGGATTTCTTTTCTTATTTTGTTTGTCATAGTTGAAGTGTACCAATGATGGAAATTACAGGCCTCATCTTTTTAAGTGGGAGAACTTGCACAATTGGTGGCTGACTAAATGCTTTTTTGCCCCACTGTGTATATATATCTATATATATATATATATACTGTTTTCTGTACTATTCTAATGTATCTTAGTCTGTTCTACTCTGACATCGCTCGTCTATATATATATATATATATATATATATATATATATATATATATATTACTGTTTTCTATACTATTCTACTGTATCTTAGTCCGTTCCGTTCTGACATCGCTCGTCCATATATATACTGTTTTCTATACTATTCTAATGTATCTTAGTCCATTCTGCTCTGATATCGCTCGTCCATATATATATATATATATATATATACTGTTTTCTATACTATTCTACTGTATCTTAGTCCGTTCCGCTCTGACATTGCTCGTCCATATATATATATATTTATATTACTGTTTTCTATACTATTCTACTGTATCTTAGTCCGTTCTGCTCTGACATCGCTCGTCCATATATATATATATTTATATTACTGTTTTCTATACTATTCTACTGTATCTTAGTCCGTTCTGCTCTGACATCGCTCGTCCATATATATATATATTTATATTACTGTTTTCTATACTATTCTACTGTATCTTAGTCCGTTCCGCTCTGACATCGCTCATCCATATATATATATATATATACTGTTTTCTATACTATTCTACTGTATCTTAGTCTGTTCTGCTCTGACATCGCTTGTCCATATGTATATAGTCTCTTAATTCAGTCCTAAATGTATTGGGTATATGTTGTGTAATTTGTTAGATTACCACTTAGATATTACTGCATTGTCGGAGCTAGAAGCACAAGCATTTCGCTACACCCGCAATAACATCTGCTAATCACGTGTATGTGACCAATACCATTTGATTTGGTGAATGGATGATAGTTTCTGAAACACTGAGTCCTTTGCTGATGTGCAAAAGAAAGTGAATGAAAGAGATTCCAGCGAGGATACGGAGGTAAAACAGGTTGCCCATATTTTTAAGACCTGAGCTATTTAGTGTGTTTGTTTTTATTTATTACATTTACTAGAGATTTAATTCATTTGTTTTAGTCAAGTTAATCTGCTTATGGTGTGTGTGTTCTATGTTTTGTCACATTGTGGTTAGAATGAAGAATGTGAACTAAATTAATGTAAATCGTATTCATAATGAATAGTCAGATGTGTGCTGCAAGCTTGTCATTTTTCAAACACACCTATTAGTCTATAGCTTTCGTATTTCAATGTATTTAATTTGGTTTTAACCTTCTGAATGAAGTTTTATATTGAATTAATAAGGTACCCCTTACAATAACATCCATTAATTTAGCCTCATTGTTTTTGTCTTCAGACAGTAGGCTATTATTTCTACCTCCTGTATGAAATCATTTGTGTCATAGTCAACATTTGGATGAAAATAAACCATGCCATGAATTAAGAACGATAACATTTTATTTTCGCAAATGCGACACATTGACAACTCAAATTGCTTTGAAAGAGCCTTCTAATATTTAGCTAATAAAATAGTGTCAGGAAAAAGTATTTGAATCCTTTGGAATTATCTGGATTTCTGCATAAATTGGTAATTAGATCTGATCATCATCACTACAACAGAAACGGTCTGCTTAAACTAATAACACAAATTATTGTATTTTTCAGGTCTAAATTGAATACATAATTTATACATTCACAGTGTACGTTTGATAAAGTATGTGAACCCCTAGGCTGATGACCTCTCCAAAAGCTCATTGTAGTCGGGAGTCAGCTAACCTGGAGTCCAATCAATATGATGAGATTGGAGATGTTTTTTAGAGCTGCCCTGTCCTATTAAAAAAAAAACTCACAAAAATGTGTGGGTTTGCTTTTCACAAGAAGCATTGCCTGACGTGAACCATGCCTCAAACAAAATAGATCTCAGAAGACCCAAGATTAAGAATTGTCGACTTGCATTAAGCTGGAAAGGGTTACAAAAGTATCTCTAAAAGCCTTGATGTTCATCAGTCCACGGTAAGACAAATTGTCTATAAATGGAGAAAGTTCAACACTGTACTCTCCCTAGGAGTGGTGGTCCTGCCAAGATCACTGCAAGAGCACAAAGCAGAATGCTCCAATGAGATTAAGAAGAATCCTAGAGTCAGCTAAAGACTTACAGAAATCTCTGGAACATGCGAACATCTCTGTTGACGAGTCTACGATCTGTAAAACACTAAACAAGAATGGTGTTCATGAGAGTACACCACGGAAGAAGCCACTGCTGTCCCAAAACAAAAATATGGCTGCACGTCTGAAGTTTGCAAAAGAGCACCTGGATGTTCCACAGCGCTACTGGCAAAATATTCTGTGGACAGATGAAACTAAAGTTGTTGTTTGGAAGGAACACACAACGCTATGTGTGGAGAAAAAAAGACCGCACACCAACATCAACCTCATCCCAACTGTAATGTATCGTGAAGGGAACATCATGGTTTGGAGCTGCCTCAGGCCCTGGACAGCTTGCTATCATCGACAGAAAAATGAATTCCCAAGTTTAGCCTAACATTCTGCTGCAAAATGTCTTTATCTGTCCTCCAATTGAAGCTCAACAGAAGTTGGCTGATGCAACAGGACAACGACCCAAAACAAAGTAAATCAACAATAGAATGGCTTCAACAGAAGAAAATCTGCCTTTCTGGAGTGGCCCAGTCAGAGTCCTGACCTCAACCCGATTTGAGATGCTGTGGCATGACCTCGAGCAGTTCACACCAGACATCCCAAGAATATTGCTGAACTGAAACAGTTCTGTAAAGAGGAATAGTCCAAAATTCCTCCTGACTGTTGTGCAGGTCTGATACGCATCTACAGAAACATTTGGTTGATGTTATTGCTGCCAAAGTAGGGTCAAACAGTTATTAAATCCAAGGGTTCACATACTTTCCCCTCCCTGCACTGTGAATGTTTACACGGTGTGTTCAATAAAGACATGAAAACGTATAATTGTTTGTGTGTAATTAGTTTAAGCAGACTGTTTTTGTCTGTTGTTGTGACTTCGATGAATATCAGATCAAATTTTATGACTACTTTATGCAGAAGTCCAGGTAATTCCAAAGGGTTCACATACTTTTTCTTGCCACTGTAGTTGATCTGAAACGTAAATAAACAAATATAGGTGTATTTAGTGTATGCCTACTCAGACTTTTACCATTTGGCCTGCGTATGGTCTATGAATGAAAGCCTGAACTGGCCAACAAAAAAAGCTACTAAAACGGTGACGCTTTATTACATTTCCAGGTGAAGAGCTGTTTGCCTCCAAGGCTTCTTTTGAAGTGATAGTGGAAATCAACCAGATCCACCGGTATTCTTTCACCTTGTGTTTTCTGCAGCTGGGAGCTGTCCCATTCCATGGTGGATAGCACCCTCTCCTCGAGTAATGGTCTGTAAGGCACAAGTATCCCATTTTTTTGAATTTCTTCAGTCCACATCTTAAGTGTAATTGCACTATTTTAATTACCCAAGTTCTCTCTCAACCTCGGGACCACCTACCAGCTGATATTTTTGCAGACACAGAACTCTAGTTCGAGAGGAGAGCGACTTAGACAGACGCATTCACACGTCCATTAATTTACAAAAGAATCGTCTTAATAGCTCGGCTAGGTGTGAAAAATACTCTTTGTGCCACAGTTTTGGCTACCGATAGAGTTGAGTCCTATTGTAAATGGTAGCCTAATGGCCAAAATGGGAGAACTTGCAATGTATTTGAGGCTTAAGTTCTCTAAAGTTTAACATTGTACTCAATATCACAGACCTAATTTGCCCTAACGAGAGAGAGACTGCATATGCAAAAGGTGATCAGGAAGAATGTGTCTTTAACCTTGCTTTATAGTATAACTTATTTTGAACGAAAGACACAAATGAGTGCGTCACTCAGTTTTATGCTGACAAAAATAGCCTTCTAAATAGGCTAAGTCTCAGCAAATAAATGAAATGGCTTCAATAGTAACTTTGCCGATGGTTTCTGTTGGGTGCTACAGATGGGCTAGCTAACGTTAGCTAGCTAGCTACAGTACGTCTGCATGCATGCTGCACAGTGGCGGTGTGTGAAGATTGGATAAGTTTAAATGCAGTGAGAAAATTGTAGCTATCTATCCAAGATTGCAATTACTGATAGCATTGCTGTGCGTCCTCGAGTCCAGCTTTCCAACACTTGCAACCCGGGACTACCAGAAAGGCTCTGTTTACAAAAATTCTGTTTTTGTTCTATAGCAATGGCATGGCGGTGGGCATCAGTCGGACACATAGGGAGTGTGAGTTTTGCTATATTCTTAATGTGTTTCTGTATGCAGCATTTGTGTGAGTGTCACTTGCAGTTCTAAAGTTTAAATTAGCTAATTTATCTATTGGTTCTAATAGAGGCCACTAATCGATGGGGGCTCAGGACGGTACCATTCTGCTAATCTGACGAAGGTGCACATGGATCAGATTCAAACTTTGAAAACGGAGATTGAGTTAATGGAGGCAGACCAGCAGAAAGAGGAACTTTATCTGAGGGCAGAGATACGGGCAACAGCTGATGCATCGGTCCAGAGCTAGGCGGCCGGGAGAAAATAAATCCAATTGCAAAATAATGCTTTGTAGTCATTGACGGAAATACCAGTCGATGTAAATAAAATTGACCATCATGCTTATTGGTCTATAGCTTAATTTGCATAATTAAGTGGAATTCAATTGGCCTGTGTGTCTCTTAAAAAAATTTAAAAAAATGTATCAACTGGTAATTGAAACTCGCCTACCATTCAAGTGCCGGCAACAGGCTATCTATCTGCATGTCACCCATTAATTCACAATGTGAGCTGGAGGCAGTATGCGTTTTGAAAACATACAGTGCATTCGGAAAGATTTCAGATCCCTTTACTTTTCCACATTTTGTTATGTTACAGCCTTACTCTAAAATTGATTAAATACACATTTTTCCTCATCAATCTACACACAATACCCTATGACAAAGTAAAAACTGGTTTGTAGAATTTATGCAAATGTATAAAAATAAAAAAAACAGTACCTTAGTACATTACTTAGTATCCAGACCCTTTGCTATGAGACTCGAAATTGAGTTTAGGTGCATCCTGTTTCCATTGATCATCTTTGTTTCTACAACTTGATTGGAGTGCACCTGTGGTGAATTCCATTGATTGGACATGATTTGGAAAGGCACACACCTGTCTATATAAGGTCCCACAGTTGACAGTGCATGTCAGAGCAAAAACCAAGCCAGGAGGTCGAAGGAACTGTCCATAGAGCTCCGAGACAGGATTGTGTCGAGGCACAGATCTGGGGAAGGTTACCAAAACATTCCTGCAGCATTGAAGATCCCCAAGAACACAGTGACCTCCATCATTCTTAAATGGAAGAAGTTTGGAACCACCAAGACTCTTCTTAGTGCTGGCCGCCCGGCCAAACTGAGCAATCGGGGGAAAAGGACCTTGGTCAGGGAGGTGATCAAAAAGCTAACGTTTACGGTCCTTGCTCAGAACATGAGAACATATGAAAGCTGGTGGTTCCTTTTAACATGAGACTTCAATATTCCCAGGTAAGAAGTTTTAGGTTGTAGTTATTATAGGACTATTTCTCTCTCTACCATTTGTATTTCATTAACCTTTGACTATTGGATGTTCTTATAGGCACTGAATGTGTTCTTAAATTTTTTTTTTTGTGTGTGTTTTTATTTAAATTAAAAAAAAAAAATTCTCCCCAATTTCGTGGTATCCAATTGTTTTAGTAGCTACTATCTTGTCTCATCACTACAACTCCCGTACGGGCTCGGGAGAGACGAAGGTTGAAAGTCATGCGTCCTCCGATACACAACCCAACCAAGCCGCACTGCTTCTTAACACAGTGCCATCCAACCCGGAAGCCAGCCCCACCAATGTGTCGGAGGAAACACCGTGCACCTGGCAACCTTGGTTAACGCGCACTGCGCACGGCCCGCCACAGGAGTCGCTGGTGCGCGATGAGACAAGGATTTCCCTACCGGCCAAATCCTCCCTAACCCGGACGACGCTAGGCCAATTGTGCGTCGCTCCATGGACCTCCTGGTCGCGGCCGGTTACGACAGAGCCTGGGCGCGAAACCAGACTCGGCTGTAATTGCTGCCAAAGGTGCTTCAACAAAGGACTGAAAACTTATGTAAATATAATATTTCCATTTAAAAATAAATTTAATTTCACACATTTCTAAAAACCTGTTTTTGCTTTGTCATTATGGGGTATTGTATGTAGATTGATAAGGGAAAAAATATATTTAATAATTTTAGAAGAAGGCTTTAACTTAACAAAATTTTGAAAAAGTCAAGGGGTCTGAATAGTGTCCGAATGCACTATAGGTGAAATGGATGGAGGGGGAGTTTTTGTCTCGGATGGTTGAGGGGCTACTCTCGGGAGAACTGTGGGGGGATCTTGAATGGTTGGTGGTTGTTTGGGAGCTTGGGCTGTTGGCCAAGAGATTGCTGGTTCTGTCTCCAATTTGACTTGGTGAGAGATCTGTCGATGTGCCCTTGGGCGGGGTGCTTGACCGTGGTCGCTCCTGTGGGTCGCTCTGGATGGATGTCTGCTTGATGATTGAATGTAATGTATATGTTGAGAGGCTTTACTGCAAGTATGTTGTATGTTTTAAAATTCAATAAAAATACAAAATGTACTTTTAAATGTACCCCACACATACAATTATCTTGGAAAATCCCTTTGAGCATGGTGAAGTTAGTAATTACACTTTGGGTGGTGTATCAATACACCCAGTCACTACAAAGATACAGGCGTCCTTCCTAACTCCATTGCCAAAGAGGAAGTTAAACAGTTTTATGGCTGTGATAGGAGAAAACTGAGAATGGATCAACAACATTATAGTTACTCCACAATATGAAACTAAATGACAGAGTGAAAAGTAGGAAGCCTGTACAGAATACAAATATAAAAAAAAAAAATGTCCCTTCTATAATAAAGTAAAATTGCAAAACATTTGGCAAAGAAATTTACTTTATGTCCTGAATACAAAGACTTACGTTTGGGGCAGCACATCACTGCGTACAACTCTTCAAGACCACATTGGATGTTCCTGAGTGGCCTAGTTACAGTTTTGATTTAAATCGGCTTCAAAATATATGGCAAGACTTGAAAAAGACTGTTTATCAACGATCAACAAACAACTTGAATAATTTAAATAAATATTGTACAGTCCAGGGGTGCAAAGCTCTTAGAGACTTACCCAGAAAGACTCACAGCTGTAATCCCTGCCGAACGGGATTCTAACACAATCCAGATGTAGAAAGCTCTTAGAGAATTACCCAGAAAGACTCACAGCTGTAATCCCTGCCAAACGTGATTCTAACACAATCCAGATGTAGAAAGCTCTTAGACTTACCCAGCAAGACTCACAGCTGTAATCCCTGCTGAACGGGATTCTAAAAGCTCATCACTATGCTAAGGACCATGGGACTAAACACCTCCCTCTGCAACTGGATCCTGGACTTCCTGATGGGCCGCCCCAAGGCGGTAAGGGTAGGCAACAACACATATGCCACGCTGATCCTCAACACGGAGGTACCTTGGGTGCGTGCTCAGTCCCCTTCTGTACTCCCTGTTCAACCACGACTGCGTGGCCAAGCACGACTCCCAACACCATTATTAAGTATACTGACAAACAACAGTGGTCGGCCTGATCACCGACAATGATGACAGCCTATAGGGAGGAGGTCAGAGACGTGGCCGTGTGGTGCCAGAACAACAACGTTTGCAAGATCGTGGACTACAGGAAAAGGAGGGCTGAACAGGCCCCCATTTAATCGACATGGCTGTAGTGGAGCGGGTCGAGAGTTTCAAGTTCCTTGGTGGCCACATCACCAACAAACTATCATGGTCCGAACACACCAAGACAGTCGTGAAGACCGCAGACAACACCTTTTACCCATCAGGAGACTGAATAGATTTGGCATTGGTCCCCAGGTCCTCAAAGTTCTACAAAAAAAAAAAGTTTGACCATCCTGACCGGTTGCATCAACGCCTGGTATGGCAACTGCTTGGTATCTGACAATAAGGCGCTATGGAGGGTAGTGCGTACGGCCCAATACATCAATCCCAGTAAATAAATTGTATAAGTGCCTTAATTTTGACAGACCCCCAGGAAGAGTAGATGCTGTGGATCCATAATAAATATAAATCAAATGGCCACCCGGACTATTTACAATGACCCCCGCACACTCTTTGTTTTTACATTGCTGCTACTTGCTGTTTATTATCTATGCATAGTCACTTTACCCCTAGCTACATGTACAAATGACCTTGACTAACATGTACCCCCGCACATTGACTCGGTACCGGTACCCCTGCATATAGCCTCGTTATTGTTATTTCATTGTTACTTTTCATTATTTTTTTAACTTTAGTTTATTTAGTAAATATTTTCATTCATTTCTTGAACTGCATTGCTGGTTTAGTGCATGTAAGTAAGCATTTCACTGTTGTATTCAGCGCATGTGACAAATTAAATTTGATTCGATTTAGGGAAATTAGCGCTTTTTAAAATGATTATATTTCAACATGTCAATTTTGAATTATAGTGTATGTTTCCCACTCACAAACTATTGCAATAAATACATCTATATCTCAGTAATTTCACCATTTACACTTTCTTCCCTTTCCCCTTCCCTTCCCCTCTTCTCATTTCTCCCTCCATATCCTTCATATTTCTCTCTCCTCCTCCTCTCCAGGTACCAGAAGTGATCAGTAGTATCCGTGCGGTGTCTAAGTCGGCCCTAAAGGAAGACTCCAAGCCCAAGCGGGATACTGAAGAGGCCTTCTATAACTCCCAGAAGTTTGAAGTGCTCTACTGTGGCAAGGTACAGGACCACTATCAGATCCATTTTCAACCTCACTGTGTGTTTATCATCAATAATTTGACATGAATCAAAGCCATATACAGTATCTTTATGTCGGTATGTGTATGGGATGACTGAATTGTCATATGTGAGAGCTAAGCTCCCTAAAACAGTTATGACTGTATTTGTATGGGTAATTGACATTGTTTGTGTAATCGATCAATTAGATGATATCAACCAGTCATTGTATCAATCAATTGTATCCATTAATCAATCAATCAAAGGTGACTATCGGGCACAAGAAGGCTCCCTCCACCCTCATTGATGACTGCATCAACAAGTTCCGCCAGCATGAATTGGAGCGCAAGCACCTGCGCCTCCTGAATGACCAGCGGGGATCCACAGAAAGCGCCCCCATAGAGTTCATCATGGGGGATGACGGAGACCCCCTCTCCTCAACCACCCACAGTGAGGGGCTGGAGGACCCTGAGGGGCTGGAGGTGGATGAGGTCACTAACAGAGGAGGTTCTGGAGGTAAGGACTTCTCCCAGTAAAGTGTCCAAACAATTCCTGATGAGGGCAGCTTGTTGCTGAAATGTACCACACAGAACATGCTAGATTGATAAAAATAAATACAAATGTATTTAAAATCCCCTTTTGTAGTTGAAAACTGATGTTCTAGGCTAAGTTGTAGTAAAACACATCATTCCGTGTCCCATTTTCCGCATATGGTATGAAGTTGGGGTTGAGGATGTTGTCTCACAGATTTTGCAGCTAATTGGAACATGTGATGGACAGGTGTTGATTTGAAGTCCAATTAATTATTTTTCACAAGAGACCTGTGAATAGAAATGTGGCATTGGACAGTGTAGTTAGTGTATGACTCGTCCTTGAGTCTTCTCCGTAGTGAAGGGAATGTCTGGGGAGCCTGTGTTTGTGTGTTTGGGGGAGTGCGGTTGAAGGCCTAGAGGGTATTGACTCATTCTTATGCCTCCCAGGGAAGATCATGTCCAACAGCCCCAGCCTGGGCAGCCTGCGGGGGTCCTTCCCCGAGTGCATCCTGGAGGACTCTGGTTTCGAGGAGCAGCAGGAGTTCCGGACGCGTTGTAGCAGCCTGGCGGGCAGTCTGCAGCGGAGGCCCCTAGAGGGTGCGCTCAAAGCCGCCCCGGCACGCCGCCGCCACGCCAGTGCCCCCAACAACGTCCAGCCCTCAGACGCCGACAAAAACCGCACCATGCTCTTCCAGGTGCAGGCTGGGTTTATATTTGGATACAGTAGTAGGGCTCTTGACTAGGTCTTAGAATGATTTTAAATGTATGGGGTAGGTACACTACACTACATGGCAAAAAGTATGTAGACACCTGCTCGTCGAACAGCTCATTCCAATATCATTGGCAGTTGTTCCCCCCTTTGCTGCTATAACAGCCTCCACTCTTCTGGGAAGGCTTTCCACTAGATGTTGGAACATTGCTGCGGATACTTGCTGAGCCGTTGTTGCTCCTAGACATTTCCACTTCACAATAACAGCACTAGCAGTGCAGAAAGTCAGTTCGACGAGCAGGTGTCTACATACTTTTGTCCATGTAGTGTAACTCTCACCCTTTCCATCCAAACCACTGAGGATAAACCAGTAAAAGAATATGCACTCAGGAGGAGTACCATGTAATATATAGTAGTAACATACAGTATTGTAGTACAGGAATATCAAACAGTTGTGATAGTATATAGCCCTAGTACTATGGCCAGGAGAAGTTGTTGTGTTCTTTGAGTTGGCCTGTGCTTTTAGGTAGCTAGGTCCTTCAGGTGTTGATGCATTCAGTCATTCACAGGAAGATGGGACATGGCATGTAGGGAGAGAGGGGGAGGGAGTGCGAGAGGTCTCCTTTGGTCTGGCAGCTTTCTCAACAACACAACTCAAACTGGAACATGTGCTGCAACATTTGCCCACAAGTTATCAGGGAGGGAACTGTGTTACAGTTAGGGTTGTGACAAATATATATATTTTTCTTAACTGTTAAACTGCCATATTTATTTTCCATTAAAACGATAAGGAAAATGCCTAAAGTTCCATGTGAATTCATAGCTGTGCTGCTGCCAGGTCTCATGGTGCATCCCTTTCATATTGCACATTAAATACCAATACTGTACCTCAATTCCACCTCGCAAAGTTTGCATTTGCTTCTCGTTTACCTTCTCAAAGTATTGCCATACAGTACATGACATTCCTGCTTGCCTTTCTCTGCCATTTTTCCAACTGTTAACGATGATGACGTAGTGTTGGAGAATCACCTCTAAAATAATTGATTCCTCAAGTCCTTGCACGTCGATTCCAGGGTGTCGACTCCCATTTCTGAGGGTCAAGATTTGACTCTGCTAGGAATCAACTCCTAAGATTCTGTATTTTTTGGAAAGGAGGAGACTTCATAGTTGCCGTACTTCTGAGAACACAAACACTTGCGTCTTTCATAACGAGCTAGCCAGGGATGGACAGTAAAGGCAGGTCAGCCACCAGGCAGGCTTATCTATCGGCAATCAAAAGCTGGATCTCGCAATTTCTTGGCTTTCAATGTCTCGCAACTTCAGTAAAGCAGGGCCTATCATCAATGAATTAGCCTAGATATTCTACACACAACAGACCGAAGACTGAACACACACTTGTGTCATTGGTGAAGGGACAGTCATTCATCCAAACTAAAACAAAAGTTTCTATTGGACAAATTCAGGCAGGTCCCTCCGTTTCGTGCTGTTTGCTTTCGTTCTGAAATGTTTCGCAATAGAATCGGCGTAATGATGACAACCCAGGCGAGCCAGCGAGAGGGAGAGAGGGGGGCAGGCAGAAAGAACAGTGGTGCGCAGATGTCTTGGTAATCTGTATCTCGCAATGTCTTTTCTTGCATGCCTCACAAATTTACCAAAGTAGACTCAAGTTCGCCTCTTCCTCTCTGGTTTATTTAAATTACACAACTTTCCCCAGGCCTTTTGTAGCCTATCGTATATTTAGGCAATACATCGGAAATAAAATGTTTTTTGATAACTGCACTGTTATAAAAGAAATTGTGGGAAATAACAAAGAAAGAAAAATGTTTTTCGTATAGGGATTTCTCTTATTGTCAAGGATCCCAATTTGGTTTTAAATTTTAACGCTCACAACCCTAGTTACAGAGCATGACTGTCGTGGAGATGTCCTGTATTACCAAATCATGAGAGCAAACCACACACAAGTCAGAGTTATCATAAAGTCCATCTTTAATTATATGAGCTCCATCACAACCCTGTGACTCTCAGATCAATTCAGTGTTTATAAATGAATTCTCTGAGAGTCCTTACACATTGCAACTGAGATCCTTTATAGCAAAGACACACATAGCCAGACAGCATTGGCCATAAATTATCGTTCAGCTTTGTCTCCTAAACTATGTCCTTTTCTCGCTCTCAGGACCATAAAACAAAACCTATCAACAGGCATATATCAAATACCCCCTCCTTGACAAGATCACAGAGACACAGTGACTGGCACACAGACATTGTGGAGCCAAGAGATAATTGATTCAAAAGATATGTTTACATATGAAGACAAGCTTGACCCCTCCCCTCTCTGCGGCCCAAGTAACTGACCCCATGTCAGAGAACAGATGACTGCAACCGGCCAACAGTATTATCCAAAAATGGACATTCTGAAGAGAAATAACTCACAAGCATATAATGAATATAAAACATCTTATCTATGTTACCAACTAATTCTGATTATTCCCCAACATGACATTTCAATAAAATGTAGTTACCCTAATGCGCCAAATCAATTGCGAAAATTGAAATAAGGCTATTTTGGGTCTCAACTGTTTTGCTATGGATCCTCAAATACTTTAACCAGGCTGTGACGGCTTCCCTCTCAAGGGAAAAATGTAGTGTGCAAAATCATCTTATTGGTCACTATATGCTTCTGAACATTGTTTTTTTTTTCTTATTCCCTTAATGGCAGTTTCTTTGGAAGAATATTTCCTTACATCATGTGGTCACATTTCTTGAGCATGAAATCTAATAGTTTGCCCTCTTCAAACTGGGTTCAAACTTCAGCTACGTAATAGTTTTGGGTTATCATTTTATTTTCAAGTTTTGAGTGCAAATATTTTAAGTAACGGAATTTCTCTGTCACATCAATGTACTTGACAAATATCACAGTCCAGTCAATGTCATTCCGAATATCCTGAGAGAAAATTATGCACACACCTGCAGCCAATAGGAGTACAGGTGTCCCTATATAAGGGGATGCGTCCCCACAATCAGCCTCCCATTATCCTCCCAGCGACAGAACTGAAGAAGCCTAGAAGAGAAGAGAGAAGTCTCAGGACGAACCCGCTGTCTATCTCCTGGTCTCGACGTCGTCCATCAATGAGCATGCTTTTTCTACCCCCAAAAACTTTTAAGAGCTCAGTGTTGCTGCTCCACTATGGCGGCTATGGACCTGCGCAGCACGCTAGGGCAGACTTACAGATCCCCCGGAATGCGCTAACTGCGCCCTCGTTTCTTTAAAGAAGAATTGGCAGCGGTGGGCGTTTTTTGGGGTAGATCTTCCTCTAGAGGACGCCATGTCTGTGTTAGCCTCAGGTTCTGAGACGTCATATGATGACGGAGCCTCCGGAGAAGACGAGGATGTTGGGAAGTGTCTGGGTTTTTCTCCGGGAAAAACCCACCCCACTGACCAAGGCTGAAATGACCCCCCGCCCCAGGGAGAGCGAGGGGAATTTCACATCCTTGGGCAAGGAAGAGACAGGCTCTGAGTTTTCAGCAGCCCCCTCCTACGCCACGACCTCTCTGCGCTCTGACTTTACAGGGCTCATTGAGCGGCTCCACAAGCCGTCTAGAGATTGCACTGCCCCCTATTCCTTCCAACCCGGAAGTGGATATGATGGTCGGCGGCCCATACTCTAAACCGAGACGGGCGGCTGTGCCTTTGGCAACAGCCATGCCCTCACTCACAAAATACAAGAAGAGTGCGGCCAGAGCGCCGGCAAAGGCGTACACCCCATTCACCAGAGTGGACGACAAACGGCTTCAGGAGATCCCTATGCTCGAAGACGCCCGAGCTGTGTACCTTGTCCCAAGTTTGAGCTCCTGGCCGTCGTCCAAGAAACCCACACTACCTACGACAGACTCACATCCCAGCTGGTAGAGAAGTCCTTTGCTCTAGGGGTACAGGATGTAGCAGCAGCAAATAATATTGCCCTCCTGGCAGCCTCTCTGTCCCGTCTCACCATGTGTAGGACTGCGCTGTCGGGAGAGGAGATGGAGGAAGCTTTGAGGATAGCGCCGGAAAGGCGTCGGCTGTATGAGCGGGGAGGTCCACGTCCACTTTGGTGGTTGCGGAGCGCCACCTCTGGCTGTCTGACTGCTGTGAAGGTTGACTGACAAAGCCGCCCTACTAAACGCCCCCATCTCTGACAGCGGTCTCTTCGGAACCGCTGTCAAATATGCGGCTGTGCGTTTTGGGAGCTAGA
Organism: Oncorhynchus nerka; assembly: GCF_034236695.1. Taxonomy (NCBI): domain Eukaryota; kingdom Metazoa; phylum Chordata; class Actinopteri; order Salmoniformes; family Salmonidae; genus Oncorhynchus; species Oncorhynchus nerka. The sequence goes on along the minus strand of NC_088396.1, from coordinate 6,887,139 downwards.
GGAGGAGAAGCAGCAGCTATCTAGACACCTGCCGTTGGCAGGAGGGTCTAGAGCAACTTCAACAGAGCCCCCTCGCTCCACCGTCTTTAGTAGACCTGAGTCTACGGCCAGACGGAGAGCCCGTCGAACGGCAGCATCCGGTGCACCAAGAGTGGGCCCCCCGCCCCTCCGGCGGCACCAGAGAAGGCAGCCACTCCCCCGGCGAGAGAGATCTTAATTTCGTCACCCTGGCGACCTAGGGGCAGCCAGAAGAGACGGCGACCATGACGGGAAGAGGACAGCAGAGCGGACACTCTTGATGAGCCGCCATGCTATACCTCATGAGAACCCTACACCTACACGGTGGCGGGTAGCCACGGCAGCAGGTAGCGCAGTGGTTAGAGCGTTGGATTAGTAACCGAAAGGTTGCAAGATCGATTCCCCGAGCTGACAAGGTAAAATCTGTCGTTTTGCCCCTGAACAAGGCAGTTAACCCACTGTTCATAGGCCGTCATTGAAAATAAGAATTTGTTCTTAACTGACTTGCCTAGTTAAATAAAGGTAAAAAATAACTTACTCAGGCAGGTGCCTCAGTTAGTGCAGCTCAGACCCGTGCTGTGTTCATGGAGGGCTGCAACCACAAGGTTACATGTGTAACCAAAGTGTCAACGCCCCCGTTTCTCACAGAACACACCAATATTTCCTCCCCCTTTCAACCCTGGGCTGTCCCACTTCTTCAGTGTCGAGGGACAGTGGCGGCTTGGGCCATAGAGGAATACACGTCCTGTACCACAGCTTCGCACTCTCCCGCTCTCAGAGCATTATTGGGAGTGGCAGCAAAGCTGCACTCAAGCTAAGCTGCATGTTGGAGAAGGGTTATGCCATCCAATTCCACCGAACTCCTCCCCTATTTTCTGGCGTGGTGGAGACCGTGATGAAGACGCCAGAGAAAATAGCCGCTCTTGTGAAAGAGATTATAGAACTTCTCGCGAAGGAGGTGGTCACAGTAATCCCCAAGAGCAAAGGAACACTACTTCCTAGTGCTTAAAGAAGACTGGGTAATGAGGCCAATATTGGATTTACGCACTCTCAACGAGAGCGAAGCCAAAAGGCCTGTTCGAGTGCTTATGACAAAACGTCTGCTGGAATGTATCCACAACAAATACTTTTGTATAAGCGTAGACCTAAAGGATGCATACTTTCATGTGCCGGTGCATCTACGTCACAGGAAGTTTCTGCATTTTGCCTTGCAAAGGTTGGCGTACAAGTAGGCAAGTATGCCATTCGGTGGAGGTAGCATTGGAACCGTTGCGTCGTCAAGGGACAAGGCTACTAGCCTACCTAGCCAACCTACTGGTTCTCGCCCCGTCAGCAGAACTGGCGACAGACAGTGATTTACCTCCCACGTCTGGGGTTTGCTGTGTATGGTGAAAAGAGCCGCGCCTTGGCCCAGTCATCAGATTGTCTACCTGTGTTCACAGCTAGACACTGTGACTATGAAGGCTCGAATTTTGGATCCTAGACGGGCTGCCTTGTTGCTGGCCCTAAGAAGGTTTTACACGGTGACGGCGCATTTCTGTCATGACACTCTTGGGTCTCATGTCGTCTGCCCACTCCGCGGTTCCGCTGGGATTTCTGCACATGCGCAGAACACAGCGATGGTTTGCCCAGCTACAACTGGACCCAGTGAGGCACTGTCATCGTTTGGCAGACCTCCCGAGTGGCGCAGAGGTCTAAGGCACTGCATCTCAGTGCTAGATGCGTCACTACAGGACAGCTTGGTTCGAATCCAGCTGTATCACAACTGGCTGTGATTGGGAGTCCCATTTGGCAGCGCACGATTGGCCCAGCGTCGCCCAGGTTCGGTCGGTGTAGGCCATCCTTGTAAATAATAATTTGTTCTTAACTGACTTGCCTTGTTAACCTTTATTTAAATTTAAAAAATACAAATAAATGTCTTGAGGGGGTCCCCGAGACGAGTGACAACTGCATCCCGACATTGTTATCCAAATATGGGAATGGCTTGGGAGAGCTGAGGTGGACCTGTTTGCGTCACGTGTGAACGTGCAGTGTCTCCTATGGTTCTCCCTACGAGCCCAGGACGAACCGGCACTAGGGATAGACGCCTTTCCGCACCAACTGTGGCCTGTACGCATTTCCACCGCTGTCCTGCATTCTCCCACTGCTAGCCCGCATGAGAACAGGAGGGCTGTCAATCATATTGATAGCCCCCGATCACCCAGGGGCTCCTTGGTACTCGGAGATGACTCAAATGTTGGTTGCGCCATCATGGTTGGAGTGCCGTTGGTTATCTGATTCAGTAATCAGAACCATACAGGCTTCACATGCAAGTTCCACATCCATGTTGAATGCCAGCAAATGGAACGTGTTCCACGGAGTCCACAGAGAATGTGGACCCCGTGTGATGTCAGGTTGAGAGTGCGCTCATTCCTACAGTTCATGTTTGACAAGCAGCGCTCACCCGCCACCATTAAGGTGTTCGCGGCAGCGATTTCAGCTTGTCATGAGGGGTTTGGCAGTGACACCGTCTTCAGCCAAGCTCTAGTGAAACAGTTTCTATTGGGAACGTGGCGGCTTAGGCCAATGCCTAGAGCCACTCTGCCCCAGTGGGATTTGATTGTGTTACTCGAGGTGCTCTGCGAGACGCCGTTCGAGCCATTGAATCAAATTCCCCTCAGGATGTTGTCTCAGAAGACGGCACTGTTGCTTGCTTTGACTACGGCCAAGCGCGTCAGTGATTTGTGTGCTCTTTCGACGAGACCCGACTGCCTTGCCATCAATGGCGATTTGAGCAGAGCGTGTTACGTCCTAACCCAGAATTTATGCAGAAGGTTATTAAGAGCTCATTTAGGGCATAGACTGTTGCGCTGTGGGCCTTCTCCCCCCTCCCCATGTGGAGAGGGACTTCATCGCCTGTGCACGGTGCGCGCCTTGGCGATGATTAGGTCATTGCCTCAGCTGTTTGTGTCAGTGCTAGTACACTTGGTAGACCACTTTCTAAACAGCGGCTGTCTAATTGGCTTTGTGAAGGCATTTAGGCGGCTTATGAGGCAGTAGGGCGGCCATTACCTCAGGGTGTAAGAGCCCACTCCACTCGTGGAGCAGAGGAAGAGGATAGAGAGGATAGAGGACTTCAGGGGTAGAGGATATTTTTGCAGCAGCGTCGTGGTCGTCACGGTCTCCTTTGATCTGATTCTACCTGTCGTCTAACTCTAGCTCGTTCTGTACTCAGCGTGGCTAAAGGGAGAACTTGAGTTAAAGGATGCAGGACTATTGCGCGGGGTTCCCATTAGGTCCACTCTTTTTTTCAAGGAGAGAGACGTGACCTCTGTTTGACACTGTCAGTACAGTAGAGAATGTCTTGACTGCCCATCTGTGTGTCACTGTGTTGGGGCAGCGTGATGAGGGAACTAGTACTGTAACTAGTGTTACTTTACTATTAGAATGGTAACTCAATATTCCATCAAATTTAGTGATCAAATATCTGCTGAGTCAGATTAGTATGACCCATATTCTATTATCTGCCCACGAATCATTGGCTTTGCATATTGATTGAGTGTGGCGGGTTACACTGAGAAATCTGTGAGTATGTCTTCTAAACTGTTTGCTGATGGGAACGCTAGAGCTAAGGTGAGAAGTGCAGGACTAATGGACAGGGTTTCCATCAGCTTTTTCCATTTAGAATGACTACATTACATGACTCCTGGGGTGGTAGAGTCATGTCTATTACTGTGTTTGGGCTGATGGATTAGGGATATTGTTCTGTAACTAGTATTACAGTACTACTAGACCAATCTTAAAATTGACAGAATATTGAAGTATCATCTATCTGCTTGTACAGATTAGCTCATATTATGTTTATCTACCCACTAGTCATTGGCAAATACCTCTAGACTGAGTAGGGCGGATTACAGGACTGCAGGATTTGGTCACAGCCATTGCTGCGTCCAACCTTTTCATTAAGTGGGAAGAGTTAGACTTGGCAGGGAGTACATTTTGGGAGTGTTTCGCTCCGCCTTAAACCACTGTAGAACAATAGTTACCGGAGTGTAACTCCAGTTCTATGAGTGGAGCAGAGTCCCACAGGGCTTAAGGCCCTGCCGACCCCCAGTCTTGCTGAAGATCATTTTCGGGAGACTGATTGTGGGGAAGCATCCCATTATATAGGGACAGCTGTACTCCTATTGCCTGCAGGTGCGTGCATAATTTTCTCTCCGGCTATTCGCTGCCTAGGCAGTGGGGTTAACTTCTTGGCACATCCATCCCGTTAGCGGGATCATTTTCGTCAACATCCGCTGAATTGCAGAGTGCCAAATTCAAATTAAATGACTAAAAATATTTAATTTTCATGAAATCGCAAGTGCAATATAGCAAAACACAGTTTAGCTTGTTGTTAATCCACCTGGTGTAATAGATTTCAAAAAAGCTTTACAGCAAAAGCTATCCAAGCGCTTGTTAGGATATCTCTCTCAGCAGACAAAACATTACAAACAGCTAGCAGCAAAGTAGATTGGTCACTAAATTCAGAAAAGCAATAAAATTAATCTTCGGGTGTTTGCACTCACGAGACTCCCAGTTACACAATAAATGTTCCTTTTGTTCGATAAAGATTATTTTTATATCCAAATACCTCCATTTGGTTGGCGCGTTTTGTTCAGAAATCCACAGGCTCATGATGGGCAGACGAAAATTCCAAATAGTATCCGTAAAGTTCGTAGAAACATGTCATACGTTTTTTATAATCAATCCTCAGGTTGTTTTTACAATAAATAATCGATCATATTTCAACCGGAACGTAGCTTTTTCAATAGGAGAGAGAGAGAAAATGTCCGCTCCAAGCTGTTGCGCAAGCAAAACTCTGCTGGCACCCAGCCATCCACTGACGCGATGTGATCGTTTCAGAATAAAAGCCTGAAACTATGTTTAAAGACTGTTCACACCATGTGGAAGCCATAGGGAAATATGGTTGACATCCCTTTAAATGAAGGGAAGGCATGCAATGGAACAGGGAGATTTGTTTCTCTTAGGCACTTCCTCGTTGGATTTTCCTCAGGTTTTTGCCTGCAATATCAGTTCTGTTATTCTCACAGACAATATTTTGACAGTTTTGGAAACTTTAGATTGTTTTCTATCCTAATCTTACAACTATATGCATATTATAGATTCTGGGTCTGAGAAATAGGCAGTTTAATTTGGGTACGTTTTTCATCCAAAGATCATCAAAGTACTGCCCCCTACACTCAACAGGTTAACCACTAGGAGCAGAGCTCCCTTATTGTGCTCCACTCCACTCATAGAACGGGTTACTATTGTTTCCATTCAGTCAGCGCATAAAATGGCTTGGCCTGGCCAAATATATGCATTCCTTTCTTGAAACATTATCTTAACAGCCTATAGATCTACTATACACTGTTTTGCACAGTGGTGAACCTATAGACCTTCAGTGTGCGACAGGTTGGTGATTCTGAAAGGACAGCAGCCGTAATGCCAGCACACTCATGTAGGAGAGTGCACTTTTTGTAAAACACAACGAGCCCGTGGTTTAGTGGAGGGTATACGCAGGTATAAACCGCATACCCAGTTTTTTTCAGTGGGCATTGCTTATACTCACTTCTTAATCCCTTCTGATGCTAATCAAAATAGTGTGGTGGAGGTATACGACGAGAAATCATGCACAAAGTAGCTTACGCAATTGCAAAGCATGTGAAATATATTCACACATGGCCTAGTTTCAACGAAATATCATCTGCAGGCAGCAAGAGTGTGCAGCTCTCAACTGGTTTTGGCATGGAGCAGCTCACAGAAGAATGACATCGGGAGCCAGGCCCTGACATGCCCACCCAATGGGGTGCCAGGCCCTGACAGGTCCACCCAATGGGGTGCCAGGCCCTGACAGGTCCACCCAATGGGGTGCCAGGCCCTGACATGCCCACCCACTGGGGAGCCAGGCCCTGATGAGTTGCATATTAGTTTCCCATTTAAACCTCTTTAGGATTGGCCCTTTTTTCTCTCTTCAATTTTTGCCTAAAATGGCATACCCAAATCTAACTGCCTGTAGCTCAGGACCTGAAGCAAGGATATGTATATCCTTGGTACCATTTGAAAGGGAAAACATTGAAGTTTGTGGAAATGTTAAAGGAATGTAGGAGAATATTATACATTAGATCTGGTAAAAGATAATACAAAGACGTTTTTATTTTGTACCATCTTTGAAATGCAAGAGAAAGGTCATAATGTATTATTCCAGCCCAGGTGCAATTTAGATGGCAGCAGTGAATGTGCAAAGCATTTTCTTGACATTTCTAAATCCACATGTTGTTCTGAAATATGAACACAGAAATACTGGATATTTTGAACTCTTATTGTGGTGGTGATTTTGTAAAATTACAAAAATGGTCTTGAACTGGACATGGTCTCAGACCCATTGACCCCCTCCCGGTCTCAGTCTTGACTCGGACTCAACTTGCTCCGGTCTTGGTCTTGAACACAACAATGTGCTTCTCCATGATTAGCAGACCTGGATTCAAATAGTACATTTGCAAATCGCTCTAATACTTTGAGGGTTTCATTGAGCCAGTCCAGTGTGTCAGATGTGCGGGGATTATTCGGTTGTTCCCATTGCGCCAGGCAAGCGCAGCTCAAGTATTTGAAAGAAAATGGATACAACTTGAACGCTGGTTTGACGATTACCATGCAAGCTGTTCAGTTATCCAGCTGCCTGTCCTCACACCCAAGCCATCCTCATAAAAGCCACTTTAGGAAAGTGGAGGAGCATAGTGCTCAATATGGTCTGTAGCTATCCAGATTTTCATGCAAATGTATAAAAATCTGCATACTGAAAATATGCTCATTTTCCAGCCAGTGATGTGTTTCCACCAAAAGGACTTGTATTTTTTTTTGCCCGAGTTTTCATGTACTGAATAAAAATCTTATGTTCAATGTGTTTCCATTGCATTTTCAACTTACAATAATTTTGTCACAGAAACTGTTGCATTAAATGGCAAATGGCCCTATTCTGTTCTTGGCACGTGCTCTCTAGCCAACAGCAGATACAGAACGAGTAGGCTACTCTACATTATGATGTTGTGGATAAGAGCGAGCATATTTTTATTTGTTAAGAGGCAGTCAAGCATCAATCATCATGTCACAGAATAAGACCCTCAATATTTATTGGAAAGGAGCATCAAGATCACCGTGAACTTTCACCACCCGGCGAAGTTCATTGTAACTTATTTCATCTGTAGCCAAATAAACTGCATGGTTGTAGTGGGAGGATCACACACACCATATCATCACGTGACTCCAAGTTTACTTCAATATGATGGTTATTATATCAATATTTACCGACACAAAAATATCCCACCGTGTCGACTGAACAAATTATCTTTCGGCATTCATTAAATTTTACAGAAATTTCCTGTTTCCATCACAGCTGTCATTACTTTTTTTCATAAGGTATGACTTTACCCATATAAAAACTGTAGATGGAAATGTGTTTTGTGGCAGTCAATTTTGGGGGAAATTATTTGTGCAGACATCATAAGACATTGTGAACTTGCTTTCCATTAGGCTTTGGGCAGGATCAGGATTTTGATACCGTCATACAATTCTTCTGCAATTCCGGGATGAAGGTATTACCAGCCTAACACACAAGGGGGCACAAAAAAAGGTCATTGTTGATCTATTACCAAAATCCTAACAAAACATATGCACAAGTAATAGTGAAATCACACAAATGCTGTAAATGTTAACGAGCGAAAACGAATGTAAACTAATTGCAAAGATACGCGAATTCAGCTCATAAAGTTATAAGCATAGTTAATAGCTACCGAATGTCATTTTAGGTGAGTGTGGACATTTACAAGCGAAATTGAATGAGGGATTGTGCAAATGAACAAAGTTTTGATGCATGCTTTTCAGAAGGAAGAGCAGCATGTGTTCATGGAGAAGAACGTACAAAAAAAAATGCTAGTAGGATGGACGGGGGAAAAAATGGCAGTAGTACAGAACTCTGATATCGGAGCTTATAATGGCAGAAAGCCATTATAAGATATCTGATGGCAAATGTTTAGTAGAGAATTGCATACAATTGTAACTTCATTACCTAATGTGCGCCGCACAACAGAGACTCGCCGATTATGTATAGAGCACTATGGACTATCCCATTTGGGCCCTTTACAACAAACACGTTACTCCCTCAGCTGTTCTGGGGAACAACAGTAAGCTTCATAATGCAAAATAATGTGACAGGTGAAATGAAGAACTCAAGGTGCTTTATCTGCTAACGTATTGCACAAGTTGACTACAGGTATTAACTTAAAAAGTAGCTACAAATAATCTCATTTTTGAGAAACTTCAAATATAGTTTTGATTGTATTGAAAAACCATTGACTTTTTTCAGAATACCCTGGTATACAGTATTTCCCTCAAGCCTACTTTCTACTCTTCTAAAGAAGCCGACTTGATCAATTTATCAAGGTCAGATTCCTCATTAATGTGTGTGCTTGTTTTTCAGGTCGGACGCTTCGAGGTGAACCTGATCAGTCCAGACAGTAAGACTGTGGTGCTGGAAAAGAGATTCAAAGACATCTCGTCCTGCTCTCAGGTTGGTAAACCTGGATTTGTTTTTCACTCTACTGTGTTCCGTGTTTACATTCACATTCATCCAGCTCATCCCTTCCCAATGCTACAGAGCTTTTCACAGGTGCAAATTCCCCAAACTTGACTATTTTCTTGAACATGTCTACTTCATGAATAAATAAATGCGTTAGTTTGGGGGCTTTCATTGTCAGAGGATCATTTCTTAGTATTTTAGTACAAATGCACATTACTTCGTCTCAGTCTTTCATCTTTTCATTGTCAAGGATTTACTTGACTACTAGTCCTACTAATATGATAGAAAATGGTATTTTGACACATCACGGAAAAAGGTGTTCGGTTCTAATTCTCAGAGTAACAACTCAACGGACTCTATGAAAGCTCAAACCAAGTTTATTCTTCCCATAGAGTCAGTACAGCTGCAATAGACAAAGACACTGTTCACACAAGCGCTGATCTTTAACCCTTTATCCTAGGCTGTGTCTCCTCCTACACTTCTGTACAAGCACTGTATCTTTATTGCTAGGCAGGAAACTAAGTGATACACTTTTCTTTCTCCCTTAACTTCTTACGGCTGAAATCCCGTTAACGGGATCGATTTGACAACAGCCAGTGAAAGTGCAGGGCGCCAAATTCAAACAACAGAAATCTCTCAAACATACAAGTATTATACACCATTTCAAAGATAAACTTGTTGTTAATCCACAGTGTCCGATTTCAAAAAGGCTTTATGAAGAAAGCATACCATGTGATTATGTTAGGTCAGCACCTAGTCACAGAAAAACACAGCCATTTTTCCAGCCAAAGAGAGGGATCACAAAAAGCAGAAATAGAGAACATGAATCACTAACCTTTGATCTTCATCAGATGACACTCATAGGACTTCATGTTACACAATACATGTATGTTTTGTTCGATAAAGTTCATATTTATATCCAAAAATCTCAGTTTACATTGGCGCGTTATGTTCAGTAATGTTTTGCTTTCAAAACATCCGGTGATTTGGCAGAGAGCCACATCAATTTACAGAAATACTCATCATTAATGTTGATGAAAATACAAGTGTTATACATGGAATTAAAGATATACTTCTCCTTAATGCAACCATTGTGTCAGATTTCATAAAAGCTTTACGGAAAAAGCACACCATGTATAATCTGAGTACAGCGCTCAGAGACCAAAACAAGCCATACAGATACCCACCATGTTGTGGGGTCAACAGAAGTCAGAAATAGCATTATAAATATTCACTTACCTTTGATCTTCATCGGAATGCACTCCCAAGAATACCAGTTCCACAATAAATGTTTGTTTTGTTCGATAAAGTCCATCATTTATGTCCAAATACCTCCTTTTTGTTCGCGCGTTTAGTTCACAAATCCAAATTCACAAGGCGCAGGCACTTAGTTCAGACGACTGTTCCATTACAGTTCGTAGAAACATGCCAAACGATGTCTAGAATCAATCTTTAGGATGTTTTTATCATAAATCTTCAATAATATTCCAACCAGACAATTCCTTTGACTTTAGAAAGGAAAAGGAACAGAGCTCGTGCTCACGGCCACGTGTGAAACTTAGCTCATGGCATTCTGCCAGACACCTGACGCAAACAGCCCTTATTCGCTCCCCGTTCACAGTAGAAGCCCGAAACAAGGTTCTAAAGACTGACATCTAGTGGAAGCCTTAGGAAGTGCAATCGGATCAAATTTGACACTGTATATTGGATAGGCAAAGACTTGAAAACCTACAAACCTCAGATTTCCCACTTCCTGGTTGGATTTTTCTCAGGTTTCTGCCTGCAATATGAGCTCTGTTATACTCAGACATCATTCAAACAGTTTTGGAGTGTTTTCTATCCAAATCTACGAATTATATGCATATTGTAGCTTCTGGGCCTGAGTAGCAGGTAGTTTACTCTGGGCACCTTATTCATCCAAACTACTCAATACTGGCCCCCCAGCCATAAGAAGTTAACGTGACCTGACCTGACCTCGACCCCCTTCATCAATAATCCATGGCTCTCTCCCCTTATCAATGCCTGCCACGTGATTGCTTTCCCTACACTCAGTACATTCCAAGCTTAATTGCCCCCACCACATGCCTTCCTCCTACAGATAACCATTAACCTCTGGTGTAGCCCCTCGGCTATGGCACTCCTCAGGTCTCTATTAATGATTAATAAAATTTAAAGTTCAGAAATGCATTCTTATCAAAGGTTAGTAAAACAATTACTTGAAGGGAGTCCAATTAAACAATAAAATAACAGAATATGCCATTTGCCATATTTGGGGGAAAGATAATGCTCTTGTGTTATTGTTTGTACTTGATGTTTATAGCCTAATACATTTCGGCTAAGTATTGTTTAAACCAGGGACAGCCACTCGGTCCATAAAGGCTACATTACATAGCATTGCTGACGTCTTTCTTCACTTGCAAACAATGTTGTAGTAGGGGATTAAATAGATTTATAGAAAATGTAAATTGATTTATAGAAGGTTGAGAAACCTCTCTCCAACCAGTCTCTCAAACATATACTGTGCTGTATAAACTACCAATGAATTCTATACTTAAACTGTACCAATGTAGTGTATCGTCTGTATTGTAGCGTATCATGATATTTGATTGTATTGTGCGGTTTGCTCAGGGTATAAACAAGACGGACCACTTTGGGTTTATCTTTCGCGACCCAGGGGAGACTGGTCCGGGCCAGTATGTGTGCTACGTCTTCCAGTGTGCCAGTGAATCCCTGGTGAGTATTGGCTAGCTCCTCTCACTGCACACCCCCTGTGTACATCTCATTTGACATTATCAATCATAGACTGCTGCTGGAAAAATGTATGTGTTATGGCTTTACATCCCCTGCTATATTGTGGATAAAGAGTTACCTGTCTAAAAGAACACAGACGGTGCTCTTTAATGGAAGCCTCTTCAAAATAATCCAGGTAGAATCAGGAATTCCCCTGGGCAGCTGTCTATGCCCCTTACTTTTTTCAATCTTTACTAACGACATGCCACTGGTTTTGAGTAAAGCCAGAGTGTCTATGTATGCAGATGACTCAACACTATACATGTCAGCTACTACAGCGACTGAAATGACAGCAACAATTAACAAAGAGCTGCAGTTAGTTTTAGAATGGGTGGCAAGGAATAAGTTACCGCTAAATATGTATTTGGGACAAATCATTGACTAAAAGCGAAACCTCAACTACATACTGTATTAAATAATGTGGAAATTGAGCAACTGTCATTGTCCATAATATGCACAACTCTGCCTACTTAACAGCCCTGTCAACAAGGCAGGTCCTACAGGCTCTAGTTTTGTCTCACTTGGACTATTGTTCAATAGTGTGGTCAGGTGCCACAAAGAGGGACTTATGGAAAATAGGCATAGACACATGCATACACACACGATATCATACTCACTATACACACGTACACATGGATTTTGCTTTGGAGATATGTTGAAGTGGAGTTGGAGCCTGAGGGCACACACTTAGTTTGTTGTGAAATCTGTGATGAATGTATTGTAATGTTTTCAAAATTGTTTAACTGCCTTCATTTTGCCGGACTCCAGGAAGAGTAGCTGCTGGCTTTGCAACAGCTAATTGGGAACTATAATAAATACAAATTCAAATTGGTCCCTGACTGGTTCCAATGGCTCAGTTCATTAGAGCAGGGTTCCCCATATGCAGAGTTTTAATCCAACCCTGCAGCAACACAATCGAATTAGCTAATTAGGGTCCAGAGAGGTGGTGTTGATTAGTTGAATATTTCAGTCATGGGTCTTACAGAAGGGCTGAGCTTGCACATTCACTATCTGGAGATGGAGAACCATTTTAGCATGGTTGTGAGTTTGCTTCCTGCTTGGGCCACATAATGTGTTTGAATTGTTGCTATTATATACCTGGGCTATGTCAAAATGTTTAACTAAAGCTGTATGCACAACTAAATATACTGTAGGCCTACCAGTATCACAAAACATTGGTCATAATGTATTGGGTTCTGAGAGAGCCTGGAGGAATGGTTATGTGGAATGCTAGGAATCCAAATTGTTGTTTGCTGTAAGTGGAGTTAGACGTGTGTGTGTGTGTGTGTGTGTGTGTGTGTGTGTGTGTGTGTGTGTGTGTGTGTGTGTGCCTATAGGTGGATGAGGTGATGCTTACTCTGAAGCAGGCCTTCAGTACGGCAGCAGCTCTGCAGAGCGCCAAGACACAGGTCAAGCTGTGCGAGGCCTGCCCTATGCACGACCTGCACAAACTCTGCGAGAGGATTGAGGGTACGCCAAAGTCTACTGGATCTATTACAGTGCCTTCAGAAAGTATTCACACCCCTTGACTTTTTCCCCACATTTTGTTGTGTTACAAGGTGGGATTAAAATGGATTTAATTGTATTTTTTGTCAGTGATCTACACAAAATACTCTGTCAAAGTGGAAGAAAAATTCTAACACACTAATATACTGTATCTTGATTACATAAGTATTCAACCCCATGTTTGAATCACCTTTGGCAGTGATTAAAGCTGTGAGTCTTTCTGGATAAATCTCTAAGAGTTTTGCACACCTGGATTGTACAATATTTGCACATTATTCTTTTAAAATTTCTTCAAGCTCTGTGAAGTTGGTTGTTGATCATTGCATGAAAGCCATTTTCAAGACGATTTAAGTCAAAACTGTAACTAGGCCAGTCAGGAACATTCAATGTCGTTTAGGTAAGCAACTCCAGTGTATATTTGGCCTTGTGTTTTAGGTTATTGTCCTGCTGAAAAGTGAATTGGTCTCCCAGTGGCTGTTGGAAAGCAGATTGAACCATGTTTTAGGATGTTGCCTGTTCTTAGCTCTATTCCATTTATTTTTATCCTAAAAAGCTCCCTAGTCCTTGCCGATGTTGAGCATACCCATAACATAATGCAGCCACCACCATGCTTGAAAATACGAAGAGTAGTACTCAGTGATGTGTTATTTGATTTGCCCCAAACATACCGGATTGTATTCCGGACTTAACATTCATTTCTCATTTGTTGCAGTTTTGATTTAGTGCCTTATTAACAGGATGCATGTCTTGGAATATGTAGGCTTCCTTTTTCACTCTGTCATTTAGGTTAGTGGTATGGAGTAACTACAATTTTGTAGTTCTCCTATCAGCAATTAAACTCTAACTGTTTTAAAGTCACCATTGGCCTCATCAAATCCCAGAGCTATTTCCTTCCAATTCGGCAACTGAGTTAGTAAGGACATCTGTGTCTTTGTAGTTACTGGGTGTATTGATACACCATCCAAAGTGTAATTAATAACTACACCATGCTCAAAGGGATATTCACTGTTTTGTAGCAGGTTCAAGGGTGTGGGGTTTCCACATCACCAAGTTCAATTACCAAACACACTCAAGGAGCACAACTGGAATGCAAATGGGGAGTTTTGCACACTGGGGAAAAGGGGGAAATCACCAGCCATTTCACAGTCCACAATCCGTTCTCTTTGTCCGTTCCGTTCTCCAGGGGTAATCCTTAAACTCGGGTCTTCAGCCAAACCGGTTTGGTACACAGTGGGGGTAATTAGACAGTCCAGGTCACAACGGATAATCACACAGATATTTATCTCTCTTCATAACACACGCTTCCCTCTCCGTTCTCTGCCCCTTTGTGCAGGCCGCACAGGTACTCCCTGGCTTAATGATCCACAAGGCTCGCCTCGTTGGGGCAGGAAGTCCATATAAGCCTCGGGGGTGGAGCCAGCGGGCTGCAAGATATCTCCCTTCAATAACTACTCCCCTCACTTCTCCCTGCCGTCTGCTTTTTAAAATAATTGTTTTACCCATCTACCAATAGGTTCCCTTCTTTGCAAGGCACTGCTCGACTGAGGGACCTTCCATATAATCGTATGTGTATGTTTGGTACAGAGATGAGGTAGTCATTCAAAAATCATGTTAAACTCTATTATTGCACCCAGAGCAACTTATAATGTGATTCATGCTTGCCATAACAAAGGAGTTGAATACTTATTGACATTTCAGCTTTTTTGGATAAAAAAACCATAATCTAAATCCATAATTCCACTTTGACATTATGGGATATTGTGTGTAGGCTTGTGACACAATCCCAGGCTGTAACACAACAACATGTGGAATAAGTCAAGGGGTGTGAACACTTTTTTGAAGACAGCTTTTTTTTTGCTTTCAAAATAACCAAAAATATGACAGCACAGGGGAAGGAGACAATAAAAGCTCAATCAATTATCTTTCCAAATACAGATTGGAAAGGTCATTTTTATTTGAAGGGTATACCTACAGGATGACTTAATGCCGCAGTCATAATCCATTCATAAGCAGTGCATTACCATTTATTCAACCTTCATGTTATCACATGAGAAAAAAAGACTCCCAAACACACTTCATCTCAGCTTCTCTGTCAAATCAATAAGGTTTGCAGTTTGAATCACTTTTGAGTCAGATCATTTTTCTACGTCAGCTTTTTACAAAAATTTGCTCCACATTTTGAGTTTGAAAACACTGTCTTTGCATATCTCACCATCAGTCGCCCCAGTTGGTTGTGTGCTCCATTCAATTCTCCTCTTCCCAGTCTATTCCAATTTATTTGGGGGCTTAATGGCAATTAATTTGGTTCCTGTGTTTGTGAATCCAGGTCTGTATCCTCCCAGGGCCAAGCTGGCCATCCAGAAGTACCTCTCTCAACTGACTGATAACGAACAGGTCGACATCTTTGAGCGAGTTCAGGTAAGGACCAGGCCTAGATTCAAATACCATTTAAAATCATTTCAAATCCTTTATAGGTGCTTCATTGAGCTTGTCTGGCACAATTGACCATTAGAATAGTTGCAAACCTTGCCCCTCTGGAACTCCAGGCAGGCTAAATCTGAAAGATTTCAATAAGTATTTGAACCTTGGTCTGATAAGGACTGTGAGACTGAAGATAATTATTTTTCTTAGAATCAGTTTTGACAATTAATAGTACTATGTTTCTTAATCAGATCCTCCATGTAAAGAATGAGAGCAGCGATAATAGAAATCTTATATTTAATATCTACTACTTTGTCAAAATGGAGCAGTAGATATATTTACGGGCTCCAACAGCTAGTAGCTTTAACAACCCCATTTAGAAAATGTATCTGTTTATATTGTATTCAATGACACCGACGACACCAATAGATCAAATATAGATAGATGGTTCAGTGGTCAACCATCTTTATTTTACTACTACATCCCTGCTTGCTTACTACACTGAACAAAAATATAAACGCAACATGTAAAGGGTTGGTCCCATGTTTCATGAGCTGAAATAAAGAATCCCAAACATTTTCCATATGCACAAAAAGCTTACTCCTCTCATATTTTGCAATTTTTTTTTACATCCCTGTTAATAAACATTTTTCCTTTGCCAAGATAATCCATCCACCTGACAAGTGTGGAAAATCAAGAAGCTGATTAAAATAGATAGACTGGCACCAATGACAGCAATGAGTAGTGGCCCAGCTAGAACAGATTGGGTCACCCCTCTGAGCCAGGCTACTCCCTTGGTTTTTTGTTTCTTGGGGATTTAGTTTTTTCTTTTGCTTTGCTCTTTGGAATCTATGCCGAGTTAATGTAAAATCACTTTGTAAAAACTGCTGATGTAAAAAAGGGACTTATAAATACATTTGGCTGATTGATGGATGGATTTACTAAAATATGTATTCGTCCCTATAGAGAATGAAGCCTGTGTCGGACCAGGAAGAGAATGAGCTGGTGATTCTCCACCTCCGCCAGCTATGTGGAACCAAGCAGAAATCCCACCTCCACATCGGAGAAGCCCAACTGGTACTATTCCCTCACTTGTACTATAGACCTGCCTATAGGTTCAACCTGTCTGTCAATCAGCGGTCCCATTTGAGCTCCATAGTTTAAACTATAGTGTGGGAGACAACAGCACATCCTGTGATGTCACATGCAGAGTGACATTACATGCAGAGTAACCCCATCTCTCTCTCTCTCTCCTTCTCTCGTTCTGTCTTGCTCGATCTCTCTTCTCTCCCTGCCTCTCTTACTTTCCTGTCACTCACTCAGTCACCCATTCTCTGACTCACAGTGGCCCATGAAAGTTTATGACCAGCTCTCCGTGGCCTTTTCCCGGTTTGTTAACAGCAGTGGAGAACACAGTCAGTTGAATGGAGTCCTTAATGTTCAGACAGTATATTGAGAGAACTAGAAACCTCAAACCCTCTTCTAGGAAGCTCACTCTCAGTGCTCTAGGAGAGCACTTCTACAAGTTAAACCGCTACAGACTTCTTGTCTTGCAGAGCTTTTACTGCCTCTGTGCTGATACAGGGATGTAGAGGAGCATAAATGCATGTAAACTCTGATGGTAGTATCGAATTCCCCAGTCGAGTGTACATTTTTATGCGGTGGTTTACTAGCGGTCAAGTTATTTGACCGGCGTTCAGTGGTCAACCATCTTTATTTTACTACTACATCCCTGCTTGCTTACTACACTGAACAAAAATATAAACGCAACATGTAAAGGGTTGGTCCCATGTTTCATGAGTTGAAATAAAGAATCCCTAACATTTTCCATATGTACAAAAAGCTTACTCCTCTCATATTTTGCACAATTTTTTTTACATCCCTGTTAATAAACATTTTTCCTTTGCCAAGATAATCCATCCACCTGACAAGTGTGGAAAATCAAGAAGCTGATTAAAAAGCATGAGCATTACACAGGGCACCTTGTGCTGAGGACAATAAAAGGCCAGTCTAAAATGTGCAGTTTGTCACACAATATAATGCCACAGATGTCAAGTTTTGAGTGAGTGTGCAATTGGCATGCTGACTGCAGGAATGTCCACCAGAGCTGTTGCCAAGAGAATTTAATTAAAATTTCTCCATCATAAGCTGCCTCAAATGTCGTTTTAGAGAATTTGGCAGTACGTCCAACCGGCCTCACAACCTAACCACGCCATCCCAGGACCTCCATATCTGAGGAGTATTTCTGTCTGTAATAAAGTCATTCTGATTGGATGGGCCTGGCTCCCCAGTGGATATATTCCCTCCCGTGCCCACCTATGGCTGCTCCCTGCTCAGTCATGTGAAATCTTGAAAGTTTGAAAGTTCTATAGCACTTTATAATAACATTCAGTAATAAGTCTTTATTATGTTACCTTGAAGAGCATCAATACTGCTGGAGTGTCTACCAATGGAAGTAGAACATTTGAATGGTGATACAGCGCTCCTGTGTTTTATATTTTTAGTACACTTATATATTTTATACCTTAAAACATTTGTTTTAATTGTTTAATACCGAACAAAAATATAAGCGCAACATGCAACAATTTAAAAGATTTTACTGAGTTACAGTTCATATCAGGAAATCAGTCAAAATTCATTGGGCCCTAATCTATGGATGTTTTTCATTTGACCTTTTATTTAACTAGGTAAGTCAGTTAAAAACGAATTCTTATTTACAATAACAGCCTGGAAGACGCTGGGCCAATTGTGCACCACCCTATGGGACTCCCAATCACAGACGGATGTGATACAGCCTGGATTCGAACCAGGGACTGTAGTGACGCCTCTTGCACTGAGATGCAGTGTCTTAGACCGCTGCGTCCGTGTGTGTGTTAACTATTTAACTGTCTAGAATGCTTAAATGGCTGCTGAAATTTTAAATATCGGATATCGGTATAGATTTTTTGGCATGGAAAATATTGGATATCGGCCAAAAATATCATATCGGTGCATCACTACTCGCTAACGTTAGCTGGCTGGCTCCCTAGCTGACGTTATTATTCGTTTCCCACTTTGTTTACCTAGCTAGGTTCATTGTTTACCTATTTTCTCAATTTCTGCCATTTTCTCAAAAGTGAGTTTACAAGTTGATCAACTTTCAGAGCATAATTACTTTCCCATTGTTCCTCAAATGCAATGTATGATCTACCATTTTGCAGCTTTGAGTTTCTACTTTTATCCAATGTAAAAAGCTTTTTTTTGTTGTTGGATTTTTACCCCCTTTTTTCCCCAATTTCGTGGTATCCAATTGTTAGTAGCTACTATCTTGTCTCATCGCTACAACTCCCGTAGGGGCTCGGGAGAGACGAAGGTTGAAAGTCATGCGTCCTCCGATACACAAGCCTTCTTAAGGAGGATCATATAAAGCATTGACTCAAAAACAGCCCAACCTCTGCTCAGGTTATTCTTCCCATTTCCACTATTTCACAACATTATCGTACTGCTATAGATATTATTACATGTTCCCAGGGGTATTGTCAGTAATAATCTTGTGACCATGAAGTTTAATTCCACTGTTAGCTCTGTTACTGCCCAATTGAGATTATTATTTAAAATACAATAAATATAGATATGCCCGCGTAACCTGGAAGCAAGCTGCTTTCAAATCATGTATAGGATTTGGGCTGTTACATATCAATGTTTGACGTTTGATGTCAAAGCTGGACCTTCTTGATATCTGGGTGCACGACACGAGCCCGGGTATTTTGGTTCTCACAGAGATCCCGGATAAAGACATTGACATTGCTGATTACAACATCCTCAGGTGTGACGAAGGTCGAGAGCCATGCGTCCCCCGAAACACAACCCAACCAAGCTGCACTGCTTTTTGACACAATGCCCGTGTAACCTGGAAGCAAGCCACACCAGTGTGTAGGAGGAAACACCATACACCTGGCGACCGTATCAGCGTGCATGTGCCTGGCCCGCCACATGAGTCACTAGAGAACGATGGGACAAGGACATCCCTGCCGGCCAAACCCTCCCCTACCCCGGACGACTTTGGGCCAATTGTGCGCCACCCATGGGTCTCCTGGTCTCGAACCGTGATCTCTAGTGGCACAGCTAGCAACTGCGTTGCAGTGCCTTAGACCACTGCGCCACTTGGAAGGCCCCTACAGGATTGTTACGATAAAGTGACATCTCCTAATTGCCACAGGACAAAATCACAGCGCCAATAGAGAAGGGGTGGCATTCCTTGCGCTCCATACTTAACCAGCTGGATGACAGAGGTGCGTCATCCAGCCAAACATAACAGCATGGAGGTTAGCGGCTTAACAGTAAAATATTACATTTGGGAGAGACAATCCTTCCATCTTGTACATACCGAGGTGTTTTTTACCTATCCTGTGTGTTTTATAATCCCAGATGAATGGATTGGTAATTGAGTCCAGTTGTTTATGAAAGGACTTAGGTATGCATCCCAGGATGTTCTGGAATAGGTCAAGTGGTTATGGGAGGAAGACAATTTTAATGGAATTAATTCTTCAAAGCAGGGAAATTGGGAGAATTCTCCAAAATGCTATGTCTGCCTTGAGTTTTTGCATCAGAGAGGGAAAATTCTCTTTAAATATTTGGTACCTACAATTCCTAGTTAAGTAAATTTATCTGAAGTTAACTTAAATGGAAGAAGGTCTAACCAAGAGGGGTTTGCAATCTTATGGGTATTAATTCGCTCTTGTTCCAATTTATTCTATATCCCGAGTAGAGGTCGACCGATTATGATTTTTCAACGCCGATGCCGATTATTGGAGGACCAAAAAAAAGTTGATACCGAATAATTTATTTGTAATAATGACAATTACAACAATATTGAATGAACACTTATTTGAACTTAATATAATACATCAATATAATCAATTTAGCCTCAAATAAATAATGAAACATGTTAAATTTGGTTTAAATAATGCAAAAACAAAATGTTGGAGAAGAAAGTAAAAGTGCAATATGTGCTATGTAATAGAGCTAATGTTTACGTTCCTTGCTCAGAACATGAGAACATATGAAAGCTGGTGGTTAATTTTAACATGAGTCTTCAATATTTCCAGGTAAGAAGTTTTAGGTTGTAGTTATTATAGGAATTATAGGACTATTTCTCTATCTATACCATTTGTATTTCATTAGTCTTTGACTATTGGATGTTCTTATAGGCACTTTAGTATTGCCAGTGTAACAGTATAGCTTCCGTCCCTCTCCTCACTCCTACCTGGGCTCGAACCAGGAACACATCGACAACAGCCACCCTCGAAGCAGTGTTACCCATGCAGAGCAAGGAGAACAACCACTCCAAGTCTCAGAGCGAGTGACGTTTGAAACGCTATTAGCACGCACCCCTCTAACTAGCTAGCCATTTCACATCGGTTACACCAGCCTAATTTCGGGAGTTGATAGGCTTGAAGTCATAAACAGCGCAATACTTGAAGCATTGCGAAGAGCGGCTGGCAAAACGCACAAAAGTACTGTTTGAATGAATGCTCATACTGCTCTATCAAATCATAGACTTAGTTATAACATAATAACACAGAGAAATACGAGCCTTAGGTCATTAATATGGTCGAATCCGGAAACTATCATCTCGAAAACAAGACGTTTATTCTTTCAGTGAAATACGGAACCGTTACGTATTTTGTCTAACGGGTGGCATCCATAAGTCTAAATATTCCTGTTACATTGCACAACCTTCAACGTTATGTCATAATTACGTAAATTTCT
This sequence comes from Oncorhynchus nerka, assembly GCF_034236695.1. Taxonomy (NCBI): domain Eukaryota; kingdom Metazoa; phylum Chordata; class Actinopteri; order Salmoniformes; family Salmonidae; genus Oncorhynchus; species Oncorhynchus nerka. The sequence goes on along the minus strand of NC_088396.1, from coordinate 6,866,057 downwards.
GGCAAATTAGGCGGCCCAAACTGTTGCATATACACTGACTCTGCGTGCAATGAACGCAGAATTGTGTCCCTTTCCTCCTGACAGAGCTGGTGGAACTGAGTCAGGTTGGAAAGCCTCCTTGCTCGCACACGCTTTTTCAGTTCTGCCCTCAAATTGTCTATAGGATTGAGGTCAGGGCTTTGTGATGTTCACTCCAATACCTTGACTTTGATGTACTTAAGCCATTTTGCCACAACTTTGAAAGTATGCTTGGGGTCATTGTCCATTTGGAAGACCCATTTGCGAACAAGCTTTAACTTCCCGACTGATGTCTTGAGACATTGCTTCAGTATATCCACATAATTCTTCTCCCTCATGATGCCATCTATTTTGTGAAGTGCACCAGTCCTTCCTGCAGCAAAGCACCCCCACAACATGATGCTGCCACCCCGTGCTTCACAGTTGAGATGGTGTTCTTCGGCTTGCAAGCATCCCCCTTTTTCCTCCAAACATAAGGATGGTCATTATGGCCAACCAGTTCTATTTTTGTTTCATCAGACCAGAGGATATTTCTCCAAAAAGTACAATATTTTTCCCCATGTGCAGTTGCAAACTGTAATCTAGCCTTTTTTATGGCGGTTTTGTTGCAGTGGCTTCTTCCTTGCTGAGCGGCCTTTCAGGTTATGTCGATATAGGACTCATTTTACTGTGGATATAGATACTTTTGTACCTGTTTCCTCCAGCATCGTCACAAGGTCCTTTGCTGTTCTTCTGGGATTTATTGGCACTTTTCGCAGCAAAGTACGTTAATCTCTAGGAGACAGAACGTATCTCCTTTCTGAGCGGTATGATGGCTACGTGGTCTCATGGTGTTTATACAGTGGGGCAAAAAGTATTTAGTCATCCACCAATTGTGCAAGTTCTCCCACTTAAAAAGATGAGAGAGGCCTGTAATTTTCATCATAGGTACACTTCAACTATGACAGACAAAATTCCATTTTTTTTCTCCAGAAAATCACATTGTATGATTTTTAATGAATTTATTTGCAAATTATGGTGGAAAATAAGTATTTGGTCAATAACAAAAGTTTATCTCAATACTTTGTTTTATACCCTGTGTTGGCAATGACAGAGGTCAAACGTTTTCTGTAAGTCTTCACAAGGTTTTCACACACTGTTGCTGGTCTTTTGGCCTATTCCTCCATGCAGATCTCCTCTAGAGCAGTGATGTTTTGGGGCTGTTGCTGGGCAACAGACTTTCAACTCCCTCCAAAGATTTTCTATGGGGTTGAGATCTGGAGACTGGCTAGGCCACTCCAGGACCTTGAAATGCTTCTTATGAAGCCACTCCTTCGTTGCCCGGGCGATGTGTTTGGGATCATTGTCATGCATGAAAGACCCAGCCACGTTTCATCTTCAATGCCCTTGCTGATGGAAGGAGGTTTTCACTCAAATCTCACAATACATGGCCCCATTCATTCTTTCCTTTACACGGATCAGTCGTCCTGGTCCCTTTGCAGAAAAACAGCCCCAAAGCATGAGGTTTCCACCCCCATGTTTCACAGTAGGTATGGTGTTCTTTGGATGCAACTCTGCATGCTTTGTCCTCCAAACACGACGAGTTGAGTTTTTACCAAAAAGTTATATTTTGGTTTCATCTGACCATGTGACATTCTCCCAATCTTCTTCTGGATCATCCAAATGCTCTCTAGCAAACTTCAGATGGGCCTGGACATGTACTGGCTTAAGCAGGGGGACACGTCTGGCACTGCAGGATTTGAGTCGCTGGCGGCGTAGTGTGTTACTTTGGTCCCAGCTCTCTGCGGGTCATTCACTAGGTCCCCCCGTGTGGTTCTGGGATTTTTGCTCACCGTTCTCGTGATCATTTTGACCCCACGGGGTGAGATCTTGCGTGGAGCCCCAGATCGAGGGAGATTATCAGTGGTCTTGTATGTCTTCCATTTCCTAATAATTGCTCCCACAGTTGATTTCTTCAAACCAAGCTGCTTACCTATTGCAGATTCAGTCTTCCCAGCCTGGAGCAGGTCTACAATTTTGTTTCTGGTGTCCTTTGACAGCTCTTTGGTCTTGGCAATAGTGGAGTTTGGAGTGTGATTGTTTGAGGTTGTGGACAGGTGTCTTTTATACTGATAACAAGTTCAAACAGGTGCCATTAATACAGGTAACGAGTGGAGGACAGAGGAGCCTCTTACAGAAGAAGTTACAGGTCTGTGAGAGCCAGAAATCTTGCTTGTTTGTAGGTGACCAAATACTTATTTTCCACCATAATTTGCAAATAAATTCATTAAAAAAAAAAAATTCTCATTTTGTATGTCATCGTTGAAGTGTACCTATGATGAAAATGACAGGCCTCTCTCATCTTTTTAAGTGGGAGAACTTGCACAATTGGTGGCTGACTAAATACTTTTTTGCCCCACTCTACTTGCGTATTATTTTTTGTACAGACAAACGTGGTACCTTCAAGCTTTTGGAAATTGCTCCCAAGGATGAACCAGACTTGTGGGGGTCTACATTTTTTTCTTGACTGATTTATTTTGATTTTCCCATGATGTCGAGCCAAGAGGCACTGAGTGTGAAGGTAGGCCTTGAAATACATCCACAGGTACACCTCCAATTGACTCAAATTATGTACATTTGATGTAAATCAGATGCTTCTAAAGCCATGACATCATTTTCTGGAATTTTCCAAGCTGTTAAATGGCACAGTCAACAAAAGTTTTGAGAATGACAGAAATATTAATTTTCACAAAGTCTGCTGCCTCATTTTGTCTGATGGCAGTTTGTATATACTCCAGAATGTTATGAAGAGTGATCAGATGAATTGCAATTAATTGCAAAGTCCCTCTTCGCCATGCAAATGAACTGAATTCCCCAAAAATATTTATTCTGCATTTCAGCCCTGCCACAAAAGGACCAGCTGACCTCATGTCAGTGATTCTCTCGTTAACACAGGTGCGAGTGTTGACGAGGACAAGGCTGGAGATCACTCTGTCATGCTGATTGAGTTTGAATAACAGACTAGAAGCTTCAAAAGGAGGGTGGTGCTTGGAATCATTGTTCTTTCTCTGTCAACCATGGTTACCTGCAAGGAAACATCATTGCTTTGAACAAAAAGGGCTTCACAGGCAAGGATATTGCTTCCAGTAAGATTGCACCTAAGTCAACCATTTATCGGATCATCAAGACCTTCAATTGTTGTGAAGAAGGCTTTAGGTCGCCCAAGAAAGTCCAGCAAGCGCCAGGACCGTCTCCTAAAGTTGATTCAGTTGCGGGATCGGGGCACCACCAGCACAGAGCTTGGTCAGGAATGGCAGCAGGCAGGTGTGAGTGCATCTGCACGCACAGTGAGGCGAAGACTTTTGGAGGATGGCCTGGTGTCAAGAAGGGCAGCAAAGAAGCCACTTCTCTCCAGGAAAAACATCAGGGACAGACTGATATTCTGCAAAAGGTACAGGGATTGGACTGCTGAGGACTGGGGTAAAGTCATTCTCTCTGATGAATCCCCTTTCCGATTGTTAAAGCATCCTGAGACCATTCATGTGTGGGTTTGCTTCTCAGCCAAGGGAGTGGGCTCACTCACAATTTTCCCTAAGAACACAGCCATGAATAAAGAACGGTACCAACACATCCTCCGAGAGCAACTTCACCCAACCATCCAGGAACAGTTTGGTGACGAACAATGTATTTTCCAGCATGATGGAGCACCTTGCCATAAGGCAAAAGCGATAACTAAGTGGCTTAATCCCATTGAAAACTTGTGGTCAATCCTCAAGAGGCGGGTGGACAAACAAAAACCCACAAATTCTGACAAACTCCAAGCATTGATTATGCAAAAAATGGGCTGCCATCAGTCAGGATGTGGCCCAGAAGTTAATTGACAGCATGCCAGGGCGGATTGCAGAGGTCTTGAAAAAGAAGGGTCAACACTGCAAATATTGACTTTGCATCAACTTCATGTAATTGTCAATAAAAGCCTTTGACACTTATGAAATGCTTATAATTATACTTCAGCATTCCATAGTAACATCAGACAAAAGTATCTAGACACTGAAGCAGCAAACTTTGTGGAAATTAATATTTGTGTCATTCTCAACTTTAGGCCACGACTGTAAACTTTTGACCCACTGGAATTGTGATACAGTGAATTATAAGTGAAATAATCGGTCTGTAAACAATTGTTGGAAAAATTACTTGTCATGCACAAAGTAAATGTCCTAACAAACTTGCCAAACTATAGTTTGTTCACAAGTAATTTGTGGAGTGGTTGAAAAACAAGTTTTTATGACTCCCACCTAAGTGTATGTAAACTTCCGACTTCAACTGTATCTCTCTATCCATCTGTCTCTCGTCTGCAGGTATGTTTTGATGTAAGAGAGGAAGCCAGTCCTGTCATCTCCACCTCACCCGCTCTTAAGATAACCTTCGGGCCGACTGGGAGCCCAAGGCTTGTTAGGAGACACCGCAAGACACTCTATGTAATTTTGATGAACTGAGAGAATATTAGGGTAGCACTGTGATTCATTAACCATATGCTGTCTTCCCTGCTCCTCTTTTACCACTTTCCTTTTCTGTCTTCTACACCCCCCTCTCACCACCACCTCTTTCTTCCTCTTGTTTTATAATGCACAACATATGTGCATTGAAGTACAGATTGAACTTGTATTTATAATATAATATTACAATTATCATAATTATAATGCATTATGTATTTATAACACCTGGATAATGAACTTCTTTCAATAAAGCGTTTCACATTCTCCACTGGTTGAAATTAAGTCTCTCATTGCAATACTATCCTGTGTCCTCAGATTAATGCAGATGAAGGGAATGAATTACAAATCAATCATGTTTCTAGTCTATTGCATAGTTACAATGTGTAATCATTGATGTCCCAGGAGCAGGAGTGGTAAACACTGTTGAAGTGTATAATTGTAATATATACATGCAGACACAGCATCATTCACATAATGGAGTTTGATACACCTGGTATTGGATATGACTGAAAAATGTCTCAGATTCATACCTGAACCGCACCGTTATTTTCCAAGGAAGAGTACATGATCAGTGAATACATTCAATGTACAGGCTACAATGGGGGATCTCATGCGTGGTAATAACTACAGTACATGTATATAAGACTTGCATCCTTGGCACAATAAAGTTATTATATTCTACTCTATCCATAGGCTTCATTAATGCCATCCAGACTTGAAGTTGATACAACAACTATGATAGCTGAGGTTCATAGGTTCTGAACTAATATTCATACCAAACGTTTGAGGGTCCATACACAGATCGGCAACATACTGTAGCCAGCTACACATCCATAGGCATATTTTTTTTTATTTTATCCTCCACAACACAATAAGCAAATAAATAGTTAGCTATGTTACTTCAGCTGCATTGCATGGCAAATATAAGCAAGGCAAGCAGTTTGCAATTGTGCAGTAAATGCTTTAGCTAGCTAGATTCTTTACATCCACTGTTTCATAAGACGACAGCCTGGTTTGCTGGTTTTCTCAAGAGTCCCTAAAACATTAACATTCATACTCATGTCATAACACTAGCTAACTAGCTGGCTAATGTTAGCTAGTCAGCTAACTTGCCAAATAGCAATTTTCATAAATTAACTTCATGACAAAGAAATATGCACAAATGTCTGTCTCTACATTAACTATCATATTTCTCTCAATCGTAGAGTTTTTACTTGACTCGTTATGATGTTATAACTTACATCTGCTTCCACCGTAATGTTTTGTCAGACATCTTTGCTGAAGAAAGTCACCAGGTGGCTCGCGTCAAATTCATCATTGGAACCACTCTATGATTGGTCATATAAAAACCGTGGGACCCAAATGCATAATGAGTGCTCTAACTCCCCCTTGTGGTCTGGAGCAATGAAGCCGTGACGCTGGGTACCTCTAAGTCCCGCGGTGCAAGCTCGCAACTTTTAAAGGAGGAACCACTGTAGTTTCCTGAATCTGGTCACATATGTGGGAACTCCTTCAAGACTGTTGGAAAAGCATTCCGGGTGAATCTGGTTGAGAGAATGCCAAGAGTGTGCAAAGCTGTCATCAAGGCTTAGGGTGGCTATTTGAAGAATCTCAAGTATAATTTAACACTTTTTTTGGTTACCGCATCATTCCATAATGTGTTATTTCATAGTATTGATGTCTTCACTATTATTCTACAGTTTAGAAAATAGTAAAAAGAAAAACCCTTGGTGTTCTCAATGTGTTGACCGGTAGTATTACTTTAGATTAAGGACTGCAAAAAGACTTGACTGGTGATGAGTAAATGGTTTATAAGGACTAATATGAAACATTATGAATGCCTTATAAATGGTTTCTACTGAACGGTATTATGAAGTGTTACTGAAAGTTCTTTGTAACTATGTTCACAAGTTTTGTGTTATACACAGAATCGTACAGGTTTGGGCTATGATTGAATTTTTTAAGAAATATTTTTTACACTTTCTTTTCTCTGCATTTAAACAGCACTGTTTCCCCAAATAGAACCAGGTTGTTGTAGTGTTTTCGACAGTGGTGTAACCTCTGACCTTTGACCTTTATCTGTGTGTACCAGAAAACCCCCAACACAACAGCACCAGCGGACAGCACAGCAGCGACGGGTGGCCGCTTCAAACTGGACATCCTGAAGAACAAGGCCAAGAGCTCGCTGACCAGCTCACTGGAGAACATTTTCTCACGGGTACTCCCACTATGGCTATCTCTGTCTTTTAATCTATAGGTCTCTATTTATTGTTCTCTTTCTCTCTCTCTCTCTCTATTAAGTCTGTCCTGTCTCCCTCACTGTCTCTGTCTTTCTCGCTCTCTGTCTATCAGCCAGTCTCTTTCTCTCTTTCCCCTCCTTCCCTGCCCTTCTCCTTCTGTCCTTTTCTGTGTCTGATCAAATCCCTAGAGAATATCTTCTCAAGGGTTCCAAATATCTGTCTTGTCTCACCCTGTTTCTTGTCTTGGTCTTTTTCTTTGTAATGGGGGTCCATGAATCTGAAACCTTTGCTGCCATCTGTTACTATTGTAAATGCATATCCTTACAATACAGTGCATTCAGAAAGTATTCAGAGCCCTTGACTTTTCCACATTTTGTTAGGTTACAGCCTTATTCTAAAATTGATTAAATATAAAAGGTTCCTCATCAATCTACACACAATACCCTATGATGACAAAGCGAGAAGAGGTTTTTAAAATTTGTAGCAAATTTATTATTAAAAAAAAGCTTTTATACCTTATTTACACAAGTATTCATACCCTTTGATATGAGACTCGAAATTGAGCATAGGTGCATCCTGTTTCCTTTGATCATCATTGAGATGTTTGTACAACTTGATTGGAGTCCACCTGTGGGAAATTCATTTGATTGGACATGATTTGGAAAGGCACACACCTGTCTATATATGGTCTCACAGTTGACCGTCCGTGCCAGAGCAAAAACCAAGCCATGATGTCGAAGGAATTGTCCGTAGTGCTCAGAGACAGGATTGTCTCAAGGCACAGATCTGGGGAAGGGTACCAAAACAAGTCTGCCGCATTGAAGGTCCACAATATCACAGTGGCCTCCATCACTCTTAAATGGAAGAAGTTTGGAACCACCAATACTCTTCTTAGAGCTGGCCGCCCGGCCAAACTGAGCAATCAGGGGAGAAGGGCCTTGGTCAGGGAGAAGCCGAGAGCTCCAGAGTTCCTCTGTGGAGATGGGAGAACCTTCCAGAAGGACAACCAATCTCTGTTTCACTCCACCAATCAGGCCTTTATGGTAGAGTGGCCAGACAGAAGACTCTCCTCATTGAAAGGCACATGACAGCCCACTTGGAGTTTGCCAAAAAGCACATTTTATTTATTTATTTAACCTTTATTTAACTAGGCAAGTAAATTCTTATTTACAATGACAGCCTACCGGGGAACAGTGGGTTAACTGCCTTGTTCAGGGGCAGAACGACAGATTTTTATCTCCTCTTCTAAGGAATTCGATCCAGCAACCTTTCGGTTACTAGCCCAAAGCTCTAACCACTAGGCTACCTGCTGCCCCAAAGATATATTTCATGGTTTAAACGTTGACTGGCTTTCTTTCATCAAGGTGCAAAGAACCCTTTACTGGCTCAAACAGCCGACCAATCAGCCTGCTACTAACCTTTAGTAAACTTTATTTTTTTTAAATGGTTTGACCAAATAAAATGCTATTTCACAGTAAACAAATCAACAACATAATTTAAGTACACTTATAGAGAAGGGCATTTAACATGTACAGCACATGCGGACCAGACCGGACACGTCACATGCACGAGCGTCGCAAAGGAGGAGAGATGACTAGAAACTATTCGGTTGGCCGTTTTATGTGTGGATTAATTGTCGGCGTAGAGGACCTTGTGCATTTCGGGTAAAATAACAACTCAATGTTTATCCCAGGACAAATGAACTAGCAACAGCAAGCTAGCTAAATATGACAAATTAGCTAGAAAGTGCAAGCTAACCTGCTAAATTGCCATACATATTTAATGCTTTTTGACCTGTTCCCAAATTAATGTCATTGGTTCAGAGTTTGTTTTGATATTTTAACCTTTGTGTCGTCATCGCGTTTGGTGTGGGGGTACAAAATAAATGTATGCACGATAGCGCATGCATGCGCACAGCCGGTTTGGGTTCCGTGTTACACAAATGACTGATGATTGTCTGAGAGAAATTGATACTAAAAAGATTGGGAGCTTTTTTGTTAGATTGGGAGCTGTTTTGTTAGACTTAAGTGCAGCTTTTGACATTACGGATCATAATCTGCTGCTGGAAAAACTTAATTGTTTTCGCTTTACATCCCCTGCATTACTGTGGATAGAGAGATACCTCTCTATCAGAACACAGAGGGTGTTCTTTAACTTCTTGCGTCGAGCCATCCCGGATCCTGGATCGTGACTACAGCCTCAAGCCCATTACCATAACGCAACGTTAACTATTCATGAAAATCGCAAATGAAATGAAATCAATATGCTAGCTCTCAAGCTTAGACTTTTGTTAACAACACTGTCATCTCAGATTTTCAAAACATGCTTCTCAACCATAGCAAAACAAGCATTTGTGTAACAGTATTGATAGCTATTGATATCTAGCATAGCATTTAGCGTTAGCATTCAGCAGGCAACATTTTCACAAAAACCAGAAAAGCATTCAAATAAAATAATTTACCTTTGAAGAACTTCAGATGTTTTCAATGAGGAGACTCTGTTAGATAGCAAATGTTCAGTTTTTACAAAAATATTATTTGTGTTGACAAATCGCTCCGTTTTCTTCATCACGTTTGGGTAAGAAAAAAAAGAAAGAAAAAAAATTAAGTCATTAAAACGCAAACTTTTTTTCCAAATTAACTCCATAATATCGACAGAAACATGGCAAACGATGTTTAGAATCAATCCTCAAGGTGTTTTTCACATATCTATCGATGATAAATCCTTCGTGGCAGTTGACTTTCTCTTCTGAAGAAATGGAACGCGCATGGACCTAGAGATTACGCAATAATTTCGACACAGGACACCGGGCGGACACCTGGTAAATGTAGTCTCTTATGGTCAATCTTCCAATGATATGCCTACAAATACATCACAATGCTGCAGACACCTTGGAGAAACGACAGAAAGGGCAGGCTCATTCCTGGCGCATTCACAGCCATATAAGGAGACATTGGAACACAGCGCCTTCAGAATCTGGGGCATTTCCTGTATGAAACTTCATCTTGGTTTCACCTGTAGCATTAGTTCTGGGGCACTCACAGATAATATCTTTGCAGTTTTGGAAACGTCAGAGTTTTTTCTTTCCAATTAATTCTGTCAATTACATGCATAGTCGAGCATCTTTTCGTGACAAAATATCTTGTTTAAAACGGGAACGTTTTTTATCCAAAAATTAAAAGAGCGCCCCCTATCTCGAAGAAGTTAATGGAAGCCTCTCCAACATACTGTAATACAGGTAGGATCAGACGTTTTCAATCTGTACTAATGACCTGCCACTGGCTCTGAGTAAAGCCTGCGTGTCTATGTATGCTAATGACTCAACACTATACACATCAGCTACCACAGCAAGGGAAATCACTGCACCACTTAACAAGGAGCTGCAGTTAGTCCTAAATATTTCAAAAACTAAAAGCATTGTATTTGGGACAAATCATTCACTATGAGAGGTATTGACACGTTGAACTACTGGCACACAGCTCGGACACCCATGCATACCGCACAAGACATGCCACCAGAGGTCTCTTCACAGTCCCTAAGTCCAGAACAGACTATGGGAGGCGCACAGTACTACATAGAGCCATGACTACATGGAACTCTATTCCACATCAAGTAACTCATGCAGCAGTGAAATTAGGTCAAATAAAAACAGATAAAATGCACCTTATAGAACAGCAAGGACTGTGACCAGACACACAGGCTCAGACACATGAGCGCACACACACAGATGATAACATACGCACTATACACACATGTACACATGGATTTTGTGTTGTAGAAATGTGTGTGAGGGCACATTCGAGGCCTCGGGTGGAATATTGAAATTATCCAATTGATGTGAGAACTCACTTGTCAATTGCTATCAGGCTTAGGGACACGTTTTTGACATTCCACGTCAGCAAAATATTGAACCTGTTTGAAATCAGGTTCAGTTATGTAACGTGCGGCTCACAAAAAGTTCACACATTTACATCAATAATATTTATCTCTTCTCTCCTCAGGGCGCCAACCAGATGAGAGGTCGCCTGGGAAGCATGGGGGGGAGCTTTGAGAGAGTGAGTATTCCAAAATTCCCAGGGCATCTCACTCGATGGTAGCAGTCTCTCTCCCTCTCTTTCTCTCTCTCTCTCCCCCGTCTCTCACCCTCGCTCTCTTCTCCCCCCTCTCTCTCACTCCCTCTCTTCCCTCTCTGTCTCTCGTCCCCTCTTTCTCACTCTCTTTCCCTCTTTCTCACTCTCTTTGCCCCTCTTTCTTTCCCTCTTTCTCTGCCCCTCTCCCTCTGTTCAATTTGTGCTATTGAAATGATCACATAGGAACTACTGTACTGAATGTGCAGTGTTGCTAAATCATAATCAAATCAAATGTATTTATATAGCCCATCTTACATCAGCTGATATCTCAAAGTGCTGTACAGAAACCCAGTCTAAAACCCCAAACAGCAAGTAATGCAGGTGTAGAAGCACGGTGGCTAGGAAAAACACCATAGAAAGGCCAAAACCTAGGAAGAAACCTAGATAGGTACCAGGCTGTGAGGGGGGGTGGCCAGTCCTCTTCTGGCTGTGCCGGGTGGAGATTATAACAGAACATGGCCAAGATGTTCAAATGTTCATAAATGACCAGCATGGTCGAATAATAATAAACACATTGGTTGTCGAGGGTCCAACAGGTTTTTATTTATTTATTTATTTTTATTTCACCTTTATTTAACCAGGTAGGCTAGTTGAGAACAAGTTCTCATTTGCAACTGCGACCTGGCCAAGATAAAGCGTAGCAATTCGACACATACAATAACACAGAGTTACACATGGAATAAACAAAACATACAGTCATAATACAGTAGAACAAAAGAAAACAAGAAGTATCTCCACAGGTAGTATCCACAGGTAGTATCACATTTTCATTTCATTTCATTACAGTACAACGGTTTGATTTGTTTGATCGTAGCTAGCTACATAGCTAGCTACATAGCCGTCTCTGTATCAAAGATAATTGTGTAGTCTAGAGCGATTTTCTAGGTTACCTAGCCAGCTATTGTCGTTCTTTTAACGCAACGTAACGTAATCAACACTGCTAGCTAGCCAGCTAGCCTACAAAGTCAACAACGCAGCCACTGCCAGCTAGCCTACTTCAGCAGTACTGTATCATTTTTAATCATTTTAGTCAATAAGATTCTTGCTACGTAAGCTCAACTTTCTGAACATTCGAGACGTGTAGTCCACTTGTCATTCCAATCTCCTTTGCATTAGCGTAGCCTCTTCTGTAGCCTGTCAACTATGTGTCTGTCTATCCCTGTTCTGTCCTCTCTGCACAGACCATACAAACGCTCCACACCGCGTGGCCGCGGCCACCCTAATCTGGTGGTCCCAGCGCGCACGACCGACGTGGAGTTCCAGGTCTCCGGTAGCCTCTGGAACTGCCGATCTGCGGCCAACAAGGCAGAGTTCATCTCAGCCTATGCCTCCCTCCAGTCCCTCGACTTCTTGGCACTGACGGAAACATGGATCACCACAGATAACACTGCTACTCCTACTGCTCTCTCTTCGTCCGCCCACGTGTTCTCGCACACCCCGAGAGCTTCTGGTCAGCGGGGTGGTGGCACCGGGATCCTCATCTCTCCCAAGTGGTCATTCTCTCTTTCTCCCTTACCCATCTGTCTATCGCCTCCTTTGAATTCCATGCTGTCACAGTTACCAGCCCTTTCAAGCTTAACATCCTTATCATTTATCGCCCTCCAGGTTCCCTCGGAGAGTTCATCAATGAGCTTGATGCCTTGATAAGCTCCTTTCCTGAGGACGGCTCACCTCTCACAGTTCTGGGCGACTTTAACCTCCCCACGTCTACCTTTGACTCATTCCTCTCTGCCTCCTTCTTTCCACTCCTCTCCTCTTTTGACCTCTCCTCTCACCTTCCCCCTACTCACAAGGCAGGCAATACGCTCGACCTCATCTTTACTAGATGCTGTTCTTCCACTAACCTCATTGCAACTCCCTCCAAGTCTCCGACCACTACCTTGTATCCTTTTCCCTCTCGCTCTCATCCAACACTTCCCACACTGCCCCTACTCGGATGGTATCGCGCCGTCCCAACCTTCGCTCTCTCTCCCCCGCTACTCTCTCCTCTTCCATCCTATCATCTCTTCCCTCTGCTCAAACCTTCTCCAACCTATCTCCTGATTCTGCCTCCTCAACCCTCCTCTCCTCCCTTTCTGCATCCTTTGACTCTCTATGTCCCCTATCCTCCAGGCTGGCTCGGTCCTCCCCTCCCGCTCCGTGGCTCGACGACTCATTGCGAGCTCACAGAACAGGGCTCCGGGCAGCCGAGCGGAAATGGAGGAAAACTCGCCTCCCTGCGGACCTGGCATCCTTTCACTCCCTCCTCTCTACATTTTCCTCTTCTGTCGCTGCTGCAAAAGCCACTTTCTACCACTCTAAATTCCAAGCATCTGCCTCTAACCCTAGGAAGCTCTTTGCCACCTTCTCCTCCCTCCTGAATCCCCCCCCCTCCTCCTCTCTGCAGATGACTTCGTCAACCATTTTGAAAAGAAGGTCGACGACATCCGATCCTCGTTTGCTAAGTCAAACGACACCGCTGGTTCTGCTCACACTGCCCTACCCTGTGCTCTGACCTCTTTCTCCCCTCTCTCCAGATGAAATCTCGCGTCTTGTGACGGCCGGCCGCCCAACAACCTGCCCGCTTGACCCTATCCCCTCCTCTCTTCTCCAGACCATTTCCGGAGACCTTCTCCCTTACCTCACCTCGCTCATCAACTCATCCCTGACCGCTGGCTACGTCCCTTCCGTCTTCAAGAGAGCGAGAGTTGCACCCCTTCTGAAAAAACCTACACTCGATCCCTCCGATGTCAACAACTACAGACCAGTATCCCTTCTTTCTTTTCTCTCCAAAACCCTTGAACGTGCCGTCCTTGGCCAGCTCTCCCGCTATCTCTCTCAGAATGACCTTCTTGATCCAAATCAGTCAGGTTTCAAGACTAGTCATTCAACTGAGACTGCTCTTCTCTGTATCACGGAGGCGCTCCGCACTGCTAAAGCTAACTCTCTCCTCTGCTCTCATCCTTCTAGACCTATCGGCTGCCTTCGATACTGTGAACCATCAGATCCTCCTCTCCACCCTCTCCGAGTTGGGCATCTCCGGCACGGCCCACGCTTGGATTGCGTCCTACCTGACAGGTCGCTCCTACCAGGTGGCATGGCGAGAATCCGTCTCCTCACCACGTGCTCTCACCACTGGTGTCCCCCAGGGCTCTGTTCTAGGCCCTCTCCTATTCTCGCTATACACCAAGTCACTTGGCTCTGTCATAACCTCACATGGTCTCTCCTATCATTGCTATGCAGACGACACACAATTAATCTTCTCCTTTCCCCTTCTGCTGACCAGGTGGCGAATCACATCTCTGCATGTCTGGCAGACATATCAGTGTGGATGACGGATCACCACCTCAAGCTGAACCTCGGCAAGACGGAGCTGCTCTTCCTCCCGGGAAGGACTGCCCGTTCCATGATCTCGCCATCATGGTTGACAACTCCACTGTGTCCTCCTCCCAGAGCGCTAAGAACCTTGGCGTGATCCTGGACAACACCCTGTCGTTCTCAACTAACATCAAGGCGGTGGCCCGTTCCTGTAGGTTCATGCTCTACAACATCCGCAGAGTACGACCCTGCCTCACACAGGAAGCGGCGCAGGTCCTAATCCAGGCACTTGTCATCTCCCGTCTGGATTACTGCAACTCGCTGTTGGCTGGGCTCCCTGCCTGTGCCATTAAACCCTACAACTCATCCAGAACGCCGCAGCCCGTCTGGTGTTCAACCTTCCCAAGTTCTCTCACGTCACCCCGCTCCTCCGCTCTCTCCACTGGCTTCCAGTTGAAGCTCGCATTCGCTACAAGACCATGGTGCTTGCCTACGGAGCTGTGAGGGGAACGGCACCTCAGTACCTCCAGGCTCTGATCAGGCCCTACACCCAAACAAGGGCACTGCGTTCATCCACCTCTGGCCTGCTCGCCTCCCTACCACTGAGGAAGTACAGTTCCCGCTCAGCCCAGTCAAAACTGTTCGCTGCTCTGGCCCCCCAATGGTGGAACAAACTCCCTCACGACGCCAGGACAGCGGAGTCAATCACCACCTTCCGGAGACACCTGAAACCCCACCTCTTTAAGGAATACCTAGGATAGGATAAAGTAATCCTTCTCACCCCCCCTTAAAAGATTTAGATGCACTATTGTAAAGTGGCTGCTCCACTGGATGTCATAAGGTGAATGCACCAATTTGTAAGTCGCTCTGGATAAGAGCGTCTGCTAAATGACTTAAATGTAAATATATATACAGTGAGTGCAAATTAGGTAAGTTAAGGAAATAAATAGGCCATGGTGGTGAAGAAATTACAATATAGCAATTAAACACTGGAATGGTAGATCGGCAGAAGATGAATGTGCAGGTAGAGATACTGGGGTGCAAAGGAGCAAAATAAATAAATACCAGTATGGGGATGAGGTAGGTAGATAGATTAGCTGTTTACAGATAGGCTACGTACAGGTGCAGTGATCTGTAAACTGCTCTGACAGCTGGTGCTTAAAGCTAGTGAGGGAGATGTGAGTCTCCAGCTTCAGAGAGTTTTGCAATTCGTTCCAGTCATGGGCAGCAGAGAACTGGAAGGAAAGACGACCAAAGGAGGAATTGGCTTTGGGGGTGACCAGTGAGATATACCTGCTGGAGCGCGTGCTACGAGTGGGTGCTGCTATGGTGACCAGTGAGCTGAGATAAGGCGGGGCTTTACCTAGCAGAGACTTGTAGATGACCTGTAGCCAGTGGGTTTGGCGACGAGTATGAAGCGAGGGCCAACCAACGAGAGCGTACAGGTCGCAATGGCGGGTAGTATATGGGTCTTTGGTGTCAAAATGGATGGCACTGTGATAGACTGCATCCAGTTTGTTGAGTAGAGTGTTGGAGGCTATTTTATAGATGACATCACCGAAGTCGAGGATCGGTAGGATGGTCAGTTTTATGAGGGTATGTTTGGCAGCATGAGTGAAGGATGCTTTGTTGCGATATAGGAAGCCGATTCTAGATTTAACTTTTGGATTTGAGATGCTTGATGTGAGTCTGGAAGGAGAGTTTACAGTCTAACCAGACACCCAGGTATTTGTAGTTGTCCACATATTCTAAGTCATTGCCGTCCAGAGTAGTGATGCTGGACGGGCGAGCAGGTGCGGGCAGCTATCGATTGAAAAGCATGCATTTAGTTTTACTTGCGTTTAAGAGCAGTTGGAGGCCACGGAAGGAGAGTTGTATGGCATTGAAGCTCGTCTGGAGGTTAGTTAACACAGTGTCCAAGGAAGGGCCAGAAGTATACAGAATGGTGTCGTCTGCATAGAGGTGGATCAGAGAATCACCAGCAGCAAGAGCAACATCATTGATGTATACAGAAAAGAGAGTCGGCCTGAGAATTGAACCCTGTGGCACACCCATAGAGACTGTCAGAGGTCCAGACAACAGGCCCTCCGATTTGACACACTGAACTCTATCAGAGAAGTAGTTGGTAAACCAGGCGAGGCAATCATTTGTGTTGTGATTGACAGAGTCGAAATTTGGCCAGGTCGATGAATACGGCTGCACAGTAATGTCTCTTATCGATGGCGGTTATGATTTTATTTAGAACCTTGAGCGTGGCTGAGGTGCACCTATGACCAGCTCTGAAACCAGATTGCATAGCTGAGAAGTTATGGTGGAATTCGAAATGGTCAGTAATCTGTTAACTTGTTAACTTGGCTTTCGAAGTCCTTAGAAAGACAGGGTAGGATAGATATAGGTCTGTAGCAGTTTGGGTCTAGAGTGGGTCGAGAGTGTCACCCCCTTTGAAGATGGGGATGACCGCGGCAGTTTTCCAATCTTTGGGAATCTCAGATGACACGAAAGAGAGGTTGAACAGGCTAGTAATAGTGGTTGCAACAATTTCGGCAAATCATTTTAGAAAGAGAGGGTCCAGATTGTCTAGCCCGGCTGATTTGTAGGGGTCCAGATTTTGCAGCTCTTTCAGAACATCGGCTATCTGGATTTGGGTAAAGGAGAAAGGGTGGGGGCTTTGGCGGGTTGCTGTGGAGAGCGCGGGCAGTTGACCGGGGTAGGGGTAGCCATGTGAAAAACATGGCCAGCCGTAGAGAAATTCTTATTGAAATTCTCAATTATAGTGGATTTATCGGTGGTGACAGTGTTTCCTAGCCTCAGAGCAGTGGGCAGCCGGAAGGAGGGGCTCTTATTCTCCATGGACTTTACCGTGTCCCAGAACTTTTTTGAGTTCGTACTACAGGATGCAAATTTCTGTTTGAAAAAGCTTGTCTTAGCTTTTCTAACTGCCTGTGTATATTTGTTCCTAACTTCCCTGAAAAGTTGCATATCACGGGGGCTATTCGATGCTAATGCAGAACGCCACAGGATGTTTTTGGGCTGGTCAAGGGCAGACAGGTCTGGCGTGAACCAAGGACTATATCTATTCCTAGATCAACATTTTTTGAATGGGGCATGCTTATTTAAGATGGTGAGGAAGGCACTTTTAAAGAATAGCCAGGCATCATCTACTGACCGGATGATGTCAATGTCATTCCAGGATACCCTGGCCAGGTCGATTAGAAAGGCCTGCTCGCAGAAGTGTTTCAGGGAGCGTTTGACAGTGATGAGGGGTGGTCGTTTTGTCGCAGACCCATTACGGATGCAGGCAATGAGGCAGTGATCGCTGAGATCTTGATTGAAAACAGCAGAGGTGTATTTGGAGGGCAAATTAGTTAGGATGACATCTATGAGGGTTCCCGTGTTTACTGATTTGGGGTTGTACCTGGTAGGTTCATTGATAATTTGTGTGAGATTGAGGGCATCAAGCTTAGTTTGTAGGATGGCCGGGGTGTTAAGCATGTCCAGTAAAACTGACTATCCTACCGATCCTCGACTTTGGCGATGTCATCTACAAAATGGCTTCCAACACTCTTCTCAGCAAACTGGATGCAGTTTATCACAGTGCCATCCGTTTTGTCACTAAAGCACCTTATACTACCCACCACTGCGACTTGTATGCTCTAGTCGGCTGGCCCTCGCTACATATTCGTCGCCAGACCCGCTGGCTCCAGGTCATCTACGAGGCCATGCTAGGCAAAGCTCCGCCTTATCTCAGCTCACTGGTCACGATGGCAACACCCATCCGTAGCACGCGCTCCAGCAGGTGTATCTCATTGAGCATCCCCAAAGCCAACACCTCATTCGGCCGCCTTTCGTTCCAGTACTCTGCTGCCTGTGACTGGAACGATTTGCAAAAATCGCTGAAGTTGGAGACTTTTATCTCCCTCACCAACTTCAAACATCAGCTATCTGAGCAGCTAACCGATCGCTGCAGCTGTACATAATCCATTGGTAAATAGCCCACCCATTCTCACCTACCTCATCCCCACAGTTTTTATTTATTTACCTTTCTGCTCTTTTGCACACAAATATATCTACCTGTACATGATCATCTGATCATTTATCACTCCAGTGTTAATCTGCAATATTGTAATTATTCGCCTACCTCCTCGTGCCTTTTGCAAACATTGTATATAGACTCCCCTTTTTTTTCTCTACTGTGTTATTGACTTGTTAATTGTTTACTCCATGTGTAACTCTGTGTTGTCTGTTCACTCTGCTATGCTTTATCTTGGCCAGGTCGCAGTTGCAAATGAGAACCTGTTCTCAACTAGCCTACCTGGTTAAATAAAGGTGAAAAAAAAAGTCCCAGTTTAGGTCACCTAGTAGCAGGAGCTCAGAAGCTAGATGGGGGAAATCATGTCACATATAGTATCGATGGCACAGCTGGGGGCAGAGGGAGGTCTATAGCAAGCGGCAACAGTGAGAGACTTGTTTCTGGAAAGGTGAATTTTTAGAAGTAGAAGCTCAGATTGTTTGGGTACAGACTTAGCCTGCAGAGTTCTGTATTACTTTCTATCTTTGCAGTAGATTGCAACACTGCCCCCTTTGGCAGTTCTATCTTGGCGGAAAATGTTAGCAATAGAGATTTCAGGGTTTTTGGTGGTTTTCCTAAGCCAGGATTCAGACACGGCTGAGACATCTTGGTTGGCAGAGTGTGCTAAAGCAGTGAGTAAAACAAACTTAGGGATCAGGCTTCTAATGTTAACATGCATGAAACCAAGGCTTTTACGTTTACAGAAGTCAACAAATGAGAGCACCTGGGGGGTGGGAGTGGAGCTAGGCACTGCAGGACCTGGATTAACCTCCACATCACCAGAGGAACAGAGGAGAAGTAGAATAAGGGTACGGCTAAAGACTATACAAACTGGCCGTCTAGCACGTTCAGAACAGAGAGTAAAAGGAGCAGGTTTCTGGGCATGATAGCATAGATTCAAGGCATAGTGGGCAAGCTAGCAGTTAGCAGGCCGGGTTAGCAAGCAAGCAGTTAGCATGGGCTAGCAGTTAGTAGACCAGTGCAAGCTAGCAGTTAGCAGACCGGGTTAGCAAGCAAGCAGTTAGCCAGGGCTAGCAGTTAGCAGACCGGGTTAGCAAGCAAGCAGTTAGCAGTCCGGGCAGGCAAGCTAGCAGTTAGCAGACCAGGGCCCGGTAGTTTAGCAGTTAGCAGACCGGGTTAGCAAGCAAGCAGATAGCAGGGGCTAGAAAGTTAGCCTTTGGGGGGGGGTCGCGATGGGGGTAAGTCTGTTTTTGCCTCGTCATGCGGTGACGTCGATAGACCAGTCGTGTAATTAGTAGGGTTCCAAGTTGCTCTAGGTAGCTAGCAGGCTGATATTGTAGCCCTGGAGTATGCTTCGGTGGTAGCACAGGAGCCCTGGCCGGGCTAGCTTCAAGCTAAATTGGTGCTTGCTCTGGGATGGAAACGCTAACCAGGAGTAGTCATCCGGAGATTGCGGTTGCTAGTTGTGAAGATCCAGATGAAAATGTTCAGTTTGCGGTAGGAATCCGGGGATAAAAATAATAGGTCCGTTATGCTCTGGTTAGAGTCACGTTGTTCAAAACTGGCGAGAGCTTTCCGAGCTGAAGGTTAGCTGATGACCGCTGGCAATGGTTTGCTGACTGATATCTGGTAGTTAGCTGGCTAGCTTCAGTTGAGGGATTCCAGATCCGAAGTAAATATAAATACTTTAGGGAAAAAAAGCATATCCACGCCACATTGGGTGAGGCGGGTTGCAGGAGAGTATTTAGATGATGTGGTTTAGCAAAATATTTCAAAGGATGTGCGACAAAAAATATGTAAAACGATATATACAAGGGACACGACAGGACAAAGATGTCTGACTGCTACGCCATCTTGGATTAATCAGCACCTCAGGAGTAAATGTCAGTTGGCTTTTCATAGCTACACATCTTTCCGTGGAAAGAGAAAAAGCCAGTTAGGTGGGAGAGCAAGAAGGGGTTGAGGTGGGGCTTGGCAGTCGGCTGTCCATGTGGCTACATTTTACAGGCCCCCATGTTGGCGCTGTACAGAAATGTGAGCATTTTAAACCAATTTCCTGCAATTCTACACATTTTTCCATGGAGCTGAGCTTTATTTGTTTGTTTGTTTTCTAGTGCTGACTTTGCTAATAGTTACTTATTTGAGGAAAAGTGCACTTACTATACCTGCTATTTCATATATCAAAGATGCACAAACTGGTAATAGTTACTTTATTGAAGAAAAGTGCACTTACTATACCTGCTATTTTAAGATTCAAATTCAAATTTATTTATTTATATAGCCCTTCGTACATCAGCTGATATCTCAAAGTGCTGTACAGAAACCCAGCCTAAAACCCCAAACAGCAAACAATGCAGGTGTAAAAGCACGTGAATGCATCACGATGAATGCACAAACTGTTAATAGTTATTTTATTGAGGAAAAGTGCACCTACTATACCTGCTATTTTAAGATGAATGTACAAACTGGTAATAGTTACTTTATTGAGGAAAAGTGCACTTACTATACCTGCTATTTTAAGATGAATGCACAAACTGGTAATAGTTACTTTATTGAGGAAAAGTGCACTTACTATACCTGCTATTTTAAGATGAATGCACAAACTGGTAATAGTTACTTTATTGAGGAAAAGTGCACTTACTATACCTGCTATGATGAATGCACAAACTGGTAATCACTCTGGATGACAGGTAAATGACAAAAACATAAAATACACTGCTCCAAAAAATAAAGGGAACACTTAAACATCACGATGTAACTCCAAGTCAATCACACTTCTGTAAAATCAAACTGTCCACTTAGGAAGCAACACTGATTGACAATACATTTCACATGCTGTTGTGTAAATGGAATAGACAACAGGTGGAAATTATAGGCAAATAGCAAGACACCCCCAATAAAGGAGTGGTTCTGCAGGTGGTGACCACAGACCACTTCTCAGTTCCTATGCTTCCTGGCTAATGTTTTGGTCACTTTTGAATGCTGGCGGTGCTTTCACTCTAGTGGTAGCATGAGACGGAGTCTACAACCCACACAAGTGGCTCAGGTAGTGCAGCTCATCCAGGATGGTACATCAATGCGAGCTGTGGCAAGAAGGTTTGCTGTGTCTGTCAGCGTAGTGTCCAGAGCATGGAGGCGCTACCAAGAGACGGGCCAGTACATCAGGAGACGTGTAGGAGGCCGTAGGAGGGCAACAACCCAGCAGCAGGACCGCTACTTCCACCTTTGTGCAAGGAGGAGCAGGAGGAGCACTGCCAGAGCCCTGCAAAATGACCTCCAGCAGGCCACAAATGTGCATATGTCTGCTCAAATGGTCAGAAACAGACTCCATGAGGGTGGTATGAGGGCCCGATGTCCACAGGTGGAGGTTGTGCTTACAGCCCAACACCGTGCAGGACGTTTGGCATTTGCCAGAGAACACCAAGATTGGCAAATTCGCCACTGGCGCCCTGTGCTCTTCACAGATGAAAGCAGGTTCACACTGAGCACATGTGACAGACGTGACAGTCTGGAGATGCCGTGGAGAACGTTCTGCTGCCTGCAACATCTTCCAGCATGACCGGTTTGGCGGTGGGTCAGTCATGGTGTGGGGTGGCATTTCTTTGGGGGGCCGCACAGCCCCCCATGTGCTCGCCAGAGGTAGCCTGACTGCCATTAGGTACCGAGATGAGATCCTCAGACCACTTGTGAGACCATATGCTGGTGCGGTTGGCCCTGGGTTCCTCCTAATGCAAGACAATGCTAGACCTCATGTCGCTGGAGTGTGTCAGCAGTTCCTGCAAGAGGAAGGCATTGATGCTATGGACTGGCCCGCCCGTTCCCCAGACCTGAATCCAATTGAGCACATCTGGGACATCATGTCTCGCCCCATCCACCAACGCCACGTTGCACCACAGACTGTCCAGGAGTTGTCGGATGCTTTAGTCCAGGTCTGGGAGGAGATCCCTCAGGAGACCATCCGCCACCTCATCAGGAGCATGCCCAGGCGTTGTAGGGAGGTCATACACACTACTGAGCCTCATTTTGACTTGTTTTAAGGACATTACATCAAAGTTGGATCAGCCTGTAGTGTGGTTTTCCACTTTAATTTTGAGTGTGTCTCCAAATCCAGACCTCCATGGCCTGATAAATTTGATTTCCATTGATCATTTTTGTGTAATTTTGTTGTCAGCACATTCAACTATGTAAAGAAAAAAGTATTTCATAAGAATATTTAATTCTTTTCAGATCTAGGATGTGTTATTTTAGTGTTCCCTTTATTTTTTTGAGCAGTGTATTTTAAAGCTAATTTCCTGTAATTCTACACATTCTGCCAAGCAGCTGAGAGAAAATGTTCCACTTTTAAAGCTAATTTCCTGTAATTCTACACATTCTGCCAAGCAGCTGAGAGAAAATGTTCCACTTTTAAAGCTAATTTCCTGTAATTCTACGTATTTTGCCAAGCAGCTGAGAGAAAATGTTCCACTTTTAAAGCTCGTTTCCTGCAATTCTATTAATTTTGCCATGGATAATACAATGCTGGAAAACCTGGGAATATTCATGGCAGAAAAGATAATGGACCTATATATTTTTTATAATTCAATCTTTGAGAACTAACAAAGTGTTGTTTTTCTGAAACATAATAACAAAGTGGATACTGTTAAAAAAATTAAAAAATCTTCTCCTTTACTGTATAGCTTTAATTTTGGTGATTGTTAGTTCTCAAAGATTGTTTAAAAAACAAACATGACACATGAATATTCCCAGGTTTTTTTCCTGAATAAATTTTCCAACGTAGCCTGGACGGTTGTTTAATGGCGGAGTTGTTCACTCTAGTGTCACAAGGATGCAAAATGTGGGACGGGGGTGTGATATCGACCCTCTGGCCAATCCCCCCCGTCAGACATTTTGGCAATGGGCATGGGCGGGGAGAGACAGGGAGGGTACATGTTATACCATAAATCAAGGTTCCCCAACTGACCCCAACTGATTTTATTTTCCACCCCAAAATATGTATTTGTTGGACTTAAAAGGCTGATTTAAATTTTGTAAACTACAAACTTTTACTTTTACAAACTATTCCCACGCATAATTAAGACATATATGTGATCGTATACTGTCAGAGTTGTGTGTATAGGTGGCAGGGAAGTCAGGCACAGGAGAATCAAACTGAATGGAGTTATTTAATAACGATAAACGAAACATAACTCCAAACATTAAATGTAACAATAAACAAAGGGGTACGAGGACCCGTCGCGCACCAATACAAACAACACAACACTGAATAACAAACTATCTCTGACAAAGACATGAGGGGAAACAGAGGGTTAAATACACAACAGGTAATGAATGGGATTGAAACCAGGTGTGTAGGAAGACAAGACAAAACCAATGGAAAATGGATCAATGATGGCTAGAAGACCGGTGACGTCGACCTCCGAGCTCCGCCCAAACAAGGAGAGGCTTCGACTTCGGTAGGAGTCGTGACATATACAAATCTAAACAAGGTTTGAAATTATAATGTTTTAGTCAAATGTTATATCTGTTTGGGTTACTTGCGTTCAATTTGCAATCTACAAATTATTTGTAATTATGTTCTGGCCCCCTGACCATCCACTCAAGAAAAAATTGGCCCGCTACTGAATCTAGTTGGTGATCCCTGCTTTAAATCATAGTAGGACCACACACACAAACATATGAGTCCTCACATGCCCCAGAAGTGTGGGTGAGTTTGCTTTCTCCTGTAAAAACATCACGAGATGTACATCACAAGCACCTACAACTAGTATGCAAAGTTACCACCTTCGCTCACAGTTCACAACAACCTAGAACATAGAAATATAGTATTACTCAACAACAATACCTCCCCTCCCCCGATCTACCAGTCTTTCATTCATTATCCGGTCATATAAAAAATGTTATAAAATATTGTTACTCAGCACACGGGGCAACACCTCTCCAAAATCAAGGACGGTGTCAGATGTGTTCTATTCACCTTAGTAAGCCTTTTCCCACAGCTGACTGTGACTGGGCGCGCATGTATGTTCGTGCGTGTTTGTCTCTGGGAGTCTGTGTACATGTGTCTTCGTGCGTGTTTGTCTCTGGGAGTCTGTGTGGACATGTGTGTTCGTGCGTGTTTGTCTCTGGGAGTCTGTGTACATGTGTGTGCATGCATGTTTGTGTGGGTCCATGTTTTTGCCTGTCTTTGTGTCTGTGTATGTTTCTGTGTGGTGTGTTACCCCCTGGCCTCGGGACCTGTGTTTTGAGCTGAGTGAGGCCTCTACTATGATCTGAGGGCGGTCTCCGGACACAGAGGCCAGGGTAGGAAACAGAGACGGGATGTGTCCTGCTCTGTGTCTGCTGAGCAATGCCTCAATACTTCCTCTACACTTCCTTGTAAACAGGCCCTCCAACACTGGAACTGGAGGGGCCTATACTAGCCTCTTCACAATGTGAAACGGGCCTAGTCCCAAACCAAACAAACGTACATCTGAGTCATATCCCAATGCCCTTGTTGGTCTGTGGCAGCGCTGAATGGACTGACTAGGTTTGAGGAACATAGAAATAATTCCACCCCCAACCTCTACGCAAGCTATGTGGAGTACCAGCATTGATTTAACCTTTATTTACGCAGGGGAGACCAATTGAGGCCAGGTATCCTTTTCAAGGTAGCCCTGCATTTTTCTTACATGTCAGATGTGTGAGAGGGAGTCGGCGACGGCGTAAGGGTAGGGATGGAGGGTTTGGTTTGGAACGGAGCTGTGTAGGGCCTTCCCTCCTGTAGTGTGATGCAGTGAGTCACAGGGTGCAGCTTATTAGAGTACAATAGATGAGTGGAGCAGCATGGGGAGGCACAGAGGCATCAGGGAATAGGACTAAGAGAGTTGGAGGGTGTGGAGTTCTACCGTATTGAGTGAGTGAGGACACTTGCTAGTAGTCGGTAAGTGCAGACCTGTTGGCTTTGGAATGGAGTGTGGAAGTTGTATTGCTAGTAATTGCTTAAGTATTTTAGTTTTCGGAATCAGATTGGATTTTATGCAGGATTTGTTATGTATCATAGCAGAAAGTTTTGAATTCTAGCTGTGTTTGATTTCTATCCTAGAGTGTCATTTGGTCTAACTTTTGTGTACCTCAATGCATTCTCCAGAGTCTAGAGTTCACCTCATGCAACACTATTCTGGTCTCAGATCTGTTTGTGCTGTATAGCCAACTCCTGCATGCCAAATACAATATATATATATATATATATATATAAGAAGGTATGGGGTCAGGAAGTGTATTAATGGTCTCCGATGTACATTGCAAGTCATCATTCTCTTCATCATCCTCATCTTCATCACTCTGTTCCCTCCAGGCGGACGACTCTCCCGGCGACTCCCCACCAGGCACGCCCCCTGGTTTCCCTGACGACGACCCAGATGCCCTCCAGTTCCGGCGACGTGCCCACACCTTCAGCCACCTGCCCGTGAAGAAGCGCATCTCGTTCAACGACGCGTCCACCCAGGGAGGCACTGGTACCCACAGCAAGGCTCTGCTCCGTAGGCAGCAGTCTGTCAACCCCGAACTACTGCAGAGCAGGTAAACAAACAAACAAAGGCCATGACACCAAGCCACACACTTCACTTCCTGTTATCCTTATGTCACTTCCTTCCCACGTGACTAGAATGAGATAAAGATAGACCAAATGGACCCTGGCCCCAATAGTTTGGTTCTATCAATTTACACTGCCTTCAGAAAGTGTTCACACCCCTTATTCCACATGTTACAGCCTGAATTCCAAACTGATTAAATGTCTTCTCTATCTACACACAATAATGACAGGTTTTTAGAAATGTTTGCAAATTGATTGAAGATGACATATCGAATTCACATAAATATTCACATCCCTGAGTCAATACTTTGTAGAAGCACCTTTGGCGACGATTACAGTTTTGAGTTGTTTTCGGTATGTCTGTATCAGCTTTGCACATCTGTATTTGGGGATTTTCTTAGATTTTCCCTGCAGAGTTTCTCAAGCTCTGATAAGTTAGATGGGGAGCGGCAGTGAACTGCAATCATCAAGTCACAGATTTTCAATGGGATTCAAGTCTGGGCTTTGGCTCAGCCACTCAAGGACTTTAATTAACATTGTTCTGAAGCCATTCCGGGTTTGTTTGGCTGTATGTTCGCGGTCATTGTCCTGTTGGAACGTAAATCTTCACCCCAGTCTAAGGTCGTTTGTACTCTGAAGCAGGTTCTCATCAAGGATTGGCCTGTATTTGGCTCCAGTCATTGTTTCCTCTGTCCTTACCAGTCTCTCAGTCCCTGCTGCTGAAAAGCATCCCCATAGCAGGACGCTGCCACCACCATGCTTCACGCTAGGGATGAGCTGTTCCTGGTTTTTCTCCATCTGATCACAGAATTGTTTTTCCTAATACTCTGTCTTTCACGTGCCTTTTTTCAGACTACATGCATACTGCCATGTGCCTTTTTCTCAGGAGTGGATTCTGTCTGGCCACTGTCCCATAAAGCCCAGATTGGTGAAGTGCTGTAGAGACAGTTGTCCTTCTGGCAGGTTCTACCATCTCAGCCAAGGAACTCTGTAGTTCTGAGTGGTCATTGGGTTCTTGGTGCCCTCCCTCACCAAGGTCCTTCTTGCCTGGTTGATACGTTTGGTTGGACGGCCAACTCTAGGTCTGGGTAGTTCCATATATTTTTCAATTTCCCAATGATGGAGACCACTGTGCTCTTGGAAACGTTCAACACTCTAGAAATGGTTTTATACCCTTCCCCAGATATATGCCTCATGACAATTCTATCTCGGAGATCTACCGACTTCATGGTATAGTTTCTGCTCTGACATGCACTGTCAAATAAAATAAAATGTATTTATATAGCCCTTCGTACATCAGCTGATATCTCAAAGTGCTGTACAGAAACCCAGCCTAAAACCCCAAACAGCAAGCAATGCAGGTGTTGAAGCACGTTGGCTAGGAAAAACTCCCTAGATTGGCCAAAACCTAGAAAGAAACTTAGAGAGGAACCAGGCTATGAGGGGTGGCCAGTCCTCTTCTGGCTGTGCCGGGTGGAGATTATAACAGAACATGGCCAAGATGTTCAAATGTTCATAAATGACCAGCATGGTCAAATAATAGGTCTGGGACAGGTAGCACGTCCGGTGAACAGGTCAGGATTCCATAGCAGCAGGCAGAAAAGTTGGAGCAGCAGCACGGCTAGGTGGACTGGGGACAGCACTGTCAACTGTGGACCTTATAAAGACCGGTGTGTTCCTTTCTAAATCATCCAAACAATTGAATTTGCCACAGGTGGACTCCCATCAAGTTGTAGTGACATCTCAAGGATGATCAAGGGACGTTGGATGCACCTAAGCTGCGTTTGGAGTGTCAGCAAAGGGGTGTGAATACTTATGTAAATCTGATTTCTGTATTTCATTTTCAATAAATCCCCTCCCTCACTTTGTCATTATGGGGTATTCCATGTAGATGGGTAAGAAAAAATATATATGTTTTTACTTTGTCATTATGGGGTATTCCGTGTAGATGGGTAAGAAAAAATATATATGTTTTTACTTTGTCATTATGGGGTATTCCGTGTAGATGGGTAAGGAAAAATATAAATGATTTCACTTTGTCATTATGGGGTATTCCATGTAGATGGGTAAGAAAAATATACATATATATATATATATATATATGTGTTTTCACTTTGTCATTATGGGGTATTCCATGTAGATTGGTAAGAAAAATATACATATATACAGTGGGGCAAAAAAGTATTTAGTCAGCCACCAATTGTGCAAGTTCTCCCACTTAAAAAGATGAGAGAGGCCTATAATTTTCATCATAGGTACACATCAACTATGACAGACAAAATGAGGAGAAAAAAACAGAAAATCACATTGTAGGATTTTTAATTTATTTGCAAATTATGGTGGAAAATAAGTATTTGGTCAATAACAAAAGTTTATCTCAATACTTTGTTATATACCCCTTGTTGGCAATGACAGAGGTCAAACGTTTTCTGTAAGTCTTCACAAGGTTTCCACACACTGTTGCTGGTATTTTGGCCCATTCCTCCATGCAGATCTCCTCTAGAGCAGTGATGTTTTGGGGCTGTTGCTGGGCAACACGGACTTTCAACTCCCTCCAAAGATTTTCTATGGGGTTGAGATCTGGAGACTGGCTAGGCCACTCCAGGACCTTGAAATGCTTCTTATGAAGCCACTCCTTCGTTGCCCGGGCGGTGTGTTTGGGATCATTGTCATGCTGAAAGACCCAGCCACGTTTCATCTTCAATGCCCTTGCTGATGGAAGGAGGTTTTCACTCAAAATCTCACGATACATGGCCCCATTCATTCTTTCCTTTACACGGATCAGTCGTCCTGGTCCCTTTGCAGAAAAACAGCCATTATGGGGTATTCCATGTAGATGGGTAAGAAAAAAAATTGCATAAATTTTGAATTCTGGCAAAAACACAACAAAATTTGGAAAGTTCCAGGGGCATGAATACTTTTTGAAGGCAATTTAG
Source organism: Oncorhynchus nerka (assembly GCF_034236695.1). NCBI lineage: Eukaryota > Metazoa > Chordata > Actinopteri > Salmoniformes > Salmonidae > Oncorhynchus > Oncorhynchus nerka. Next base: position 6,837,361 of record NC_088396.1, on the reverse strand, counting down.
CACCGTGCACAGACGTAGAAATTGAATGACTATTCTGTTTGTTCTATTTCTATGTGTGTAGATGCAGATCTTCTTCTGAAGCTTCTCTCATTCTAGCCTGGTGATTTGCCCTAGTCAACTTTTGTGTATAGACAGCATCTTGTGATGAGGAAACATGCTTTATTTGTGATGTAAATAAGATTGGCATAGGGCCTTTTATAAAATAGCACCTCATATTGTACTTGAATGTGGAATGTGTTCTTTAGGGGCTAATGCTAGCAATGACACATTGACAGCTACTGTTATTGAAATACTGATGGAAAGTTTTTTAAGCTGGAATTCGTAATGGTGAAACTGACACATCCATTTTACAACAGCAAGGAAGTTACTTTAAACAACTAACACAGTTTTTTCCCTCGGATTTCAATGCACACGTGATAGAACAGCAGAGTATTTACTGTAAAAAATATCTATGTTTACAGGATGCTGGACGCTTCTCTCCTACATTGCATCTATAAAACAATGACGAATGTGCTGGCGTGAACAGTGGCACTGTTCTCCTTATGTGGATTTCAGCTTTAAGACGCTAAAACTAACTGTCATGGAAAGTCCACACTAATGAGTACGTCACTAACTGACAAATCATTTATGCGCCCATCATCTGTTCTACATCAACAATGTCATCTATTTTACATTCTTCAATTTCATATTATGTGAATGGCTTTCCCACCATAACAGATTTGATTCCCTTTAAAACGAATCAATCCGGTCTAGTTTCTGCTGATGAACATTATTTTCACAACACAAAAGGAACACAACCAACAGAACAGACCCTACAGACACAGTCAACATCATAATGTCACCAGCCCATGGCATGACTCTTCTTTTTTTAATATTTTTTTTAAATGAACATTTATTTTGCATCCAGACCACATTTATTCCACAATAACCTTGGTTTCTTTATTTTGAACACCATCCCAGCCCCGTGCCCACCTCGAGAACGCGCAGCGTGTCGGAGAGCGAGTCCAACTTCAGTCTCTCCTCCTCCTTCTCCGCTCCCACTTTCCTGAAAAGCTTTTACCAGGGCTCCTTCGGGTCCATGGGGTCTTTGGCCGACACCAGGACCCTCTGGAGGTGAGAGGGGGTGCATGCTCACCCCCCTGCTTTGACCACACCTGAATTACCGGCCAGGGATGGCAGAGAAAATGGGAGGAGGGGTTGGTTGGGGGGGCATGTTTTGTCGGTGGGATGGCAGAAGCAGTTATTCGTTGCGTCCACCTAAATATTTTAACACATGGCTTTTCGTCCCTGCCTATATCTACAATGCCTTCAGAAAGTATTCACACACCTTGAACTTTTCCACATTTTGTTGTTTGTTTTTGTATTATTTTGTATTTTTATTAACCCATCCAACACTCCCCCTCCCCCTCCCTTCAGAGGACACATCTTGTTTTTACAGATTTTCTGATACATATACAATACCTGTTAATAGTTTGGACAGACCTACTCATTCAAGGGTTTTTCTTTATTTTTACTATTTTCTATATTGTAGAATAATAGTGAAGACATCAAAACTATGAAATAACACATATGTAATCATGTAGTAACCAAAAAGGTGTTAAACAAATCAAAATATCTCATTCTATTTAGATTGTTCAAAGACTACAGCTTGAAGCTGGTTGAGAGATTGACAAGAGTGTGCAAAGCTGTCATCAAGGCAAAGGGTGGATACTTTGAAGAATCTAAAATCTAAAATCTATTCAACGTTCAAAACGTATGTAAAACATCACAGCACAATTTAAGAATATATGGCACATGGAAACCAAACGAGGGTGGGCTATGGTGATACAGTAGGTGGGATGTGCTTAGAGTGGCTGAAGGTTGGGATTAAAGAGTTTATGTTCAGTAATGTATTATTGTTACAGTTGAAGTCGGAAGTTTACATACACTTAAATTGGGGTCATTAAAACTTGTTTTTCAACCACTCCACAAATTTCTTGTTAACAAACTATAGTTTTGGCAAGTCGGTTAGGACATCTACTTTGTGCATGATACAAGTCATTTTTCCAACAACTGTTTACAGACAGATTATTTCATTTATAGTTCACTGTATCACAATTCCAGTGGGTCAGAAGTTTACATACACTAAGTTGACTGTGCCTTTAAACAGCTTGGAAAATTCCATAAAATTATGTCATGATGCCATAATGATGGCCATAATGACCATCGTTATGTTTGGAGGAAAAAGGGGGAGGCTTGCGGGCCGAAGAACACCTTCCCAACCGAGAAGCACGGGGGTGGCAGCATCATTTTGTGGGTGTGCTTTGCTGCAGGAGGGACTGGTGAACTTCACAAAATAGATGGCATCATGAGGCAGGAAAATTATGTGAATATATTGAAGTAATATCTCAAGACATCAGTGAGGAAGTTAAAGCTTGGTCACAAATGGGTCTTCCAAATGGACAATGACCCCAAGCATACTTCCAAAGTTGTGGAAAAATGGCTTAAGGATTACAAAGTCAAGGTACTGGAGTGGCCATCACAAAGCCCTGAACTCAATCCTATAGAAAAGTTGTGGGCAGAACTGAACAAGCGTGTGCGAGCAAGGAGGCCTACAAACCTGACTCATGGGCCAACATTCACCCAACTTATTGTGGGACGCTTGTGGAAAACTAACCGAAACAGTTGACCCAAGTTAAACAATTTAAAGGCAACGCAACCAAATACTAATTGAGTGTATGTAAACTTCTGAACCACTGGGAATGGGATGAAAGAAATAAAAGCTGAAATAAATAATTCTCTCTACTATTATTCTGACATTTCACATTCTTAAAATAAAGTGGTGATCCTAACTGACCTAAGACAGTGAATTTTTACTAGGATTAAAGGTCAGGAATTGTGAAAAACTGAGTTTAAATGTATTTGGCTAAGGTGTACTTCAACTGTACGTAATATAGTAGAATGTTATATACGGTATGTATGTAGCTATGTAATACAGTAGGATGTTATGAACCGACACTGAATCGTAGGAGCTAACTACTAGCTATGTAGAAGTTGGATGGAAGAACGCCCAGTGCTGCTTACCTGAGATGCCATCATCACACAGTAATTGTGCATGACTTCAAATTAAACAAATCAGGGAGCAGGTTTCGAACCCTCAACCTTCTTGCCCGAAGTCCAGTGCGCTATCGACTATGAATCAAAAGCATGCTGAAGCCGCAGAGTCGATAGAGTGCAACCTTGGGGTAGCTTGGTACTCAATGTAATAAAGTAATGACTTTTCAAATAAGTTACCGTACACGTTATGTTAGCTGACAATTTGTTAGCTACGCAGTCCTTACGAACCACATAGCATATCATTACAGCAGTAGGTACCGGCATGTTAGCTAGCTACCTAACATTAGTAGTTATACATCAAACTTTATATTAACTAAAGGCTAATTAACTACCCAACCTTAATTAACTCCATAATTCCCGTCATTCTTAGATTAGCTAAATAGAATAGTCGTTGTGTGTACTCAATGGACATTCGGGTACATTCGTAAATTCGCTCTGGCTATCTACACCGATTTCAGAGCCCTCTCGTCTGAGTGTGCTAGAGTGGAGAATAATGAATTTATGTTCGCTCAACACATGTTGAATATGGAGAGTAAACGTTGGCAAAAAAAAGTGCAATTAAATTGTTTCCAGCAGCACAGTTAGTCACCAGCCCTCTGGATAACATGAAAACTGCATAACCAGCTGTGCTAGGGCGAGTAAAATGGTCAGAGTGGTCTCATTTGTGTCTGGAAGTAGCTAGGAAGCTAGCCAAGGTTAGCTTGGGTGCTTGACTGCTGTTGTAAGGCCAGAATGCTCAAATCAACAGTACCCCTTGGTCCGAATGTCCAGTGTACGCTCCGAGAGCGAAACGGACTGAATTTGCCCAGAGGGTTATTCATTTTTAATGGAATAGAAACACCATAATATTAATTTAATTAATTAAGCAAGTACGAGTCAAAAGTTTGGACACACCTACTCATTCCAGGATTTATCTATATTTTTACTATTTTCTACATTGTAGAATAATAGTGAAGACATCACAACTATGAAATAACACATGGAATCATTTAAGAACAAATTCTTATTTACAAGGATAGTCTACTCCTTCCTCCCCGTTGGGGAATTGAACCCCAGTCTCTCCCACGTGCCTGCAATATGGAAGACTATCAAATGCTTCTCAAAGATGCCCTCTGGTGGTCAAACTAGCAATAACTTGCAGTAACATAAAAAATGGCTCAGAATTAAATGACGTGCCACAGAATGCCGCAAGGTGTGCCGCAGTATGATGCAACTTTTATAGGAGGAACCACTGTAGTATTCGCAGATTGTGAGCTAAAGATGAAAAACTTTCCTTCGAGTATTATTGTACTATTGATTGATTGACTATGGCTTTCCAAATCACCCTACATTGCTATTTATAAGGTTCATTTTAAGTGAATGTTGTGATTTTTAACCATTCCTGAACCTGTGACCAGAAACAAGCTACATGGGGGCAATACCAGAATAAAGGATCTGGGGATTCTGTCTCTTTGCAGCAAAATATTGTTGTTACAGCCTGAATTTAAAATGGATTCTATTGAGATTGTTGAAAAAAAGAACTTGTTTAAAAATAATGTATTCACCCCCTTTGCTATGAAGGCCTTAAATAAGATCTTGTGCAAACAATTACCTACAGAAGTCACATAATTAGTTAGATTGCCCACAGGTGGACTTTATTTAAGTGTCACATGATCTCAGTATATATACACCTGTTCTTAACATCCCACAGAGCACCATTAAATCCATTATAAAAAAATTGAAAGAATATGGCACCACAACAAACCTGCCAAGAGAGGGCTGCTCATCACAACTCACAGACCAGGCAAGGAGAGCATTAATCAGAGCGGCAACAAAGAGACCAAAGATCTGTCCATAGGACCACTTCAAGCCGTGCACTCCACAGAGCTGGGCTTTACGGTAGTGGCCAGAAAAAAACATCGCTTAAAGAAAGAAATAAGCAAACATGTTTGGTGTTCGCCAAAAGGCATGTGGGAAACTCCCCAAACATATGGAAGAAGGTACTCTGGCCAGATGAGACTAAAATTGGGGGTTTTGCCCATCAAGGAAAATGCTATGTTTGGCGCAAATCCAACACCTCTCATCACCCTAAGAACACCAGCATTATGCTGTGGGGATGTTCTTCATCGGCAGGGACTGGGAAACTGGTCAGAATTGAAGGAATGATGGATGGCTAAATACAGGGATATTTTTGAGGGAAACCTGTTTGTCTTCTAGAGATTTGAGACTGGGACGGAGGTTCACCTTCCAGCAGGACAATGGCCCTAAGCATACTGCTAAATCAACAATCAAGGGATTTAAGGGGAAACATTTGAATGTCTTGGAATTACCTTTTCAATGCCCAGACCTCAATCCAATTGAGAATCTGTGGTATGACTTAAAGATTGCTGTACACCAGCAGAACCCATCCAACTTGAAGGAGCTGGAGCAGTTTTGCTTGAATTTTCTTTTTAAATCCCAGTAGCTAGATGTGCCAAGCTTACAGAGACATACCCCAAGAGACTTGCAGCTGTAATTGCTGCAAAAGGTGGCTCTACAAAGTATTGAATTTGGGGCGGTCAATAGTTATGCACGCTCAAGTTTTCAGTTTTTTTGTCTTATTTCTTGTTTGTTTCTCAATAAAACATATTTTGCATCTTCAAAGTGGTAGGCATGTTGTGTAAATCAAATGATGCAAACTCCCCCCTCCCAAATCCATTTTAATTCCAGTTTGTAAGACAACAAAAAAGGAGAAATGCCGAGGGGGTGAATACTTTCGTAAGCCACTGTATTCAACCCCTTTGTTATGACGAGCCTAAATAATTTCAGGGGTAAAAATGTGTTTAACAAGTCACATAATAAATGACATGAATTCACTCTGTGTGCAATAATAGTATTTAACATGATTTTTTTTAATGACTACCTCATCTTTGTACCCCTATCTGTCCCTCAGTGGAGCATTGATTTCTAACACAGATTCAACCACAAAGACCAGAGAGGTAGTCATTGGTAGATGTGTTAACTTTACATTTTGGATGGTCTATCAATATACCCAATGATACAGGTGCCCTTAACTCAGTTGCTGGAGAGGAAGGAAACTGCTCAGCGATTTCACCATGAGGCCAATGGTGACATTAAAACAATTACTGAGTTTAATGGCTGTGATAGGAGAACACTGAGGATGGATCAACAACACTGTCATTTCTCCACAATACCAACCTAAGTTACAGAGTGAACAAAAGAAAGCCTGTACAGAATAAAAAATATTCCAGAACATGCATCCTGTTTGCAATGCACTAAAGTAAAACTGCAAAATATGTGTCAAAGAAATTAACTTTATATCCTGAATGTTATGTTTTGGGCAAATCCAACACAACACATTACTAAGTACCACTCATATTTTCAAGCATGGTGGTGGCTGCATCATGTTATGGGTAATGTTGAAATGGTTGTCTAGCAATGATCAACAACCAATTTCACAGAGCTTGGATTTTTTTTTAAAGAATAACGGGCAAATATTGTACATTCCAGGTGATTCTAACATGTATTGACTCAGTGGTGTGAATACTTATGTAAATGAGATGTCTGTATTTCATTTAGAATACATTTGCAAAGATTTCTAAAAACTTTTTCACTTTCTCATAATAGGCTATTGTGTGTAGATGGGTGAGAAAATAATATATTTGATCCATTTTGAATTCAGGCTATAACACAACAAAATGTGGAATAAGGGGTATGAATACCTTCTGTAAGCATTGTACTTTCATCTTTCACCCTTTTTTTGTAATGGCAAAATCTTATTGTTAATGTTGTTTCTATTGTTGGATTCTACCATTTTTTTCTGAAGTAGGGGTGGATGCTGATATGCTCCTTGTCTTGTTTTGTATGCATGTCGATGCTAATCTTCACAGTCCTATATTTAACCAAAACTGTGTATATATTCCCAGCTTAACTCACCTATTGTCAACCCTGTGTTTCATCAACGCATTCTACAGAGTCTAGAGTCCATCCCATGCAACACTATTCTGGACATTTCTGTTTCTCATTATGCAGTGATATGAGTTGTAGCTTGAAGCCTCTTGCTTAAACCATTAACTATTCATATGTTTTATTAAATGCTTGTAACACTAGCTATGACTGTGCATGTCTAATCAATTTAAGTGATATATTTCACTTGTTTAGGGTTTAGATATTTAAAGGTGGTTTCTATGTTGTCTATGGATCCTTTCACTGTCTCTTAAGTTGGTTTTTGGGTTAACTCACCCTACCCAACATCACTATCTAGTACCCACCTGGGTGATGCAATATTTATTTATTTATATTTTTATTTCACCTTTATTTAACCAGGTAGGCAAGTTGAGAACAAGTTCTCATTTACAAGATGGCCAAGATAAAGCAAAGCAGTTCGACAGGTACAACAACACAGAGTTACACATGGAATAAAACAAACATATAGTCAATAATACAGTAGAAAAACAAGTCTATATACAATGTGAGCAAATGAGGTAAAGGCAAAAAATGCCATGGTGGCTAAGTAAATGCAATATAGCAAGTAAAACACTGGAATGGTTGATTTGCAGTGGAAGGGGGTGCAAGGAGCAAAATAAATACAGTAGGGGGAGAGGTAGTTGATTGGGCTAAATTATAGATGGGCTATGTACAGGTGCAGTAATCTGTGAGCTTCTCTGACAGCTGGTGTTTAAAGCTAGTGAGGGGGATAAGTGTTTCCAGTTTCAGAGATTTTTGCAGTTCGTTCCAGTCATTGGCAGCAGAGAACTGGAAGGAGAGGCGGCCAAAGTAAGAAATGGTTTTGGGGGTGACCAGAGAGATATACCTGCTGGAGCGCGTGCTACAGGTGGGTGCTGCTATGGTGACCAGCGAGGTGAGATAAGGGGGGACTTTACCTAGCAGGGTCTTGTAGATGACCTGGAGCCAGGGGGTTTGGCGACGAGTATGTAGCGAGGGCCAGCCAACGAGAGCGTACAGGTCGCAGTGGTGGGTAGTATATGGGGCTTTGGTGATAAAGCGGATGGCACTGTGATAGACTGCATCCAATTTATTGAGTAGGGTATTGGAGGCTATTTTGTAAATGACGTCGCCGAAGTCGAGGATCAGTAGGATAATCGGTTTTACAAGGGTATGTTTGGCAGCATGATTGGTGGAGATGTTTGATGTGAGTCTGGAAGGAGAGTTTACAGTCTAACCAGACATATTCTAAGTCAGAACCGTCCAGAGTAGTGATGTTGGACGGGCGGGCAGGTAGCGAATGGTTGAAGAGCATGCATTTAGTTTTACTTGTATTTAAGTGCAATTGGAGGCCACGGTAGGAAAGTTGTATGGCATTGAAGCTCATCTGGAGGGTCCAAAGTCCAAATATGGCTTTTTTACCCTGCACCACCTGTATTATGTCTATAGCGCACTAAAAGGGATTGATTGTGAATAGATCTGCCTCCTTCATTTTGCTCTCCTGGGTGCAGTTCATTAGGGCACACCGCATCTAAATGTTGTACAACAGAAAAGAAAACGAAAACAGGCATTCCTTATTGGACAAGTTCAGACTTTGTTTCTGAACATTTAAATTCTCCCAGCTCCATTTGACATCTACATTCCCCACAGGAGGTGACACATCTAGACATTTTCAAAAAGGTTTCCATTTCCATTCTGAAATGTGAATCGTGCCTCATGGACTCGTCTTCTGATGATCAGTTACTCCACTGAACTATTTTGCTAGTTATAGTTTTCAACATTTTAACTATAGCATAGTTTTGGCTGCATCATGTTATGGGTATGCTTGTAATCATGGGGAGGAATGGGGAGTTTTTTCACTTCCTGACCACATGGAAACCAGAGATTCACTACAATCTCAAGTCGAACCACCTCCCAAAATTATGCAACACTGTTATAGGATGTGGGGGCACCACCACCGTCTCAGCAAAAGTGTCCCCGTAGCCCTGACCTCGCTCTATGAGGTCACTTCCTGTTATTCCTGTTATTCTCTACTCGGGTCTCTTGAGCAGTGAAGTAAGTGCCTCATGCCTCATGACTAGACAGTATCTTGTTAATCCGAGTATCAATTGTCATCTGATCCAGGGTTACGCAAGGTTACATGTTTTGAAATGTATTGTCTAGTGTTAACTGCAGACATTTTCAGGTCATGTCTACATTTCTTTGACATTTAAAGACAGTTTATCTTGTTGGTTGCCCACTCTTTGATGGTAGGGACATGTTACAGACTGTGGCTTTAACCTTTGGTGTGAAAAACAATTGAGAAACATAGGGTGTGTCCGAAATAGAACCCTATTTGCTATATATTGCACTACTTTTGCACAATAAGGTGCCATTTCAGACGGAATCTTAGTCTTGAAAATAGATCAATCAGCTTCCTATCCCTATTCTCCTCTCTCCCATCAAACTCAACTTCTTCTTTCACGAGGAAATGATCCAAACATCCATGTAACAATGGCTGCCTCTGTCTTGGTGTTTGCTTTTGTTTTATGTACTAATTATGGATATATTGTACTAATTTTTGCTTTATTAATCAATATTTATGTGTGAATCAGTCTTCAATCAATGTTTTGTTTGTTGTGAGAAGTGTTCCTTTTTGGTTTGTCTTGGTGGTTTAATCACACACCCTTCTGCAGTACAGACCAGGAGATTCTGTTGATTAGCATCTGTCTGTCTCAATGTTGAGATTAAGTGTGTGTGTGTGTGAGAGAGACTGCATGTGTATACTACTATCAGTGTATGGGTGTTTGTTTACGTGCCTTTGTATTTGTGACATGCCCACTCCTCTTCTCTTTCACTATCTCACTCCCTCTCCCTCCTTTTCCCTCTCTTGCTCCCTCTCGCCCCTCCTCTCGCTCTCTCAACCCTCCCTTTCTCCCTCTTTATCCTTTCCCCTTGCCAATCAGTAATGGGGAGGGCAGGAAGAGGACGCTATCTGGATGCAGCAGTGACAGTGTGAGTGCACCCCTCAACATCCGCAAAGTGTCCTGGAGACAGAAGATCTTCCTGCGGGTCGCCTCGCCCATGAACAAGCCCACCTCCATGCAGCACCCAGGTGTGTGTGTGTAACAGGCTTGCTACACTGGACAAGTCATTTTTGCAGTGTGTGACACTGCTATATTATTTCAATGAAACCTAGTCACAAGCAGCACGGCTCCGTGAGAGGCTCGCGCTGCTCAGTGTAAAATTAGGTTAAATTATATTTTCACGCCGAGAACACTTAATAAAGTAGCTCACGCTGGCAAAAGTGTAGCAGGTAAAAATAGACTGTTTTCCCGAATCCCCAGTGTAGCTCCCCATCTCAAGCACAGATGGTTTGTAATTACAAACCATCCATAAGACACTGGTACTATTCAATTAAACTCAATTCAGTCCAACTTTATTTTTCCCATCGGGCAATTAAGAACGGCATAATCAGATTACAATACCCAATACAATGCATTCCCGCTCACAGTACTTTTAGTACAGAATTACAATAGGCTCGCAATATAGTCAGCAAAGTTGAAATGTATAATGAATTTGTGATGAAACATTGTGATGATTAGCATATATATCCTTGAACTCTTGTGTCCTCTCAAACACTAAAACACCATACCTGCAAGAGACTGACTTACAACTAGGGCTGTTGCGGTGACCGTATTACCGCCACTACGGTGGTCACGAGTCATGAAGGCAGTCAAAATCCACGTCACGGTTTAGTCACGGTTATTAGGCGATTCTCCAAGCTCTGTTGCTGGTGGTCATTAGTAGCCTGCCAAACTTGCTAACTGCCTGGTACCTAGCACTCGATTGTCCCTCAAATCTAATCACTCTGACATCAATGCAAATGTAATCGAACATCTAATCAAACACTTCATGAGAGCCCATGAGCTCATGTTGCGTAACATTTCTATAGGCTTTGAAATTGCGCGAGAAAACAGTGGTGGCCTCTTCTAAAAATAGGAGGATCCCATCAGCTTTCTATAGGCTAGGCCTACTAAATGTATTTCCTAACTTTCTTAATATTAAGCACATTGCTTATATTTACAATAGGAGTATAGCCTACCTGGCTGGCATGAAAATGAACCACGGGAAAAGCATCCTCCATTTAAGTGCATAGATGGCAGGTATTTTTCCCCGCATGCCCCTCAATACAGGTGCATGGTAATGGTCCATTCTAAATCAAAACAAATTTCACACATATATTATTTAGTATATGTAAAGACAAGATTAAATCAAGAATAGTCTGATGGGTGACAATATTAGCCTACCACATGTGAATTATATATCATCACTTATGAATGATGCCCAGCATAAGAAACAAAGCTTTTTTTTTTGTCATAGTCGCACACCTCGTGTAGCCTTAACCCATAAGCCTGTATGTTTTGAATGGGTTTGTATCACAACTAAAGTGGCCAAATAACTTCTTAAAATTAAGCAAATTAACCTGCTTTACAAGGAGTGTAGAACCTAACTGGCATACATAAGCAGAGTGTGAGTTTCCCATTTCGTAAGATAATCATTTTCACCATAAATATGCATATTTTATAATAAAACCATTACATGCATAATCACATTTGCGGTCACTTTTGATAAGTGTTTTCCTGCTAATGGAACATACGTGCCTATAGCCCACTACAATGTGTGCATTGCTGCGCTTATAATATGAAGAAATAGCCTAATAGTTTATCAACATTTTAAGCTAAACCTTCTGATCTGTTGCATCAGCCACATTGCGTAAAACAGTGTTTTTGAAGCTAGTGGTCGTATAAATGTGGGATCTATCGCATCCCACAACTGTCCCAGACAATGTTTGGAATATTTATTTCTCGCAGAGAATAGAATAGATTGACTTTTGTACTAATGGGGATAGTAGATTGTTGGATGATGAAAAGTAAACGTGGACAGTTCTTCCAATATTTTCAATATGCACCTCAGAAATAAGGACGCGCGCAATTGCATCCCAGATGTGTCTGTCTTCACTTGTAGCCTGTGAGAAAGACCCAATCACGTGATTGAGATTTGATTTGGAGAAGGGCACAACGGCCACTTGCTGCAAAAGGCCTGGATTTTTTTAGGGTGCATTACGGCCACACAAAGGGAATGCCACTGTGAAATTCTAGGCATTATCAAGTGCTTTTCAAATGGTGAATGAGAGACTGATGTAGTGTGTACAGCCTGAGCAAAAACAAAGCAGAGCTCATGCAACTTTTTTCAAATCATCATTCATCGCATCATGCAGCTTTACAAAGTATTAAAAATCAAAACATATAGCCCAATGTTTGTAGAACAACTAAAGTTACATGAATAACTCTAAATTAAGCATATAGGAATAGCTATTTCTTTGTTAACAGCTCAACACAGAATAGCCTCGTGTGCGCACTCCCTCAAATATCCTTTATTTTATTCAGCTTTATTCAATTGTATTCTTCATACTATAAAACAATACCACGGTATTCTAAGCAAGTCTTGTCTACTAAATGAACTAGTGTAGCCCACAGCCATATGACATAGCCACATCACGGCCTAACATCAGGACAACTCAGAGTATGATATTCTGTTCTTCGGAAATAGACTACATTTTCTCCATATCATGTTTCTTTAGACCTGTCTAAAATACATAATGGATTTATTGGGAATGTGTAGGCTATGTTACATGGATTTATTATTTTTTAAATGTAGATGTTCCAAAGGTCTGTATGATATGCTTGTAGGGAATGCATGGAAGCCAGGAGATGCTAAATTTGTTTATGTTAATTTCGGTCAATTACCGTGAGACCGACAGTTATTTGCTTGACAACTAAAAATGACTGCAGTTATTTGGATATGTTGTCTCTCAGACCACTGTGATGTGATGGACCTGCTGCCCCTCTCCCCCCGCTCCTTCGACCCAAGTCTGGACCCCCTGGCCAGCCTACTGCCCACCTCGGGTGACACCTTCACTGGGAAGAGGCCCAAGAGGACGGCGGTGCACTACCGGGCCCTATGGAAGACGGCGATCCACCAGCAGATACTGCTGCTACGCATGGAGAAGGAGAACCAGAGACTGGAGGGTGAGTGAGAATAGAATGGAGCTTTAGTCATCTATTATGCAGAGACAAAGGAAACTTGTCTCTTTGCTTACACCTGTACCCAACCCCCTGTCACTCACACACACACACACACACACGTTTTCCCATTCAAAATCCTTTTTCCCTAACCCAAACCCTAAATCTAATCTTTATGCCTAAAATAGCATTTGAACAATTTCAGGACATGAAAAAAGTTGGCATTGGCATTAGCCAGAGTTAGATATGAGAGAACGTAGTTATCGTAAGTCAGAGTATGATATCTGAGAGGATAATAGAGTTACATTAGATATCTGAAAGGATATACCGTTGAAGTCGGAAGTTTTCACACACTTAGGTTGAGTCATTGCAACTCATTCAACCAATCCACAAATTTCTTGTTAACAAACTATAGTTTTGTCAAGTCGGTTATGACATCTACTTTGTGCATAACAAAAGTAATTTTTCCAACAATTGTTTACAGACAGATTATTTCACTTATAATTCACTGTATCACAATTCCAGTGGGTCAGAAGTTTACATACACTAAGTTGACTGTGCCTTTAAACAGCTTGGGAAATTCCAGAAAATTATGTAATTAGACGCTTCTGATAGCCTAATTGACATTTTGAGTCAATTGGAGGTGTACCTGTGGATGTATTTCAATGCCTACCTTCAAACTCAGTGCCTCGTTGCTTGACATCAATGGGAAATCAAATCAGCCAAGACCTCCACAAGTTTGGTTCATTTGTAGACCTCCACAAGTCTGGTTCATCCTTGGGAGCAAGTTCCAAACGCCTGAAGGTACCACATTCATCTGTACAAACAATTTTTCAGTTTTTGATTTGTTAAAAAAGTTTGAAATATCCAATAAATGTCGTTCCACTTCATGATTGTGTCCCACTTGTTGTTGATTCTTCACAAAAAAATACAGTTTTATATCTTTATGTTTGAAGCCTGAAATGTGGCAAAAGGTCGCAAAGTTCAAGGGGGCCGAATACTTTCGCAAGGCACTGTATCTGTTACTTGATCTCTGTGAAGCATTTATTTGGGCTGCAATTTCTGAGGCTGGTAACTAATGAACTTATCCTCTGCAGAAGAGGTAACTCTGGGTCTTCCATTTCTGTGTTTGTTTTCATGATAGCCAGTGTCATCATAGCGCTTGATGGCTTTTGCGACTGTTCTTGAAGAAACTTTCGAAGTTCTTACATTTTCCTTATTGACTGACCTTCATGTCTTTAAGTAATGATGGACTGTCGTTTCTCTTTGCGTATTTGAGCTGTTCTTTACATAATATGGACTTGGTCTTTTACCAAATAGGGCCATCTTCTGTATACCACCCTTACCTTGTCACAACACAAGTGATTGGCTGAAACGCATTAAGAGGCTCCTCTGTCCTCCACTCGTTACCTGTATTAATGGCACCTGTTTGAACTTGTTATCAGTATAAAATACACCTGTCCACAACCTCAAACAGTCACACTCCAAACAAGACCAAAGAGCTGTCAAAGGATACCAGAAACAAAATTGTAGACCTTACCAGGATGGGAAGACTGAATCTGCAATAGGTAAGCAGCTTGGTTTGAAGAAATTAACTGTGGGAGCAATTATTAGGAAATGGAAGACATACAAGACCACTGATAATCTCTCTCGATCTGGGGCTCCACGCAAGATCTCACCCCGTGGGGTCAAAATGATCACAAGAACGGTGAGCAAAAATCCTAGAACCACATGGGGGGACCTAGTGAATGACCTGCAGAGAGCTGGGACCAAAGTAACAAAGCCTACCATCAGTACTACGCCGCCAGGGACTCAAATCCTGCAGTGCCAGGCGTGTCCCCCTGCTTAACCTGTTGCGACGAGCAATCCTGTATCCGGGATCGTAATTATAGCCTCAAGCTCATTACCATAACGCAACGTTAACTATTCATAAAAATCGCAAATGAAATGAAATAAATATTGGCTCTAAAGCTTAGCCTTTTGTTAACAACACTGTCATCTCAGATTTTCAAAATATGCTTTTCAACCATAGCAAAACAAGCATTTGCGTAAGAGTATTGATAGCTAGCATAGCATTAAGCCTAGCATTCAGCAGGCAACATTTTCACAAAAACAAGAAAAGCATTCAAATAAAATCATTTACCTTTGAAGAACTTCGGATGTTTTCAATGAGGAGACTCTCAGTTAGATAGCAAATGTTCAGTTTTTCCAAAAAGATTATTTGTGTAGGAGAAATCGCTCCGTTTTGTTCATCACGTTTGGCTAAGAAAAACCCCGAAAATTCAGTCATCAAAACGCCAAACTTTTTTCCAAATTAACTCCATAATATCGACAGAAACATGGCAAACGTTGTTTAGAATCAATCCTCAAGGTGTTTTTCACATATCTATTTGATGATAAGTAATTCGTGGCAGTTTGGTTTCTGGAGATTCTGGTTTCTGCAGCAAGAGATTACGCATCAATTTCAACGGAGGACACCAGGCGGACACCTGGTAAATGTAGTTTCTTATGGTCAATCTTCCAATGATATGCCTACAAATACGTCACAATTCTGCAGACACCTTGGGGAAACGACAGAAAGTGTAGGCTCGTTCCTGGCGCATTCACAGCCATATAAGGAGACATTGGAACACAGCGCCTCAAAAATCTGGCTCACTTCCTGTTTGAAGTTTCATCTTGGTTTCGCCTGTAGCATCAGTTCTGTGGCACTCACAGACAATATCTTTGCAGTTTTGGAAACGTCAGAGTGTTTTCTTTCCAATGTCAATTATATGCATAGTCGAGCATCTTTTCGTGACAAAATATCTTTTTTAAAACGGGAACGTTTTTCATCCAAAAATGAAATACTGCCCCCAGAGGTTCAAGAGGTTAAGCCAGTACATGTCCAGGCCCGTCTGAAGTTTGCTAGAGAGCATTTGGATGATCCAGAAGAAGATTGGGAGAATGTCATATGGTCAGATGAAACCAAAATAGAACTTTTTGGTAAAAACTCAACTCGTCGTGTTTGGAGGACAAAGAATGCTGAGTTGCATCCAAAGAACACCATACCTACTGTGAAGCATGGGGGTGGAAACATCATGCTTTGGGGCTGTTTTTCTGCAAAGGGACCAGGACGACTGATCCGTGTAAAGGAAAGAATGAATGGGGCCATGTATCGTGAGATTTTGAGTGAAAACCTCCTTCCATCAGCAAGGGCATTGAAGATGAAACGTGGTTGGGTCTTTCAGCATGACAATGATCCCAAACACACCGCCCGGGCAACGAAGGAGTGGCTTCATAAGAAGCATTTCAAGGTCCTGGAGTGGCCTAACCAGTCTCCAGATCTCAACCCCATAGAAAATCTTTGGAGGGAGTTGAAAGTCCGCGTTGCCCAGCAACAGCCCCAAAACATCACTGCTCTAGAGGAGATCTGCATGGAGGAATGGGCCACAATCTCTCCCTCAACGTGATCAAGACAAAAGGAGATGATTGTGGACTACAGGAAAAGGAGGACCCAGCACGCCCCCATTCTCATCAACGGGGCTGTAGTGGAGCAGGTTGAGAGCTTCAACTTCCTCAGCGTCCACATCACCAACAAACTATCATGGTCCAAGCACGCCAAGACAGTCGTGAAGAGGCCAAAACCTTTTCCCCCTCAGGAGACTGAAAAGATTTGGCATGGGTCCTCAGGTTTTTACATCTGCATCATCGATAAACATTTTTACGTTCAAGCGGCTCTGCTGTGAAGTCATGACTTGCGACATACGCCTAGTTTCCTGAATCGGGTCACATATAAGGCTAGTAAGCATAGTTAGTTTTAGCTGGAGTTGGATATCCGAGGCGATAGCTAGAGTGATGTCTGATGGGATATAGTTAGCATTAGTTTGATATCTGAGATAGATAGGCTATGTATAAAAACACCAAAGCTCCTGTCAAGCTGTTGTTTCTGTGTCCCTGTTTCTTTTGGGAGGGTCACAAAGCCCTCGCTTGCGTCTCACTTCTGTTTGTGGTTCTGGAACACAACTATTTGTAGAATGTCTGGTTGGAATACACACATTTAACTGTGAATTAACACTTTTACACCATCCGGAAACAAAACAATCGCTAGGCCCCTAGGCACTTCATACCGTATACATCCAAAATAATGACCTTCTGATGTGCTAGAAGCAGTCCCTCATGAATTTTTTAAATCTGCGATCGCCCAAAATTTTGCAAAATCAACCATGTTCTGCATTTCAAGAGAGGGCTTGCAAATTTGACCAATCACCTCACTATTACCACATAAAACGGTCAAATTATTTAGTCTAGTTATTGTCAAAATGATTAAAACAGTGTGCCATTTTAGTCACATCACATTTGTATTGCCTCAATAACCTACAGTTAACTTAAATCACTGACTTCCATGAGCACAAACATACATATAGCCTTGTCCTACCATCATTTTCGGCATAACATCCGTCCGCATGATTTTCTTCCCAACAGCCAAATTGGCAGAATAACACAGCAGATACTAAATCCCACCCCTTGAGAGGGGACTAACATTTTCCCCTTGACTTTTTCAGTTGGTGGCACCAGCCCATGATTTGGTCTCACTTGTTTTTTTCCACGCAATAGAAAAAACACGAATCACCCTAGAAAATCATTTACAGTGCTTTAGACTGTGTAAGACTATTGAGGTGGTGTTTCATCTGGATTCTGACATGTCCAAACAGGAATGCATGATTCAAGATATTTTGATAGGCAACCTAATCCAGTGATTTGTCATGAATTGTGCGTTGACAATAGGGTATTGTTGCTTTATTTTACTGTTAAAAATAGGGCTCCAGAATTTTTCACATTTTGTTGTTCAAAGGAGATATGTGTTTACATCTTTATGTGCACTAATATCAAGACATCATTTATTTTGACTAATTCACCAATTGAGGAAGCGGAATACTCAAAACACATTAGCTAGATCGCTAACACTAAATATAATACCCACTGTCAGTGGTGTAAAAATACTTGAAAGTACTACTTAAGTAGCTTGTTGCGGTATCTGTACTTTACGATTGATATTTTTGACAACTGTTACTTTTATTCCACTACATTCCTAAAGAAAATAATGTACTTTTTACTCCATACATTTTCCCTGACACCCAAAAGTACTCGTTACATTTTGAATGCTTAGCAGGACAGGAAAATGGTCCAATTATCAAGAGAACATCACTGGTCATCCCTACTGCCTCTGATCTGGCAGACTCACTAAACAGAGAACATCACTGGTCATCCCTACTGCCTCTGATCTGGCAGACTCACTAAACAGAGAACATCCCTGGTCATCCCTACTGCCTCTGATCTGACAGACTCACTAAACAGAGAACATCCCTGGTCATCCCTACTGCCTCTGATCTGGCAGACTCACTAAACACAGATGCTTCGTTTGTAAATTATGCCTGAGTGTTGGAGTGTGCTGCTGGCTAACTGTAAATTAAAAATCATGCCATCTGGTTTGTTTAATATAAGGAATGATAAATTATTTGTACTTTTGATACTTAAGTATATTTAAAACCAAATACTTTTACTCAAGTAGTATTTTACTGGGTGTGACTTTCACTTTTTCTTGAGTCATTTTCTATTAAGGTATATTTTCTTTTACTCAAGTATGGATATTGGGTATTTTTTCCACCACTGCTACCCTATGCACTCGCAATTGTGTGTTTCAGATCTTAAAGCCATCTCAAATATCTTGGTCGTAAAATAGTTCCTATCGAACTCGTTATTAAGAGATTTTAAAGCAGAGATTTGAAAACAGAAAGCAGAGAACAACAGTAGTTGCTTCCAAAGCTATTTATTTCCCACAATTGGATTTTGAAATGTTATACAATCAGTAACCTTTTTTCTTTCTCACGGAGCCCAAATCATGTGGCTCGCTCACCACAGCAGCAGGCCTCAGCAAAACAGGCCCCAGCGACAAAAACACGCAGAATGCGACAGTGGTAGCAGTCTGGAGCCCTGCCCTTCGCATACTGTAGCTATATTGTAGTGGTCTGATAGGTTGAAGCAACCTAACTAGCTAGCATTATCAATCTGTTATTACATGAGCGTATATATTGGAATGATGCACTTTCAGATGTTTCTTGAGGTTTGTAGTATTTTTCCCTGTCAACTTGTTGGTACAAATCCTTTCTTCTCCTGTGGAAACGTTGCATTTGGTCTTGTTTGAATCAACATGATAAGTAAAGTGGCTCCAAATGTTGCCCCTTTTTCGTCAATGATTCGTTGCAACCAAATTGGTGACCAGTTACCGGACAGAGAGGTGACTCGTGAATGACTTGGGCATGGTATTTGTTTGACACTTTATTGCAACATTGCAATGAGAAAGCCTTACAATTCTGCTAACCTAACTAGCGTAGTAGGCGTTAAGTAAACACCTGATACTAGATCCCCCTACATACTGGTCTTGACGAGAAGAAGAAAAGAACTGTCTAGGGAGGTTCTGTTCTGCACTGTTCAACCAATCTGGTAAACATGGAGGAGTTAAGATGGAGTGTCAGCTTGTTAACATCCAAAAGCAGATGTCGTGTCACAGGCTCCCTTTCCATTTCCCCTGAAAACTGGAACATCCGGTTGTTGGGGAATCGGCAGAGGCTATAATTCTGCTAATGTCATTCATGCTTTTCATTGGACCAAACAAATAACACTGAAAAGCTCTTAATGTCTCCAAAAACTCTTGTCAAGTCCACCTACTTGTCAGATTTTAGTCACAGAGATAATTGTCTCGTTTTTGCCAACTGAAATGAAAAATCCTCTTTGTTTAGTTAGAGTTTTTTCTGGGTCTATATAGCCAGTTATCATCTTGTCACTTGCCACTGAAAAATGTAACATTTTCGTCACTGTTTTTGTTGGTGAAATTAACACTGCTTTGATCTCTCTCTGATCTTGACCTCTCTGTGTAACCTCTCTCCGCTAGCAAGTCGAGACGAGCTGCACATCCGGAAGATGAAGCTGGACTACCAGGAAGTGGGGACATGCATTAAAGACGTGCTAGCCTTCTGGGACAGGAAGCTGAGCGTTCCGGGCAGAGCCAAGGTCGTCCCGTTGGACAAAGAGGAGGTCCACAATGCAATCTCTAAGGGTGAGCGAGAGAGAGAGCGATAAGGGTTAAGGTGTGTGTGTTGGGTGGGTGGGTGGTCCGTGTGTGTGCTGAAGTCCCCCTCTTTCTGCAGCTGCCCCACATGTTTGTTGTTTGTACTTGTGTGTGTGCGCGTTGTATGTCTGTATTAGTATGGTTGCCTGTCTTTGCTAATCTATGTATTGCATGTGTAATGTATTGTGTTTATCTTCCTACCACATCCTACACTTTCTCCATACTCCTGACACATCCAACGCTCTGTACTCCAAAACATCTTCATCTCTGTCCCCAGGTGTCCCTAAGGGCAGGCGTGGGGAGGTGTGGCTCCTCTTCTCCCAGCAGCACCGCCTGAGACACCGTCTGCCCCCCGGCCGCCACGCCCCAGACACCCCCTACCAAGACCTGCTGAAGCAGCTCACGGCCCAGCAGCACTCCATACTAGTTGACCTGGGTATGTGCATGTATTCACACACACACAAACAAAGACACACATGCACGCTGGCACACATGCATACACACACACTCCACCAGGACTGCCCAGTAATACTCCATGTGTGCACATGCTTGTTTATGTACTAGAGGAGGCTGGTGGGAGGAGCTATAGGAGGACAGGCTCATTGTAATGGCTGGAATGGAATAAATGGAAGGGTATCAAACATATGGAATCCGTTCCATTTATTCCATTCAAGCCATTACAATGAGCCTGTCCTCCTATCGCTTCTTCCACCAGCCTCCTCTAGTACATACCCACACCAAAGCAAACACACACCAATTGATTGATTGGTGTATTTATTTCTTATTTGAATGAATTCAATAGGTCGGACGTTCCCCACCCACCAGTACTTCTCAGCCCAGCTGGGTGCAGGGCAGCTGTCCCTCTACAATCTGCTCAAGGCCTACTCTCTGTTAGACACTGAGGTGGGCTACTGCCAGGGCATCAGCTTTGTGGCAGGTATCCTGCTGTTGCACATGAGTGAGGACCAGGCCTTTGACATGCTCAAGTTCCTGATGTACGACCTGGGCTTCCGCAGACAATACAGGCCTGACATGACTTCTCTACAGGTAGGGGGATGGATGGATGGATGGATGGAGGGAGGGATGGATGGAGGGAGGGAGGGAGGTGTTTGCTGGACCTCTAAGAGGACATTTTGGTAATGCTTTATTTAAAAGCCCAGTTTAAAATACCAGATTTTTTTATTTTATTTAGTATTCACCTGGTGTTTATATGGTATTACCTAAGAAACTACTAGTAAATAAGGGATAAAATGATATCTCTCTTCCGCACCTGCTGTCTCGACCTCTGAATGATCGGCTATGAAAAGCCAACGGAAATGTTCTACTGAGGTGCTGACCTGTTGCGCCCTCTACAACAACTGATATTATTATTTGACCCTGCTGGTCATCTATGAACGTTTGAACATCTTCAAGAACTATGTAAACTCCACCAGCACACCCAGAAGAGGACTGGCCACCCCTCAGAGCCTGGCTCCTCTGTAGGTTTCTTCCTAGGTTCCTGTCTTTCTAGGGAGTTTTTCCTAGCCACTGTGCTTCTACATCTGCATTGCTTGTTCTTGGGGTTTTAGGCTGGGTATCTGTATAAGCACTTTGTGACAACTGCTGATGTAAAAAGGACTTTATAAAATACATTTGATTGAGTGATTGGTTTCCTTTATGTAGGCAGTTATCTGTATGTGATAACAATGACAACTTGCTAGCACTTTTACCACAAATAATTCAACACAATAACATCCTGGCACAAATGGTACATAGTGACGCTTGTGTCAGTGAATCATTGGCCACTCATGTCAGGGCTCGTTCCACTTTTGCGAGCTCTGTTCAGTTTTTCCCCCCCCTTTTTAAAGACAGAAGCTAGGGCAACAGTGGGTAGGAGTAGGGTTCCATTCCCCTTGAAAATAAAACAATCTCACAAGGGGGTCTCACCTGGGAAGTATGACGATGATGTATTTATTTGTTTTTGTTAAGGATCCCCAGCTACTCTTTCTGGGATCCAGCAACATTAAAGGCGTTAAATACAATTTCAAATATTACGTAACATTTCATTTCATAACACTTCTCCCAACACATTAGGTGTGTTCCCTCAGGCCACCGCTCTACTATCACATACAGCAAACAACAACCAACCCCATATCCAAACCTTCCAAACTGTTCTGTTAGTCTTGGCTATACATTACTAGCTTAGCCATGTAGCCTGTTCTGACTGGTAAATGCACAAGCAGGCGTGGTAAAGTTTAATCTATCTGGCAACTCAGGGCTGGTTTATGGCCAACCACTGCCCTTCTCAGGCCTTTAACTGTGTTCTTATTGGGCTCTGCTAAGGCCAACCCAAAGTTCACACAGGTGGTATGTTTTTCTCCATTGTTTCTTTATCAGTGTTGACAAACCTTCCACTGTTAGTAACTGGGTGAGTTAACTTTTGATTTGTGATTCTTTTTCTATTTAAGCGCTCGCTAGGTTCAACTATCGGACTATTCTGTCAGGGCTGGAGCATGCTTGCGTCACTTTAGGGTCATTTTTGGTCTTCATCTGTTATTCTCTTCTCTAAGGAGCCGTGTCAGGGTGAGGAAAGTAAGGTATCTGACCGTCTCTCCACTTTTAGGAGATGGCGTGGTTGGTAGCTGTTTATCTTGTTAGCTACCCTTTCTGACTGTGTTGTGTGGAGTAGGAGTAAGCTAACATCAAGTCAGCTATAGGCCTATGCAGTCAGATGTTCAGGAGTAATAACTATGTCAAACCATCTAGCCAGATCCTGCATGTATGCGTATCATATGTGTGTACTGTGTTGTAAGTGTGTTTCAAGGATGATGTCTGACTATGTCCAAATAACTGTACTTGTGTTCATAGTACTCTGATTGGGAATGAGAAAATATACACTCATTTTGGGTCTTCATCTCGTACGAATTCGCAAAATGAACGAATGCCGGGGAACAAGCACTATTGCACAGTGGAAGATGCCTTCTCAGTAATGATGAGCCTAGTATGCTTTTTTTGTTGTTGGAATAAACCAAATATTCCTATTTTGCCCATGGGCCGCAGGAATCTTTTTTAAGCATAATTTAGATATTTTTCTAATTAGCATTTTTGACATTGGGTAGGCTATTTGTTAGTTATAGATGTACTATCTTTGCCTAAATTCAGTTTAGGTGGCAAAACAAGCAAGTATAGTGTAGAGAATAATTGTAAACCGCTGTGAAATATCTTTTCCATAAGCAAAAATGTTGTACTTTCAGCTGTTTGAAGCTGGTATTCAAAACCAAACATAAAAGATGCAAAAATGTAACTTAAGAACGGGAAGAAGCTAAAATTAGCGCACATAGAACAGATCTACCGCTTCTTAGACTTGCTTTGAATTAGAATGACAGATCTACTGTATAACTCACATTTCTATGTGAATTTGGTCAGGTCGCCCAAAAAGTGACTTATTGCAACTTTAACTTGTATATAATTTGATACAGTACATGCAGCTTCTCTTCTGTCATTACTTGATGCCAGTAGCGTGCCGTGGTTCTGGGGCGTGGGCCTTCAGTGAAGTCCTACACAGTCCCACCCGAATTAATCCACCTCTTATTACCATCATTATGATGCCATGGCTCTAGACACTATACATTTAGACAGAAACGCAGTATAACCAGGCGTTGCGTCACCTTGAAATTGACATTTTTATTCAGAGAATTGCAGGGGAAGAGTACAATACCTTTTCATTGTGCAGCTTCGTTGCCCTGCCCGCTTGTTCGTTGAGCTGTAGATCCACTCGGGTGTCCCCAAACGTTTTCAAAAGCACCATTGCTTGTAAGTGCCCAGCCGTACTTTGGTGTCTCGTTGCTGCCTTGGTTAGACAACTCAGGTTTACGAAGCCAGTGTGGCTCCAAACACCAAATCGATCACTTGCAAATAATAGGCATTCCCAGCAGTACAGTTTGCAGTGCTTCTCGGAGCCTGTGAGTCATTCATAGTTGAAAGTGGCGAACAAACCCCTTTCCCTCCTGTGACAGGCTTTGTAGCGTCGGCGTCTACCTCTCCTGACAATGTCTAACTTTTCTTGAAAAGTTTGTCTTGAGAATGGCGTTATAATTATATCCTCGACCAAATCAATATCTTCTCCTTCCGCCATTGTGGGTTGAAAAAACAGCTTAGTAGTACGCAAATTAATTTGTTGATCAATTTCAGTTTCCTAGTTCTGAGACCTGCCTCTCAATATTGGTAATCCAATCAAAAGACGTGCACGCGCTACGCCTGCTCGCTGGCTCCTGTGTAACACTGGAGCCAGCCAGCAGGCGTACAATAGCCAACTCTAAAGCTGATTGGTTGACACTAAATTTTAATTTCCATTCACTTTAAGCTACAAGTGCCCGCACTGTTAATTCTGAAGGCCTGAGGGCAGATTTTAGACCCCTGGCAACACATGATGGCTGAATATGATTGGATAAAAAATCGAACATAAAGTCCAGCCCTCCAAATCTCAACCTGGGGCTGGAAGCAGTGCAACCAAGAGGAACGCTATGAAATGAAGAGTGTAACTCTTACTCTGGGGAATAATTTAATACATATTTGTGGGAAAATATATATATATTTTTTTTATATATTCTGATGATGTTTAGGCCAGCAGAGAAGGCCTTGCTGGCCCTGACGGCCCACCACTGCTTGATCGTCAAGATGAACTGAAATACTATGTGGTTGAAAGTGAAATACTGTCAGCTTTTATGTTGTGGGGGGGGGGGGACAAATGGCAGGAAATAATGTAATTGTGCATTCTCAGTATGGATGAGCCTGGTACGTTGATGTTTGTTGCTTACTGCATTCATTTTTTACCAAAAGGTATGTAGTGTGATTAGTACCCAGTATGTAGTTTTAGTAAGTACTAGACAAGACAGACTTTGGACACAGTCTGTGTTCCAAATAGTATGTCGTTTTATTAAGTAGACAAGACAGATTTTGGACACATGTGGTTTCATGTTAAATCAAGGTTGAATGATGAGAGAGGCCTGTAATTTTCATCATAGGTACACTTCAACTATGCCAGACAAAATTAGAAAAAAATCCAGAAAATCACATTGTAGGATTTTTAATGTATTTATTTGCAAATTATGGTGGAAAATAAGTATTTGGTCACCTACAAACAAGCCAGATTTCTGGCTCTCACAGACCTGTAACTTCTTCTTTAAGAGGCTCCTCTGTCCTCCACTCGTTACCTGTATTAATGGAACCTGTTTGAACTTGTTATCAGTATAAAAGACACCTGTCCACAACCTCAAACAGTCACACTCCAAACTCCACTATGGCCAAGACCAAAGAGCTGTCAAAGGACACCAGAAAAGAATTGTAGACCTGCACCAGGCTGGGAAGAATCTGCAATAGAGGTAAGCAGCTTGGTTTGAAGAAATCAACTGTGGGAGCAATTATTAGGAAATGGAAGACATACAAGACCACTGATAATCTCCCTCGATCTGGGGCTCCACGCAAGATCTCTCCCCGTGGGGTCTAAATGATCACAAGAACGGTGAGCAAAAATCCCAGAACCACACGGGGGGACCTAGTGAATGACCTGTAGAGAGCTAGGATCAAAGTAACAAAGCCTAGCATCAGTAACACACTACGGCGCCAGGGACTCAAATCCTGCAGTGCCAGACGTGTCCCCCTGCTTAAGCCAGTACATGGCCAGGCCCATCTGAAGTTTGCTAGAGAGCATTTGGATGATCCAGAAGAAGATTGGGAGAATGTCATATGGTCAGATGAAACCAAAATAGAACTTTTTGGTAAAAACTCAACTCGTCGTGTTTGGAGGACAAAGAATGCTGAGTTGCATCCAAAGAACACCATACCTACTGTGAAGCATGGGGGTGGAAACATCATGCTTTGGGGCTGTTTTTCTGCAAAGGGACCAGGACGACTGATCCGTGTAAAGGAAAGAATGAATGGGGCCATGTATCGTGAGATTTTGAGTGAAAACCTCCTTCCATCAGCAAGGGCATTGAAGATGAAACGTGGCTGGGTCTTTCAGCATGACAATGATCCCAAACACACCGCCCGGGCAATGAAGGAGTGGCTTCGTAAGAAGCATTTCAAGGTCCTGCAGTGGCCTAGCCAGTCTCCAGATCTCAACCCCATAGAAAATCTTTGGAGGGAGTTGAAAGCCCGTGTTGCCCAGCAACAGCCCCAAAACATTACTGCTCTAGAGGAGATCTGCATGGAGGAATGGCCCAAAATACTAGCAACAGTGTGTGAAAACCTTGTGAAGACTTACAGAAAACGTTTGACCTCTGTCATTGCCAACAAAGGGTATATAACGTATTGAGATAAACTTTTGTTATTGACCAAATACTTATTTTCCACCATAATTTGCAAATAAATTCATCACAAATCCTACAATGTGATTTTCTGGGGGGTTTTTTCTCGTTTTATCTGTCATAGTTGAAGTGTACCTATGATGAAAATTACAGGCCTCTCTCATCTTTTTAAGTGGGAGAACCTGCACAATTGGTGGCTGACAAAATACTTTTTCCCCCCACTGTATGTACTGATCTGTGTGTGCACGTGTGTCTGTGTGCGTGTATATTTCAGATTCAGATGTACCAGTTGTCCAGGCTGCTGCACGACTACCACAGGGAGCTGTACAGCCACCTGGAGGAACACGAGATCTGCCCCAGCCTCTACGCAGCCCCATGGTTCCTCACACTCTTTGCCTCCCAGTTCCCACTCGGATTCGTCGCACGGATATTTGGTAAGCAACTGATTATAAAGTAGGGAAGTATGTGCGGATTCATTTATGTTTTTCTCGACAGACTTTGTCACACATCGCCACTGAACATTTGTATGTGGATATTTTTGAATGTCCCAGGTGTGCCTAGGGCTGTTACGGTAACCTTATTGCTGCCACACTTATGTTGCGCAACATTTCTATAGGCTATGCAATTGCATGAGAAAACAGAGTTTTGTCCTCTATTAAAAATTGGAGGATCCCATCAGCTTTCTATAGGCTAGGTCTTCTATATTTGTTTCTCAACTTTCCTAATATTAAGAACGTTACTTATATTTACAACAGGAGTATAGCCTACCTGGCTGGCATAAAAATGAATCACGGAAAAAGGATCCTCCATTCGCTATTTACATTGCATTCTGAAAGTATTCAGACCCCATGACTTCTTCCATATTTTGTTAGGTTACAGCCTTATTCTAAAATGTATTCAATCTTATTTTTTTCATCAATCTACACACAATACACCATATTGACAGTTTTTTTGTGCAAATTTATGAAATATCACATTTACATAAGTATTCAGAGCCTTTGCTCAGTACTTTTGGCAGTGATTACAGCCTGGGGTCTTCTTGGGTATGACGCTACAAGCTTGGTACACCTGTATTTGGGGAATTTCTCCTATTTTTCTCTGCAGATCCTCTCAAGCTCTGTCAGGTTGGATGGAGAATGTCGCTGCACAGCTATTTTCAGTTCTCTCCAAAGATGTTGGATCAGGTTCAAGTCTGGGCTCTGGCTGGGCCACTCAAGGACATTCAGTCACTCCTGCGTTGTCTTGGCTGTGTGCTTAGGGTCATCGTCCTGTTGGAAGGTGAAACTTCGCCCCAGTATGAGGTACTGAGCACTCTGGAGGTTTCCTCCAGACGTGACACTTGGCATTCAGGCCAAGGAGTTCAATCATGGTTTCATCAAAAAAGAAAATCTTGTTTCTCACGGTCTGAGAGTCCTTTAGGTGCCTTTTGGCAAATTCAAGTGGTCTGTACCTTTACTGAGGAGTGGTTTCCATCTGGCCATACCATAAAGGGCTGATTGGTTGAGTGCTGCAGAGATGGTTGTCTTTCTCCACAGAGAAACTCTGGAGCTCTGTCAATGTGACTATCTGGTTCTTGGACACCTTCCTAACCTAGGCCCTTCTCCCCCGATTGGTCAGTTCGGCCGGGCGGCCAGCTCTAGGAAGAGTCTTGGCGGTTCCAAACTTATTCCATTGAAGAACGATGGAGGCCACTGTGTTCTTGGGGACCTTCAATGCTGCAGCAATTTGTTGGTACCATTCCCCAGATCTGTGCCTTGACACAATCCTGTCTCAAAGCTCTACGTACAATTCCTTCGACCTCATGGCTTGGTTTCTGTCAACTGTGGGACCTTATATCAACAGGTGTGTGCCTTACCAATCAATTGAATTTACCACAGGTGGATTCCAAACAAGTTGTATAAACATTTCAAGGATGATCAATGGAAACAGGATGCTCCTGAGCTCAATTTCGAGTCTCATAGCAAAGGGTCTGAATACTCAAATAACTAAGGTATTTCTGTCTTTTATTTGTAATAAACTTGCAAACATTTTTATAAACCTGTTTTCGTTTTGTCATTAATTAAGGGGTATTGTGTGTAGATTGATAAGGCTGTAACGTAACAAAATGTGGAAAAAGTCAAGGGGTCTGAATACTTTCCGAATGCACTTTCTAGACAGGTGGATGATAATGGTCCATTTTAAATCAAAACTAATTTCATATTATTTAGTACATGTAAAGACAAGATTAAATGAAGAAAGCCTAGTGGGTGACCATATTAGCCTGTCTGTGAATGATATATTATCAATGAATGAAGCAAAACTAGGCAAGAAACAGTGAATGCCTTCTTTTTTTTGTTGACTTTATATCATAGTCGCACACCTCATGTAGCCTAGCCTAAATGTTTTGATAAGGTTTGTATCACAACTAAAAATCAAATCAAATGTATTTATATAGCCCTTCGTACATCAGCTGATATCTCAAAGTGCTGTACAGAAACCCAGCCTAAAACCCCAAACAGCAAGCAATGCAGGTGTAGAAGCACGGTGGCTAGGAAAAACTCCCTAGAAAGGCCAACACTTAGGAAGAAACCTAGAGAGGAACCAGACTATGAGGGGTGGCCAGTCCTCTTCTGGCTGTGCTGGGTGAAGATTATAACAGAACATGGCCAAGATGTTCAAATAATAATAATCACAGGCAGAACAGTTGAAACTGGAGCAGCAGCACAGCCAGTGTCAGGTAGTCCTGAGGCATGGTCCTAGGGCTCAGGTCCTCCGAGAGAGAGAAAGAAAGAAAGAGAGAATTAGAGAGAGCATACTTAAATTCACACAAGACACCGGATAAGACAGGAGAAGTACTCCAGATATAACAAACTGACCCTAGCCCCCCGACACATAAACTACTGTAGCATAAATACTGGAGGCTGAGACAGGAGGGGTCAGGAGACACTGTGGCCCCATCCGAGGACACCCCCGGACAGAGCCAAACAGGAAGGGTATAACCCCACCCACTTTGCCAAAGCACAGCCCCCACACCATGAGAGGGATATCTTCAACCACCAACTTACCATCCTGAGACAAGGCCGAGTATAGCCCAAAAAGATCTCTGCCACGGCACAACCCAAGGGGGGGCGCCAACCCAGACAGGAAATTCACATCAGTGACTCAACCCACTCAAGTGACGCACCCCTCCAAGGGACGGCATGGAAGAGCACCAGTAAGCCAGTGACTCAGCCCCTGTAATAGGGTTGGAGGCAGAGAATCCCAGTGGAAAGAGGGGAACCGGCCAGGCAGAGACAGCAAGGGCGGTTCGTTGCTCCAGAGCCTTTCAGTTCACCTTCACACTCCTGGGCCAGACTACACTCAATCATATGACCCACTGAAGAGATGAGTCTTCAGTAAAGACTTAAAGGTTGAGACCGAGTTTGCGTCTCTCACATGGGTAGGCAGACCATTCCATAAAAATGGAGCTCTATAGGAGAAAGCCCTGCCTCCAGCTGTTTGCTTAGAAATTCTAGGGACAATTAGGAGGCCTGCGTCTTGTGACCGTAGCGTATGTGTAGGTATGTACGGCAGAACCAAATCAGAGAGATAGGTAGGAGCAAGCCCATGTAATGCTTTGTAGGTTAGCAGTAAAACCTTGAAATCAGCCCTTGCCTTGACAGTAAGCCAGTGTAGGGAGGCTAGCACTGGAGTAATATGATCAATTTTTTTGTTCTAGTCAGGATTCTAGCAGCCGTATTTAGCACTAACTGCATTTTATTTAGTGCTTTATCCGGGTAGCCGGAAAGTAGAGCAGTAGTCTAATTTAGAAGTAACAAAAGCATGGATTAATTTTTCTGCATCATTTTTGGACAGAAAGTTTCTGATTTTTGCAATGTTACGTAGATGGAAAAAAAGCTGTCCTTGAAACAGTCTTGATATGTTCGTCAAAAGAGAGATCAAGGTTCAAAGTAACGCTGAGGTCCTTCACAGTTTTATTTGAGACGACTGTACAACCATCAAGATTAATTGTCAGATTCAACAGAAGATCTCTTTGTTTCTCGGGACCTAGAACAAGCATGTCTGTTTTGTCCGAGTTTAAAAGTAGAAAGTTTGCAGCTATCCACTTCCTTATGTCTGAAACACAGGCTTCTAGCGAGGGCAATTTTGGGGCTTCACCATGTTTCATTGAAATGTACAGCTCTGTGTCATCCGCATAGCAGTGAAAGTTAACATTATGTTTTCGAATGACAACCCCAAGAGGTAAATTATATAATGAAAACAATGGTGGTCCTAAAACGGAACCTTGAGGAACACCGAAATTTACAGTTGATTTGTCAGAGGACAAACCATTCACAGAGACAAACTGATATCTTTCCGACAGATAAGATCGATGATAAAGGTATCGATGGTATCAAAAGCAGCACTAAGGTCTAGGAGCATGAGGGCAGATGCAAAGCCTCGGTCTGATGCCATTAAAAGGTAATTTACCACCTTCACAAGTGCAGTCTCAGTGCTATGATGGGGTCTAAAACCAGACTGAAGCATTTCATATACATTGTTTTTCTTCAGGAAGGCAGTGAGTTGCTGCGCAACAGCCTTTTCTAAAAATTTTGAGAGGAATGGAACATTCGATATAGGCCGATAGTTTTTTATATTTTCTGGGTCAAGGTTTGGCTTTTTCAAGAGAGGCTTTATTACTGCCACTTTTGGTGAGTTTGGTACACATCCGGTGGATAGAGAGACGTTTATTATGTTCAACATAGGAGGGCCAAGCACAGGAAGCAGCTCTTTCAGTAGTTTAGTTGGAATAGGGTCCAGTATGCAGCTTGAAGGTTTAGATGCCATGATTATTTTCATCATTGTATCAAGAGATATAGTACTAAAACACTTGAGTGTCTCTCTTGATCCTAGGTCCTGGCAGAGTTGTGCAGACTCAGGACAACTGAGCTTTGAAGGAATACGCAGATTTAAAGAGGAGTCCGTAATTTGCTTTCTAATAATCATGATCTTTTCCGCAAAGAAGTTCATTAATTTATTACTGCTGAAGTGAAAGCCATCCTCTCTTGGGGAATGCTGCTTTTTAGTTAGCTTTGCGACAGTATCAAAAATACATTTCCGATTGTTCTTATTTTCCTCAATTAAGTTGGAAAAATAGGATGATCGAGCAGCAGTAAGTGCTCTTCGATACTGCACGGTACTGTCTTTCCAAGCTAGTCGGAAGACTTCCAGTTTGGTGTGGCGCCATTTCCGTTCCAATTTTCTGGAAGCTTGCTTCAGAGCTCGGGTATTTTCTATATACCGGGGAGCTAGTTTCTTATGAGAAATGTTTTTAGTTTTTAGGGGTGCAACTGCATCTAGGGTATTGCGCAAGGTTAAATTGAGTTCCTTAGTTAGGTGGATAACGGATTTTTGTCCTCTGACATCCTTGGGTAGACAGAGGGAGTCTGGAAGGGCATCAAGGAATCTTTGTGTTGTCTGTGAATTTATAGCACGACTTTTGATGCTCCTGGGTTGGAGTCTGAGCAGATTATTTGTTGCAATTGCAAACGTAATAAAATAGTGGTCCGATAGTCCAGGATTATGAGGAAAAACATTAAGATCCACAACATTTATTCCATGGGACAAAACTAGGTCCAGAGTATGACTGTGACAGTGAGTAGGTCCAGAGACATGTTTGACAAGACCCACTGAGTCGATGATGGCTCCGAAAGCCTTTTGGAGTGGGTCTGTGGACTTTTCCATGTGAGTATTAACGTCACCAAAAATTAGAATATTATCTGCTATGACTACAAGGTCCGATAGGAATTCAGGGAACTCAATGAGGAACACTGTATATGGCTCAGGAGGCCTTTAAACAGTACCTATAAAAGTGATTTAGTAGGCTGCATAGATTTCATGACTAGAAGCTCAAAAGATTTTATTCTTTGTAAATTGAAATTTGCTATTGTAAATGTTAGCAACACCTCCGCCTTTGCGGGATGCACGGGGGATATGGTCACTAGTGTAACCAGGGGGTGAGGCCTCATTTAACAAAGTAAATTCATCAGGCTTAAGCCATGTTTCAGTCAGGCCAATCACATCAAGATTATGATCAGTGATTATAGTCAATGAACTAATGTTCATTGACTATAATTGCCTTTGAAGTAAGGGATCTAACATGAAGTAGCCCTATTTTGAGATGTGAGGTATCACGATCTCTTTCAATAATGACAGGAATGGAGGAGGTCTTAATCCTAGTGAGATTGCTAAAGCGAACACCGCCATGTTTAGTTTTGCCCAACCCAGGTCGAGGCACAGACACGGTCTCAAAGGGGATAGCTGAGCTGACTACACTGACTGTGCTAGTGGCAGACTCCACTAAGCTGTAATCAAAGCAAAGGATGGATACTTTGAAGAATCTCAAAATCTCACTAAAGTGGCCAAATAACTTCATAAAATTAAGCACATTAATCCACTTTACAACCGGTATAGAGCATAATTGGCATATGCAGCGTGTGAGTTTTAAGATTGTGGAAGATTATTTTCACCATAAACATACACCTTTATAATAAAAGCATAACATGCATTATCGCATTTGTGGTCACTTTTGAGAAGGGTATTCTCCTGATTAATTGGTTGCATTTTGGAACATTCGCACTTATAGCTTACTGCAGTGTGCGCATTGCTGGGCTTATAATGTGAAAAAATGGCCTAATAGTTTATTAACATTTTAAGCTAAACGTTCTGATCTGTTGTGTCAGTCACATTGCTATAAAAAAAGTAGTGGTTGTATTCATTTGGGATCTATCGCATCCCAGACTTTTTTTCTATCTCACACAGAATAGAATAGGTCAACTTTTGTACTAATGGGGATACTGAAGTGATTTTATCATGTAAATCTTGGTGGGGCAAACAAAAAAAATCTATTTATGATGCATGCCAGCAAAGCCATTGCAAGCCAATGATACATTAATTGCGCTATAACAGTAACAAATGGTGCCCACAAACTGTTAGGACCTACAGAAGCTGTCCCAACAGCAGAGCTTTCTTTTCAGCACCATGGAGTGAATCTTTACCACTGCTACACCTGGCTATCAGAGGAGCCTTGTCTGACAGCGACACTGTTCATTCAGCCTCATTTACTGCCATTTAAAAAAAAAAACATAGCTGATATGGCCGAATTGCTTAAACAAATGTGGTTTCTACTGACAATTGAGATGTACAAACTATGGCATAAGAGAACGACGGGCGGATGAGAGGCAATCTGTAATTTTTATTAAGACAATGAGCGAGCTAGGACAGACACACTCAATATAACTATTTGTTCAGACAGAATTCAGAACATGGGCTGTTCTAACAGTATTCTCCCTGTACACCAAGTCAGAAGGATAAATAAAGGGGGCACATAAGCAGACATTGAACGCTCTTACAATATTCG
Organism: Oncorhynchus nerka; assembly: GCF_034236695.1. Lineage (NCBI taxonomy): Eukaryota > Metazoa > Chordata > Actinopteri > Salmoniformes > Salmonidae > Oncorhynchus > Oncorhynchus nerka. The sequence goes on along the minus strand of NC_088396.1, from coordinate 6,803,506 downwards.
ATGATTACATTTCTCTAAAACAGGATATAGGCTTCATGTGGACCATCAAGTCAGAACAGTCAGAACAAACTATGAAATAACACATATGGAATCATGCAAAGCTGTCATCAAAGCAAAGGGTGGATACTTTGAAGAATCTCAAATATAAAATATATTATGATTTGTCTAACACTTCTTTGGCTACTACATGATTCCATATGTGTTATTTCATAGTTTTGATGTCTTCACTATTATTCTACAATGTATAAAATAGTACAAATAAACAAAAACCTTGGAATGAGTAGGTGTGTCCAAACTTTTGTCTGGTACTCTATATATATTGTTTTGCTAAACAGGTGGGGCTCTGCTGTTCGTTAGGCCTACTCATCTTGTTGGCTGACGAATAGTAAATGTGTACAGTTCTTCCAACATCTTCAATATGCGCCTCGGAATTCGATAAGGTCGCGAACAGTTGCATCCCGATGTGTCTGTCTTCACTTGTAGCCTGTGAGAAGGACCCGATCACGTGAAGGACATTGGCTAATAAGAATTGAGATATCTGAGCGAGCCATGTGAGTGAGAGGTGCTTCAGAGCACGCAGCCGGGAGAAGGGAATTATAACTATTATCAGCCCAAGGGCACAACGACCATTGGCTGCAAAAGGCATACATTTTTTAGGGGGCATTACGACCACAAAGGAGATGCCACCGGGAAATTTGAGGCATTATCAAATGCTTGTCAAATTGTGAATGAGAGACTGATGAAGTGTGTGTAGCCTGCACAAAAAAACAATGTAGAGTTTATGCCTTTCATGCAACTTCTTTCAAATCATGCATCCTTAGAATGTATAAAAAATCTAAACATATAGCCCAATGTTTGTATCACAACTAAAGTTGCATAAATAACTCTAAATTAAGCATATAGGAGGACCTGTTTCTTTGTTAACCACTCAACACAGAATAGCCATGTGTGCACTCCCTCAAATCATTTGGAGAAAATATCCTTTCTATTTTATTCAGCTTTGTTCAATTGTATTCTTCATACTATAAAATAATGCCACGGAATTCTCAGCAAATCTTGTCTGCTAAATTAACTAGTGTATCCCAAAGTGATATGACATGGCCAGATCAGGTGTAGGCTATGTTACATGGATTTATTAGACTTTTTAAAATGTAGATGTTCCAAAGTTCTGCATCAGTGGCTTGTAGGCTGTGTGTGGAAGCCAGGAGATGCTAAATGTGTTTATGTTAATTAACGGTAATTTACCGCGAGACCAGCAGCTATTTGTTTGACAATCACTGGCTGATAAAATTTCATGACCACCACAGTCCTAGGTGTGCCACTGTACTTCCACAAACCTGTGGCTTACAGTCAGTTTCACACCCTTATCTTCAGACTATTTTACTCACATTGAATCAGAATTACATTGAATCAGAAAAACGGTTTTCTTGTTTTTCCTACCTTCTCTGTTCTCTCTCTCTCTCACACACACACACCCATTCAGCCCTTGTCTCTGTGTTCTATGTCATAGATATCCTATTTGCCCAGGGGAGTGAAGTGATCTTTAAGGTGGCTCTGTGTTTACTGAGCAGTCACGAAGGGGAGATAGTGGAGTGTGATAGCTTCGAGACCATCGTGGACTACCTGAAAACTACAATTCCCAACCTCACCCACACCCAGATGGAGGAAACCATCTCAAAGGTACAGTTGGGGGGGGAGACATTAAAAGTTCACTGTTGGTGGTATATAGTGAATAGGGTGTCATTTGGGATGCACACGTGTAGTCTTGGGATGCACAAAATTGAGATTCTCCATTGAAAGCGCTTCACTGAGATGGCATAGCAGTTCAGACGTCTTTTGTCCTCGTCTTGTCGTGTCGTGTATATATATATATTTACAACTTTTTTCACATACATTTTATTTTTATTTTCCATCAACTCATCTTCAATACACTCTCCTGCAACCTGCCTCACCAATTGATATGTATAAATACGTATTATTTACCTCAAATCTGCAATCCTCCAAGAAGCTAGCCAGAAGCTAGCCAGAAACTCCAAGAAGCTAGCCAGAAGCTAGCCAGAAGCTAGCCAGGAGCTAGCCAGAAGCTAATCAGAAGCTAGTTAGCTTCTTTACTGGCAACTCGTTAGTATTCAGCTAACCACGGTTTGTGGTCATCAGCTATCCTTTAACTCGAAAATCTATCGCCAGTTTTTGCACGGCGCAGCGGCTCGGAACGGAACATACCGGACCGATTTTTCTCTCCATGTCCCTGGATTTCAACTGCTCTCTGGACATTCACTCCCGGATCTCACAGCTAGCTGGCTGCTATCCGTGTGTCTATCTGCTTTCGTCGATTCGGAGCAAACATCAATTACTCCGGAGCTAGCCAGCTCCGTCAATCACTCCTGAGCTCCGTCAATCACTCCTGGGCTGCAGTCACCTATCCGGACCCGTTTACTGCCACGCGGAGCCCCACCGGGCCTTCACAACTGGACTGCCGACGTTATCTACCCGAAGGAGATCCGGCTGGCTCCTCCGTCGCGACGTTACCTGAACGCCCATCTGCGGCCTGCTAACCGTTAGCTGTCTTACCGGCTGCTCTCAGAATAGACAATCGGACAATTTATTTATTTTTATTATTATTATGTTTCTTCTTGGGCCTCTATAACTATATCTATTGTTTTTATTTTTTGTTGTTGTGTGATTTGGACTAATCCCCTCTACAACACGGAACTCCACTAATCTACTGACGGAACGCAAGAGGTGGCTAACAACAGACCTCCATCCTATGCTAGCTTGCTACCGATGTCCTGGCTAGCTGTCTAAATCGCCGTGACCCCCAAACCAACCTCTCCACTCCCTGGACCCTTTTGATCACTCGACTAAGGATGCCTCTCCTTAATGTCAATATGTCTTGTCCATTGCTGTTCTGGTTAGTGTTTATTGGCTTATTTCACTGTAGAGCCTCTAGTCCTACTCACTATACCTTATCCAACTTATTAGTTCCACCACCCACACATGCAATGACATCTCCTGGTTTCAATGATGTTTCTAGAGACAATATCTCTCTCTTCATCACTCAATACCTAGGTTTACCTCCACTGTATTCACATCCTACCATACCTTTGTCTGTACATTATACCTTGATGCTATTTTATCGCCCCCAGAAACCTCCTTTTACTCTCTGTTCCAGACGTTCTAGACGACCAATTCTTATTGCTTTTAGCCGTACCCTTATTCTTCTCCTCCTATGTTCCTCTGGCGATGTAGAGGTGAATCCAGGCCCTGCAGTGCCTAGCTCCACTCCTATTCCCCAGGCGCTCTCTTTTGATGACTTCTGTAACCGTAATAGCCTTGGTTTCATGCATGTTAACATTAGAAGCCTCCTCCCTAAGTTTGTTCTTTTCACTGCTTTAGCACACTCTGCCAACCCGGATGTTCTAGCTGTGTCTGAATCCTGGCTTAGGAAGACCACCAAAAATTCAGAAATTTTAATTCCAAACTACAACATTTTCAGACAAGATAGAACTGCCAAAGGGGCGGTGTTGCAATCTACTGCAAAGATAGCCTGCAGAGTTCTGTCCTACTATCCAGGTCTGTACCCAAACAATTTGAACTTCTACTTTTAAAAATCCACCTCTCTAAAAACAAGTCTCTCACCGTTGCCGCCTGCTATAGACCACCCTCTGCCCCCAGCTGTGCTCTGGACACCATATGTGAACTGATTGCCCCCATCTATCTTCAGAGCTCGTGCTGCTAGGCGACCTAAACTGGAACATGCTTAACACCCCAGCCATCCTACAATCTAAACTTGATGCCCTCAATCTCACACAAATTATCAATGAACCTACCAGGTACCCCCCAAAGCCTTAAACACGGGCACCCTCATAGATATCATCCTAACCAACTTCCCCTCTAAATACACCTCTGCTGTCTTCAACCAAGATCTCAGCGATCACTGCCTCATTGCCTGCATCCGTAATGGGTCAGCGGTCAAACGACCTCCACTCATCACTGTAAAACGCTCCCTGAAACACTTCAGCGAGCAGGCCTTTCTAATCGACCTGGCCGGGGTGTCCTGGAAGGATATTGATCTCATCCCGTCAGTAGAGGATGCCTGGATATTTTTTAAAAATGCCTTCCTAACAATCTTAAATAAACATGCCCCATTCAAGAAAATTAGAACCAGGAACAGATATAGCCCTTGGTTCTCCCCAGACCTGACTGCCCTTAACCAACACAAAAACATCCTATGGCGTTCTGCATTAGCATCGAACAGCCCCGTGATATGCAGCTGTTCAGGGAAGCTAGAAACCGTTATACACAGGCAGTTAGAAAAGCCAAGGCTAGCTTTTTCAAGCAGAAATTTGCTTCCTGCAACACTAACTCTAAAAAGTTCTGGGACACTGTAAAGTCCATGGAGAATAAGAACACCTCCTCCCAGCTGCCCACTGCACTGAAGATAGAAAACACTGTCACCACTGATAAATCCACCATAATTGAGAATTTCAATAAGCATTTTTCTACGGCTGGCCATGCTTTCCACCTGGCAACTCCTACCCCGGTCAACAGCACTGCACCCCCAACTGCAACTCGCCCAAGCCTTCCCCATTTCTCCTTCTCCCAAATCCATTCAGCTGAAGTTCTGAAAGAGCTGAAAAATCTGGACCCCTACAAATCAGCCGGGCTAGACAATCTGGACCCTTTCTTTCTAAAATTATCTGCCGAAATTGTTGCCACCCCTATTACTAGCCTGTTCAACCTCTCTTTCGTGTCATCTGAGATTCCCAAAGATTGGAAAGCAGCTGCGGTCATCCCCCTCTTCAAAGGGGGGACACTCTTGACCCAAACTGCTACAGACCTATATCTATCCTACCATGCCTTTCTAAGGTCTTGAAAGCCAAGTCAACAAACAGATTACCGACCATTTCGAATCTCACCATACCTTCTCTGCTATGCAATCTGGTTTCAGAGCTGGTCATGGGTGCACCTCAGCCACGCTCAAGGTCCTAAACGATATCTTAACCGCCATCGATAAGAAACATTACTGTGCAGCCGTATTCATTGATCTGGCCAAGGCTTTCGACTCTGTCAACCACCACATCCTCATCGGCAGACTCGACAGCCTTGGTTTCTCAAATGATTGCCTCGCCTGGTTCACCAACTACTTCTCTGATAGAGTTCAGTGTGTCAAATCGGAGGGTCTGCTGTCCGGACCTCTGGCAGTCTCTATGGGGGTGCCACAGGGTTCAATTCTCGGACCGACTCTCTTCTCTGTATACATCAATGAGGTCGCTCTTGCTGCTGGTGAGTCTCTGATCCACCTCTACGCAGACGACACCATTCTGTATACTTCCGGCCCTTCTTTGGACACTGTGTTAACAACCCTCCAGGCAAGCTTCAATGCCATACAACTCTCCTTCCGTGGCCTCCAATTGCTCTTAAATACAAGTAAAACTAAATGCATGCTCTTCAACCGATCGCTACCTGCACCTACCCGCCTGTCCAACATCACTACTCTGGACGGCTCTGACTTAGAATACGTGGACAACTACAAATACTTAGGTGTCTGGCTAGACTGTAAACTCTCCTTCCAGACCCATATCAAACATCTCCAATCCAAAGTTAAATCTAGAATTGGCTTCCTATTTCGCAACAAAGCATTCTTCACTCATGCTGCCAAACATACCCTTGTAAAACTGACCATCCTACCAATCCTCGACTTTGGCGATGTCATTTACAAAATAGCCTCCAATACCCTACTCAACAAATTGGATGCAGTCTATCACAGTGCAATCCGTTTTGTCACCAAAGCCCCATATACTACCCACCATTGCGACCTGTACGCTCTCGTTGGCTGGCCTCGCTTCATACTCGTCGCCAAACCCACTGGCTCCATGTCATCTACAAGACCCTGCTAGGTAAAGTCCCCCCTTATATCAGCTCGCTGGTCACCATAGCATCTCCCACCTGTAGCACACGCTCCAGCAGGTATATCTCTCTAGTCACCCCCAAAACCAATTCTTTCTTTGGCCGCCTCTCCTTCCAGTTCTCTGCTGCCAATGACTGGAACGAACTACAAAAATCTCTTAAATTGGAAACACTTATCTCCCTCACTAGCTTTAAGCACCAACTGTCAGAGCATCTTACAGATTACTGCACCTGTACGTAGCCCACCTATAATTTAGCCCAAACAACTACCTCTTTCCCAACTGTATTTAATTAATTTATTTATTTTGCTCCTTTGCACCCCATTATTTTTATTTCTACTTTGCACATTCTTCCATTGCAAAACTACCATTCCAGTGTTTTACTTGCTATATTGTATTTACTTTGCCACCATGGCCTTTTTTGCCTTTACATCCCTTCTCACCTAATTTGCTCACATTGTATATAGACTTGTTTTTTTTGTTTTGTTTTTTTACTGTATTATTGACTGTATGTTTGTTTTACTCCATGTGTAACTCTGTGTCGTTGTATGTGTCGAACTGCTTTGCTTTATCTTGGCCAGGTCGCAATTGTAAATGAGAACTTGTTCTCAACTTGCTTACCTGGTTAAATAAAGGTGAAATAAAAAAATAAAAAAAATATAAAAAAAACTGGCCCTACATTTACATTATATGGGGCCCTTGAGTAAGGCACTTAACCCTGAACTCTAGATGCCGTGTGTGTGTGTGTTGTCTCGGGGTTGGGCAGAGCAAATAGACTAATTTTCGTTTCAACAATGAACAGTAAAGCACTATTCTGTTTGATTTTGTAGCTCAAACCCATGAGTGCTCATGATGAGTGCAGTGCTTGTGGACATGAGTGACTTTGGCCATAAATATAGAGAGCGGTTGTGGAAGAGGCAAGCCTGCTCTATTTTATGACGACAATCCATAAGAGCACATGACACACACCCTGCCCAAGGAGGACTGTAAAGACCTTTTTGTGGCTCTTGATTTGCTTGTAGTGGGATACACACAGTACACAAAGGCTGTGCTTATGTCTTATGAGTAGCAGATCTGGGTTCAAATGTTTATTGAAAGGTCGTGAGTAATCTCCAGCACTTGTTTTTTCTACTTATTACCTGACTGTACAGGTGTGGGCGATTTTGACTTTCTCTTTGCGGTTGCCAGGTGTTTGACACAGAAGTTGATGTTTTTCAACTCTGGGTTGCCAGGTATATATACTTTGTAATTATGTGGGTTGCCAGGTGTTGGACATGGACATCTCGAAGCAGCTACATGCTTATGAGGTGGAGTACCACGTGCTGCAGGACGAGACGGTGGATGCTGTGCTCCAGTCAAACGACTCAGACCGTCTGGATAAACTGGAGAAGACCAACAACCAGCTGAAGAAACAGAACATGGATCTGCTGGAGAAACTACAGGTGGGAAACTGGCTCAATTCAATTCAAACTTAGTTTCCTCAGGGCAATTCATTTTGCAGTCAAGGAGTACATAAGACACAATATAGTCCAAAAAGCCATCTTACCCCAGATTCTATTCTATTCTACTCTTTACATTATGAATATCCCAGAAGAAGAAAGAGGAGCACTCAAATGTCAGCAATGATCTTTGAGGTTCAATGTAGGGGCAAACAGACGGGCTTACATTTCGGTGTGTCAGAGGCCTTCCTCAGAGATGCTCATCTTGTCAAGTGTTATGGGTTAAGATGTCCCTCCGTTGACCTTTGTATGCAAGCTGTCTGGTACGACGCTCACAGTATATACAGTACACACAGAACAAACAAATAAACACGTTTTGGAGTTGATATGCACTGCTTCAGTCTGCCAGTAGATGTCACCAGAGCACAACCCCAAACACAGTATAAGAAATAAAAAGGAATGGGTCTCAATTCTCCATCCAAGGAATTCTCCCTTTTTAATCCATTCTGTAGACCATTAAATTGTCTGTCTGTCTGTCTGCAGATGAGGTCACAGCTGAGGAATCGCAGGGATTAAGGATTGACACATATTTGGAGAGTGAAACCCCTTAGTAAATGTTAACAGAAAAGAGAACATGCTAGTCTTAATGTTTCTACTGTGTTTTTAAACAGGAACACACACCCACACGACACAGCCACTCAGTCAATCATTTACCTACTACATTGTCCCATATCAATATTCTTGTAAAAACATGGTCTAGATCAGGGCTGTCAAACTCATTCCACGGAGGGCCGAGTGTCTACAGCTTTTTGTTTTTTACTTTCAATTAAGACCTAGACAACCATGTGAGGGGAGTTCCTTAGTAATTAGTGACCTTAATTCATCAATCAAGTACAAGGGTGGAGCGAAACCCCGCAGACACTCGGCCCTCCGTGCAATGAGTTTGACACGAGTTTGACACACCCTGAATCAGGGCTGTGAATTGCCAGGGACCTTACAATACAATGTTATCACGGAACTTAGGTGCCAATACGATATGTATTGCGATTCTCACGATTATATATATATTATGTATATACATACACTTAGGTTGGAGTCATTAAAACTCATTTTTCAACCACTCAACAAATTTCTTGTTAACAAACTATAGTTTTGGCAAGTTGATTAGGACATCTACTTTGTGCATGACACAAGTAATTTATCCAACAATTGTTTACAGACAGATTATTTCAATTAGAATTCACTGTATCACAATTCCAGTGTGTCAGAAGTTTACATACACTAAGTCGGCTGTGCCTTTAAAAAGCTTGGAAAATTCAAGAAAATGTCATGGCTTTAGAAGCTTCTGATTGACATCATTTTAGTCAATTGGAGGTGTACCTATGGATGTATTTCAAGGCCTACCTTCAAACTCAGTGCCTCTTTGCTTGACATCATGGGGAAATCAAAAGAAATCAGCCAAGACCCCAGAAAAAAAACTGTACACCTCCACAAGTCTGGTTCATCCTTGAGAGCAATTTCCAAATGCCTGAAGGTCCCATGTTCATCTGTACAAACAATAGTACGCAATTACAAACACCATGGGACCACACAGCTGTCATACCGCTCAGGAAGGAGACGCATTCTGTCTCCTAGAGATGAACCTACTTTGGTGCGAAAATTGCAAATCAATCCCAGAACAACAGCAAAGGACCATGTGACTATGCCGGAGGAAACAGGTACAAAAGTATCTATATCCACAGTTAAACGAGTCCTATATCAACCTAACCTGAAAGGCCGCCCAGCAAGGGAGAAGCCACTGCTCCAAAACCGCCATAAAAAAGCCAGATTACGGTTTGCAACTGCACATGGGGACAAAGATTGTACTTTTTGGAGAAATGTCCTCTGGTCTGATGAAACAAAAATGGAACTGTTTGGCCATAAAGACCATCGTTACGTTTGGTGTAAAACGGGGGAGGCTTGCAAGCCGACGAACACCATCCCAACTGTGAAGCACGGGGGTGGCAGCATCATGTTGTGAGGGTGCTTTGCTGCAGGAAGGACTGGTGCACTTCACAAAATAGATGGCATCATGAGGTAGTCAAATTATGTGGATATATTGAAGCAACATGTCAAGACATCAGTCAGGAAGTTAAAGCAAATGGGTCTTCCAAATGGACAATGACCCCAAACATACTGGCAAAATGACTTAAGGACAACAAACTCAAGGTAATGGAGTGGCCATCACAAAGCCCTGACCTCAATCCTCTACAACATTTGTGGGCAGAACTGAAAAAGTGTATGCGAGCAAGGAGGCCTACAAACCTAACTCAGTTACACCAGCTCTGTCAGGAGGAATGGACCAGAATTCACTCAACTTATTGTGGGAAGCTTGTGGAAGGCTACCTGAAACGTTTGACCCAAGTTAAACAATTTAAAGGCAATGCTACCAAATACTAATTGAGTGTATGTAAACTTCTGACCCACTGGGAATGTGATGAAAGAAATAAAAGCTGAAATAAATCATTCTCTCTACCATTATTCTGACATTTCACATTCTTAAAATAAAGCGGTGATCCTACCTGACCTAAAACAGGGAATATTTACTAGGATTAAATGTCAGGAATTGTGATAAACTGAGTTTAAATGTATTTGGCTAAGATGTATGTAAACTTCCGACTTCAACTGTACATGGCCAAGATGTTCAAACGTTCATAGATGACCGGCAGGGTCAGATAATAATGATCATAGTGGTTGTAGATGGTGCAACAGCTCAGCACCTCAGGAGTAATGTCAGTTGGTTTTTCATAGCCGATAATTCAGAGTTAGGTACAGTAGAGAGAGAGTCGAAAACAGCAGGTCTGCGACAAGGTAGCACATCCGATGAACAGGTCAGGGGTTCATAGCCGCAGGCAGAACAGTTGAAACTGGAGCAGCAATGCTACCAGGTGGACTATTGCAGCATAAATACTGGGGGCTGAGAAAGGAGGGGTCGGGAGACACTGGCCCCGTCCGACGATATCCCCGGACAGGGCCAAACAGGCAGGATATGACCTCACCCACTTTGCCAAAGCACAGCCCCCACACCACTAGAGGGATATCTTCAACCACCAACTTACTACTCTGAGACAAGGCCGAGTATAACCCATGAAGATCTCCCCAAAGGCACGAACCCGAGGGGGGCGCCAACCCGGACAGGAAGATCATATCAGTGACTCAACCCACTAAATTGACGCACCCCTCTTAGGGACGGCATGGAAGAGCACCGGTGAAGCAGCCTCCGTAATAGGGTTAAAGGCAGAGAATCCCAATGGAGAGAGGGGAACCGGCAAGGTAGAGACAGCAAGGGCTCTGAACCTCTTCACCTGGATCATCGAAGCTAATTAGCTGCTATCCGATTGGCTTCTCCTGGCTAACATCTCTGTCCCGAAGCAAGCACCAATTAGCCTGGAGCTAGCCTATGCTAGGCCCATCTCCCGGCTAGCTGAAGAGGTCCATCAGTCACTCCTTTGCTACAATACCTATTTTGCCAATTGTCCTGGACCCCTTTTATTGCCAATACGGATCTCCGCAGATCCATCATGACTGACGTAATCCACCCGAGTTTTTTTTTTCAACATGCTCCTCCGTCGTGACGTCCCCTGAATGTCCATCTGCTAGCCGCGGCCTGCTAGCTGTCTAGAGCATACCAGGCTTGTTAGCAGAAGAGGTCCATCAGCCAATTTCTTGGGCTACTATACCTATTTTGCCAATTGGTCTGGACCCTTTTACTACACGGCCCTCTGCTGATCCATCACGACTGGTCTGCCGACGTAACCACACGAGGGGGCTACAACAGACTTCTTCCGTCGCGACGTCCCTCAAAGGCCCTGCTCCAGCCCTGCTCAATATACCTCAACTAACCCGCTTGTCCCACCCCCCACACATGCGGTAGCCTCACCTGGCTTAATTGATGTCTCTAGAGACAATACCTCTCTCATCGTCACTCAATGCCTAGGTTTACCTCCACTGTATTCACATCCTACCATACCTTTGTCTGTACATTATGCATTGAATCTTTTCTACCACGCCCAGAAACCTGCTCCTTTTACTCTCTGTTCCGAATGTACTAGACGACCAGTTCTTATAGACTTTAGCCGTACCCTTATCCTACTCCTCCTCTGCTCCTCTGGTGATGTAGAGGTTAATCCATGCCCTACAGTGTCTAGCTCCACTCCCATTCCCCAGGCGCTCTCATTTGTTGACTTCAGTAACCGTAACAACCTTGGTTTCATGCATGTTAACATTAGAAGCCTCCTCCCTAAGTCTGTTTTATTCACTGCTTTAGCACACTCTGCCAACCCGGATGTCCTAGCCGTGTCTGAATCCTGGCTTAGGAAGGCCACCAAAAAAAAAAAAAATGTCAATCCCTAACTATAACAAGATAGAACTGCCGAAGGGGACGGAGTTGCAATCTACTGCAGAATTCTGTCTTGCTATCCAGGTCTGTGCCCAAACAATTTGAGCTTCTATCTTTAAAAATCCACTTTTCCAGAAACAAGTCTCTCACCGTTGCCGCTTGCAATAGATCACCTTCTGCCCCCAGCTGTGCCCTGGACACCATATGTGATCTTCAGAGCTTGTGCTGTTAGGTGACCTAAACTGGGACATGCTTAACACCCCGGCCATCCTACAATCTAAGCTTGATGCCCTCAATCTCACACAAATTATCAATGATCCTACCAGGTACAACCCCAAATCCGTAAACACAGGCACCCTCATAGATATCATCCTAACCAACCTGCCCTCCAAATACACCTATGTTGTTTTCAACCAGTATCTCAGCGATCACTGCCTCATTGTTTGCGTCCGTAATGGGTCTGCGGTCAAATGACCACCCCTCATCACTATCAAACTCTCCCTAAAACACTTCAGCGAGCGGGCCTTTTTAATCGACCTGGCCTGGGTAACCTGGAAGGATATTGACCTTCTTCCGTCAGTAGAAGATGCCTGGTTATTCTTTAGAAGTTTTCAAACAGAAATTTGCATCCTGCAGCACAAACTCCAAAACGTTCTGGGACACTGTAAAGTCCATGGAGAATAAGAGCACCTCCTCCCAGCTGACCACTGCACTGAGGCTAGGAAATACTGTCACCATAATAAATCCACGGTAATTGAGAATTTTAATAAGCATGCTTTCCACCTGGCCACCCCTACCCTGGTCAACAGCCCTTGCACCCCCCCACAGCAACTTGCCCAAGCCTCCCCCATTTTTTCTTTACCCAAATCCAGTTAGCTTATGTTCTAAAAGAGCTGCAAAATCTGGACCCCTACAAATCAGCAGGGCAAGACAATCTGGACCCTCTCTTTCTAAAATTATCAGCATAAATTGTTGCAACCCCTATTACTAGCCTGTTTAACCTCTCTTTCGTGTCATCTGAGATCCCCAAAGATTGGAAAGCTGCCGCAGTCATCCCCCTCTTCAAAGAGGGAGACACTCTAGACCCAAACTGCTACAGACCTATATCTATCCTACCCTGCCTTTCTAAGGTCTTCGAAAGCCAAGTTAACAAACAGATCACCAACCATTTTTTAATCCCACCATACGTTCTCCGCTATGCAATCTGGTTTCCGAGCTGGTGCACCTCAGCCACGCTCAAGGTCCTAAACGATATCATAACCTCCATCAATAAGAGATAATGCTGTGTAGCTGTATTCATCTACCTGACCAAGGCTTTCGACTCTGTCAATCACCACAGTCTTATCGGGCAGACTCAACCGCCTTGGTTTGTCAATTGACTGCCTCGTCTGGTTCACCAACTACTTCTCAGTTCAGTCTCTATGTTGGTGCCACAGGGTTAAATTCTCGGGCCAACTCTTTTCTCTGTATACATCAATGATGTCGCTCTTGATGCTGGTGATTCTCTGATCCAACCATACTCAGACAATACCATTCTGTGTACTTCTGGCCCTTTGGACACTGTGTTAACTAACCTCCAGACAAGCTTCAATGCCATACAACTCTCCTTCTGTGGCCTCCAACTGCCCATAAATGCAAGTAAAACTAAATGCATGCTCTTCAACCAATCGCTACCAGCATCTGCCCGCCTGTCCAGCATCAATACTCTGGACGGTTCTGACTTAGAATATGTGTACATCTACAAATACCCAGGGTGTCTGGTTAGACTGTAAACTCTACTTCCAGACTCACATTAATTCAATCTTGAATCGGCTTCCTATTTCGCAACAAGCATCCTTCACTCATGCTTCCAAACATACCCTCGTAAAACTGACTATCCTTGACTTCGGCAATGTCATTTATTAAATAGCCTCCAACACTCTACTCAGCAAATTGGATGCAGTCTATCACAGTGCCATCCGTTTTGTCACCAAAGCCCCATATACTACCCATGACTGTGACCTGTATGCTCTCGTTGGCTGGCCCTTGCTTCATATTCGTCGCCAAACCCACTGGCTCCAGGTCATCTATAAGTCTTTGCTAGGTAAAGCCCCGCCTTATCTCAGCTCAACATTGCACCCACCCGTAGCATGCGTTCCAGCAGATATGTTTCACTGGTCACCTCCAAAGCCAATAGCTCCTTTGACCGCCTCTCCTTCCAGTTCTCTGCTGCCAATGACTGGAATGAATTGCAAAAATCACTGAAGCATGAGACTCACATCTCCCTCACTAACTTTAAGCACCAGCTGTCAGAGCAGCTCATAGATCACTTCACCTGTTCATTGCCCATCTGTAAATAGCCCATCCAACTACCTCATCCCCATACTATTTTTTGCTCCTTTGCACCCCAGTATATCTACTTGCACATTCATCTTCTGCACATCTATCACTCCAGTGTTTAACCTTACTAGGGCAGGCGTTCCGCTAGCGACAACATTCCACTGAAAAGGCAGCGAGCGAAATTAAAAAATATTTTTGCGAAATATGTAACTTTCACACATTAACAAGTCCAATACATTAAATAAAAGATAAACATCTTGTTAATCTACCCATTGTATCCGGTTTCAAAAATGCTTTACAGCAAAAGCACAACATATGATTATATTAGGTCATAGCCTTGTAAAAAAAAAAAAAAAAAAAAAAAAGACATTTTTCCAGCCAAAGATAGGAGTCACAAAAAGCAGAAATATAAATAAAAATGTATCACTAACCTTTGATGATCTTCATCAGATGACACTCATAGGACATCATGTTACACAATACATGTATGTTTTGTTCGATAATGTTCATATTTATATCCAAAAATCTCAGTTTACATTGGTGCGTTATGTGCAGTAATGTTGTGATTCCAAAACATCCGGTGATTTTGCAGAAATACTCATAATAAACATTGACAAAAGATGCAACTGTTATTCACAGAATTAAAGATAGACTTCTCCTTAATGCAACCGCTGTGTCAGATTTCAAAAAAACTTTACGGAAAAAGCATAACCTGAGAACGGCGCTCAGACCCCAAAAGAGCCAGAGAAATTTCCGCCATTTTGGAGTCAACAGAAGCTAGAAATAACACCATAAATATTCACTTACCTTTGACGATCTTCATCAGAAGGCACTCCCAGGAATCCCAGTTCGACAATAAATGACTGATTTGTTCCATAAAGTCCATCATTTATGTCCAAATAGCCACTTGTTGTTAGCATGTTCAGCCCAATAATCCATCTTCATGAGGCGCAGGCACTTCGTCCAAACAAAAACTCGAAAAGTTCCGTTACAGTCCTTTAGAAACATGTCAAACGATGTATTGAATCAATCTTTAGGATGTTTTTAACATAAAACATCAATAATGTTCCAACCGGAGAATTCCAATGTCTGAAGAAAAGCACTGGAACGAGAGGTAACTCTGTCGGGAGCGCCCGTCATGAGACCAAGGCTCTCTGCCAGACCACGACTCAAACAGGTCTCATGAGCCCCTCCTTTATAGTAGAATCCTCATTCAAGTTTCATAAGACGGTTGACATCTAGTGGAAGCCGTAGGAAGTGCAACTTGACTCCATAGACACTGTGTATTCGGTAGGCCAAGCTTTGAAAAAGTACAAACCTCAGATGTCCCACTTCATGGTTTCTATTTTTCTCAGGTTTTCGCCTGCCATATGAGTTCTGTTATACTCACAGACATCATTCAAACAGTTTTAGAAACTTCAGAGTGTTTTCTATCCATACTACTAATAGTATGCATATATTAGCATCTGGGACAGAGTAGGAGGCAGTTCACTCTGGGCACACTATTCATCCAAAAGTGAAAATGCTGCCCCCTATCCCAAAAGAGTTAATTGCTAAATTGTAATTTTTTCACCACACTGGCCTATGTATTGCCTGACCTCCCTTATCTTACCTCATTTGCACACTGTTATATACTTTTTTCCATTGTGTTATTGACTGTGTGTTTGTTTACTCCTGTGTAACTCTGTGTATTTGTTTATGTTGAACTGCTTTGCTTTATCTTGGCCAGGTCGCAGTTGTAAATCAGAACTTGTTCTCCACTAGCCTCTCTGGTTAAATAAAGGTAAAATAAAAAAAACACTCAATCATAGGACCTACTGAAGAGATGAATCTTAAAGGTTGAGACCGAGTCTGCGTCTCTCACATGGATTGGCAGACCATTTTATAAAAATGGAACTCTATATGAGAAAGCCCTGCCTCTGGCTATTTGCGTAGAAATTCTAGGGACAGTAAGGAGGCCTGCGTCTTGTGACCGTAGCGTACGTGTAGGTATGCACGGCAGGACCAAATCGCAAAGATAGGTAGGAACATGTAATGCTTTGTAGGTCAGCAGTAAAACCTTGACATCAGCCCTCGCCTTAACAGGAAGCCAGTGAAGAGAAGCTAGCACTGGAGTAATATGATCAAATATTTTGGCTCTAGTCGAGATTCTAGCAGCTGTTTTCAGCACTAACAGAAGTTTATTCAGTGCTTTATCCGGGTAGCCAGAAAGTAGAGCATTGCAGTAGTCTAACCTAGAAGTGACAAAAGTATGTATTAATTTTTCGGCATCATTTTTGTACAGAAAGTTTCTGATTTTTGCAATGTTACGTAGATGGAAAAAGCGGGTCCTTGAAACAGTCTTGATATGTTCGTCAAAAGAGAGATCAGGGTCCAGAGTAACGCCGAGGTCCTTCAGTTTTATTTGAGACGACTATACAATCATCAAGATTAATTGTCAGATCCAACAGATGATCTCTTTGTTTCCTGGGACCTAGAACGAGCATCTCTCTTATGTCCGAGTTTAAAAGTAAAACATTTGCCACCATCCACTTCCTTATGCCTGAAACACAGGCTTCCAGGGAGGGAAATCTTGGGGCTTCACCATGTTTCATCGAAATGTACAGCTGTGTGTCATCCACATAGCAGTGAAAGTTAAAATTATGTTTCCAAATGACACCAAGAGGTAAAATATATAGTGAAACAATAGTGGTCCTAAAACGGAACCTTGAGGAACACCAACATTTACAGGGTTTTAGAGGCAAACTGATATCTTTCCGACAGATAAGATCTAAACCAGGCCAGAACCTGTCCGTGTAGACCAATTTGGGTTTCCAATCTCTCCAAAAGAATGTGGTGATCGATGGTATAAAAAGTAGCACTTAAGGTCTAGGAGCACGAGGACAGATGCAGAGCCTTGGTCTGACACCATTAAAAGGTAATTTACTACCTTCACGAGTGCAGTCTGCTATGATGGGGTCTGAAACCAGACTGAAGCGTATACATTGTTTGTCTTCAGGAAGGCAGTGAGTTGCTGTGCTACCGCCAGCTCTAAGATTTACCATTGCGTTAGGTTTGTTAAAATAGAGCCCAAAGTATCAATATAATCTAATCCAAAGTAATATCGCTATAACTATTGATTTATTCCCCCATCACTACCCTCTATGCACCTATCCCATGTGTTAATTGTCTAAAATCATCCATTTTCCTCTCCTTTTGCCAAGGCGGCACGACAGAAGATCCAAAGCCTGGAGGCCACTGTGGAGAACTTCCTGTCACGTGAGTCCAAGATGAAGCACATGATTCGCTCGCTGGAGCAGGAGCGCCAGTCCTACCAGAAGACTATTGAGCGCATGCGCTCCTGCCTGCCCCCGGACGCCCTGGCTGACGTGGAGATGACCCACATGGTCAAGCCTGCTCAGGGGCCAAACGGCAAGGCCAAGCCCACCGCCAAGAAGCCCTAATGGGGGAAGAGTGGAAGGCAAAGGTGAGGGAGAGACTGGAGAATGGACAGGTAGATGGATATTACTGACATAGAGAGAGGACTCTGACGATGGATGGATAGAATTTCTGAATTTGAAAACCAAACTTTGTTGGGACTATTAACATTTGTGAAACTGTTTAGCCATACTATATGTGTTGTCGTTTTAAGACAGGTGGTGTAGTTCCTATGTGATGTGTCGCCATTTCGACAGACAGACACTGACAGTATGGCAATGTGGTCTGATTTGAATGTGCTGTGTGTGCCTGCGTGCGTGTGTCTGTGTGCGAGCACACAGGAAATAAGAAGAGTATAGAGAAGGTTCACAGTCTCTCTGTTAGGCTGGAGAACAGACTGAGTTGAATGTCACTGCTCACACACCACAAACAGCTGATATCATGGACAGACACTTTTTCATTATGTTCCAGGACAGTGTACACACACACACTGTCTCCAGGACTTTCTCTCTTCCTTCATACTGTTTTATCCCACCTTCACATCTGAGTCATGTTCTCCAATGATTCTGATTGAAAAGAGAAAAAGTCGAAAGAATAATTAGTCTGATATCGACTGTTAAGCGCTGACCTGCCTGCAGCTAAAAAAAAATATGTTTATCTTAAAAAGTTGAATGTTGAATGTTGCAAACGGTGTTACACTGTTCACTTTTTTTGTATTGTGAACCGAAAGCAATTACTGAAAGTTGACCAAGTGGACATGTAGCATATTTGGGTCTTTGTAATATGGATGATTTCTATTATTTGCTTTCTGAAATGTTGAAAGAATGTTTTCATTTTGATTGTCAATCTGTCAATCGTGTGTGCACAATGTAGGAACAGTTATGTTTCACCGAGTTGACACGAATACGAACAGCACTCCATGTGAAATGACTTTGAATTAGGCTACTGCAGCCGACCCACACGTTTAAGGTTGACGAAGCCTATCCGACGTCATCAACTAGCCTGTAACCATCGAGGTGATGGTTTTACCACCACCCTTTCACAACCAGTCAACACACACAGAACTGAAAGGTGATGTTTTTCTATAGCTACTTCAAATTAAGCAGCATATCCCACAAGAAATATAAATGAATTGATACGTTTTTATTTAAGATAAATCAAGTAATCGATTTAAGAAACACAATTACAATTTGCATTTCCTGATGTGCAGGAAAATCCCTGCGACAACAGAGGTGGTCAAATGAAGATATTACATCTGTATGACACAGGCTTCACTTATTCGACGGAGTCGTCGTTGTGGAAATTGCTTGTGTAATGCTCATTTCTTTTTCATATCAGTGCTTTTCTTAGGGTGGTTGTGGTTGCATTGTTATTTGCCTTAATGTACTCTCTCCTGTACTGCCTTTGGACCCAAAGAGGTTTTAATGCTTTCGTTGCTAAATGGTTAGCAACCAGAAGTGTATTATAATTCATGCAAGTGTTTTTTTTTCTTCTATTTCATCAAATGATTAATTTCAGCGCTGTTTTTCAACACTGTCCGTGTTTGATTGTTTCAAAATGTGTTTTCATGTGTTTCAATGCTTTGTGTTTTCATGTGTTTCAATGCTTTGTGTTTTCATGTGTTTCAATGCTTTGTGTTTTCATGCTAAACAAGCTAAAAAGACATCTAGTTCTGGGTCATACAAAGACAACCATCCTTTTGCTATCTAGAGATTCATGTCTTACAAAGATGCTCCATTGGAAATATAGGCTGGCCAATCATCATTGATCATCAGAGAATGAACTAGATTAAAGTCATGTTCTTGTGTTAACTCATAAGTGCCAAATAAAAGCACGAATGCAGTCTTCCTTATCTACCCTGAATCGGAGATAAGCTTATGACCATGATTGAGGGTGATATAAGGGAAGCCCTAATGGCTGGCTTGAGTGTTTGCTTTCTTTTGTGTCTGTGTAGGTAGCCAACATCATCGCATTGTTCAATCACTACTATGGAATAACGCCGATTGTGTTGAATTAATGTCGACAGCCTGTTTTTGTTGAAATGAGGCCTCACAAAGAAAAATGTCACGTGTACTTCAATAAATCACACCTTCACTGCCTTTTTCTATTCACTTGTGTCTCGAGTGGTTTCTTTCACTTAAAATAATGGTAAAAAAAAATGTTTTAACTGCATTGTAATTTCAGAAAATGTCCATAATACTGTATATCTGCATTAATCAAATCTAATATTATTTGTCACATGCGCCGAATACAACAGGTGTTGACCTTACCGTGAAATGCTTACTTACGAGCCCATAACCAACAACGGAGTTTAAGAAATAGAGTTAAAAAATATTTACTAAATAAAGTCAAAAATAATAAAAAGTAACACAATAAAATAATAATAACGAGGCTATATACTGGTACCAAGTCGATGTGCGGTGGTAAAGGTTAGTCAAGGTAATTTGTACATGTAGGTAAACAGAAAGTAGCAGCAGTGTAAAAACAAAAGAGGGGTGTCAATGTAAATAGTCCCGGTGACCATTTGATTAATTGTTCAGCAGTCTTTATGGCTTGGGGGTAGATGCTGTTAAGGAGCCTTTTGGTCCAAGACTTGGTGCTCCGGTACCGCTTGCCATGTGGTACCAGAGAGAAGAGTCTATGACTTGGGTGACTGGAGTCTGACAATTTGGGCCTTCCTCTGACACCTCCTAGTGTATAGGTCCTGGATGTCAGGAAGCTTGACCCCAGTGATGTACTGTGCTGTACTCACTACCCTCTGCGCCTTACGGTCAGATGCCGAGCAGTTGCCATACCAGGATGTGATGTAACCGGTCAGGAGGCTCTCAATGGTGCACCTTTTTTATTTTTTTTTATTTTACCTTTATTTAACTAGGCAAGTCAGTTAAGAACAAATTCTTATTTACAATGACGGCTAGGAACAGTGGGTTAACTGCCTGTTCAGAACGACAGATTTGTACCTTGTCAGCTCGGGGGTTTGAACTTGCAACCTTCCGGTTACTAGTCCAACGCTCTAACCACTAGGCTACCCCACCTGAAGAACTTTTTGAGAATCTGGGAACCCATGCCAAATCTTTTCAGTCTCCTGAGGGGGGAAAGGTTTTGTTGTGCCCTCTTCACGACTGTCTTGGTGTGTTTGGACCATGATAGTTTGTTGGTGATGTAGACACCAAGAAACGTGAAACTACTGACCGCTCCACTACAGCCCCGTCAATTGGAATGGGGACATGTTCGGCCCTCCTTTTCCTGTAGTCCACGATCAGCTCCTTTGTCTTGCTCACATTGAGGGAGAGGTTGTTGTCCTGCCACACTGCCAGGTCTCTGACCTCCTCCCTATAGAGTCGTGCTTGGCCATGCAGTCGTGGGTGAACATGGAGTACAGGAGGGGTCTAAGCACGCACCGCTGAAGGGCCCCCGTGTTGAGGATCAGCATGACAGATGTGTTGTTGCCTACCCTTATGTCCTGGATCCAGTTGTAGAAGGAGGTGTTTAGTCCCATGGTCCTTAGCTTAGTGATGAGCTTCGTGGGCACTATGGTGTTGAACGCTGAGCTGTAGTCAATGAACAACATTCTCATATAGATGTTCCTTTTGTCCAGGTGGGAAAGGGCAGTGTTGAGTGAGATTGAGATTGCGGATATTTTGGGGCGGTATGCGAGTTGGAGTGGGTATAGGGTTTCCGGGATGATGGTGGTGATGTGAGCCATGACCCGCCATGAAAGCACTTCATGTCTATCGATGTGAGTGCTACGTGGGGGCAATTGTCATTGAGGCAGGTTACCTTTGCTTTCTTTTGCACAGGGACTATGGTGGTCTGCTTGAAACGTAGGTATTACAGACTCGGTCAGGGAAAGGTTGAAAATGTAAGTGAAGACACTTCCCAGTTGGTCCGAGCATGCTCTGAGTGCAGTCATCCGGAACAGCTAGTGCTCTCATTCGTGCTTTCAGTGTTGCTTGCCTCGAAGCGAGCATAAAAGGCATTTAGTTTGTCTGGTAGGCTCGCGGCTGGGTTTCCCTTTGTAGTTCGTAATAGTTTGCAAGCCCGACCACATTCGACGAGCATCAGAACTGGTGTAGTAGGATTCAATCTTAGTCTTGTATTGACACGTTGCCTGTTTGATGGTTCATCTGAAGAAATAGTGAGATTTCTTATAAGTGTCCGGATTAGTGTCCCGCTCCTTTAAAGCAGCAGCTCTAGCCTTTAGCTTGGCGTGGATTTTGGCTGTAATCCATGACATCTAATTGGGATATCTACGTAAGGTCAGTGTAGGGACGACGTCGTCGTCGATGCACTTATTGATGAAGCCGGTGACTTTTTTTATTTGTATTTATTTAACCAGGTAAGGCCTAGGAACAGTGGGTTAACTGCCTGTTCAGGGGCAGAATGACAGATTTGTACCTTGTCAGCTCAGGGGTTTGAACTTGCAACCTTCCGGTTACTAGTCCAACGCTCTAACCACTAGGCTACCCTGCCGACTGAGATGGTATACTCCTCAATGCCATTGGATGAATCCCGGAACGTATTCCAGTCTGCAAAACAGTCCTGTAGCGTAGCATCCGCATCATCTGGCCACTTCCGTATTGAGCTAGTGACTGGAACTTCCTGCTTTAGGATTTGCTTGTAAGCAGGAATCAGGAGGATATAATTATGGTCAGATTTGCCAAATGGAGGGTGAGGGAGAGCATTTTTCCCCTCTATTTATACATGTGACATGCTGGTAGAAATCAGGTAAAACAGATTTAAGTTTTGCCTGCATTAATAAAGTCCCAGGACACTAGGAACACTGCTTCTGGATGAGCATTTTCTTGTTTGCTTATGGCCTTGTACAGTACGTTGAGTGCAGTCTTAGTGCCAGCATCAGATTGTGGTGTTAAAATATAGATGAAAACTATCTTGGTAGATAGTGTGGTCTACAGCTTATCATGAGGTACCTCAGGCGAGCAATACCTTGAGACTTCCTTAATATTAGACATCGAGCACCAGATGTTATTGACAAATAGACACACACACCCACCCCTGGTCTAACCAGACGTAGCTGTTCTGTCCTGCCGATGCACGGAAAAACCAGCCAAATGTATATTATCCGTGTCGTCGTTCAGCGACGACTTCAAATACTGCATTATAGTGTATGCTCCCAAAAATTAGGAAATTATGTTATATTCTTCCTGTGTAGATTAAGAATACAAGGATCCGACGCGAGATATGTCTCAGAAAATGTACCTCAATCCAGGAATGAGAAATGCGTTGTACTCCGAATTGTCCCATTATGTGTGTGCTCCTACACATGAAGACCGGATGTGGGAGTATTGTATTTAGGCCTTTGTGGCTATCCCCCCAACTGCAAACAACTAACTGACAAAACAATGCTAGAGGTCATGGATATGTTAGCCAGGCCTATGAACCTAGTGTAGCCTACAGTGGGTCTTCCTTTAAAAGTTGCAGCGTACTGCGGTAGAATTCTATGGCACATTATTTAAGTGTGAACCACTGGTACCATCAATGCTAGTTTGTGCTAGTTTGACCACCAGAGGGCATCTTTGAGAAACATTTGATAGCCTTCAATAATGGCTGTACTAGAGAATGCGGACACGCGGGAGACCGGGTTTCAATTCCCTGACAGGGGGGAAGGAGTAGGCTGTCCTTGTAAATAAGAATTTGTTCTTAACTGATTCCATGTGTTATTTCATAGTTGTGATGACTTCACTATTATCCTGCAATGTAGAAAATAGTCAAAATAAAGAACAACCCTGGAAAGAGTAGGTGTGTCCAAACTTTTAATTGGTACTTGCTTAATTAATTAGACTAATATTATGGTGTTTCTATTCCATGAAAAACGAGAAAACCTCTGAGCCCCCTGCCCTCGTGCATTGAACCTCGCACGCTTTCAGTGGGTACAGCTGGAGAACTGCAAGGCAATCCCATTGTGCGCCACTCGGGAGCCATGACCAATATATATTGTCCTGCTAATAACAGGGTTAATAATATATCTGAGAATATCCAACTGGCTTTTATATAATTCAAAATTAATAATAATAATCGCTTTGCTTAAAAAAAATCTTATTTTGGAGAGTGAGAAAAAGGCCATTCTTGAACATGGGGTGAGACATTCTTACTACTTTGTAAATAAAGCCAGTTTGTTATTTAGAATTATTTATTTCTGTTTTTAGAGGGAGAGAAGCCAACAACCTACAGTCATCTCATGGGTCTTCCAGTCAAGGCCAGCACGGGTATTGAACCAGCATCTGTAACAACACAGCTTGCATTGCTATGCAGTGTCTTAGACCATTGCACCACTCAGGAACAATGTACAATGTGACTGGTTGGGAGTGGCATACAGTAAGAGCAAAATAAAATAATAAAAACCTTAGTGTAACACCAGTTAGTGTAACAACGTCCGTAGCCATGAAGTGCTT
The DNA here is from genome assembly GCF_034236695.1 of Oncorhynchus nerka. Taxonomy (NCBI): domain Eukaryota; kingdom Metazoa; phylum Chordata; class Actinopteri; order Salmoniformes; family Salmonidae; genus Oncorhynchus; species Oncorhynchus nerka. The sequence continues at coordinate 6,779,631 of NC_088396.1, read as the reverse complement.
TGAAAGGCTGGTAATGGCTCACATCAACACAATTATCCCAGAAACCCTAGACCCACTCCAATTTGCATACCGCCCAAACAGATCCACAGATGATGCAATCTCTATTGCACCCAGCAATAGAGCACGTCCCCATTCTCATCGACGGGGCTGTAGTGGAGCAGGTTGAGAGCTTCAAATTCCTTGGTGTCCACATCAACAACAAACTAGATTGGTCCAAACACACCAAGACAGTTGTGAAGAGGGCACGACAAAGCCTATTCCCCCTCAGGAAACTAAAAAGATTTGGCATGGGTCCTGAGATCCTCAAAAGGTTATACAGCTGCAACATCGAGAGCATCCTGACCGGTTGCATCACTGCCTCGCACCGCAATTGCTCGGCCTCCGACCGCAAGGCACTTCAGAGGGTAGTGCGTACGGCCCAGTACATCACTGGGACAAAGCTGCCTGCCATCCAGGACCTCTACAACAGGCGGTGTCAGAGGAAGGCCCTAAAAATTGTCAAAGACCCCAGCCACCCCAGTCAAAGACTGTTCTCTCTACAACCGTGTGGCAAGCGGTACCAGAGTGCCAAGTCTAGGACAAAATGGCCTTTCAACAGTTTTTACCCCAAGCCAAAAGATTCCTGAACAGGTAACCAAATGGTTACCCGGACTATGTGCCCCCCTCAACCCCTCTTTTATGCTGCTGCTACTCTCTGTTTATCTTATATGCATAGTCACTTTAACTATACATTCATGTACACACTACCTAAATTGGCCCGACCAATCAGTGCTCCCGCACATTGGCTAACCGGGGCTATCTGCATTGTGTCCCACCACCCACCAATCCCTCTTTTTACGCTTCTGCTACTCTCTGTTCATCACTTTAACGATACCTACATGTACATTCTACCTCAATAAGCTTGACTAACAGGTGTCTGTATATAGCCTTGCTACTCTTTTTTCAAATGTCTTTTTACTGTTGTTTTATTTCTTTATTTACCTACACACACACATACCTTTTTTTTCCGCACCATTGGTTAGAGCCTGTAAGTAAGCATTTCACTGGTCTACACATGTTGTATTCGGCGCACGTGACAAATAAACTTTGATTTAATTTGCGTTTTAGTAAGTAATACTGAAGTCATGCACAATTATCAGTTTCTATTTAGGTTTATGTCGCCCAATCATTGTCAGTGACACAGTAGGACCCAAAAGCATAATCAGTGCTCTAACTCCCCCTTGTGCTGTTCTGGAGCAATGAAGTGGTGACGCAGGGTACCGTACTAAACCACAAATTACCTCTAAATCCTGCAGCGTAAGTTCGCAGTTTTTAAAGGAGGAACCACTGTATATGATGTCAACCAGAGAGGGACTAGACTTGTTTTAAAGGAGGGACCACTGTATATGATGTCAACCAGAGAGGGACTAGACTTGTTTTAAAGGAGGGACCATGGTATGTGATGTCAACCAGAGAGGGACTAGACTTGTTTTAAAGGAGGGACCATGGTATGTGATGTCAACCAGAGAGGGACAAGACTTGTTTTAAAGGAGGGACCACTGTATGTGATGTCAACCAGAGAGGGACTAGACTTGTTTTAAACGAGGGACCACTGTATGTGATGTCAACCAGAGAGGGACTAGACTTGTTTTAAAGGAGGGACCACTGTATGTGATGTCAACCAGAGAGGGACTAGACTTGTTTTAAAGGAGGGACCACTGTATGTGATGTCAACCAGAGAGGGACTAGACTTGTTTTAAAGGAGGGACCACTGTATATGATGTCAACCAGAGAGGGACTAGACTTGTTTTAAAGGAGGGACCATGGTATGTGATGTCAACCAGAGAGGGACTAGACTTGTTTTAAAGGAGGGACCATGATATGTGATGTCAACCAGAGAGGGACTAGACTTGTTTTAAACGAGGGACCACTGTATGTGATGTCAACCAGAGAGGGACTAGACTTGTTTTAAAGGAGGGACCACTGTATGTGATGTCAACCAGAGAGGGACTAGACTTGTTTTAAAGGAGGACATGGTATGTGATGTCAACCAGAGAGGGACAAGACTTGTTTTAAAGGAGGGACCATGGTATGTGATGTCAACCAGAGAGGGACTAGACTTGTTTTAAAGGAGGGACCATGGTATGTGATGTCAACCAGAGAGGGACTAGACTTGTTTTAAAGGAGGGACCATGGTATTATTTAACCAAGTTTTCAAAGCCCTGGTAGTGTGTCTGATTTCTATCACATGAAGCATGTGCACACGATGTAAATACACATGCATACTTGCTGAGCTCGTGCACGTGTTTACATGGTTTTTCAGTAGTCTGGTATTAATGATTTAATTAAGACTGGGTCAAAGGGCATTCCATACTGTGTGTGTATCCTGTGTGTGTGTGTGTTTCTTTTCTCTCCTTCTCCCCTCACAGGTGAAAATCATCACTCCCCAATCAGTCAACAATCAATCATCAATCAGAAGACACACCTCCTCCTGTTTCCTACCCAATCACAGTTCCTTTCCCTTGGTTTAAAAACCCTGTCAGTTGTTTTTTCTAGAGCTCAATCTCTCTGTAAATGCCATGTCTGTAGATCTCTCTGTTTCACTCGCTCTTTGTGTATTGACCTCTCTTTTGTTTGAGCACCTCCATAGAACTTTTTCATCACCTGTGAGTATTGTTATGGTGTTTGTTTGTTTGCTGGTGGGAAAAGGGGAAACCAAGACAAGTCACCCATGGGCATACACTACCCGTAGGTAAACTTTGTTAAATACACTAGTTAGAACTGGGCGGACCACCCACTGTATTTTTGGTTAGTTAGCTGTTGTTAAAGTAGGCTAGTCTAGCTTAGGGGTGTTTTTGAATACTTATTGTTTCTTTCCTTGGCTCCAGTTCAGCCCCTTTTTCCTGCTTCCCCCCCATTATTGTGTGTTTATTAATAAACCCTGAGTTTGACGGTAGATTTCAGTTGTCGTGGTTATTTTGTTCTCACTTGTACTTTGTCACAATTATAATTTGCATGAGTTATGTTACGGATCTCATTACCATCCCCCCCTAGACTGTCGGGCCAAAAGAGATTCGTAACACATAGGGACGGCATAAAATGAATTAACGGCCTAAATACTCTACCTGCTAGCAGCATGTGGTCCGCGTCTGAAGCAGGATCCATAAGCGGGAGACGGTTCTGATTGGAAAACCGAGCAGTAAACAAAAACTATTAAATCCAGTTTGGACTACCCCCACCCAAATCAAAATCTAATATGGATGCCAATGTTTTGTTCTTGCTGTGTGCACACACATTTCCCCTACTTCCTGTCTGGATAAACACAGTAGCCTATTTGCAAAGCTGATTAGCTAGGACAAACAGGTGTGAAACAGACAGTTGTGCATGCCAAGCGATTCCACAACATGGAATCCATGTATTTTTTGGGGGGGGGTAGTAAACAATTATTTTCTAATCAGCACTGTCCACAGAGCTACTCTCCGACATGGGAAAAGCACTGCCAAAAGGGTATGGGTTGGCAAATATCTCGCAAGGTGGGTAACTGTTTTATTTATATATATATATATATCTGTATGACAAGAGCCTTTGGAATCATTACAGCTCTCAGAGTTCTGTGGCCTTACTGCTGGTTGGCACCGAATCAACCTGACTACAGCAATTACCCGACTACAGTACAGGGTTTCTGAGAGATGCTATTTGGAAAAATCTGTGAACAACATTTTGCAACCTTGCACTCAGACACCGATTTGTTGGTCCGAAATCCATTCAAGCATGCTTTTAAGATACCAGATAACCTAGCCCATTTCCTATAATATATAACATATGCTGGGTATTTAAAACATTAGGGCCACTTTCTTAATATTGAGTTGCAACCCCTTTTGCCTCAATTCATTGGGGCATGGACTCTACAAGATGTTGAAAGTGTTCAAATGGACATGAATATTTTGTATTACCCATTCACCCTCTGAATGGCATACATACACAATCCATGTCTCAAAGAATCCTTCTTTAACCGGTCTCCTCCCCTCATGTACACTGACTGAAGTGACATCAATAAGGGATCATAACTTCCATCTTGATTCACCTGGTCAGTCTGTCATGGAAAGAGCAGGTGTTCTTAATGTTTTGGACATGCATACATACAGTGGGGAACCAAATTATTGACACCCTTGATAACGATGAGCAATAATGAGCGTATCAAATAAAAATAAATACTGAGCTACATTGTATGCAAAAAAATTGGGAAATGATTTTATTTTATAGTAATACAGTTGCACAGACAAGTTAAACAAATAAATATTCAAGATGAAAGATTCTTATAAAATTAAAAGTTGATTTGGTCCCATATTCCTAGCACGCAATGACTACATCAAGCTTGTGACTCTACAAATGTGTTGGATGCATTTGAAGTTAGTTTTGGTGGTTTTTCAGATTATTTTGTGCCCAATAGAAATGAATGGTAAGTAAATACATTGTGTTATTTTGGAGTCACTTTTATCGTAGATAAGAATAGAATGTGTTCATAAACACTTTTACATGAATGTGGATGCTACAATTTAAAACATTTGTATGACCTATCCAGAGTGACCTATCCAGAGTGACTTGTAAGTGCATACAGATTGATACATGTTCATACTGGTCCCCTCTGGGAGTCAAACCCACAACCCTAGCATTGCAAGTGCCATGCTCTACCAACTGAGTCACACGGGACCATGATATATTCTGAGTAATGATGAGTGAGAACGTTAGAGGGTCAAAGATCATACCCCCAAAACATGTTAATCTCCCCATGTTAATATCCTTGTAATGGTGGGAGGTTAGCATGTCTTGGGGGTATGATCTTTGACCCTATGTAACTATCTCACTCATCATTATTCACGATTAATTCAGGACTCTCCGTAATCATGGTAGCATCCACATTCATTTAGAGGTGTTAGAAACATATTCTAAAAGTGAATCCAAAATGACACAATACATTATTTACCATACATTTTTGGGGGGGCAGGAAATCATCTGGAACACAAAATTGGGTGCCACTTAATATTAGGAAAGTGTTCCGAATGTTTGGAACACTCAGTATATGTTATATATTGTAGGAAATGGGCTAGGTTAGCTGGTATCTTAAAATCAGCTTGAATGGATTTCTGACCAACCTGCTCAATCAATAATTCTTATTAACAGTAGGTGCTTGGCTTCACAAGAAGAGCAAGACCGTTTCTCATATGATTTGAAATGTAAAATACAGATTCAAATCAAACCACGTCCTTCAGCACAACTTTCTATGTCACAGAGTTAAGAATGCACCGTAAAGCTCACAATGATATATTTTTTGATAGCTCAAACAGGTCAGTCACGTGCTCTAGCAAGGTTCTAGCCTCGGTGTTAGCCGAATCAGGAGGAAGCGGTACTCGCTAAGCAAGCAGCGAGATGTCCGTAACATTGGTTCCTAGTGACTCAGATGCATAGTTGGGCAGCTCACGGGCCGGGGTGACTCGCTGTATAGCGAGTTTAGAAGGGGTGAGTGTGATGGAGTTAAGAACGTATCATAAGCTCACTCCACAGCTAGCTTAAAATGTTGTTGATAGCTCAAATGGCGGTCATGTGTGTTTCCAATCAGAGGATCACTGGTTTGAGCCTGTTATGGCAACATGGACAGTGGAGGAAGCTATACTGTTAGAACATCTGTTTAATCTAGTTTCAATGAAGCAGTAAAGGTATTGTAAAGTAAACTTTCCAGACAATTTTGTCTGGCCTAACTCTTAGTAAGTCTTCCCAGGGTCTTGTTCAGTAGGGAGAAAAGTTTCTGAAACGGGGAGGTACTACCTTGCTGTCTCCAATAAGAACACAGATTTGCATTTCCATTGGAAAACATTTCGCTACAATGTGCCTTACTGAACTCGACCCAGGTCATGAGTCATCACAGGAACCCAATGTGAGATCAACTAACCAGTTTCAAAGATGGCCGCCGGTTGCCCACTCTATAGAGAAAAATAAAGATTAAAGGATCTTTATGGAGCACTTTGTTTTCATAGGATGGTCTCACATGCAGGGGGCTGCAGTGTCGCAGAGCCTAATCCACACACAGACAGCTGTCATGCCAGAGCCTATAACACACACACAAAAGGGGGCCACATTTGTGTGATATTCATAACTTATTCCCACACGCGGACACTTCCTGCAGCAGGGAAAAGCTGAGACTCCGGGACTCCTCTGGGGATAGCAGGCAATACAGGTCAGTAATATTCCTCCCTCGCTCCATCCCCCTCCAAGTCCTTCTCTCTCTTGTGTTCCCCTCTTGATCTGGTCCATCAGTACACATTGAAATTGTAGCATGTTATCCGATCCCTTACTCACTCACACATTCTTGACAAAAATCGGTGCCTGAGTGCAAGGTTGCAAAATGTTGTTCACAGATTTTTCCAACTAGCAGTTCTCAGAAACCCTGTACTGTAGTCAGGTAATTGCTGTAGTCAGGTTGATTCCGTGGCAACCAGCAGTAAGGCCACAGAACTCTGAGAGCTGTAATGATTCCAAAGGCTCTTACATTTACATTTACATTTAAGTCATTTAGCAGACGCTCTTATCCAGAGCGACTTACAAATTGGTGCTTTCACCTTATGACATCCAGTGGAACAGCCACTTTACAATAGTGCATCTAGGTCTTTTAAGGGGGGGGTGAGAAGGATTACTTTATCCTATCCTAGGTATTCCTTAAAGAGGTGGGGTTTCAGGTGTCTCCGGAAGGTGGTGATTGACTCCGCTGTCCTGGCATCGTGAGGGAGTTTGTTCCACCATTGGGGGGCCAGAGCAGCGAACAGTTTTGACTGGGCTGAGCGGGAACTGTACTTCCTCAGTGGTAGGGAGGCGAGCAGGCCAGAGGTGGATGAACGCAGTGCCCTTGTTTGGGTGTAGGGCCTGATCAGAGCCTGGAGGTACTGAGGTGCCGTTCCCCTCACAGCTCCGTAGGCAAGCACCATGGTCTTGTAGCGGATGCGAGCTTCAACTGGAAGCCAGTGGAGAGAGCGGAGGAGCGGGGTGACGTGAGAGAACTTGGGAAGGTTGAACACCAGACGGGCTGCGGCGTTCTGGATGAGTTGTAGGGGTTTAATGGCACAGGCAGGGAGCCCAGCCAACAGCGAGTTGCAGTAATCCAGACGGGAGATGACAAGTGCCTGGATTAGGACCTGCGCCGCTTCCTGTGTGAGGCAGGGTCGTACTCTGCGGATGTTGTAGAGCATGAACCTACAGGAACGGGCCACCGCCTTGATGTTAGTTGAGAACGACAGGGTGTTGTCCAGGATCACGCCAAGGTTCTTAGCGCTCTGGGAGGAGGACACGATGGAGTTGTCAACCGTGATGGCGAGATCATGGAACGGGCAGTCCTTCCCCGGGAGGAAGAGCAGCTCCGTCTTGCCGAGGTTCAGCTTGAGGTGGTGATCCGTCATCCACACTGATATGTCTGCCAGACATGCAGAGATGCGATTCGCCACCTGGTCATCAGAGGGGGGAAAGGAGAAGATTAATTGTGTGTCGTCTGCATAGCAATGATAGGAGAGACCATGTGAGGTTATGACAGAGCCAAGTGACTTGGTGTATAGCGAGAATAGGAGAGGGCCTAGAACAGAGCCCTGTTCTGTGAGCTCGCAATGAGTCGTCGAGCCACGGAGCGGAGGGGAGGACCGAGCCGGCCTGGAGGATAGGGGACATAGAGAGTCAAAGGATGCAGAAAGGGAGGAGAGGAGGGTTGAGGAGGCAGAATCAGGAGATAGGTTGGAGAAGGTTTGAGCAGAGGGAAGAGATGATAGGATGGAAGAGGAGAGAGTAGCGGGGGAGAGAGAGCGAAGGTTGGGACGGCGCGATACCATCCGAGTAGGGGCAGTGTGGGAAGTGTTGGATGAGAGCGAGAGGGAAAAGGATACAAGGTAGTGGTCGGAGACTTGGAGGGGAGTTGCAATGAGGTTAGTGGAAGAACAGCATCTAGCAAAGATGAGGTCGAGCGTATTGCCTGCCTTGTGAGTAGGGGGGGAAGGTGAGAGGGTGAGGTCAAAAGAGGAGAGGAGTGGAAAGAAGGAGGCAGAGAGGAATGAGTCAAAGGTAGACGTGGGGAGGTTAAAGTCGCCCAGAACTGTGAGAGGTGAGCCGTCCTCAGGAAAGGAGCTTATCAAGGCATCAAGCTCATTGATGAACTCTCCGAGGAACCTGGAGGGCGATAAATGATAAGGATGTTAAGCTTGAAAGGGCTGGTAACTGTGACAGCATGGAATTCAAAGGAGGCGATAGACAGATGGGTAAGGGGAGAAAGAGAGAATGACCACTTGGGAGAGATGAGGATCCCGGTGCCACCACCCCGCTGACCAGAAGCTCTCGGGGTGTGCGAGAGCACGTGGGCGGACGAAGAGAGAGCAGTAGGAGTAGCGGTGTTGTCTGTGGTGATCCATGTTTCCGTCAGTGCCAAGAAGTCGAGGGACTGGAGGGAGGCATAGGCTGAGATGAACTCTGCCTTGTTGGCCGCAGATCGGCAGTTCCAGAGGCTACCGGAGACCTGGAACTCCACGTGGGTCGTGCACGCTGGGACCACCAGATTAGGGTGGCCGCGGCCATGCGGTGTGGAGCGTTTGTATGGTCTGTGCAGAGAGGAGAGATCAGGGATAGACAGACACATAGTTGACAGGCTAGAGAAGAGGCTACGCTAATGCAGAGGAGATTGGAATGACAAGTGGACTACATCTCTTGTCATACAGAATATTCTGTGTGTGTGTGTGTGTGTGTGTGTGTGTGTGTGTGTGTGTGTGTGTGTGTGTGTGTGTGTGTGTGTGTGTGTGAGAGAGGCTGGGATCGGGGTCACGAGGGAAAGAGGGGTAGCGAGGGAAAGAGGGAGCTGAAAGACAGTATTGGAGTGGTTAGGCCAGAGTGGAGGAAAGGAGACAAAGGGCTGTGAGACAGAGTTTATCCTAGACACACGAGGGCTAATAATTTTAGAGATGGGGAAAGGGGGAAGTTTACGGGACTCCACCCGGATGGGCAGATCCCGAGTGGAAAGCCCTCTGCTCGAGACGATAGCAGGGAGCAGGTAGTCATGAAAAGACCAGTCTATATTCCAGGTATGGCAACAGCGGCGGACGAACATCGAACGAACATTTTGGCAGAGGGTATGCTGACTTCTTCCTCTTGCTCGGAGAAGAGCGGGGGCTGATATCTGAAGGGCGAGAGACCAGTGGCTGAGCAGGGAGGGGTGGTAGGGGCGTATTCCACTCACACGAGTAGCTGGCTCCAGGTGATGAGGTTGGCGGAGATGCAGCAAGAAGAGCCATCTCCAGGTCCTGATTGGCTCGCTCTGACTGGTACTTAGATTGGGGGTGAAAACCAGAGGACAGGCTGGCCGACCACCCAATGAGGATACAGAACACCTTCCAGAACTGGGATGAGAACTGAGGACCATGGTCGGAGACCATGTTGACCAAATCAAATCAAATTTATTTATATAGCCCTTCGTACATCAGCTGTCTCAAAGTGCTGTACAGAAACCCAGCCTAAAACCCCAAACAGCAAGTAATGCAGGTGTAGAAGCAAGACCAGGAGTCCATGGATCCGGAAGACGTGCAGCACCATTAGCTGAGCCGTCTCCTTGGCTGAGGGTAACTTGGGAAGGGGAATAAAATGGGTGGCTTTAGAAAACCTATCCACCACCGTCAAGATCGCGGTGTTGCCATCTGACAGAGGGAGACCAGTGACGAAGTCCAGGGATATATGGGAACAGGGGCGGTGAGGAACAGGAAGTAGTTGGAGGCCAGCCAGAGCTTGCAGAGGAATCGTATTCTGTGTGCACACAGTACAGGCGGCAACAACTGCGGAGACGTCAGGAACCATGATGGGCCACCAAAAAATGTTGTCGGATGTGGGTGGCAGGTCAGTCAGGGTGGCAGGTCAGTCAGGGTGGCAGATCAGTCTAGGCAGGTATTCCCAAAGGGGTACGTGCAATGTGTCACAATTTCTTTTTTTTAAACATCACATTTTCAAACAGTACATTTATATTTTCCAACGGTAGCCTCATTTCACTGCCAACATTTTTTTTATTAAACTATCTAGTTTAATAACAACACAATGTCAAATACAGGTAGCCTAGTCAAATAATTAACATCCAGTCACATTAACCCGTTACTCTCTCGTGGGAAACATTCACTCTTGTGCAGACATTTAGAAATGAAACATGACCATTTGAAAAATAAGCCATTGGAGTTTTTTGAGCGAGAATAAAGAAGACGTTTGAGTATAAAAGCATCAGACATTAACAAGGAGGGACTAGAAGCATCTGATATGGTGAGTTACCAAGTGGCTAGGACAGGCAAGCACCATACTATTGTGGAGAACTTCCTGCTGCCATGGATATTGCAGGGACAATGGTGGGGGAAAAGGCCAACAAAACAATACAGACAATGTCTTCATCAAACAACACTGTTTCACAACGCATTAGCGACATGGCAGGAGATGTTTTGAAACAATTATTGCTTCACATACAAGCCAGTGAATGATATGCGTTACAACTGGATGAGTCAACAGACGTGGCGGGCCTGCCACAGCTCCTGGTATATGTCTGTTACAGCTGGATGAGTCAACAGACGCGGCGGGCCTGCCACAGCTCCTGGTATATGTCTGTTACAGCTGGATGAGTCAACAGACGCGGCGGGCCTGCCACAGCTCCTGGTATATGTCTGTTACAGCTGGATGAGTGAACAGACGTGGCGGGCCTGCCACAGCTCCTGGTATATGTCTGTTACAGCTGGATGAGTGAACAGACGTGGCGGGCCTGCCACAGCTCCTGGTATATGTCTGTTACAGCTGGATGAGTCAACAGACGCGGCGGGCCTGCCACAGCTCCTGGTATATGTCTGTTACAGCTGGATGAGTCAACAGACGCGGCGGGCCTGCCACAGCTCCTGGTATATGTCTGTTACAGCTGGATGAGTGAACAGACGTGGCGGGCCTGCCACAGCTCCTGGTATATGTCTGTTACAGCTGGATGAGTCAACAGACGCGGCGGGCCTGCCACAGCTCCTGGTATATGTCTGTTACAGCTGGATGAGTGAACAGACGTGGCGGGCCTGCCACAGCTCCTGGTATATGTCTGTTACAGCTGGATGAGTCAACAGACGCGGCGGGCCTGCCACAGCTCCTGGTATATGTCTGTTACAGCTGGATGAGTCAACAGACGCGGCGGGCCTGCCACAGCTCCTGGTATATGTCTGTTACAGCTGGATGAGTCAACAGACGCGGCGGGCCTGCCACAGCTCCTGGTATATGTCTGTTACAGCTGGATGAGTGAACAGACGTGGCGGGCCTGGAACAGCTCCTGGTATATGTCTGTTACAGCTGGATGAGTCAACAGACGTGGAGGGCCTGGCACAGCTCCTGGTATATGTCTGTTACAGCTGGATGAGTGAACAGACGTGGCGGGCCTGCCACAGCTCCTGGTATATGTCTGTTACAGCTGGATGAGTCAACAGACGCGGCGGGCCTGCCACAGCTCCTGGTATATGTCTGTTACAGCTGGATGAGTGAACAGACGTGGAGGGCCTGGAACAGCTCCTGGTATATGTCTGTTACAGCTGGATGAGTCAACAGACGTGGTGGGCCTGGCACAGCTCCTGGTATATGTCTGTTACAGCTGGATGAGTCAACAGACGCGGCGGGCCTGGCACAGCTCCTGGTATATGTCTGTTACAGCTGGATGAGTGAACAGATGTGGCAGGCCTGGCACAGCTCCTGGTATATGTCTGTTACAGCTGGATGAGTCAACAGACGTGGTGGGCCTGCCACAGCTCCTGGTATATGTCCGTTACAGCTGGATGAGTCAACAGACGCGGCGGGCCTGCCACAGCTCCTGGTATATGTCCGTTACGTTTATGGGGGGTCAATGAAGTAAGACATCTTCTTCTGCAAAGCAATGGACACCAGGACATCAAATGGACTTTGTTGGTCAAGATGTGTTGGTATCTGTACTGATGGTTCAAAAGCCATAAGAGGGAGACATAGTGGAGTGGTAACGCGCGTGCAAGCAGTTGCCCCAGACGCCACTTGAGTACACTGCAGCATCCACCGAGAGGCTCTTGCTGCCAAGGGAATACCTGACAACTTGAAAGACGTTTTGGACATTACAGTGAAAATGTAGTGTCTGAACTTTGTTTAAAAAAATTATTAATTAAATGTAACCTTTTATTGAACTTAGCAAGTCAGTTAAGAACAAATTCTTATTTACTTTGAATGTCTACTGGGGAACTGCCTTGTTCAGGAATGACAGATTTTTACCTTTTTGGGTTGTGACAAAAACTCACACTCATTCTCAGTGGCGGACAGGCCGTTGGGAGCACTGAGACATTTCCCGGTGGACTGAGGGTTGTTTTGGCCTGCCGTGAATAGTCAACTTGACCGGCGAAAATATAGCAAGCAGGAATGAGTTGACGGAGAATCCATGCATCAAGCTCGACTCTCACTCTCTCAATGCATTGTCCCCGCGCGAGGGAGCGCACACCAAAAATGACATCAGGTCTCTCCGCGACGCACATAGCAACCGTCTACCTGCTTCTCTACCGATAACATTTTAGACAAGTCGCACTGCAAAATGGATGGTCAGAAAAAGAACGGTGGAGCAGAGAGGGAGAGAATAAAAAAGAGAAAGGCCCTTGCCACAGACGCTGCTAAATAAGCAACATATTTGCCAGTAAGGGACCAGGTCAGTCAAAAACACACTGATACACACACACACACGACACCCAGCATGGCTAGCTAAGTAGCCTAGCTAATAATAGTGACACAAAGGCCGGGAGGCTAAACACTTTGCACATCTTACGTCTTCGTGGAGGAATTATATAATAGCAATGAGTGCCATCATAATGTAACATTGAAGGCAATATGTTTCAACTCGCAAAAAATAGTAAACCTAGACTATGGACTTGCCAGCATTCGGTCATGACTCATGCCACATAAGCTAGGGAAAGTGCACATACACTGTACAGAGAAACAGGCTACAATAACATAACCATAATACAGTTGAAGACAGAAGTTTACATACACCTTAGTCAAAAACATTTAAACTCAGTTTCACAATTCCTGACATTTAATCCTAGTAAAAATGACCTGTCTTAGGTCAGTTAGGAAATTAGTGAAATGTCAGAATAATAGTAGAGAGAATGATTTATTTCAGCTTTTATTTCTTTCATCACATTCCCAGTGGGTCAGAAGTTTACATACACTCAATTAGTATTTGGTAGCATTGCCTTTAAATTGTTTAACTTCGGTCAATGTAGCTTTCCACAAGCTTCCCACAACAAGTTGGGTGAATTTTGGCCCATTCCTCCTGACAGAGATGGTGTAACTGAGTCAGGTTTGTAGGCCTCCTTGCTCGCACATGCTTGTTCAGTTCTGCCCACAAATTTTCTATGGGATTGAGGTCAGGGCTTTGTGATGGCCACTCCAATACCTTGACTTTGTTGGCCTTAAGCCATTTTGCCACAACTTTGGAAGAATGCTTGGGGTCATTGTCCATTTGGAAGACCCATTTGCGATCAAGCTTTAACTTCCTGACTGATGTCTTGAGATGTTGCTTCAATATATCCACATAATTTTCCATCCTCATGAAGTCATCTATTTTATGAAGTGCACCTATTCCTCCTGCAGCAAAGCACCCCCACTTCATCATGCTGCCACCCCCTGCACTTCACGGTTGGGATGGTGTTCTTCGGCTTGCAAGCCACCCCCTTTTTCCTCCAAACATGACAATGGTCATTATGGCCAAACAATGACATTTTTGTTTTATCAGACCCATGTGCAGTTGCAAAGCTGCTGAGCGGCATTTTAGGTTATGTTAATATACGACTCATTTTACTGTGGATATAGATACTTTTGTACCTGTTTCCTCCATCATCTTCACAAGGTCCTTTGCTGTTGTTCTGGGATTGATTTGCCCTTTTCGCAGAAAACTATGTTCATCTCTAGGATACAGATCACGTCTCCTTCCTGAGCGATATGACGGCTGCGTGGTCCTATGGTGTTTGTACTTGCGTACTATTGTTTGTACAGATGAACATGATACCTTCAGGCATTTAGAAATTGTTTCCAAGGATGAACTAGACTTGTGGAGGTCTACAATTTTTTTCTGAGGTCTTGGCTGATTTCCCATGATGTCAAGCAAAGCGGCACTGAGTTTGAAGGTAGGCCTTGAAATACATCCACAGGTACACCTCCAATTTATTCAAATGATGTTTTCCAAGCTGTTTCAAGGCACATTCATTTTAGTGTATGTAAACTTCTGACTCACTGGAATTGTGATACAGTGAATTAAAAGTTAAATAATCTGTCAGTAAACAATTGTTGGAAAAATTACTTGTGTCATGCACAAAATAGATGTCATAACTGACATGCCAAAACTATAATTTGTAAAGGAGAAATTTGTGGAGTTGTTGAAAAACGAGTTTTAATGACTCCAACCTACGTGTATGTAAACTTCCTACTTCAACTGTACATAGGCGTACAGAGGCCCATTATCAGCAACCATCACATCTGTGTTCCAATTGCATGTTGTGTTAGCTAATACAAGTTTATCATTTTAAAAGGCTAATTGATCATTAGAATACCCTTTTGCAATTATGTTAGCACAGCTGAAAAATGTTCTGATTTAAAGAAGCAATAAAACTAGCCTTCTCCAGACCAGTTGAGTCTGCAAAGAAGTTGCAGAGTTGCAAAGAAAAATCCTTATCAGTTGACTTGAAAAATCTAGGAGGAGGCATGAACCGTACGGAGACTAAAAAGCATGTTTAAAAAATCATCAGACATTATTTTAACCTAAAGCATTTAATAATTACATTTATAGTAAAAAGTTATGGGGAATGGGAAGGCTACTTAGTGTTGGGAAGTGATAACAGCACTGGTTAAATGAGGGTATGAGGCATGAGGAGGTATTCAGAGGCTTGACTTCAGTGCAGGACAGGGGTTGAGGTGTTCAGAGGCTTCAGTGCAGGACAGGCTCATGGATGGATGGTGTTGGAGAAGAGCTCAACTCTTCCACTGACGGAAGGACAGGATTTGACGGGGAAGAAAACAATAAAACAACACAGTTTTTACCTTTTATTTAAATAGGCAAGTCAGTTAAGAACAAATTCTTATTTTCAATGACAGCCTACCTGGGAACAGCAGGTTAACTGTCTTGTTCAGGGGCAGAACAACATATTTTTACCTTGTCAGCTTTGGGATTTGACCTTGCAACTTTTCATTTACCATTCCAACACTCTAACCACCTGGCCACCTGCCACCAAAGTTAGTCTAAGCAAGGAGTAATATCACTAATATGTAATAATGTGATTGTGTTTGTTTGTTTGTAATTGACTCTACACACAATTGACTGGGCTACTCACAGTGCTTGGAGAGGAAACATTCAATGTGACTGTGGATGAGAGGGTACATGAAACATGGCTTCAGTTCAGTTTGGGCACCTGAGTGGCGCAACGGTCTAAGGCACTGCATCTCAGTGCTTGAGGCGTCATCCTTGATTCCAGGCTCTATCACAACCGGCTGTGAATGGGAGTCCCACAGGGCAGCACAGAATTGTCTGGGTTTGGCTGGTGTAGGCTGTCATTGTACTTAAGAATGTGTTCCTAACTGACTTGCCTAGTTAAATAAAGGTTACATTTTTTAAAATAAATGTCAGGAGAGAGTTGACACTGGTAGTGGAGTGGAGTGGTCATCACCTCTTAATCAGGGAGCAAGAGGGGACTTAGCTGTAAATACAAATAGCAGATACATTCCATTACAACAGCGCCATCATAGGTTGGGGCAACAAGTTTCTCTATGAAGTTAAACTACATTTCAGAATTCACAAAGTCAAACACAGTCTGCGTATCTCACCCACAAGAAACGCCCAAAAAACGTTCCTGAATTAAACCCTGATCATCCACATACCTGAAGATAACTGAGAATTGTGAGCAGACTGGCACCACAGGTCCCAGAGTGGTGGGGCAATTTTCCCCCCGGTTCCCAGAGTTTTTCCTTATCTGGTCATCTAACCAAGTAAAACCCTGGACCTTATAGGGTATGGCAGTGATTCATCAGTTGTAAAAAGCTGTTAAATAGGCTATGATGGGACCAGTTTTCTAATCAGGTCACATGGTTTTAAAATAAATTGGGGAAAACCTCCTGGCCATGGGGAGGAAGGAAACCCTGTCAAATTGTAGCAACCTTGTACCTGCTTTAGACTAGACTAACAGAGGGGGGTTCCTCTACACAGAGACAACAACTGATGGACAATACTATGGAACTCACAGGGCTGAGCTTGCTTTAGGCATGTTTGCATCGTGTAGGCCTTTACAACTGTAGGCCTAATAACACATTTACTCAGTCTGTCATCAGTATTGTTGATTGATTAATTCCAGTTAGTCATTTTTGATTGAAAATATCTAGGCAGCCTAGCCAGTTTGAAAATAAACCAAATTTGATCATTCATGTTTTCTACTGACATAAACAAATGGACTGGGGGGGCGAAATATACTTCTCCCAAGGGGAAAGAAATATTTGATTCTAATGTAAAATTGTTCAAGCAAATCGGCAAGGTAGATGGATTCTTTTAAATCTTGGACTATAAACAGATTTGGCACATTAATCTATAAGGTCCAAATAATGATGACTACGCTTCTTTGAAAATATATATAATAATTTATCAAGCCTATAAGCAATACAAGACTCTAATTATGGTGGGAGATTATAATACGGTTTTAAATACCTCAATGGACTGTAAAGGAAATCACACTACAAACTATTACCCTTATGCACTTACGGAAATCATGAATAGCATGGAAATAATGGAACAAGTGGATATATGGAGGCTTAAATATCCTGACCTAGTGAAATATACTGTACATGACGGAGGCTGAATTAAGCTAGTCGTCTTGACTACTTTCTTATGTCATTCTCGCTGGCACAAAAGTGTTGATAGGGGATAGAATGTGTTCGGACCATCAAATAATTGGCATATACAGTACATTTCTCTTACAGATTTTCCACATGGGTGAGGATATTGGAAATTTAATCAAAGCCTATTGGATAACAACTTGTTTTTAACCAGGACAGAAGAATTTATAAATGACTTTCGCCGACATAATATACAATGCATTCAGAAAGTATTCAAACCCCTTGACTTGTTCCACATGTTGTTACATTTCAGCCTTATTCTGAGATAGTTTTTCCCCTCATAAATCTACACACGATACACCATAATGAAAAAACAAAAACAGGTTTTTAGAAATTTTTAGGAAAGTTATTAAAAATAACACAATCCTGTCTCAGAGCTCTAAGGACAATTTCTTCGACCTTTGCTCTGACACGCACTGTCAACTGTGAGACCTTATATAGACAGGTGTGTGCCTTTCCAAATCATGTCCAATCAATTGAATTTACCACAGGTGGACTAATCAAGTTGTAGAAACATCTCAAGGATGATCAATGGAAACAGGATGTAACTGAGCTCAATTTTGAGTCTCGTAGCAAAGGGTCTGAATACTTATGTAAATATGTGTAAATTTGCATTAATTTCTAAAAACCTGTTTTCGCTTTGTCATTATGGGGTGTGGTGTGTACAATCATGGCCAAAAGTTTTGAGAATGACAGAAATATTAATTTTCACAAAATCTGCTGCCTCAGTTTGTATGTTGGCAATTTGCATATACTCCAGAATGAATTGCAATTAATTGTAAAGTCCCTCTTTTCCATGCAAATTAACTGAATCCCCCCACCCCAAAAAATTCCACTGCATTTCAGCCCTGCCACAACAGGACCAGCTGGCATCATGTCAGTGATTCTCTTATTTACACAGGTGTGAGTGTTGACGAGGACAAGGCTGGAGATCACTCTGTCATGCTGCTTGAGTTCGAATAACAGACTGGAAGCTTCAAAAGGAGGGTGGTGTTGGAATCATTGTTCTTCCTCTGTCAGCCATGGTTACCTGCAAGGAAACACATGCCGTTATCATTGCTTTGCACAAAAAGGGCTTCACAGGCAAGGATATTGCTGGCAGTAAGATTGCACCTAAATCAACCATTTATCGGATCATCAAGAACATCAAGGAGAGCGGTTCAATTGTTGTGAAGAAGGCTTCAGGGCGCCCAAGAAAGTCCAGCAAGCGCCAGGACCGTCTCCTAAAGTTGATTCAGCTGCGGGATCTGGGCACCACCAGCACAGAGCTTGGTCAGGAATGGCAGCAGGCAGGTGTGAGTGCATCTGCACGCACAGTGAGGCAAAGACTTTTGGAGGATGGTCTGGTGTCAAGAAGGGCAGCAAAGAAGCCACTTATCTCCAGGAAAAACATCAGGGACAGACTGATATTCTGCAAAAGGTACAGGGATTGGACTGCTGAGGACTGGTGTAAAGTCATTTTCTCTGATGAATCCCCTTTCTGATTGTTTGGGGCATCCGGAAAAAAGCTTGTCCGGAGAAGACAATGTGAGCACTACCATCAGTCCTGTGTCATGCCAACAGTATGAGACCCTTCATGTGTGTGGTTGCTTCTCAGCCAAGGGAGTGGGCTCACTCACAATTTTGCCTAAGAACAAAGCCATGAATAAAGAATGGTACCAACACATCCTCCGAGGGCAACTTCTCCCAACCATTCAGGAACAGTTTGGTGACGAACAATGTCTATTCCAGCATGATGGATCACCTTGCCATAAGGCAAAAAGTGATAACTAAGTGGCTCAGGGAACAAAACATTGATATGTTGGGTCAATGGCCAGGAACTCCCCAGACCTTAATCCCATTGAGAACTTGTGGTCAAGCCTTAAGAGGCGGGTGGACAAACTAAAACTCACATATTCTGACAAACTCCAAGCATTGATTATGCAAGAATGGGCTGCCATCAGTCATGATGTGGCCAGAAGCTAATTGACGGCATGCCAGGGTGGATTGCAGAGGTCTTGAAGGGTCAACACTGCAAATATTGACTCTTTGCATTAACTTCATGTAATTGTCAATAAAAGCCTTTGACACTTATGAAATGCTTGTAATTATACTTCAGTATTCCATAGTAACATCTGACAAAAATATCTAAAGACACTGAAGCAGCAAACTTTGTGGAAAATAATATTTGTGTCATTCTCAAAACTTTTGGCCACGACTGTAGATTGAGGAGGAACATATTTATTTAATCAGTTTCAGAATAAGGTTGTAATGTAACAAAATGTGGAAAAAGTAAAGGGGTCTCAATGCTTTGCACTGTATGTACAGCAGATCCCATCATTGTATGGGACACTTTTAAATGTGCCTTTAGTTCCTCATCACCGATGGGGAACCTTTGACACGATTGTCTAACCATCACACTAGGAGCATCGTCCAGTGTGAAAAGATGCAAGAAAAGACTCAAGAAGACGCAAGAAGACAACCGTGCCACTGAAAGTTCAAACATTCTCCCGAAGGAGGGCTTGTTCCGACAGAGAAACGGCAAACGGCATTAACATAAATACATTCATGATTTCTGATTCCAAACCAGCGGTGGTTCATGTGCAAGGTATCTGATTAATGTGAGGACAGTCCTACAATGTATAGACGATAAGTCTCCTCTCTCTCTCTCTCTCTCTCTCTCTCTCTCTCTCTCTCTCTCTCTCTCTTCTTCCCCACCCCTCTTCATTTGTTGTGTATAAGCTGCCATATTTTGTCAGTCCACTAGGGACCTTTCTTCTCATGTATTATGTGTGTATGTTATCCGGTTGTCGCATTTTAATTAGCTAGTAAATAAAAAATCAAACCAATTGGTGTGGTAAAAATATGAACGCAACATGTAGAGTATTGGTCCCAAGATTAATAAGCTGAAATAAAAGATCCCAGAAATGTTCCATACGCACAAAAAGCTTATTTAACAAATGTGTTTACATCCCTGTTAGTGAGCATTTCTCCTTTGCGAAGATAATCCATCCACCTGACAAGTGTGGTATATCAAGAAGCTGATTAAACAGCATGATCATTACACAGGTGCACCTTGTGCTGGGGACAATAAAAGGCCACTCTAAAATCTACAGTCATGTCCACCAGAGCTGTTGCAAGAGAATGTAATGTTTATTTGTCTACCATAAGCCTCCAAGGTTGTTTTAGAGAATTTGGCAGTACGTCCAACCGGCCTCACAACCGCAGCCAATGTGCAACCACACCAGCCCAGGACCTCTACATTCGGCTGAGACCAGCCACCCGGACAGCAATTGAAACTATGGATTTGCACAAACAAAGAATTTCTGCACAAACTGTCAGAAACTGTCTCAGGGAAGCTCATCTGCATGCTCATCATCCTCACCATGGTCTTGACCTGTCTGCAGTTTGGCGTCGTAACTGACTCAGTGACCACTGGCACACTGGAGAAGTCTTCACAGATGAATCCCGGTTTCAACTATACAGACAGGGTGTATGGCGTCGTGTGGGTCAGCTTATTTCAATGTTGTGAACAGTGCCACATGGTATTGAATTTATTGCTGCCAAGGCAGCAGCTACTCTTCCTGGGGTCCAAACACATTAAGGCACTTACATTACACATAAAACAAAAGATAAACAGTACATCATATAACATTATTACACCAGTATGTATCTACAATACAGAATGTATAATACCACCATACAACAACATTACAATGTATGCGTGTAGAGTGCGTGTGCTAGCATGTGTGTGCACATGGTGTCGGTGGGCTTATTCAAATCAAAATCAAATCAAATGTATTTATATAGCCCTTCGGACATCAGCTGATATCTCAAAGTGCTGTACAGAAACCCAGCCTAAAACCCCAAACAGCAAGCAATGCAGGTGTTGAAGCACGTTGGCCAGGAAAAACTCCCTAGAAAGGCCAAAACTTAGGAAGAAACCTAGAGAGGAACCAGGCTATGAGGGGTGGCCAGTCCTCTTCTGGCTGTGCCGGGTGGAGATTATAACAGAACATGGCCAAGATGTTCAAATGTTCATAAATGACCAGCATGGTCAAATAATAATAATCATAGTAGTTGTCGAGGGTGCAGCAAGTCAGGACCTCAGGAGTAAATGTCAGTTGGCTTTTCATAGCCGATGATTAAGAGTATCTCTACCACTCCTGCTGTCTCTAGAGAGTTGAAAACAGCAGGTCTGGTGAACAGGTCAGGATTCCATAGCCACAGGCAGAACAGTTGAAACTGGAGCAGCAGCACAGCCAGGTGGACTGGGGACAGCAAGGAGTCATCATGCCAGGTAGTCCTGAGGCCTGGTCCCAGGGCTCAGGTCCTCCGAGAGGGAGAAAGAAAAAGAGAATTAGAGAGAGCATACTTAAATTCACACAGGACACCGGATAAGACAGGAGAAGTTATAACCTCCAGATATAACAAACTGACCCTAGCCCCCGACACAAACTACTGCAGCATAAATACTGGAGGCTGAGACAGGAGGGGTCAGGAGACACTGTGGCCCCATCCGATGATACCCCCGGACAGGGCCAAACAGGAAGGATATAACCCCACCCACTTTGCCAAAGCACAGCCCCCACATCACAGATGTGGTGCATGGGCAGGCATAAGTACGGACAATGAACACAATTGCTTTTTATTGATGGCATTTTGAATGTACAGAGATATCGTGACGAAATCATGAGGCCAATTGTCGTGCCATTCATTCTCCTCCATCACCTCATGTTTCAGCAGGATAATGCACGGCCACATGTCTCAAGGATCTGTACACAATTCCAGGAAGATGAAAATGTCCCAGTTCTTCAATAGTCTGCATACTCACCAGAATGTCACCCATTGAGAATGTTTGGGATGCTCTGTATCGATGTATTTGACAGTGTGTTCCAGTTCCCACCAATATACAGCAACTTTGCACAGCCATTGAAGAGGAATGGGACAACATTCCACTGGTCTGCACTTGTACACTAACTATGTTGTTGAAATAAATAATATTTGTTGGTCCATGGTGTGTATTGAGGAGCAACCAGATTCTGCACTTGACACATTTTTTTTATTACTTATCCCAGTTACTAATAAGCATGCACCCGTTGAGAAAATTACTGTAACATTTGTTAAATGCCCTTGGATTGATGAGGAATTGAAAAATTATATGGTCTCTAAAACGATGTTGGAGGCGGCTTATGGTAGAGAGATAAACATTACATTATCTTGCAACAGCTCTGGTGGACATTCCTGCAGTCAGCATGCCATTTGCATGCTCCCTCAAAACTTGAGACAACTTGAGACAACTGCACATTTTAAAGTGGCTTTTTATTGTCCGCAGCAGGTGCACCTGTGCAATTATCAATTATCATGTTTAATTAGCTTCTTGATATGCCACACTTGTCAGGTGGATGGATTATCTTGGCAAAGGTGAAATGCTCACCGACAGGGATGTAAACAAATGGCAAATAGGTCTGGCTGTACAAACGTACTGCAAATTGAGAAATCATGTGACTAATCTGAATAAAAAGAAGAAACTACATAATGAAAGAAAGACAAATGACATAAAGAATGACAGTAAAACGCTTTGGAGCGCCTTAAATGAAATTTTGGGCAAAAAGGCTAATTACGCTCCATCATTCATTGAATCCGATAGCTCATTCATCATAAAACCCACTGATATTCCACATCAAGTAACTCATGCAAGCAGTAAAATCTGATTAAAAAAACAGATACAAATACATCACACACATAGGCCAGACACATGCATACAAACACACAATAACATACTTACGCGTACACATGGATTCTGTGTTGTCGATAGTAGAGTAAGGGCCTGAAGGCACACACTTATGTTGTGAAATCTGTTTGTAATGTATTGTAAATTTACAAAAAAATGTATAACTGCCTTAATTTTGTTGGACTCCAGGAAGAGTAGCTGCTGCACTGGCAGCAACTAACGGGGATCCATAATAAATAAATACCAATACATCGACAGGCCCGCAGTGCAGAGGGTGAAAAGCTCCAAGTTCCTCGGTGTGTACATCACTGACAACCAGAAATGGTCCATTCACACAGACGCACAACCTCAGGAGGCTGAAGAAATTTGTCTTGGCCCCTAAGACCCTCACAAACTTCTACTGCTCTGTTCACCCCACTACCATCTAGAAGGAGGCGACAGTACAGGTGCATCAACGCTGGGAGTGAAAAACAGCTTCTTTCTCCAGGCCAGTAGACTTCCTTAGACTTCCATCACTGTTACTAGCCGGCTACCACCAAGTCCTCAACCCTGCACTTTCGACACTGCTGTACAAAGTCATTGAACACTGGTCACATCTTGTTTTACCCTCATATGTACAGTATGTACTGTATTATAGCTCATTCTATATAACTACTGCTGTACACCTTTTTTATTCATATACTTTTCATAATGTCTATACATTATAACGATGTGCGCTGAGAGTCCGGAAGCAAGTTCAGGGATTGAGTGTTAATAAATAAACAACATAATACAAAAATAAGAAACACAAAGAGCGCATAGAACTGACATAGGAACAGAAACAATGATGCCTGGGGAAGGAACCAAGGGGAGCGACATATATAGGGAAGGTAAGCAGGGGAGTGATGGAGTCCAGGGGAGTCTGATGATCCGCAGGTGCGCGTAACGATGGTGACAGGTGTGCGCCATAACGAGCAGGTGTGCGCCTCTCCGATGAGTGGCTCCAGCCGCAGGACACTGAAGCGGACCGGTCACCTCTGCTGAGGTGCGGGAAACCTGTCAGTCTGGTTGAGATGCGGGAGCATGGTGACCTAGAGTGCCAGAGAGAGCATACGTGACGGTACCCCCTCCCCAGCACGTTTGGCTCCAGCCGCAGGACGAGAACCAAAGGGATGATCCCGGGGATCAGGAGCAGACCGGTCACCCCTGCTGATGCGCAGGAACCTGTCGCCGGCTGGAGCGCGGGGACCTGACAGACCGGCTGAGGCATGGGAGCCTGGCGATCCGGCTGAGGCATGAGAGCCTGACAAGACGCTGGAAGCAGGGGAGCCTGGTGATCTGTCTGAGGCATGATAGCCTGTAGCGGCTCCCAGACCTGACGTCATTTCCACCAAAACAAAAAAAAACACTCCCTGATGCTTCCCTTAGGTGAGCCGTCATTCTGTAACAATGTGCACTGAGAGTCGAGAAGCATGTTCAGGCAGTGAGTGTTTTAATAAATAAACAACATAATAAAAAAATAAGAAACACAAACAATACACAGAACTGACACAGGAACAGAAACAATGATACCAAGGGGAGTGACATATATAGGGAAGGTAATCAGGGAAGTGATGGAGTCCAGGTGAGTCTGACGACACGCAGGTGCGCGTAACGATGGTGACAAGTGTGCGCCATAACGAGCAGCCTGGTGACCTAGAGGCCGTAGATGGAGCACACGTGACAACCATCATATACAGTGCCTTCAGAAAGTACTCACACCCCTTGACTTTTTCCACATATTGTTGTGTTACAAAGTGTAAATAAAATGGATTTAATTGTTATTTTTTGTCAACGATCTACACAACATACTCAAGAAAAAAATGTAATGGTCAAAACTGTAACTGTAACTTTTTTGCAGTATTATTTTAGTACCTTGTTGCGAACAGGATGCATGTTTTGGAATATTTGCATTCTGTACAGACTTCCTTCTTTTCACTCTGTCATTTATGTTAGTATTGTGGAGTAACTACAATGTTGTTGATCCATCCTCAGTTTTCTCCTATCACAGCCATTAAAACCAACTTTTTAAAATCCCCATTGGCCTCATTACGAAATCCCTTAACAGTTTCCTTCTTCTCCGGCAACTGAGTTAGGAAGGAGGCCTGTATCTTTGTAGCAACTGGGTGTATTGATACACCATACAAAGTGTAATTAATAGTTGCGCCATGCTCAAAGGGATCTTCAATGTATTCTTTTTTTTCTACCAATAGGGGCCCTTCTTTGCGAACAATTGGAAAACCTCCCTGGTCTTTGTGGTTGAATCTGTGCTTGAAATTCACTGCTCAACTGAGGGACTGTACATATAACTGTATGTGTGGGGTACAGAGATGGGGATGTAAAAATAATGTTCAATACTACTATTGCCCACAAAGTGAGTCCATGCAACTTATTATGTGACTTGTTAAGCAAATTTTTACTCCTGAACTTCTTTAGGCTTGCCACAACCAGAGGGTTCAAATCAAATCAAATCACATCTTATTTGTCACATACACATGGTTAGCAGATGTTAATGCGAGTGTAGCGAAATGCTTGTGCTTCTAGTTCCGACAATGCAGTAATAACCAACAAGTAATCTAGCTAACAATTCCAAAACTACTACCTTAATACACACAAGTGTAAAGGGATAAAGAATATGTACATACAGATACATAAATGAGTGATGGTACAGAGCGGCATAGGCAAGATGCAGTAGATGGTATCGAGTACAGTATACATATGAGATGAGTATGTAAACAAAGTGGCATAGTTTAAAGTGGCTAGTGATACATGTATTACATAAAGATGCAGTAGATGATATAGAGTACAGTATATACGTATACATATGAGATAAATAGTGTAGGGTATGTAAACATTATATTAAGTAGCATTGTTTAAAGTGGCTAGTGATATATTTTACCTCAATTCCCATCAATTCCCATTATTAAAGTGGCTGGAGTTGAGTCAGTGTGTTGGCAGCAGCCACTCAATGTTAGTGGTGGCTGTTTAACAGTCTGATGGCCTTGAGATAGAAGCTGTTTTTCAGTCTCTCGGTCCCAGCTTTGATGCACCTGTACTGACCTCGCCTTCTGGATGATAACGGGGTGAACAGGCAGTGGCTCGGGTGGTTGTTGTCCTTGATGATCTTTATGGCCTTCCTGTGACATCAGGTGGTGTAGGTGTCCTGGAGGGCAGGTAGTTTGCCCCCGGTGATGCGTTGTGCAGACCTCACTACCCTCTGGAGAGCCTTATGGTTGTGGGCGGAGCAGTTGCCGTACCAGGCAGTGATACAGCCCGACAGGATGCTCTCGATTGTGCATCTGTAGAAGTTTGTGAGTGCTTTTGGTGACAAGCCAAATTTCTTTAGCCTCCTGAGGTTGAAGAGGCGCTGCTGCGCCTTCTTCACGATGCTGTCTGTGTGGGTGGACCAATTCAGTTTGTCTGTGATGTGTACGCCGAGGAACTTAAAACTTGCTACCCTCTCCACTACTGTTCCATCGATGTGGATAGGGGGGTGTTCCCTCTGCTGTTTCCTGAAGTCCACAGTCATCTCCTTAGTTTTGTTGACGTTGAGTGTGAGGTTATTTTCCTGACACCACACTCCGAGGGCCCTCAACTCCTCCCTGTAGGCCGTCTCGTCGTTGTTGGTAATCAAGCCTACCACTGTTGTGTCGTCTGCAAACTTGATGATTGAGTTGGAGGCGTGCGTGGCCACGCAGTCGTGGGTGAACAGGGAGTACAGGAGAGGGCTCAGAACGCACCCTTGTGGGGCCCCAGTGTTGAGGATCAGCGGGGTGGAGATGTTGTTACCTACCCTCACCACCTGGGGGCGGCCCGTCAGGAAGTCCAGTACCCAGTTGCACAGGGCGGGGACGAGACCCAGGGTCTCGAGCTTGATGACGAGTTTGGAGGGTACTATGGCGTTAAATGCTGAGCTGTAGTCGATGAACAGCATTCTCACATAGGTATTCCTCTTGTCCAGATGGGTTAGGGCAGTGTGCAGTGTGGTTGAGATTGCATCGTCTATGGACCTATTTGGGCGGTAAGCAAATTGGAGTGGGTCTAGGGTGTCAGGTAGGGTGGAGGTGATATGGTCCTTGACTAGTCTCTCAAAGCCCTTCATGATGACGGAAGTGAGTGCTACGGGGCGGTAGTCGTTTAGCTCAGTTACCTTAGCTTTCTTGGGAATAGGAACAATGGTGGCCCTCTTGAAGCATGTGGGAACAGCAGAGTGGGATAGGGATCGATTGAATATGTCCGTAAACACACCAGCCAGCTGGTCTGCGCATGCTCTGAGGGCGCGGCTGGGGATGCCGTCTGGGCCTGCAGCCTTGCGAGGGTTAACACGTTTAAATGTTTTACTCACCTCGGCTGCAGTGAAGAAGAGTCCGCATGTTTTGGTTGCGGGCCGTGTCAGTGGCACTGTATTGTCCTCAAAGCGGGCAAAAAAGTTATTTAGTCTGCCTGGGAGCAAGGCATCCTGGTCCGTGACTGGGCTGGTTTTCTTTTTGTAATCCGTGATTGACTGTAGACCCTGCCACATACCTCTTGTGTCTGAGCCGTTGAATTGCGATTCTACTTTGTCTCTATACTGACGCTTAGCTTGTTTGATTGCCTTGCGGAGGGAATAGATAGACTGTTTGTATTCGGTCATGTTTCCGGTCACCTTGCCCTGATTAAAAGCAGTGGTTCGCGCTTTCAGTTTCATGCGAATGCTGCCATCAATCCACGGTTTCTGGTTTGGGAATGTTTTAATCGTTGCTATGGGAACGACATCTTCAACGCACGTTCTAATGAACTCGCTCACCGAATCAGCGTATTCGTCAATGTAGTTGTCTGACGCAATATGAAACATATCCTAGTCCACGTGATGGAAGCAGTTTTGGAGCGTGGAATCAGATTGGTCGGACCAGCGTTGAACAGACCTCAGCGTGGGAGCTTCTTGTTTTAGCTTCTGTCGGTAGGCAGGGAGCAACAAAATGGAGTCGTGGTCAGCTTTTCCGAAAGGAGGGTGGGGCAGGGCCTTATATGCATCGCGGAAGTTAGAATAGCAATGATCCAAGGTTTTACCAGCCCTGGTTGCGCAATCGATATGCTGATATAATTTAGGGAGTCTTGTTTTCAGATTAGCCTTGTTAAAATCCCCAGCTACAATGAATGCAGCCTCAGGATATATGGATTCAAATAAAGTTTGTTCAGAGCCATCGATGTGTCTACTTGGGGGGGAATATATACGACTGTGATTATAATCGAAGAGAATTCCCTAGGTAGATAATGCGGTCGACATTTGATTGTGAGGAATTCTAAATCAGGTGAACAGAAGGACTTGAGTTCCTGTATGTTGTTGTGCCACACCACGTCTCGTTAACCATAAAGCATACGCCCCCGCCCCTCTTCTTACCAGAAAGATGTTTGTTTCTGTCGGCGCGATGCGTGGAGAAACCAGCTGGCTGCACCGACTCCGATAGCGTCTCTCGAGTGAGCCATGTTTCCGTGAAGCAAAGAACGTTACAGTCCCTGATGTCCCTCTGGAATGCTACCCTTGCTCGGATTTCATCAACCTTGTTGTCAAGAGACTGGACATTGGCGAGTAGTATGCTAGGGAGTGGCGCGCGATGTGCCCGTCTCCGGAGCCTGACCAGAAGACCGCTTCGTTTGCCTCTTTTGAATACTTATTTACTCAAGACATTTCAGCTTCTCATTTTTTTTATTAATTTGTAAACATTTCTAAAAACATAATTCAAATGTAACATTATGCAACATTATGGGGTATTGTGTGTATATCAGTCTCAATCTCAATATAATCCGTTTTAAATTCAGGCAAAATTTTGAAAAGGTCAAGGGGTGTGAATACACTGTACATACTGTATATATTTATATTCCGAACTCTGACATTGCTAAATTAGTTACTAGATGTACATTAGTTACTATATCTACATTACTAATCATCTGTGCATATGAGGTGACTAAATAGAGTGAAACAATCTAACGTCTAATCAGCAAGGTATGCATGGTTGTTTTTGTGTGTGTATGTAATGTGAGGTGTGTGTAATACAAGATGTGTACAATACAATGTTCCTGTGTGTGCAGTGCGTAACAGTGTGTGTGTCCATGTAATATGAGGCATGTGTTTGCTCTCCCTAACAAGCTCACACTTACAGCCCAGACCATTGGAGGCGATGTGAGGTGGACTGGGAGACTGGGCTGTGTGTGTTTGTGTGTGTCTAATGCATGGGTCTGAGCTCATGTATGTGTGTTGTGAGGTTTCTGCATTCGTGTGTAAGTTTGTGCGTGTGTGTGTGCGTGTGTGTGTGTGTGGTGGTTATGGAAATTGAATGGAGCCTTTCACTTCTACTGCTCGTCTCCCTGGGGGTAAAAGACTGGTTGCCATGGTTATGTTGGATTTCTGCCACTAATGGGTGGGAGTTGTGTAGCTCTGGCAACCTGGCTTGTCTAGGGCGGAATACTTACTGTATGTGTTTGTGTGTGTGTGCATGTGTGTGCCGCTGGTGTGGTGGAGTGGAGGAGGCATTCTGGGACATGGGAGGTCACATATGTGAAAGCACACGCGTCAGTTAGGGTGTGCACACATTCACGCATGCAGTGACACACACACACATACACTGTATTTTATCCCCAGACAGGCCATACACCCATATACTCCAATACAGACCCACCTAGTGTATACATTTACCGACATACTGTACATACATTGTGTGCCTACAAAACATTTTGTGCCTACTAAACTACAGTGAAACAGTGCAACCCTAACCCTAACCCTAACCCTGTACACTAACCCCCAGATAGTTCTATACAGAACATTTGTTTCTCCAAACAATGGCAGAAACACCAGTAACACGTTTGACCAAGTTTAGCTTCGATGTCAATCCAAATGACCCTACAATGTGTTACCCAATACAGCATTAACGTGTAATATGGTCACATTAGGATATGCCAAAAAAGGGGCATGTAGGTACAGTCAAGGACATGCATAACACTGAAAAAATACTTAGACATTCAGGCAACAATGGAGTATTACAGATATTACACACTTTAATGGGGTATAATGATACCATAATGTTACATTTTACAGCATTATTGTAGAGAGAAAATCTGTGAAATACGGGGAAAGAGTTGTAACAAATTAAGTGTTCAATCTACTTTTAAAAAATCTATCTAACAAAATGACATACGGTATTATTGAGTACATGTAATGCCCTATGTTTTTGAGATTAAAAAAATAAATACATTGTTTGAGTTTACACAATAAAGTAAGAATTAATATTAGCCATAAAAATGTGTTGGATTTACTCATAATATGATTAAATATGAGTTGATGTAACAAATACCATGTAAACCACAAATATTAGTGTTTAACAAACACATTACACTGTTTAATATATTCGATAATGTTCCATTTTAACCCACTGGTAAGCATTGTTGAGCACATTGCTCAGTCCATCAGCAGTAACTGCAGGTAGAACTGAAAGCATTGCGGGATGCTGCATTAGCCTCTGCCATTAACCCCTAAAAGCCTTGTGGGAGAGTTGGAATAACATATGGAATTGTTTGATGGTGGAAATGGCTGGTCTAATCATTGAACGTCAATTTGCGTGACGGTTTTGATATCTGTTCATCATGATCTATTAAATCAAATACAATTTTATTTGTCACATGTGCCGAATACAACGGGTGTAGACTTTACCGTGAAATGGGTTAGAGTTAGGGTTAGTCACATGTGCCGAATACAATGGGTGTAGACTTTACCGTGAAATGGGTTAGGGTTAGGGTTAGTCACATGTGCCGAATACAATGGGTGTAGACTTTACCGTGAAATGGGTTAGGGTTAGTCACATGTGCCGAATACAATGGGTGTAGACTTTACCGTGAAATGGGTTAGGGTTAGTCACATGTGCCGAATACAATGGGTGTAGACTTTACCGTGAAATGGGTTAGGGTTAGTCACATGTGCCGAATACAATGGGTGTAGACTTTACCGTGAAATGGGTTAGGGTTAGTCACATGTGCCGAATACAATGGGTGTAGACTTTACCGTGAAATGGGTTAGGGTTAGGGTTTGTCACATGTGCCGTACACAATGGGTGTAGACTTTACCGTGAAATGGGTTAGGGTTAGGGTTAGTCACATGTGCCGAATACAATGGGTGTAGACTTTACCGTGAAATGGGTTAGGGTTAGGGTTAGGGTTAGTCACATGTGCCGAATACAATGGGTGTAGACTTTACCGTGAAATGGGTTAGGGTTAGGGTTAGTCACATGTGCCGAATACAATGGGTGTAGACTTTATCGTGAAATGAGTTAGGGTTTGTCACATGTGCCGAATACAATGGGTGTAGACTTTACCGTGAAATGGGTTAGGGTTAGGGTTAGTCACATGTGCCGAATACAATGGGTGTAGACTTTACCGTGAAATGGGTTAGGGTTAGGGTTAGTCACATGTGCCGAATACAATGGGTGTAGACTTTACCGTGAAATGGGTTAGGGTTAGAGTTAGGGTTTGTCACATGTGCCGAATACAATGGGTGTAGACTTTACCGTGAAATGGGTTAGGGTTAGGGTTAGGGTTAGTCACATGTGCCGAATACAATGGGTGTAGACTTTACCGTGAAATGGGTTAGGGTTAGGGTTAGTCACATGTGCCGAATACAATGGGTGTAGACTTTATCGTGAAATGGGTAAGAGTTAGGGTTAGGGTTAGGGTTAGGGTTTGTCACATGTGCCGAATACAATGGGTGTAGACTTTACCGTGAAATGGGTTAGGGTTAGGGTTAGTCACATGTGCCGAATACAATGGGTGTAGACTTTATCGTGAAATGAGTTAGGGTTTGTCACATGTGCCGAATACAATGGGTGTAGACTTTACCGTGAAATGGGTTAGGGTTAGGGTTAGTCACATGTGCCGAATACAATGGGTGTAGACTTTACCGTGAAATGGGTTAGGGTTAGGGTTAGTCACATGTGCCGAATACAATGGGTGTAGACTTTATCGTGAAATGAGTTAGGGTTAGTCACATGTGCCGAATACAACGGGTGTAGACCTTACCGTGAAATGAGTTAGGGTTAGGGTTAGTCACATGTGCCGAATACAATGGGTGTAGACTTTATCATGAAATGGGTTAGGGTTAGTCACATGTGCCGAATACAACGGGTGTAGACCTTACCGTGAAATGAGTTAGGGTTAGTCACATGTGCCGAATACAACGGGTGTAGACTTTACCGTGAAATGGGTTAGGGTTAGGGTTAGTCACATGTGCCGAATACAACGGGTGTAGACTTTACCGTGAAATGGGTTAGGGTTAGGGATGCAAATGAATTACTTAAAAATCATACAATGTGATTTTCTGGATTTTTGTTTTAGATTCTATCTCTCACAGTTGAGGTGTACCTATGATAAAAATGACAGACCTCTACATGCTTTGTAAGTAGGAAAACCTGCAAAATCGTCAGTGTATCAAATACTTGTTCCCCCCACTGTATATCCACATTCATACATACACATAAATACATATACATATATATATACAGTTGAAGTCTGGGGTTTACATACACCTTAGCCAAATACATTTAAACTCAGTTTCACAATTCCTGACATTTAATCCAAGTAAAAATTCCCTGTCCTTGGTCAGTTAGGATCACCACTTTTGTTTTAGAACGTGAAATGTCAGAATAATAGTAGAGAAAATGATTTATTTCAGCTTTTATTTCTTTCATCACATTCCCAGTGGGCCAGAAGTTTACATACACTCAGTTAGTATTTGGTAGCATTGCCTTTAAATTGCTTAACTTGGGTCAAACGTTTCGGGTAGCCTTCCGCAAGCTTCCCACAATAAGTTGGGTGAATTTTGGCCCATTCCTCCTGGCAGAGCTAACGTACCTGAGTCAGGTTTGTAGGCCTCCTTGCTCGCACAGACTTTTTCAGTTCTGCCCACAAATGTTCTAATGGATTGAGGTCAGGACTTTGTGATGGCCACTCCAATACCTTGACTTTTGTATTCCTCAAGCCATTTTGCCACAACTTTGGAAGTAAGCTTGGGGTCATTGTCCATTTGGAAGATCCACTTGCGACCAAGCTTTAACTTCCTGACTGATGTCTTGAGATGTTGCTTCAATATATCCACATAATTTTCCATCCTCATGAAGCCATCTATTTTGTGAAGTGCACCCCTCCCTCCTGCAGCAAAGCACCCACACAGCATGATGCTGCCACCCTCTCGCTTCACAGTTGTGATGGTGTTCTTCGGCTTGCAAGCATCCCCCTTTCTCTTCCAAACATAACAATGGTCATTATGGCCAAACAGTTCTATTTTTGTTTCATCAGACCAGAGGACATTTCTCCAAAAAGTACGATCTTTGTCCCCATGTGCAGTTGCGAACCGTAGTCTGGCTTTTTATAGCGGGTTTTGGAGCAGTGGCTTCTTCCTTGCTGAGCGGCCTTTCAGGTTATGTCAATATAGGACTCATTTTACTGTGGGATATAGATACCTTTGTACTTGTTTCCTCCAGCATCTTCACAGGGTCCTTTGCTGTTGTTCTGAGATTGATTTGCACTTTTCGCACCAAAGTACTTTCATCTCTAGGAGTCATACCGCTCCTCCCTGAGCGGTATGACGGCTGTGTTATCCCATGGTTTTTATACTTGCATACTATTGTTTGTACAGTTGAACGTGGTACCTTCAGGCGTTTGTGAATTGCTCCCAAGGATGAACCAGACTTGTGGAGGTCTATAAATTCAATAGTACGCAAGTATAAAAACCATGGGACCACAGGACAGTGGCCACACACGACTCCAACACCAAATCAAATTTAAAAAAAGTTTATTTGTCACGTGCGCTGAATACAAAAGGTTTAGACCTTACAGTGAAATGCTTACTTACAGGCTCTAACCAATAGTGCAAAAAAGGTTTCAGGGGAACAATCGGTAGGTAAAGAAATAAAACAACAGTTAAAAGACAGGCTATATACAGTAGCGAGGCTATAAAAGTTGCGAGGCTACATACAGACACCGGTTAGTCAGGCTGATTGAGGTAGTATGTACATGTAGATATGGTTAAAGTGGCTATGCATATATGATGAACAGAGAGTAGCAGTAGCGTAAAAGAGGGGTTAGCGGGAGATGAGTGGGACCCAATGCAGATAGCCCGGTTAGCCAATGTGCAGGAGCACTGGTTAGTCAGCCCAATTGAGGTAGTATGTACATGGATATATAGTTAAAGTGACTATGCATATATGATAAACAGAGAGTAGCAGCAGGGTAAAAAGAGGGGTGGGGGGAGGCACACAATGCAAATAGTCCATTCAAACTTGACCATCATCAAGTTTGCTGACAACACGACGGTGGTCTGATCACCGTTCCCATAGGGAGGAGGTCAGAGACTTGGCAGACTTGGCAGCCTCTCACTCAATGTCAGTAAGACCAGGGAGCATCTTGACTGGCTGCATCACCACTTGTTATGGCAAAGCGCTACAGAAGGTGGTGGGGAGGGCCCAGTACATCACTTTGGCTGAGCTCCCTGCCAGCAGGGGCGGCAGGGTAGCCTAGTGGTTAGAGCTAGTGAACATTCAAAGTAATCCTTTTTAGATAAAACTATGATAAATACTCCATATTCACATCCCCAAGTAATTTATTAAAACACATTGTTTTGCAATGAAGGTCTACAGTAGCCTCAACAGCATTCTGTAAGGTAGCACCATGGTGCTACCCAACAGTTTCCATCCTCCTTTGAGTACAATGATTTCAATACTAGGAGGCTCATGGTTCTTACCCCCTTCCATAGACTTACACAGTAATTATGACAACTTCCGGAGGACGTCCTCCAACCTATCAGAGCTTTTTGCAGCATGAACTAACATGTAGAAATGTAATTAATCTAGTACTGAAATCATAAGCTACAGATAGCTAGCACTGCATAAAAGGTGGTGAGTAGTTGACTCAAAGAAAGAGAAAGACAATAGTTGAACAGTTTTGAACAAATTAATTTGTTCAAAAATGAAGGAGAAGCAAGTGATAGGGAGAGAGCTATATTTTCATTTAAAAGAAACTTACAGCTAGATAGTTTAGCCTACTCAAACACCCACCTCAAACAGATCGGGATGCTATATTAGCTATCTGGCTATTTCTATCCAACACTGGAAATATTCCAAGTCAAGGTAAGCTTTTGGTTTTATTTATTAATTTATTGCCATGTGTTAGTTTTAGTAGCTATATTGACAATGACGTTAGCTAATATGATGACAACAATGTTGGCTGTGTGTAGCGATGACTGGTTATGATATGGAAAGGTTTTTTTCTGGTTACAGACAGCTGATATGTTGTGCACTGAAGTCCACAGGCAAAGGGAAAAGGTGAGAGGAGGAGAGTGTGTAGATGCAAAAAGGAATGATACAATGACCAAAGGGATCATGCTGCTTGTATCTGGCTGCTATGAAAGTGAACTGTGTTTGCATGTGATCAGGGGTGTATTCATTCCGCCGATTCCGTTGAAAAACGTTTCTTCAACAGAACTAAATGGGGATAAACATACCTGAGTTTGTCCATTAGAAACTCCCGTTTGCAACTGTTGTACAAATTATTATAGCCTAGATCAGCTAGATGGAGGCAAGAGTGGACAAGGCGGTATTGAAAAGGTCAATGTCTGTTAACTTAATTACAATAATTTCTCTCAACTTGTCCACCTAGCTGCAATGTAAACTTTCATTCCTAGGGTAGGTTGTACCAACCTCATGATAGGTATAGGGAACATTTTAGTATCATGTAATAGCCTAAACCTATCGATGTAACATTGAGCTGGGTGAATGGAATATGCAATAAAGTCATAGAAATAAGGCCTTGCTCATAAAAAAAATTATCGTCATCCCTCATCTTAAGGAAAATACAAACTCCGCCTACTCTGCGAACCGGGAGCTCTGTGGCTAAATCGAGTGTGCCTACTGTTTTGGCCAATCGGATAGCTCAAATCACTGGGACCCATGCATATCCCACAAAAAATGCCACCAGAGGTTTCTTCACTGTCCCCAAGTCCAGAAAAGAGTATGGGAGGCGCACAGTACTACATAGAGCCATGACTACATGGAACTCTATTCCACATCAGGTAACTGATGCAAGCAATAGAATCAGATTTAAAAAACAGGTAAAAATACACCTTATCGAACAACGGGCACTGTGAAGAGACACAAACAAAGGTACAGACACATACATACACATACATTGTGATATTGTTGTACTGTAAGGTGGTATTAAACATGTTGTATTGTAGATATGTAGTATTGTAATAATGTTATATGATGTATTGTTTCATCTTTTGTTTTATATGTAATGTAAGTACTTTAACATGTTTGGACCCCAGGAAGAGTATCAGCAGCTAATGGGGATCCCTAATAAATACAAATATTACAGCTTCCACGACCCCGGCCACAGCAAAGTTTGATAATAGCCTATGCAAGATTTCATCACTTTTAAGACAATGACCAGAGAGAGACTGTCAAGGAATTCAGCAAAGAGATGCTGTCTTTATGAGTGGGTTGATGTTTAAGTCTTTATTCTGGACTGTTAACTGTTTTTATTCAACACAAAACATGAAATACTATTTTCCTTACTTCCACTGGCGTTTTTATTATTATTAGCAGCACGTCGTGTCTATTTTAATATCAAGGAATATTTCACTTTCTCTGGTCATACACACCATGAATTTGTGCATGATGCGGATGCGGTGCGAATCGAGTTTTGCCATCAGGTGGAAGACGGTGTCACCTCTCTCTGGTCAATCTTACTGGTAGAAAGGAAGGAGAGCGCGGGGACCTTCTGCTGCTCTCTCCCTCACTCCACTGAGACTAATGTTCAAAACAACTGGGAACTGGGACATTTCAGACGTCCGTCTACAGTGTTTCTCAGACTTCTGACATCACAACAGGGAACTCGGAAAAAAAGAACTGGGAAAAATCGCTTTGAACGGTCATCCAACTCGGAATTCCAAGTCAGAAACTTGCATCTGTAATGGGGTCCTGTGTGTAGCTGGTGTAGAGAGTCAGGCGCAGGACAGCAGAAATTAGTAATCAACGTACTTTACTAAAAAATACAAAATACAAGGCAAAAAAACGGTCCGATTTACAAAGAACAATCACTCACAAACAAACATGGGGAACAGAGGGTTAAATAATAAACAGGTAATTGGGTGAGTGAAACCAGGTGTGTAAGTATAAGACAAAAAAAATGGAAAATTAAAAGTAGATCGGTGGTGGCTAGAAGGCCGGTGACGTCGACCGTCGAACGCCGCCCGAACAAGGAGAAGGACTGACTTCGGCGGAAGTCGTGACAGTACCCCCCTCTTGAAACGTCGGCTCCAGCCGCGCGCCGACACCGACCTCGGGGCCCACCCGGAGGACGAGGTGCAGGGCGATCCGGATGGAGACGCTGGAACTCCCACAGCAACGAAGGGTCCAAAACGTCCTCCATCGGCACCGAGCATCTCTCCTCTGGACTGAACCTTTCCCACTCCACAAGGTACTGAAGGCCCATCACCTGACGCCTCGAGTCCAGGATGGCTCGAACAGCATACGCCCGGGCCCCCTCGATGTCCAGAGGGGGCGGAGGAACCTCTGCCCACTCCAGACTCCTGGAGTGGACCAGCCACCACCGGCCTGAGGAGAGACACATGGAACGAGGGATTAATACGGTAATCTGGGAGAAGATGAAACCTGTAGCATACCTCGTACAGTCGCCTCAGGACTTTGATTGGTCCCACATACCATGGGCCCAGCTTCTGGCAGGGCAGGCGGAGGGGCAGATTTTGGGTTGAGAGCCAGACTCGGTCCACCGGTGCAAACACCGGGGCATCACTGCGGTGGTGGTCGGCGCTCACCTTTTGCTGCCTCACAGCCCGTT
This sequence comes from Oncorhynchus nerka, assembly GCF_034236695.1. NCBI lineage: Eukaryota > Metazoa > Chordata > Actinopteri > Salmoniformes > Salmonidae > Oncorhynchus > Oncorhynchus nerka. The sequence continues at coordinate 6,742,091 of NC_088396.1, read as the reverse complement.
GTAGGTGCACATGGGCATGTCCCAGGTCTCTTCTGAGCGCTTGAACCATTCGTCCACTGCAGGAGCTGCGATCTGGCTCTGATGCCACGGTGCCAGAACCGGCTGATACCCTAGTACGCACTGGAAAGGAGAGATGTTAGTGGAGGATTGGCGGAGTGAGTTTTGGGCCATCTCTACCCAGGGGATGAACGCCGCCCACTCCCCCTGCCGGTCCTGGCAATATGTCCGCAGAAACCTACCCACATCTTGGTTTACTCTCTCTACCTGCTCGTTACTTTCGGGGTGAAAACCTCTGAGGTGAGGCTGACCGAGACCCCCAGACGTTCCATGAATGCTCTCCAGACCCTGGATGTGAACTGGGGACCTCGATCAGAAACGATGTTCCCACACCCATAGTGTTTTGGAGCTTTGGTGGTGTGCCCGAGCGCTGAGAGAGCACGGCTCCTATCCCAGCCTCGGATGCATCAACCTCCACTGTGAACGCCAAAGAGGGACCCGGATGAGCTAGCACGGGAGCTGAGGTAAACAGAGCCTTCAGGTGACCAAAGGCCCTGTCCGCCTCAGCCGACCACTGCAGCCGCACCGGTCCCCCCTTCAGCAGTGAGGTGATGGGAGCTGCTACCTGACATAAAATCCGGATAAACCTCCGGTAACCGCTGCACTTCCTTTACCGTGGTGGGAGTCGACCAATTACGCACGGCTGAAATGTGGTCCCTCTCCAGCTCCACCCCTGAAGTGGAAATGCGGTACCCTAGGAAGGAGACGGACTGTTGGACAAACAGACATTTCTCAGCCTTGACGTAAAGGTCATGCTGCAACAGTCGACCAAGCACCCTGCGCACCAGCGACACATGCTTGGCGCGTGTAGCGGAGTATATCAGAATGTCGTCGATATAAGCCACTACACCCTGCCCGTGCAGGTCCCAGAAAATCTTGTCAACAAAGGCCTGGAAGACTGATGGAGCATTCATCAACCCATATGGCATGACGAGGTAGTCATAGTGCCCTGAGGGGGTACTAAATGCCGTCTTACACTCGTTCCCCTCCCGGATACGCACCAGGTAGTAAGCGCTCCTGAGATCCAATTTTGTGAAGAAGCGGGCCTCGTTTATTGACTCGATCGCACCGGCGATGAGAGGCAGTGGGTAGCTATACCTCACTTTGATCTGATTGTTCCCTCGATAGTCAATACACGGGTGCAGACCCCCATCCTTTTTCTTCACAAAAAATAACCTTTAGGAGGCAGGTGAAGCGGAGGGCCGAATGTATCCCTGCCCCAGGGATTCGGAGACATATGTTATCATAGCTGCTGTCTCCTCCTGTGACAGAGGATACACGTGACTCCTGGAAGTGAAGCGCCTACCAGGAGATTTATCGCACAATCCCCCCGTTGATGGGGTGGTAATTTAGTCGCCCTCTTCTTACAGAAGGCGAGAGCCAAATCGGCATATTCTGAGGGGATGCGCACGGTGGAGACCTGATCTGGACTTTCCACAGTAGTCACACTGATAGAAACCCCCACACACCTCCCTGAGCACTCTCGTGACCACCCTTTGAGAGCCCTCTGTTGCCACGAAATAGTGGGGTTATGACAGGCCAACCAGGGTAGGCCCAGCACCATGGGAAATGCAGGAGAATCAATAAGGAAGAGACTGATTCTCTCCTTGTGTCCCTCCTGCGTAACCATGCCAAGTGAAGCGGTGGCCTCCCTAATCAGCCCTGACCCTAATGGTCGACTATCTAGGGCATGCACAGGGAAAGCATATCCACAGGAAAAAGGGGGATCCCTAAACTATGGGCAAATGAACAGTCAATAAAATTCCCAGCTGCGCCTGAATCTATGAGCACCTTATGCTGGGAATGCGGGGAAAACTCAGGAAATGAAATAAACACATACATGTGAGCAACAGGGGGCTCTGGGTGAGCCTGGTGCCGACTCACCTGGGGTGACACGATAGTGCCCTGCCTGCTGCCTCGACTCCCTGGGGAAACCCCCCCAGCACCGACCAGCAGTGTGCCCTCAGTGGCTACAGATGGTGCAGGGAATGGCCCCTCCTCCGGTCGCCCTAAGTGCAGCACCTCCGAGCTCCATGGGCGTCGGAGCGGAGGTGCTGGGGGATGGAACTGACAGGCCCCGATCCGGACGTCCGCGGGAAGTCAGCAGGTTGTCCAGCCGGATGGACAAGCCCACCAGCTGGTCCAATGTGAGGGTGGTGTCTCGGCAAAAATAATGGGGTGCAAAGGAGCTAAATAAATAAATAAATACAGTAGGGGAAGAGGTAGTTGTTTGGGCTAAATTATAGATGGGCTATGTACAGGTGCAGTAATCTGTGAGCTGCTCTGACAGTGTCACGTCCTGACCTTAGTTCCTTTTTTATGTCTCTGTTTTAGTTTGGTCAGGGCGTGAGTTGGGGTGGGCATTCTATGTTTTGTGTTCTATGTTCTATTTCTCCCCTTCTCTCTTTCTTTCTCTCTCTCGGAGGACCTGAGCCCTAGGACCATGTCCCAGGACTACCTGACATGATGACTCCTTGCTGTCCCCAGTCCACCTGGCCATGCTGCTGCTCCAGTTTCAACTGTTCTGCCTTACTATTATTCGACCATGCTGGTCATTTATGAACATTTGAACATCTTGGCCATGTTCTGTTATAATCTCCACCCGGCACAGCCAGAAGAGGACTGGCCACCCCACATATGCTCTCTCTAATTCTCTCTTTCTTTCTCTCTCTCGGAGGACCTGAGCCCTAGGACCGTGCCCCAGGACTACCTGACATGATGACTCCTTGCTGTCCCCAGTCCACCTGAATGTGCTGCTGCTCCAGTTTCAACTGTTCTGCCTTATTATTATTCGACCATGCTGGTCATTTATGAACATTTGAACATCTTGGCCATGTTCTGTTATAATCTCTACCCGGCACAGCCAGAAGAGGACTGGCCACCCCACATAGCCTGGTTCCTCTCTAGGTTTCTTCCTAGGTTTTGAACTTTCTAGGGAGTTTTTCCTAGCCACCGTGCTTTTACACCTGCATTGCTTGCTGTTTGGGGTTTTAGGCTGGGTTTCTGTACATCGCTTTGAGATATCAGCTGATGTACGAAGGGCTATATAAATACATTTGATTTGATTTGATATGTTTTCCATTCCTATGTGTTTGGCCTGGTATGGTTCCCAATCAGAGGCAGCTGGCAATCGTTGTCTCTGATTGAGAACCATACTTAGGCAGCCTGTTTTTCACACTTGAGTTGTGGGTAGTTGTTGCTTTTTCTGTCTCTGTGTACCAGACAGGACTGTTTCGGTTGTTCAAACAACCGGTTAAACAATTACTTTGTGTTTCAGTGTTCAGTTATCGAACAAATCTAACATGGACACTTACCACGCTGCATCTTGGTCCTCTCATTCCAACAACCGTTACAGACAGCTGGTGCTTAAAGCTAGTGAGGGAGATAAGTGTTTCCAGTTTCAGAGATTTTTGTAGTTCGTTCCAGCCATTGGCAGCAGAGAACTGGAAGGAGAGGCGGCCAAAGGAAGAATTGGTTTTGGGGGTGACCAGAGAGATATACCTGCTGGAGCGCGTGCTACAGGTGGGTGTTGCTATGGTGACCAGCGAGCTGAGATAAGGGAGGACTTTACCTAGCAGGGTCTTGTAGATGACCTGGAGCCAGTGGGTTTGGCGACGAGTATGAAGTGAGGGCCAGCCAACGAGAGCGTACAGGTCGCAGTGGTGGGTAGTATATGGGGCTTTGGGGACAAAACGGATGGCAGTGTGATAGACTGCATCCAATTTATTGAGTAGGGTATTGGAGACTATTTTGTAAATGACATCGCCGACGTCGAGGAACGGTAGGACGGTCAGTTTTACGAGGGTATGTTTGGCAGCATGAGTGAAGGATGCTTTGTTGCGAAATAGGAAGCCAAATCTAGATTTAACTTTGGATTGGAGATGTTTGATGTGAATCTGGAAGGAGAGTTTACGGGCGGTCAGGTGCAGGCAGCAATCGGATGAAGAGCATGCATTTAGTTTTACTTGTATTTAAGAGCAGTTGGAGGCCGCGGAAGGAGAGTTGTATGGCATTGAAGCTCATATGGAGGGATGTTAACACAGTGTCCAAAGAAGGGCCAGAAGTATACAGAATGGTGTTGTCTGCGTAGAGGTGGATCAGAGACTCACCAGCAGCAAGAGCGACATCATTGATGTATACAGAGAAGAGAGTCGGCCCAATAATTTAACCCTGTGGCATCCCCATAGAGACTGCCAGAGGCCCGGACAACAGGCCCTCCGATTTGACACACTGAACTCTATCAGAGAAGTAGTTGGGGAACCAGGCGAAACCAAGGCTATCGAGTCTGCCGATGAGGATGTGGTGATTGACAGAGTCGAAAGCCTTGGCCAGGTCAATGAATACGGCTGCACAGTATTGTTTCTTATCGATGGCGGTTAAGATATCGTTTAGGACCTTGAGCGTGGCTGAGGTGCACCCATGACCAGCTCTGAAACCAGAATATGCCCCACCAACATTACACAATTATGCAGAATATCCTCAAATTGCTGAAAGAAGTCAATCAAATCAGAGAATGGTCTGATTAACTGATAATAGAAATAGCAGTGCCAATGGCACTTTGTATTGTAGGTAATACATGTATGGGGGACTTCGAACACTGCCACAAATCTTGTGTCACTGCCGAAATATCAGTGAACTCCAAATCCCAGGTGAGTACACATTGAAGATTTAGTACTATAGAAGTATAAAGTAATGTAAAATGTTAGCATATTTAGTTTGTTTAAAGATGTAATGAAATATTTTAGCTAAACGATGTCCACTTTCCTCAAAACCCCAATCCCATTTAATCACTTCACCTAAAATCACTTGGGACCACCACACGGTGTCCAAATGCCTGGTAAAATGAAAGTGCTGAGAATGTTCTAAAAAGGCCCTAACATGGTCCTCAGTGACATCTTGGTAACTTACAGGGAACTACACAAAGGTCCCCCAGAGAACATTTCCTTGCGACCATCAGGCAACGTCCCAATGGCTAGCATCATGAAACGTCCCCTTGTGGTCATTGATATTCCCATGGATAATGTTGTATCAATGCCACAGATGTCTCAAGTTTTGAGGGTTCGTGCAATTGGTATGCTGACTGCAAGAATGTCCACTCGAACTGCCAAAGAATTAAATGTAAATTTCTCTACCATAAGCCGCCTCCAACATCACTTTAGACCTCCAACCGGCCTCACACGCAGAGCGTGTGTGTGGCATGGCGTGGGCGAGCGGTTTGCTGATGTCAACGTTGTGAACAGAGTGCTCCATAGTGGAGGTGGGGTTATGGTATGGGTAGGCATAGGCATAGGCTACAGACAACAAACACAACTGCATTTTTTCGATGGCAATTTGAATGCACAGAGATACCATGACAAGGTCCAGAGGCCCATTTTTTTAAGGTATCTGTGACCAACAAATGCCCATCTGTGTTTACAGTCATGTGAAACCTATAGATGAGGGCCTAATGAATTTATTTCAATTGACTGATTTCCTCATATGAACTGTAACTCAGTAAAATCTTTGAAATTCTTGTATGTTACATTTATATTTTTGTTCAGTATACAGTATATCAGCTGTTTTGCTCTAGGACGCAAGCCTCACAAGGCTTGTCTGAAGGTAGCCCGGTACCAGTTAAATACATTTATGGAAGTATAAGGTATATGTAAGTAGTTTAGTGCCCCAAACAATGTGTTAAATGTGTATTAAAAAAATACAAAATCGTGATATTTTTTATCTCTCAGAAGTTCTTGCATAGTTTGGAGCTGTGCTTTGGGTCATTGTCCTGTTGTAGGAGGAAATTTTGCCCATCTTAATCTTTTATTTTTATTGGCCAATCTGAGATATGGCTTATCTTTGCAACTCTGCCTAGAAGGCCAGCATCCCGGAGTTGCCTCTTCACTGTTGATGTTGAAACGGGTGTTTTGCGGGTACTATTTAATTAAGCTGCTAGTTGAGGACTTGTGAGGCGTCTATTTCTCAAACTAGACACCCTAATGTACTTGTCCTCTTGCACAGTTGTGCACCGGGGCCTCCCACTCCTCTTTCTATTCTGGTTAGCGACAGTTTGTGCTGTTCTGTGAAGGGGGTAGTACACAGTGTTGCACGAGATCTTCAGTTTCTTGGCAATTTCTCGCATGGAATAGCCTTCATTTCTCCGAAGAAGAAGAGACTGATGAGTTTCAGAAGAAAGGTCTTTGTTTCTGGCCATTTTGAGCCTGTAATTGAACCCATAGAAGCTGATGCTCCAGATACTCAACTAGTCTAAAGAAGGCCAGTTTATTGCTTCTTTAATCAGAACAAAAGTTTTCAACTGTGCTAACATAATTGAAAAATAGTTTTCTAATGATCATTTAGCCAATTAAAATGATGAACTTGGATTAGCTAACAAAACGTGCCATTGGAACGCAGGAGTGATGGTTGCTGATAATGGGCCTCTGTGCGCCTATGTAGATATTACATAACAAATCAGCCGTTTCCAGCTACAATAGTCATTTATAACATTAACAATGTCTACACTGTATTTCTGGTCAATTTGATGTTATTTTAATGGACAAAAAAAAGGGGTTCTTTCAAAGACAAGGACATTTCTAAGTGACCCCAAACTTTTTAATGGTAGTGTATATTTGTTTAACACTTTTTTGGTTACTAAATTATTCTATATGTGTTATTTCATAGTTTTGACATCTGCACTATTATTCTATAATGTAGAAAATAAAGAAACCCTGGAATGAGTAGGTGTGTCCAAACTTATGACTGGTACAGTATGTAAATACATATAAATAAATACAAGTAGTGAGTGACCATTTTAGAAATTCAATCGTAGTGGTTGCATGCTATTTTAAGTCAATCATATTGCTGCTCGTATCCTATAACTGGAAGCTAATCCCCTCTTTTTACGCTGCTGCTACTCTCTGTTTATCATATATGCATAGTCACTTTAACTACACATTCATGTACATACTACCTCAATTGGGCCGACCAACCAGTGCTCCCTCACATTGGCTAACCGGGCTATCTGCAGTGGGTCCCACCCACCACCCGCCAACCCCTCTTTTACGCTGCTGCTACTCTCTGTTCATCATATATGCATAGTCACTTTAACCCTATCTACATGTACATGCTACCTCAATCAGCCTGACTAACCAGTGTCTGTATGTAGCCTCGCTACTTTTATAGCCTCGCTACTGTATGTATGTCTTTTTACTGTTGTTTTTTTTACTTACCTATTGTTCACCTAATACCTTTTTTGCACTACTGGTTAGAGCCTGTAAGTAAGCATTTCACTGTAAGGTCTACAGCTGTTGTATTTGGTGCACATGACAAATAAACTTTGATTTGATTAGTCTTGTGAATTTGTTATTATGCTTCTTGATCTTATGCTGCCATCTATAGAAAATATTTAGCAATTGCAGTACCTTTTTAAACAATGTGTTGATCAGACCATCAAACTGTTTCTATATCTAAGGTCACTGAATATGTGTATAGTAGTAATTAATTGTATCACTTAAAACCATAAAATAACAATTTATAGCATAACAATAAACAATCAAACTGACCACACTGGCCGTTTGGGTAAACCGAAAACACCATGTCTTTACATAGGTAACATTATCTTCCAAGACACAACCCCATAAAGCTGGAATCTGGTATTGAAACGATAACAAAGCAGGCACACCACCTGTGTTTTGGCAAGAAGCTGAGGGATGGGCCTGAGGAAATTTAACCACTCTCAAATTGGTTATATTACCCCAGCAGTGAGAATCCATCCGCCTCTTGTGTCTGCATCTGGGTCTTAGCCTGAGCCTTGATAGTACGAACTGGCCAAGACTGACCCAGCAGACTCGGACAAGCTCCACAATGCTGTCTCCTCCCAAGGAGCCACCATCGGAAGATACAAGGAGTAAATTCAAAACCTTATGGACTCCAGAACTTCGCAGAATGCCACAACCGCACTTTGAATGCATTTCTGGGGTTCTCGCCTGGGGGACAGCGGTGTGGGAGCAACAATCCACAATTTGCCTCAGTCTGGAAGAGTTTGACGCTACTTTGGAATCTCCACTCAACCCCTCTCCATTCCCATGGATGTCAGAGCGCTGTATGGGCGCTCTATTGGCAGCTCTATTGGCAGAGTCACCCGCAACATGTTCCCTATCAACCTACGAGTATCATGCAGTTCCTGCTCATAGAATCTCTCCATGTACCTGTGGTTTTGGGGTATTCATTGCTCCAGAAGCACAATCCCCTGGTCGACTGGGCTACTGGTTCTATCGTGGGTTGGAGTCCGTTCTGCCATACGCATTGCCTTTAAGTCGGCACAGCCTGCCCCGGGACGTCTTCCTGCAGGCTTGGGAGAGGCCTCGGATCTCTCCGGCATTCCTGCGGAGTACCTGGACTTCCGGGACGTCTTCAACAAGGCCTCCCTCCACATCGACCTTAGGACTGCGCCATTGACCTACACCCGGGCACTATGCCACCTCGGGGGCGGCTTCACTCCCTGTCGGGTGCGGAGTACATTGAGGACTCTCTCACTGCAGGGAGTATTCGTCCATCTGCGTCCCCCACCGGCGCAGGGTTTTTCTTTGTGGAGAAGAAGGACAAAACCTTGCAACCTTGCACCGTGTATCGACTACCGGGACCTTAATGGCATCACGGTTAAAAAACATTACCCTCTACCACTCATCTTCTTGGTTTTTGAACCTCTCCAGCGACGACCGTCTTCTCAAAGTTGGACATTCGGAACGCCTACCATCTAGTTCGGATACGGGAAGGAGACGAGTGGAAGACAGTCTTTTAACATGGCTAGCGGGCAATATGAGTACTTGGTTGTGACATTCAGACTGACCGACGCTCCCGACGTGTTCCAGGTCAACGATGTGCTCCGGGACATGCTGAACCGGTTCGTGTTTGTCTACCTCGACGACATCTTTTGTCTTTCCCCGTTCAGTTCGAGCACGTCCGACAGGTCCTTCAGGGTCTCCTGGAAAACCAACTTTTCGTTAAAGCAGAGAAGTTCATCGCTGCAGGACTTGTACAGATGGATCCAGACAAGGTGAGAGTGGTGGTGGATTGGCCTCAACCCATATCCAGAGTGCAGCAGCCACGTTTCCTGGGATTTGCTAACTTCTACTGCCGCTTCATCCGGGGTTACAGTACCCTGGCTTCCCCCCTCTCAGCACTCACCTCTCCCAAGGTTCCATTCACGTGGTCTCCAGGAGCTGACCGGGCGTTCTCGGACCTCAAACATCAATTCACTACGGCCCCAGCTTTTCCATCTGGACCCATCCTGTCAGTTTGTGGTGGAGGTCGACGCCTCGGATGTCTGAGTGGGAGACGTCCTGTCCCAACATTCTGACCAGGACCAAAAGCTGCACCCCTGCGCTTCTCTCTTCCATCTTCTTATCCTGAGAGATGTTTGTCCAGAACTCTGCCCGTTCCCCGGTCCTGGAATGGGCACATTCCTCGAGACTGACATGCCATCCAGGCTCCCATCAGACCCTGGCTTTCATCCAATGGCGCTTTTGGTGAGCTTCCATGGTTCCTGATGTCTCCGCATTCGTCACCGCCTGCACAAAAAAAACTCAGTGGCAAGCTGGCCTTCTTCACTCCCTGTTCTTCACTAGCCCTGGTCCCATATATCCCTATACATTGATACTAGTATTCCTCCGTCAGATGGCAACGCCACAATCCTGCCGGTGGTGGATAGGTTTTCTAAAGCCACCCATTTTATTCTCCTTCCCAAGTTACCCTCAGCCAAGGAGACGGCTCAGCTAATGGTGCTGCATGTCTTCCAGATCCATGGACTCCTGGTCGACATGGTCTCCGACCATGGTCCTCAGTTCTCATCCCGGTTCTGGAAGGTGTTCTGTACCCTCATTGGGTGGTCGGCCATCCTGTCCTTTGGTTTTCACCCCCAATCTAAGTACCAGTCAGAGCGAGCCAATCAGGACCTGGAGATGGCTCTTCATTGCTTCATCTCCGCCAACCTCACCAACTGGAGCCAGCTACTCATGTGGGTGGAATACGCCCCTAACACCCCTCCCTGCTCGGCCACTGGTCTCTCGCCCTTCGAGTGTTCCTTGGGATATCAGCCCCCGCCCTTCCCAGAGCAAGAGAAGAAGTCAGCATACCCTCTGCCCAGATGTTTGTCCGCTGCTCTCGCCATACCTAGAAGAGAGCCCGGGCCGCTCTGCTGAATACCTCATTCAGGTATTGGCGACAGGCGTATCGCCACTGGACCCCTGCTCCCTGCTATTGGCTCCTGCAGAGGGTATGGCTTTCCACTCGGGATCTGCCCTCCGGATAGAGTCCCATAAACGTTCCCTCCCGCTTCATCAGCCCCATCTCTAAAACTCTAAAACAAACTTTCCCCATCTCTAAAATCCTTAGCCCCTCTGCTGTTCGTCTTCTGTTGCCCCGCACCCTCTGTATACATCCCACTTTTCATGTGTCTAGGATTAAACCTCTGTCTCACAGCCCTTTGTCTCCTGTTTCCATCCTGTACTTGCCTGACTCTGATTTGGATCACGATTCTTTGCCTGCCTTGATTTACCTTTTGCCTGCCCCTTGTACTATAATAAACTCTGAGACATGTACTATCTGCCTCCTGTGTCTGCATCTGAGTCTTAGTCTAGAGCCTTGATAGTTTGTTTACATTTACATTGTTCACATACTTTGGAGTAAAACAGGCTTGTATTTTGGGTTCTCATGGGGTACAAGTTATATTCTTCAAGAATCAATGTGGTCAATGAGTATTCAGCATTCACTTTTAAGTCCAAAAAATGAATGTAGCAACAAAGTATTCTACCTTTAACATATTAACACACAGACACAGTGGATCAAAAAGAGCCTTTCCTTCTACTTCTGCTGAGCTGTTTGCTGCCTGCCTGCCAACAGCGTAGTGGACCTGTGAATATTTAAGTTATTAATTCACAGTAGAATATAAAGACATTGGAGAGGCATCTAAGAAATAAATGTTTTCTTATTAATTTGAGAGATTAGTCTATAAAGCAATGTGGCTCATTTATTAGTAGTGTTCTGCTTGCATGAATAAATACCCTAAAATAAACTGAATGTAACAACCAGTAAATATTTACATAGGTTTTGATAAATAACAATGAAAATGGTATATAGTAACATAACATTTTTACTAAAATAGTTTCTAAAAGTGTTGTAGGCTACTCTACCCTAGAATTAGGGTTAGAGTTAGAATAGATACCCTAGAGATACCTATAGTGGTGAGAGGAAATTGTTCTTTATCTCTCATCTTCGGTTGAGTTTCCTAGGCTAACAGTGCATAAACAGCTGCAGACTGAATGCTCCTGTGTAGTCTCCTTCTTCTTCTTCAAGAGAGAGAGAGTTTCAGAGGGTCTTACCATTTTCTGGTATTGTAGTCTTTAAACCATTTCATTACGTATTCAGCTCGCGCTGCACGTATACTGGTCTTGAAGTTTCTAAAACTGTTTGATTCATGTCTGTGATTATAACATAACTTATGTAGCAGGCAAAACCCAGAGGACTAACCATTCAGATTTTTTTAGGTATCTGTCTGTTCAGTGAGTTCTCATTGGCAAACAATATTTCTTAGGAACTTGTTTTCTGTTCCTACCGCTTCCACTGGATGTCACCAGTCTTTGGAATTTGGTTGAGGTTATTCATTTGTGCAATGAAGTAGTACGGTGTGACGACCCTCCCACTCTGTCTGCCGTATTCTCGCTTCTCACGATCATGCTCCAGCTGTAACAGAAGCAGTTCTTTCTGCTGTTCATAAAGAAGACTACTAGGACTAACCGATGGAATGGCCATTGTAACGTTATGGGGAGACGACAAATCCTCAGCAGAGGCTGGCCCAGTGGTAACTTCAAGAATACCACTCTCCATCAGATTGGCCTTCAATATCACCCTAATAGAATTCTTTAGACGTTTATCACTAATCTCAACCTTGTAGTGTTCAGCGACCTTCAACAGCTGTTCTTTAGTACCTAAATCAAACAATTTCTCCGATGGAAAGCGAATGAACTCATCTACATAAGACGCCATAGTCACACAAAAAAATTCTCGCTCTTCCCCTCTGCTGAGCACACCAGACCACAACCCGAGAATTGACAATCACCCTGAGCACCACAGAAGAGAGATGAGATACGGAGCTTCCCCAAAACCTACAATAACTCAACCCTAGTCTTCGTGCGGATTTGCGGTGGGAATTTACGCACTGTAGCCCGCTGGCAAGGAAAAACTCCCCAGTATGCTGGCAAATTCCACCAAGCCACGGATGTGCCCCCGAGACAACTGCTCAGTCCACAGACACCACACAAAAATAACTAACATTAACCATGCCCAACATATTCCAAAAAATTAAACATGTCACTAAGCCTATCAGGGGAAAAAGGCTATAACTCCGGGTAGCAAGTTCCACTAACCTACCCAAATCTCCCGAGGTACACAGCCGATTACTCACCTCAGACTGACGTCCCAACAGAAAGTAGAACAAGAGTTTCCAGAATAGGCAGGGCCTGGAAACTAACCATTATACTCTCTCCAACGCATCACACAAACCAAACAACAAAGGCAACCAATACTGGGCCTATCAAACTCAAACACAATATGCAAACCAAACACGTACCTAGACGGTGTCCCAAACCAATAGTTCAAATATCCCGGATGAGCCCCCACTTGTCACGAACCGGCTCAAAGCCCGTAACAAAAGGGAGACAACGTGGAGATAAGGAGAAACAAAATATATATTTATTAACTAAAGCAACTAAGGAAAATATACAATGGTGTGTGTAATCAGTAATCAGTAGTGTAAGTGAGTGTTTCGCATGCATGAATGTGATAATGCAGGGTTTTGAAAGGTGCTAAGGCAAACAACCAAAAACCACCAAGAAACACAACAATAACTATCAAAGTGTCTGCATGGAGAGTCTCCTCCATGAATGGGGAAGTGGTGTATTTATCCTGGGAGACACCGGGCCCAGGTGTTTCCCATGTAGCTGACGACCCTCCCAACTCCGCCCACCAGCATCCTAATAAGGAAACAACAAAGAGAGAATACGGCAGACAGAGTGGGAGGGTCGTCACAACGGCCATCTAGGAACTGCGTAACACTGTTGAGAGTTGCGCAAGACTTCCTGTATTGAACACACATAGACCCGTCTTCAATTTGATCGATTATTAACGTTTAAAAATGTGTATTACAAAAGTAGTTTGAAATATTTTGGCAAAGTTTATAGGCAACTTTTGAAATATTTTGTAGTGACGTTGTGCATTTTGGAAGCTGTTTTTTTCTGGATCAAACGCGCCAAATAAATTGACATTTTGGATATATATGAACGGAATTAATCAAACAAAAGGACCAATTGTGATGTTTATGGGACATGACAAAAGAAGCTTGTCAAAGGTAAGGCATGTTTTATATTTTATTTCTGTGTTTTGTGTAGCGCCTGCAGGGTTGAAATATGCTACCCTCTTTGTTTACTGTTGTGCTATCATCAGATAATAGCTTCTTATGCTTTCGCCGAAAAGTCTTTTTGAAATCTGACATGTTGGCTGGATACACAACGAGTGTAGCTTTAATTCAGTATCTTACATGTGTGATTTAATGAAAGTTTGTTTTTATATAATTTATTTGAATTTGCCGCGCTGCATTTTCCCTGGCTTTTGGCCAAGTGGGACGCAAGCATCCCCTATACCATAAGAAGTTAATTCTTAACCCCTCATTTTATACAGTTTGTTCTAGAGGGCTAGTTCCATCAGGCTGAGACACTTTCTGACCCCACTACTTACTTGTACAAAGTTATACAAACAATTCCCTCTTATAGTTTCTAAAATCACATCCCTCTCTTAACAAAAATACTTTCATAATGTTTCATATTTCATTCACAATGCATTGAATGAACACACATACTGTATAGTGGGTATACTTCCCAAGTTACAGTATTTTCTTTATCACATTTTTACTGACATCACAAAATAACAACCGACATCAGTGTACTTTTAGATCGCCTCTGACCATTCCTCATGTTATATGTTAGAAATATTGTTCCACTTTAGAACTTGTTAGAGTTTCGGCAGGAAAAATCATCTTAAGACAAAGGCACATTCCTTGGGTGAATTTGGAGAAGGAGACGCTGAATGTCCTGTCCTTGATTTACAACAGGGTGTGAGTTGTTAACCCCCATCAGTTCCCCCTTCTCCCCCTCTGTGGGTGAGAGGGGGTCTGGTTGAAGTTATTTATTGCAAAGCTTATCTGACCTATTTGGATCCTCACAGGACAATCATCAAAAAAGTATTGAGTCAGCCACCAATTGTGCAAGTTCTCCCACTTAAAAAGATGAGAGAGGCCTGTAATTTTCATCATAGGTACACTTCAACTATGACAGGCAAAATGAGAAAAAAAAATCCAGAAAATCACATTGTAGGATTTTGAATCAATTTATTTGCAAATTATGGTGGGAAATAAGTATTTGGTCACCTACAAACAAGCAAGATTTCTGGCTCTCACAGACCTGTAACTTCTTCTGTAAGAGGCTCCTCTGTCCTCCACTCGTTACCTGTATTAATGGCACCTGTTTGAACTTGTTATCAGTATAAAAGACACCTGTCCACAACCTCAAACAGTCACACTCCAAACTCCACTATGGCCAAGACCAAAGAGCTGTCAAAGGACACCAGAAACAAAAATGTAGACCTGTACCAGGCTGGGAAGACTGAATCTGCAATAGGTAAGCAGCTTGGTTTGAAGAAATCAACTGTGGGAGCAATTATTAGGAAATGGAAGACATACAAGACCACTGATAATCTCCCTCGATCTGGGGCTCCACACAAGATCTCACCCCGTGGGGTCAAAATGATCACAAGAACGGTGAGCAAAAATCCTAGAACCACACAGGGGGACCTAGTGAAAGACCTGCAGAGAGCTGGGACCAAAGTAACAAAGCCTACCATCAGTAACACACTACGCCGCCAGGGACTCAAATCCTGCAGTGTCAGACGTGTCCCCTGCTTAAGCCAGTACATGTCCAGGCCCGTCTGAAGTTTGCTAGAGAGCATTTGGATGATCCAGAAGAAGATTGGGAAAATGTCATATGGTCAGATGAAACCAACATATAACTTTTTGGTAAAAACTCAACTCGTCATGTTTGGAGGACAAAGAATGCTGAGTTGCATCCAAAGAACACCATACCTACTGTGAAGCATGGGGGTGGAAACATCATGCTTTGGGGCTGTTTTTCTGCAAAGGGACAAGGACGACTGATCCTTGTAAAGGAAAGAATGAATGGGGCCATGTATTGTGAGATTTTGAGTGAAAACCTCCTTCCATCAGCAAGGACATTGAAGATGAAACGTGGCTGGGTCTTTCAGCATGACAATGATCCCAAACACACCGCCCGGGCAAAGAAGGAGTGGCTTCGTAAGAAGCATTTCAAGGTCCTGGAGTGGCCTAGCCAGTCTCCAGATCTCAACCCCATAGAAAATCTTTGGAGGGAGTTGAAAGTCCATGTTGCCCAGCAACAGCCCCAAAACATCACTGCTCTAGAGGAGATCTGCATGGAGGAATGGGCCAAAATACCAGCAACAGTGTGTGAAAACCTTGTGAAGACTTACAGAAAACGTTTGACCTCTGTCATTGCCAACAAAGGGCATATAACAAAGTATTGAGATAAACTTTTGATTTTGACCAAATACTTATTTTTCATCATCATTTGCAAATAAATTCAGTAAAAATCCTACAATGTGATTTTCTGGATTTTTTTTCCTCATTTTGTCTGTCATAGTTGAAGTGTACCTATGATGAAAATTACAGGCCTCTCTCATTTTTTAAGTAGGAGAACTTGCACAATTGGTGGCTGACTAAATACTTTTTTGCCCCACTGTATGTGGTTTGCAACTCAGTGAACCTGTGCAGCACACGCTGAATTCCATGCTAATGAATGAACAGATGACGGATATCAAATGACCCAGCAGCCATTTAGAAACAACAACATTGTAAAAAAAAAGGTTATTTCTAAGATTAAAAAATTGCCATATCTTGAAGAAGAAGAAGACAGGGACACAGGTTTTAATCAGATTTGACAACTTTTTCTGAAAAAAATATTGTTAACCATGACCAGAAAATGTTTTACTTTCGATGGGTAGGTACCAAGGAAGTCAATAACTGTGGGTCACCACAACGTGTACCCAGGTGAACATGGCTATTGGTCACCAAATAACTCTAATCTTGTTAATAGTATCACGCAATTTACAGGAGCCTGCACACTCGCATGGGAAATTCCCACCTATGACTGTGTACCTAAAATTTCAGGAGAATTTAGAAGATCCAATTTTACCCAGAAACTCTGCTTTTCATGCAGTGAAAGCAACTTCAGAGCTTCAAACTTCAAGACTCTGTATAGGGTATTCATTGGAAGTGTTACCCAATCATATTTTAAGAAAATGCAGTTTGAGTAAATCTATCGATCGATTGTCCCCATTTTGGTTTTCCAGGTTTTCCTATCCAGGCTTCCATTTCATATTGAGGATCTCTCCCCGCTAACCGTGCAGATGTCTTGGCTCGTGTTTTTCCTGGAATACGTATCACCGCTGTTGCCTTGCCCCCCCATGGACTTTAAGAAGCTTGGCTATGAAAATCTACAATCTCAATTCCCAGCGTGTACATACAGACAGCTGTAGCTTAGAAAAATGAGGGACAGTGTTTCTCTTGTAGAGCTTCCAAATTCTGTGCACTCCAAAACCAAAGGCAGTATTGAGAATATATTAACTACAAAAACGCTGAATATATAAATAACTGGCCTGATGGAGAAAACACATGATAAAGTTTAGTCTAATGGCAAAAGATTCAATCATTTTTGAGGGAAATTCACCAGTGATAAATGTGTTGTAGTGGTTTGTTATTCATGTTGGAATGAGGAACAAGACACCTTAAGCATACACACACACACACACACACACACACACACACACACACACACACACACACACACACACACACACACACACACACACACACACACACTTTTCCTAGACCTAGGCCTGAAAAACACAAGCCCCCTTAGAAAGAGAATGAGCAGAGGCTTTAGGATGTGGGTGGGCTTTGTGGCGAGGCTCAGCGAATCACGGAGGGTAGAGCCATGGTAGAGCCCCACCTCTTGCTCCTTAATTAAACCAGATCCCTGACAGTATGATTATGGCATTCAATAAATACTACCAACTTTGTTACTGAGGTCCGGCTTTACAGGACGTACCATACTCATCGCTTTCATATGGATCATTACCAGACAATTATAAGTGTATTATAGATTGAGAAATTCAAGTAAACTCAATATTTGGTTGTATTTTTTTAATTCATTTGGGTTGGATGTGTTCATCCATCTATATCTGTATGTGTCCATGTGCTGTTAGGCTAGTAGTTGACAAGGAGGTTTCACATCTGGAACCAGACATCCCAATGTAAATATGATCCAAACAATGGTCTTTCCAGACACTCCGTTAACCCTTCCGGATTGGCAAATTAACACAATCAATCAAATGACCGTGGAGAGTTGAATCACAGATCCCCCAGTAAATATCCTTCCCCACAAAAGTCCAGGGCCCGGTTTCCTGATTGCAATGGAACTTAGGTTTACAAGTGGTTTACAACGGCCGAACATGCTTTTCCCAAAAGCAGAGAGAGCAGTCGCTAAGCATTCAAATCTTACCTTAACATTATAATTATTTCACAATACTGAAATCAGCTCGTAAAGAGATAATACCACCTATGGCCACAAATATTCAGGTGGTTTATTCTGGGCTAACGCTTATCCAATAAAAATGCACTGAATCACAGATTTGACACATCATTGCGCACATTAGGCTACACATCATGAAATATATTGAGACAAATTACATAGTATCCTACAAGTTGCAAAATAGAACTACATTTATTGAACAAGAAATGCATTTGAATATGATTGAAATAGATCTATTGCCTACTGTATTTATGTTTGAATGCAGTAATCACTGTTTAAATTTGAAGCCTATTTTTACACATAGCTTGTTTGTAACTACTGAAAGAGCTGCTTCCTGTGCTTGGCCCTCCTTTGTTGAACCTAATAAACGGCTTACTATCCACCGGATGTGTACCAAACTCACTAAAAGTGCCAGTAATAAAGCCTCTCTTGAAAAAGCCAAACCTTGACCGAGAAAATATAAAAAACTATCGGCCTATATCTAATCTTCCATTCCTTTCAAATTTTTTAGAAAGGCTGTTGCGCAGCAACTCACTGCCTTCCTGAAGACAAACAATGTATACGAAATGCTTCAGTCTGGTTTTAGACCCCATCATAGCACTGAGACTGCACTTGTGAAGGTGGTAAATTACCTTTTAATGGCATCAGACCGAGGCTTTGCATCTGTCCTCGTGCTCCTAGACCTTAGTGCTGCTTTTGATACCATCGATCACCACATTCTTTTGGAGAGATTGAAAACCCACACGGACAAGTTCTGGCCTAGTTTAGATCTTATCTGTCAAAAATATATCAGTTTGTCCTCTGACAAAACAACTGTAAATGTCGGTGTTCCTCAAGGTTCCGTTTTAGGACCACTATTGTTTTCACTATATATTTCACCTCTTGGGGATGTCATTCGAAAACATAATGTTAACTTTCACTGCTATGCGGATGACACACAGCTGTACATTTCAATGAAACAGGGTGAAGCACCAAAATTGCCCTCGCTAGAAGCCTGTGTTTCAGACATAAGGAAGTGGATGGCTGCAAATTTAAACTCGGACAAAACAGAGATGCTGTCACGACTTCCGCCGAAGTTGGCTCCCCTGCCTGTTCGGGCGGTGCTCGGTGGTCGTCGTCACCGTCCTACTAGCCACTACCGATCCCTTTTTCGTTTGTCTGTTGGTTTTGTCTTATTAGTTTCACCTGTGTGTATTTTAGTTTAATTAGCGTCCTTATATTTAGTAGGTTGTCCCGCCCTTGTTTTGTGCGGGATTGTTTTTGTATTCCTGTTATTTGGTGGTGTTCATGAGTTTTATTCTCTGGACTATTTCGGTCCTGCGTTGGATTATTCACCCTGTGTGTTGGGTTGACCGTGGTTTTGTGCGCCGGAGAATAAACTGTCTAATATTGAAACCTGCTCTCTGTGCCTGATTCCACCCACCTTAGTAATTTGTGACAGATGCTTGTTCTAGGTCCCGAGAAATAAAGAGATCTTCTGTTGAATCTGACAATTTATCTGGTTGTACAGTCGTCTCAAATAAAACTGTGAAGGACCTCGGCGTTACTCTGGACCATGATCTCTCTTTTGACGAACATATCGAGACTGTTTCAAGGACAGCTTTTATCCATCTACGTAACATTGCAAAAACCAGAAACTTTCTGTCCAAAAATGATGCAGAAATATTCATCCATGTTTTTGTTACTTCTAGGTTAGACTACTGCAATGCTCTACTTACCAGCTACCCAGATAAAGCACTAAATAAACTTCAGTTAGTGCTAAATACGGCTGCTAGAATCCTGACTAGAACCAAAAAATGTGATCATATTACTCCAGTCCTAGCCTCCCTACACTGGCTTCCTGTCAAGGCAAGGGCTGATTTCAAGGTTTTACTGCTAACCTACAAAGCATTACATGGGCTTGCTCCTACCTATCTCTCTGATTTGGTCCTGCCGTACATACCTACACGTACGCTACGGTCACAAGACGCAGGCCTCCTAATTGTCCCTAGAATTTCTAAGCAAACAGCTGGAGGCAGGGCTTTCTCCTATAGAGCTCCATTTTTATGGAATGGTCTGCCTACCCATGTGAGAGACGCAAACTCGGTCTCAACCTTTAAGTCTTTACTGAAGACTCATCTCTTCAGTGGGTCATATGATTGAGTGTAGTCTGGCCCAGGAGTGTGAATGTGAACGGAAAGGCTCTGGAGCAACAAACCGCTCTTGCTGTCTCTGCCTTGCTGTCTCCAACCGACACAGCCAGAAGAGGACTGGCCACCCCTCATAGCCTGGTTCCTCTCTAGGTTTCTTCCTAGGTTTTGGGCTTTCTAGGGAGTTTTTCCTAGCCGCCGTGCTTCTACACCTGCATTGCTTGCTGTTTGTGGTTTTAGGCTGGGTTTCTGTACAGAACTTTGAGATATCAGCTGATGTACGAAGGGCCATATAAATACATTTTATTTTATTTTGATCAATTGCAAAGACATTGGAAACTTTGTACTTGTTGTACTTGTTGTAGTCAACTTGTTCTGTAGTTATGTGTATAAAGTGACTCGGGAGGGCAAAACATCATCTAACTCCACACTTAGCTGTGCTAAGACAGGCATTAGGAGCATTTTAAGTGCAATGTAATTAACGATGATTTTGGGAAACAGCTCAAAGATTTAACGATGCTGATGCTCCTACGAAGGTTCTAACGATCAACTTAGCTTTAAGATGCTTTGGGAAACAGGTCCAAACTTTTTAAATTTACGTCAAAGCAAAATGGGGTGAACATTCGAGACGTGTAGTCCACTTGTCATTCCAATCTCCTCTGCATTAGCGTAGCCTCTTCTCTAGCCTGTCAACTATGTGTCTGTCTATCCCTGTTCTCTCCTCTCTGCACAGACCATACAAACGCTCCACACCGCATGGCCGCAGCCACCCTAATCTGGTGGTCCCAGCGCGCACGACCCACGTGGAGTTCCAGGTCTCCGGTAGCCTCTGGAACTGCCGATCTGCGGCCAACAAGGCAGAGTTCATCTCAGCCTATGTCTCCCTCCAGTCCCTCGACTTCTTGGCTCTGACGGAAACATGGATCACCACAGACAACACCGCTACTCCTACTGCTCTCTCTTCGTCCGCCCACGTGCTCTCGCACACCCCGAGAGCTTCTGGTCAGCGGGGTGGTGGCACCGGGATCCTCATCTCTCCCAAGTGGTCATTCTCTCTTTCTCCCCTTACCCATCTGTCTATCGCCTCCTTTGAATTCCATGCTGTCACAGTTACCAGCCCTTTCAAGCTTAACATCCTTATCATTTATCGCCCTCCAGGTTCCCTCGGAGAGTTCATCAATGAGCTTGATGCCTTGATAAGCTCCTTTCCTGAGGACGGCTCACCTCTCACAGTTCTGGGCGACTTTAACCTCCCCACGTCTACCTTTGACTCATTCCTCTCTGCCTCCTTCTTTCCACTCCTCTCCTCTTTTGACCTCACCCTCTCACCTTCCCCCTACTCACAAGGCAGGCAATACGCTCGACCTCATCTTTACTAGATGCTGTTCCTCCACTAACCTCATTGCAACTCCCCTCCAAGTCTCCGACCACTACCTTGTATCCTTTTTCCCTCTCGCTCTCATCCAACACTTCCCACACTGCCCCTACTCGGATGGTATCGCGCCGTCCCAACCTTCGCTCTCTCTCCCCACTACTCTCTCCTCTTCCATCCTATCATCTCTTCCCTCTGCTCAAACCTTCTCCAACCTATCTCCTGATTCTGCCTCCTCAACCCTCCTCTCCTCCCTTTCTGCATCCTTTGACTCTCTATGTCCCCTATCCTCCAGGCTGGCTCGGTCCTCCCCTCCCGCTCCGTGGCTCGACGACTCATTGCGAGCTCACAGAACAGGGCTCCGGGCAGCCGAGCGGAAATGGAGGAAAACTCGCCTCCCTGCAGACCTGGCATCCTTTCACTCCCTCCTCTCTACATTTTCATCTTCTGTCTCTGCTGCTAAAGCCACTTTCTACCACTCTAAATTCCAAGCATCTGCCTCTAACCCTAGGAAGCTCTTTGCCACCTTCTCCTCCCTCCTGAATCCTCCTCCCCTCCCCCCTCCTCCCTCTCTGCAGATGACTTCGTCAACCATTTTGAAAAGAAGGTCGACGACATCCGATCCTCGTTTGCTAAGTCAAACGACACCGCTGGTTCTGCTCACACTGCCCTACCCTGTGCTCTGACCTCTTTCTCCCCTCTCTCTCCAGATGACATCTCGCGTCTTGTGACGGCCGGCCGCCCAACAACCTGCCCGCTTGACCCTATCCCCTCCTCTCTTCTCCAGACCATCTCCGGTGACCTTCTCCTTACCTCACCTCGCTCATCAACTCATCCCTGACCGCTGGCTACGTCCCTCCCGTCTTCAAGAGAGCGAGAGTTGCACCCCTTCTGAAAAAACCTACACTCGATCCCTCCGATGTCAACAACTACAGACCAGTATCCCTTCTTTCTTTTCTCTCCAAAACTCTTGAACGTGCCGTCCTTGGCCAGCTCTCCCGCTATCTCTCTCAGAATGACCTTCTTGATCCAAATCAGTCAGGTTTCAAGACTAGTCATTCAACTGAGACTGCTCTTCTCTGTATCACGGAGGCGCTCCGCACTGCTAAAGCTAACTCTCTCTCCTCTGCTCTCATCCTTCTAGACCTATCGGCTGCCTTCGATACTGTGAACCATCAGATCCTCCTCTCCACCCTCTCCGAGTTGGGCATCTCCGGCGCGGCCCACGCTTGGATTGCGTCCTACCTGACAGGTCGCTCCTACCAGGTGGCGTGGCGAGAATCCGTCTCCTCACCACGTGCTCTCACCACTGGTGTCCCCAGGGCTCTGTTCTAGGCCCTCTCCTATTCTCGCTATACACCAAGTCACTTGGCTCTGTCATAACCTCACATGGTCTCTCCTATCATTGCTATGCAGACGACACACAATTAATCTTCTCCTTTCCCCTTCTGACGACCAGGTGGCGAATCGCATCTCTGCATGTCTGGCAGACATATCAGTGTGGATGACGGATCATCACCTCAAGCTGAACCTCGGCAAGACGGAGCTGCTCTTCCTCCCGGGAAGGACTGCCCGTTCCATGATCTCGCCATCACGGTTGACAACTCCATTGTGTCCTCGTCCCAGAGCGCTAAGAACCTTGGCGTGATCCTGGACAACACCCTGTCGTTCTCAAATAACATCAAGGCGGTGGCCCGTTCCTGTAGGTTCATGCTCTACAACATCCGCAGAGTACGACCCTGCCTCACACAGGAAGCGGCGCAGGTCCTAATCCAGGCACTTGTCATCTCCCGTCTGGATTACTGCAACTCGCTGTTGGCTGGGCTCCCTGCCTGTGCCATTAAACCCCTACAACTCATCCAGAACGCCGCAGCCCGTCTGGTGTTCAACCTTCCCAAGTTCTCTCACGTCACCCCGCTCCTCCGCTCTCTCCACTGGCTTCCAGTTGAAGCTCGCATCCGCTACAAGACCATGGTGCTTGCCTACGGAGCTGTGAGGGGAACGGCACCTCACTACCTCCAGGCTCTGATCAGGCCCTACACCCAAACAAGGGCACTGCGTTCATCCACCTCTGGCCTGCTCGCCTCCCTACCACTGAGGAAGTACAGTTCCCGCTCAGCCCAGTCAAAACTGTTCGCTGCTCTGGCCCCCCAATGGTGGAACAAACTCCCTCACGACGCCAGGACAGCGGAGTCAATCACCACCTTCCGGAGACACCTGAAACCCCACCTCTTTAAGGAATACCTAGGATAGGATAAAGTAATCCTTCTCCCCCCCCCCCTTAAAAGACCTAGATGCACTATTGTAAAGTGGCTGTTCCACTGGATGTCATAAGGTGAAAGCACCAATTTGTAAGTCGCTCTGGATAAGAGCGTCTGCTAAATGACTTAAATGTAAATGTAATGTAAATGGGTGTCTGTGTATGTTGAATAATCTTATGTAATGTTTACAGGTTCCAATTCTCAACTACTACTGCTGAGTGGCTTTCTGACACAAATATGACTAGAATATCATCACTACACATCAAACCCTAGCAACAAGAGTCTACAATCTCCACCAAAGACCCTCAAACTCAATCCAGATCACAGTGAGCTTCCGCTAATTAGTTTAAGAAGATACTGTATATATCGGTACAATGAGATTATGCAGTGGATAGGTGTAACAACATTGAATAGACACAATGAGATACAATAAGACCATCTATGGTATTATTGGGTGTGTGTTGTGTTGGCGTGTGTTGGCATGCACACATACATCACACACACACACTGGCTTGTGCACATGATTTTGTATTCGGTGTGTGTGTGCATATAGTGTGTGGATAAGTGTATCAGTGTATTACATGTTATTTAATGCATTATTTAATGTTTATTTAGAGTACATGAGGTGGCAGCTTCATTAAGTAGTACCCTCCAAACACCAGTCTCAACATCAACAGTGAAGAGGCGACTCCGGGAGTTCCTCTGTCCAGTGTCTGTGTTCTCTTGCCCATCCTAATATTTTATTTTTATTGGCCAGTCTGAGATATGGCTTCTTCTTTGCAACGGAGTCGTCTCTTCACTGTTGACGTTGAGACTGGTGTTTTGAGGGTGCTTTTTAATGAAGCTGCCAGTTGAGGACTTTTGAGGCGTCTCTCAAACTAGACACACTAATGTACTTGTGCTCTTGCTCAGTTGTGCACCGTGGCCTCTTTCTATTCTGGTTAGAGGCAGTTTGCTCTGTTCTGTGAAGGGAGTAGTACACAGCGTTGTACGAGATCTTCAGTTTCTTGGCAATTTCTCACATGGAATAGCCTTCCTTTCTCAGAACAAGAATAGACTGATACGTTTCAGAAGAAAGGTCTTTGTTTCTGGCCATTTTGAGCCTGTAATCAAACCCACAAATGCTGATTCAGCTCCAGATTCTCAACTAGTCTAAAGAAGGCCAGAATTATTTCTTCTTTAATCAGAACAAAAGATTTCAGCTAACAAAATTGAATAAACTAATAGACTAGAAAAGACTAATAATTGCAAAAAAGTTTTCTAATTATTAGCCTTTCTAATTAGCCTTTTAAAATGGATTAGCTAACACAACGTGCCTTTGGAACACAGGAGTGATAGTTGCTGATAATGGGCCTCTGTACGCCTATGTTGATATTCCATAAGAAATCAGCCGTTTCCAGCTACAATAGTAATTTACAACATTAACAATGTCTACACTATATTAAATTTACTCTGTTTCTCCCTCTCTCTCTCTCTCTCTCTCTCTCTCTCTCTCTCTCTCTCTCTCTCTCTCTCCACCCCCTCCTCACGTTCTTCCAGTTTCCACTCACTGGCCCAGGCAGTCTTAGCCTTGACTGCAGGCCACCCAATGTTCTCACTGTCCAACTATTTCTCTAACCACATAGAAACAGCTTCAATTTCACCTCACTGCTCAGCCCCAGCCAAGCAGCTTCAACTTCAGCACAGTTCCGCTCATGGGTCTTTTAGAGACCTTGGGTGTGGGGCGAGAGCCCAACACATCTAGCCAAGCAGTAGTAATTTCATCACCTATTTTAGATGTAGGTTTAGTCTTAGTCTTAATGACTAGAATACCTTTTAGTATTAGTCTCATTTTAACTTCCATCATGTGCACATTCAGATAGCACTGTCCAACTTGGTCAACTATCCCCTCGTATACCTTAGCTTGTACCATTATTATTGTGGCAGATTGTAACCAATGCCAGCCATAATTAACCAAATACTATAAAGCCTTGGCTACAAGTGAAACCATTTACAGCTCTGATTTTCTCCCCATCATAACCTTCAGGGGTAAATAAGTGGTTTCCTTGAAAAGGGGAGACATTGAGCTTTCCAGAAATACCAGAAGTGTCATGGTTCCACCTGTCACCAGAGGGCGGCAGAGACCGTCCTAGAGACATTAACAACACTCCGGTGCGTCCTATTTACTCGTTATGATTTCCCTGTTAAAAGTGGTGTGTTTTCTGTTGTTCTCTGCTGAAGCTTTAATTGTGTTCCATGTGTGTTTGTCTCCTGAGTGAGTGTGAGACTCAGTGTTTGTTGTTTTCTCAGTGTTACTGTGATCCTTCTGTTACCATTTCTCAGTAAAGCATTATGTTTATCCTTAACCGCTGATTCCTCACCTGGTCTCTTCTCTGCACCTGGGTCCAACCTCACCATGTCAAAAGAAGTATTACTGTACTCACATTTGTCAACTAAAATGAAAAGAAATTTGTATTATATATATTTTTTTTACATGGCACCTTGTCTCATTGTCTTCATAGTTTTAGCCACGACAAATAGGTAGTTGATGAGCAATGTTCCTTCTAAGCTGTGTACATGTGCGTGTGCACAGTAGCACAAGATTGAACTTCATTCTACTTCCTGGAGTTTTCCCTGTTAGTTACTACTTTCAACGTTTCCCTTTATTGTGATCGAATCAACACAATATTAGCCACTTTCAATGCAACATTACTGAAACAAAACTAACTATGCAAGAAATGAACACATCAGAGTAGTCAGCAATAGAGGAGTGATTGCGTCATACAAGAGTACTAAACGTGTACATTTCTAGACATCTGTGAGGCGCGGAAACCTGTCGCTTCTGCTGAGGCGTGGGAACCTGTCGCTTCTGCTGAGGCGTGGGAACCTGTCGCTTCTGCTGAGGCCCGGGAACCTGTCGCTTCTGCTGAGGCCCGGGAACCTGTCGCTTCTGCTGAGGCGCGGGAACCTGTCGCTTCTGCTGAGGCGCGGGAACCTGTCGCTTCTGCTGAGGCGCGGGAACCTGATGAGCTGGCTGAGGTGCGGGAACCTGTCGCTTCTGCTGAGGCGCGGGAACCTGTCGCTTCTGCTGAGGCGTGGGAGCCTGTCGCTTCTGCTGAGGCGCGGGAGCCTGACGAGCCGGCTGAGGCACGGGAGCATGACGAGCCGGCTGAGACATCCTCGGTAGACTCGGCAATGGACGCTTGACGGGCCAACGGGGTCTTGTAAACCTGATGTGCCGGCTGAGGCATGGAAACTGACGAGCCAGCTGAGGCATCAAGGGTTGCTCCGGTAGCGACACCCGGACCTTACGTCACCTACACTAACAAACAAACAAACAAAAAACACTTCCTGATGCTTCCATTTGAGGCGTTATTCTCTGTTATAATGTTATGGGAATAAATATGCATTTTATTTTGTAAAGTGGTTTCATGCGTCAAACACACAAACAAATTCAGTCACCTCCTTGTCTGAAGGACAAGTGGATAAACAGGTTAATGTCAAGCCCTGCATGTTTTTTTCTCATGGAATGTAGGCCTACATTGAACACATTATGCTGCTCATGTAGACTGAATGATAGAACAGCTATTTCCATGTTAAAGTGTTATGGGATGTATTTTCTCCATTGTTTTTGATGGTAAGCAACTCTGGTAGGCCTACATCGTGATAAAATAGCCATAGTAGCCTACTTGGCCACTGTTAAAACTGTAACTTAAAGTGTGTACAGCCTCAGTGTTCACAACAAATACACGCTGAAAGTTGAACACAAAAATTTGCTCAGTGCCGAAAAAAATAGGAGGGAACATTGTTGATGAGTATTTTTCATCATAGTTATTGTTGATGAAATTAACACTGCCAACCAAGAAGACACACAAGCACATCCACATACTGTAAGCACACATATACATTAACACCCACACGTCTGAAAGTGTGAACGTATTACTCGAACACGCATGTCTTGCATGACACTTGTGGAACGTCTAACTGACACGTTATGGTACAAATGCCTGCTTAAGAAACTTACGCCACCCAGGAGGTCTTCTGTCATCCGCAACCTTGTGGGCTGCTGTGGTAAGCAAGTCAAGCACATGTGAACCCTTGACAACAACGCCCTGAAGGATAAACTCTCCTTTGTCATTCCAAGTAGCGGTCCCCTTTGAGTCTTTTATCTTGTTCATAATGTATCTAACATTTTTCCTGTTACGTGCCGGAACATGGGTCAACATGTCATGCATAACTTTATCTTCAACAGGCATTTGATCTTCAGCCGGTAAGATCGCAGGTACAGGCATTACAGGGGCTTGGCTCTCGGTAGGCGCTTCATCTTTTAAAGGGTACGGTAGGGAAAGCGTTAAATCGTTGGTCTCTCTCTCACCTTGTTTTACCAAGGCCAAATGCCTTTGCAACAGGTTTCTGTACTTTTGGACCTTATCATAGGGGTTCAATCCTTTTCGGTTCAAAATATCCTTCATGGCCGTATCCAAATCATTTCCCGCTGTTTGTCTGATATTTTCAGGACCCTGCATTTGTTTTTTTTTAAGTCTATCCAACTCTTGTTGAGGCACCAAGTACATTTGATTTACCATCACACTCTGTGTTCAACCCCCACGTCTGGCAGCAATAAGGTTGGTAATGAAGGGCACAGCTATAGTTAGCAAAGGCAGACGAAAACCCCCAGAATGTTGTATGCTATGTCTTTTCTTTTGAAGACTGGCCCTTTTATTGGCAAAGAGTTTGATCGCGGTCTTTTGTCTCTTTAATTTTTTTAATTGGGTCAGGGTGAGTGGAATGCGTCCTTTGACAAGATTCAAAGCAATCTCACATAGGGATAATATCAGATCTGAAGAACAGTGACCCAAGATGGCCTTCCGTTCTTTAGCTGTAGGCCCAACTAGGCTTCTCAAGAGGTGCAGGTTTCTTTTTAACATGATGAGGTACTCATAGTGGCCCGATGTGGTACTAAACACGGTTTTCCACTCGTCTCCATCCCGAATACGCACCAGACTATACGCGCTCCTGAGGACCAGTTTTGTGAAAAACGCCGTAGCGATGAGAGGTAGAGGGTAACTAAACCGCACTGTGATGGCATTTAGACCTCTATAATCAATGCACGGACGCAGACCTCCCTCCTTTTTCTTCACAAAAAAGAAACTCGAGGAGACAGGTGAGATGGAGGGCAGAATGTACCCCTGCTCCAGGGATTCCGTGACATATGTCTTCATAGCCAACGTCTCCTCCTGCGACAATGGGTACACGTGGCTCTTGGGAAGCACCGTGTTTACCTGGAGATTTATCGCACAATCACCCTGTCGAAGAGGTGATAATTTAGTTGCCCTCTTCTTACTGAAAGCGATTGCCAAACCGGCATATACAGGGGGATGCGCACAGTGGAAACCTGGTCTGGACTCTCCACCGACGTGGCACCGATGGAAACTCCCATACACCTTCCTGAACACTCCTCTCTCTGACCACCCCTGGAGAACCCCCTGTCTCCATGAAATCCTAGGATTGTGACTAGCCAGCCAGGGAACCCCCAGCACCACTGGAAACGCTGGTGAATCGATAATGAAGAGACTAATACGCTCCTTATGATTCCCCTGCGTCACCATGTCCAGTGGAACCGTGGCCTCCCTGACCAACCCTGACCCTAATATCCGTGGCCTCCCTGACCAACCCTGACCCTAATGTCCTCCTCCTCCGGTACCCCTCGGCACGACCCCCCCTAACTCCATAGGAATGGGAGCGGGAGCGCTAGGTGGTGGAACGAACAGGACCCTCTCCGAGCGCCTGCAGGCAGCCAGCAGATTGTCCAGCCGGATAGACATGTCTATTAGTTCGTCAAGGGAGAGAGCGGTGTCCTGACATGCTAGCTCCCTGCGGATGTCCTCCCGGAGACTACACCGGTAGTGGTCTATCAGTGCCCTGTTCCAACGCGAAATCCTGCACGCTCCTCTTCTCCTGCCTAAGATGGAACAGTCGCTCACCCTCCGCTCGGCCCTCTGGAGGGTGGTCCCCAGGTGAATTCTGGGTAGTGCTCCTTTGCCGAGTCTGGGCCATTCCAGACCGCGTTTGCCCACTCCAGAGCACGACCCGTCAGACAGGAGACGAGGACACTCACCCTATCCTCCCCCGAGGGAGTTGGCCTCCCGGTCGCCAGGTACAGTTCAAGTTGGAGCAAGAACCCCTGACACCCAGCCACCACTCCATCATAATCCCTCAGGAGCGCAAGACGGAGAGCGCCGGAGAAGGTGGATCCAGCACTGGAGGAACCGAAGGTGCAGAGAGGAGACCACTCCTTTCCCATCCCATCGGTCCATTCTCTCCATCATCTGGTCCTTCGCCGATCCTATCCGATGGAGGACGGTGGTATGATGGAGGACACGTTCCTCCATCGATGGGAGGGGGTTGGCAGCTGCTCCTGCTGACTCCATCAGAAGGTGCGGGATTCTGTAATGTCCGGGGTGTAGTGGGTGAGAAGTCAGGCGCAGGAAGCAGAGAGTTCAGGGTAGTGCTATACTTTTTAATGCACAAAAACGGTGAACATACGCCAACCCCACGAAACACAGGGCGCACACCAAAACAAATGCCCCAAAAACAGGGGAATTAACCAACCAAAACCCAAGAAAATGGGAAAACCGTGACACACAGGCGTGTATACATGTACACCAAACAAGCCCAACCAATCAGCCTAAAACAAACACAGGTGAAACCAATAAACAGAAAAGGGGAAAAGGGATCAGTGGCAGCTAGTAGGCCGGTGACGACGACCGCCGAGCGCCACCCAAACAGGAAGGGGAGCTACCTTCGGTAGGAGTCTTGCCAATTTCACCTTTATTTAAAACCAGGTAGGCAAGTTGAGAACAAGTTCTCATTTACAATTGCGACCTGGCCAAGATAAAGCAAAGCAGTTCGACACATACAACAACACAGAGTTACACATGGAGTACAAACATACAGTCAATGATACAGTAGAAAAATAAGTCTATATACAATGTGAGCAAATAAGGTGAGATATGGGAGGTAAAGGCAAAAAAAAGGCCATAATGGCGAAGTAAATACAGTATAGCAAGTAAAACACTGGAATGGTAGATTTGCAGTGGAAGAAAGTGCAAAGTAGAGATAGAAATAATGGGGTGCAAAGGAGCAAAATAAATATATAAATAAATACAGTAGGGGGAGAGGTAGTTGTTTGGGCTAAATTATAGATGGCTATGTACAGGTGCAGTAATCTATGAGCTGTTCTGACAGCTGGTGCTTAAAGCTAGTGAGGGAGATAAATGTTTCCAGTTTCAGAGATTTTTGTAGTTCGTTCCAGTCATTGGCAGCAGAGAACTGGAAGGTTTGGTGGCCAAAGGAAGAATTGGTTTTGGGGGTGACCAGAAAGATATACCTGCTGGAGCGCGTGCTACAGGTGGGTGCTGCTATGGTGACTAGTGAGCTGAGATAAGAGGGGACTTTACCTAGCATGGTCTTGTAGATGACCTGGAGCCAGTGGGTTTTGTAACGAGTATGTAGCGAGGGCCAGCCAACGAGAGCGTGGAGGAGTCTGAAAGAAAATAATACATACAAACTATGTTATTAAACATAAAATATATTCATATATTTGAAATGTCAAATACATTTCAGGTATAATACTATATATTAACAATACATAATTAAATTACCTCAGGTTTTTTGACGAATCGCAGAAACCGGGGGCTCGAGACTTTTTTCACCAAGCATTTCAGATTCTGCCTGGCATGTCTCGTTGGAGTCTGAAAAAATATTATTTGTTTAAACATTTTCAATCATATAAATGTGTAAATAATAATAAAATATGTATAACTAATATATATATTTGCTTCGTACCGTGTCCATAGATGGCCGTTTCTTGAAGCAGTAAGTTTCCTGCCCAGTAAGTTCTCAGGCCGGGGTGATTCTGCGCAATGCACTTGCGCATAAATTGTGCGTTGCTTGATTGGGTCTGGAATATGGAGCGAGCGAGTGGAGGTTCCCAGGGGAGTTGATGTGCCGGTTCTCGGTTTGTTTGAAAAAAAGTTTGTCCAGAACGGGAGAATAGCATCTATGTCATCGTCTCCGCTGTAGTCGTTCAGAGTACATAATTCCGCTGTGATCCTTCTTGGCGGTCTGTCAGCTATAAACACAAAAATAGCTTTTAATATAGGGTGCACACTTTTTGTTTTCAAATGTATAAATATTCGTATGTATTTTATTATTGGACTTACGTGGACAATAGTGTGATGGGGACTGGCTGCACGCGTTTTGCTCCGCTGAATCCCCTTCTAACGAAGGCTGTTCCAGATAATTTATTCCCTGGAGCAACTGGGTAAAGGACTGATATCCTACAAACGTTAGATAATATTAACATATATTTATCCAATATATATATACATTTTAAATTATAAGAATATGTGCATTTGACATATTACCTAAAAAATCGTTGTCCCCGGTTTTAAAAAACATAGTATTCCTGTTTAATATATCAATAATATCCATACAATTCCCTGAAAATATCTAGCGCCTCCAAATCTAAAATATTATTTTCACTAACTGACCTTCAGAAAGCTCCATTAGGACGGATTCACAGATGATCTTTTAGCTGTTCTGGGATGATAACTCCTCTGGAGTTGCGCTTTTGCCGTTCGAGTAAATAGTATCTGTTGTCACTAGCCTCGCTCCAAGGAGAGATATTCGGTAATGATCTTACAGAGTGGGGGTGATGTTTTTTCGGGCGGCATCCCGTATGCAAAAAATGACCATATAGTACCTCTGAATGTTTAGAGACCCCAAAACCACAGGAGCTTGTCTCGACAATATGACATAGTTTTTTTAAGACCTTGCATTTCTCTGCGACAGAACGGGGCGAGAGAGAAAATTAGAGATTTCCGTTCGTTAAGGGGTGAGATATATCATTAATACCATTAATTATAAATCTTTAGTACAGACCTTTTAACCTTTTTGGGATAGGGGGCAGCATTTTCACTTCTAGATGAATAGCATGAACTGCCTCCTACTCTGTCCCAGATGTTAATATATGCATATTATCATTAATATTTGATAGAAAACACCCTGAAGTTTCTAAAACTGTTTTAATGATATCTGTGAGTATAACAGAACTCATATGGCAGGCGAAAACCTGAGAAAATTTCACCAGGAACTGGGACATCTGAGGTTTATAGTTTTTCAAAGCTTTGCCTACCGAGTACACATTGAGATATGGATGAGGTTGCACTTCCTAGGGCTTCCACTAGATGTCAACTGTCTTTTGAAAGTTGAATGAGGATTCTACTATAAAGGAGGGGCTCATAAGACCTGTTTGAGTGGTCTGGCATAGTGCCTCAGTCTCATGACGCATGCATGATGTCCTATGAGTGTCATCTGATGAAGATCATCAAAGGTTAGTGATTAATTTCATCTAGATTTCTGCTTTTTGTGACTCCTATCTTTGGCTGGAAAAATGGCTGTGTTTTTTCGACTTGGCGGTGATCTAACATAATCATATGTTGTGCTTTAGCTGTAAAGCATTTTTGAAATAGGACACGATAGGTAGATTAATAAGATGTTTATCTTTCATTTGCTGTATAGGACTTGTTAATGTGTGAAAAATACAAATTTCCCCCCCAAAATTTTGAATTTCGTGCGCTGCCTTTTCAGCGGAATGTTGTCGAGGGGTTCCGCTAGCGTAATTATTGAAACATTTTTACTATTCCTTTATTACAGATAAAGGGGCCGTCTATAGGTTTATACACCCGTCAGTTTCCAATTCACCATCGTCAAGACAGACTCTCTTGCTCGCAGGATATCTCACACGCCCCGTCAAGGCTCCGTAAGTTTTCACTCCAGGGATAGATCAAATTTCTGGCATGTAGACCCTGGCTATGTCTTAAGGATAGAAGCGGCCAGCGACGTCATTGTTCACGATTTTGGAAAAGACTGTCCATCTTATTCATCAGGGTTATGAATATAGGGTAATCAATCCATTTAAAGCTACACACTGGCATAAAATAGTTTACATCCTTGCAGGCTTTGGGAAATACATATGAACTGACAGACTTTGTCGCATTTGTACTATCATATTGTTCACATGCTAAAATTGTCACTTTGGAGTCGGGGTTATACGCCATTGAAGAGATCCTTATGGCTTTCAAATCACTGCGCCCGCACACAAGCTCTTCCAATGCATAGCCTGGCAGGGTTGTACCACTCAGGGCCTGTTCAATTTGACAGAGCACCAGCCTTATCTTAAGCCATTCTCTCAAAAAAAACTCCCGGGTTTTGCATGATAAAGGGGTTGGGAACGATGTCTGTGAAAATCTTCACAGTTGAATCCTCAGGTTGGAATATGTAAGCCATATGTGCTTTTACACCTGCATTGCTTGCTGTTTGGGGTTTTAGGCTGGGTTTCTGTACAGCACTTTGAGATATCAGCTGTTGTACGAAGGGCTATATAAATAAATTTGATTTGATTTGATTTTGATATGTCCATCACTCGTATCCAAAACTCCTTTAAAACATTCAGGGGCCTCGTATAAAATGTCCTCAATGCTTTTATTATTGGGTTCGTGATAAGAGGCGCACAGTACCCCCAGAATTGGCCTAGGAGACATAATTTTCTGTTTAATGTTCTGGGTTTATTTTTAAAATCTTGTTCAGTATTCGGGGGCCGCATGTGTTGTTCTGGGTCTTACCTATAATGTGTCTGCCGCCAACACAATCCCCCCCCCCCCCCACCTGGACATTCCTGCTTCATAGACAACAACCCTAAGGGCAATAAAATAGGTGGGGTGTGAGTCCATTCTCTTTGAAATGTTCAGTTTAACCAGGTCCCTACACATCAATCATCATGACAACTTCAAAGGAATAGATGCAATATAGATATAAAATAACACACCCTCTAACACTTACTTAGCTAGCGAATGCAGTCAACTAGTTTATCCTACTCAAACACCAAGCTCAAACAGAGAGGGATGCTATGTTAGCTAGCTGGCTATTGCTAACCAACACTGGAACTCTTCCAAGTCAAGGTAAGCTTTTAGTTTTTAAAATGTATTGCCACTGGGGCCCACCGGTGTAACTGCCAAACTGCTTGCTGTACACTGTACTGCATGATTGTAGCGGGTTTACTAACACGTTAGTTCTTGTAGCTATGTTGACTATGACGTTAGCTAATATAGTGACAATGATGTAGGCTGCGTGTAGAGGTTATGGTATGAAGGTTTGGCTTGGAAAGGTGTTTTGCCTGGTTACAGACAGCTGTTGTGTTGTGCACACAAACAAAGGGAAAATGTGAGAGGAGGAGAATGCATAGATGCAAGACTGAATTATACAACAAACAAAGTGACCTGTGTTTTCAGGTGATGAGGGGTGTATTCAATCTGATGATTCTGTTTGAAAAATGTTCTTAAGCGGAAGCAAACGAAATGGATATAAACATACCTGAATTTATCCAATAGAAACTCTTGTTTGCAACTGTAGGACTAATGATTACACCTTAGATCAGCTAGATGAAGGCAAGTGTCACTGTCCATCACCTTGATTACTCTAAATTCTCTCTCGACCTGTGCACCTACGTTGTAAACTTTCATTTGTAGGTTAGGTTGTAACAACCTCATAATGGGTATAGGGAAAATTAAAGTTTCATGTAGTAGCCTTAA
Source organism: Oncorhynchus nerka (assembly GCF_034236695.1). Lineage (NCBI taxonomy): Eukaryota > Metazoa > Chordata > Actinopteri > Salmoniformes > Salmonidae > Oncorhynchus > Oncorhynchus nerka. Next base: position 6,706,934 of record NC_088396.1, on the reverse strand, counting down.
CCTATCGATGTTACATTGAGCTGAGTGAATGGAATAGGAATGACAGAAATGCACTGAAACAGCAGCGCATGCGAGCACATGACATACGCCACCGAGGAAGTGTGAAACTGGTCAACTTAATAGACTGCATGTAATAAGTATGAATCCAATTGGTGCGATATCAGCTGATGCACTTGTGTTGTGTTTCTCTTCTGGACTGCTGAGGAGTATTTCTGTCTGTAATAAAGCCCTTTTGTGGGGAAAAACTAATTCTGATTGGTTGGACCTGGCTCCCCAGTGGGTGGGCCTGACAGCAAAGTCGGTGGGCCTATGGCTGCACCTTGTCCAGGGCCTAATGAATTTATTTCAATTGACTGATTTTCTTATATGAACTGTAACAAATCTTTGAAATAGTTGCATGTTGCATTATATATTTTTGTTCAGTATATTTACTGGACCATATGGCTGACACAATCATTATCAATACTAGCAATACTGCCGAACTATGAGAGTGTAACATCATAGAAAATAGAGGATTATGGCCCATAATGTTGAGGGCCAAGCCGTGACTGATTGAGAAGCAGTGCCGATGCAGTAGTGGGCAGCTCAGAGCTGGCCGGCACAACTGACGAAGGAACCAGAGCCGTGAGGATACCCAGGATCTTGTCATTGGTTGCCAGCATCAGTGTTGAACAGGAGTTAGCCTTGTGCCGCCTGTTCTCAGCATGCAGGTAGCGTGACATGAAAGAGAGGACACGGCAGTGTTAGTTCTTGTTATGACAACGGCGTTTGCTAATACTTCATCATTGAGTGTATAAGCACTGTTAACATGTAAGTGTCAATAATACAATAGAATTGCGATATCGTGTAACATTAAAGGGATGGGACATTTAGTGCATTACAGCCTCAAGAACCCACAAAAGCCATGAAACAGACTGCCTCTAGCAAAGGCTAATATAAACCCGACACCAGCGCCTTAAGTGAACTCAATCTTGCATTTCTGAGAACGAAGAGATACTCTTGATATGAATGTTGGTTGCTTTTCCGTAGGCGAACAAATGGATTCCTGAGCGGACCACATGCCGAAGAGTCCTGACTCCGAGATGAACCGAATCAATCGCTTCTATCTAATCATGATAAGAAAGGCTGCCTTTGGCTAACTGAAATGTGGAATAGAAAATGCAACATGGTTATAAAGAGAAGAGCAGACAATGACTGCTGAAGCACACTGTCCAGCTATACCATCACATAGCATAAACACATAGGGCATACTAACAACCCCCAAAATCATAACTAAAACGGTAGCTATATAAAACCACTTATGCTACCCAAAGCCTAAACTGTCTACTAATACTGCTAACATCTACAGCGTGCCGGTGAGAGTGACATGATAATCAAAAACCTAGACCTACAATATAGTCTTCCTGAGCTGGAGCTTATATTTTACGGTATATTCTGGAAAGCAATGAGTGAATATACATGACCTGATAATAAGAGAAATAGACCCAAAGGATTACCAGAATAAGCCTGCATAGAAGTGTCTGCAATCTCTCCAACACAACATTCCCATAGAGGCAATGAAAGCTTGATTGCTAACAGTTGATCACAATATGGTTGTTTAGCAAGCCCGGAGCATACTAGGTAAAGCTAACATTACCACCCAATCCAATGTGACAGGAAGCTATAGCAAGCCTGGATTAGTATTTGCACAGCGATACAGTGTCAGCTCTCGCACTGAGGTCCAAGGTGATAACTTGAAATCTGAAAAACAAATTATAGATATGGTTAGAGTTAGCAGTAGTAATCAATGAAAATGATGTTGAGCTTCTGTGAATATATGCTTACTGATGAAAACACCCAGTAATGTTAACGCAGCGACAGACTGATAGCATCCCAGTTGTGTAAGATATCGCGCTGCCGACTGCTGTTGAGCACATGTAACGGCCCCCAGCATTTGGACCAGTACAATGGTGGTAGATATACTATACGTTCACCTAGAAGCTCACCTAAATGACTGTACCAGAATGAGCTGCATCAGTATTACAAGATATAAGTCACGCTCACCTAAATAACTGTAGCAAAGTGAGCTGCATCAGTATTACAAGATGGTGCTGATAGGCATGGTCTCCTTGTTCATGGCTCCTAAGTAACTTAGCAGTATATATATTTTTGGGGATGTTATTTATGTACATAATTAGCTCAGAACAGCCTTTGCATTATTACATACAGCCGGAAATAATTTTGGGATATTAGACCGGTGGTAACTCACCAGCATTTCGACCAGAAATATGACTTTCCTGAATTGGATCCTTTGTTCACAAGACAATTCCAGTTATTCCATAGACTTCTCCAAGGTGGCGCTGGCGGAGAAGAGGTATTCGGAGTGGACCCAGTCCATAGCACCCACCACCTCTGAGTATATTACTTGCTAATGTTCAGTGCCTGGACATTAAAGTAAATGAGTGAGGATCTCCTTCCAGAGAGACATCAGGGACTGTACTGTTTCACAGAATCATGGTTCTCTCCGGATATACGGTCCCCATCCATACAGCCAGCTGGGTTTTCAGTACATTGGAATAAAGAATTCTCCGGGAAAAAGAAAGGCAAGGTGTATGTTTCACGATTAATTACTTGTGGTATGATTGTGGTAATGTACAGGAACTGAAGTCCTTTTGTTCACCCGACCTAGAATAGCTCACAATCAAATGCAGAACGCATTATCTCCAAACAAAATTATCTTTGGTCATCGTCACAGCCGTGGATATTCCCCTTGAATTAGATACCACGACGGCTCTCAATAAACTACACTGGACTTGGCACAAACTGGAAACGGCATATCCTGAGGTCGCATTTATTGTAGCTGGAGTCTTGAATTTGAACTAAATGACTATCGCACTGTATAACTCATTTGTCATCATTTTTTATTTGTACCTTTATTTAACTAGGCAAGTCAGTTAAGAACAAACTCTTATTTTCAATGACGACCTAGGAACAGTGGGTTAACTGCCTGTTCAGGTGCAGAACAACAGATTTGTACCTTGTCAGCTCGGGGATTCAAACTTGCAACCTTTCAGTTACTAGTCCAACGCTCTAACCACATGGCTACCCTGCCACCCCAATGAAGTGTTTTTAGAGGCTAGTCAAGTATCATATCCCCTCATATCCCAGCATATCTGACAACCTAAACCCATTGCAATTTGCATACTACCCCAATAGATCCACAGATGACGCATCGAACTGCGCACTCTCAAAATAAGAGGCACTTCCTGATTGGATTTTCCTCAGGGTTTTGTCTGCAATATCAGTTCTGTTATACTCACAGACAATATTTTTACAGTTTTGGAAACTTTAGAGTGTTTTCTATCCTAAGCTGTCAATTATATGCATATTCTAGCATCTGGTCCTGAGAAATAGCCTGTTTTCTATGGGAACGTTATTTTTCCAAAAATGAAAATAGTAACCCCCTAGTTTCAAGAGGTTAATGCAACCACTATGTCAGATGTTTTTTAAACTTTACGGAAAAAGCATACCATGCAATAATCTGAGTATGGTGCTCAGAGACCAAAACAGCCAAAAATATATCCTCCATGTTTTGGAGTCAACATTAGTCAGAAATAGTATTATAAATATTCACTTACCTTTGATGATCTTCATCAGAATGCACTCCCAGGAATCCCAGTTCCACAATAAATGTTTGATTTGTTCGATAAAGTTCCAAATTTATGTCCGAATACCTATTTTTGTTAGGGCGTTTGGTAAACAAATCCAAATCCAAAGTCCAGCCGAAAGGTCAGACGAAAAGTCCATAACGTTACATTACAGGTCGTAGAAACATGTCAAATGTTCGTTTGCTAAGTCAAACGACACCGCTGGTTCTGCTCACACTGCCCTACCCTGTGCTCTGACCTCTTTCTCCCCTCTCTCTCCAGATGAAATCTCGCGTCTTGTGACGGCTGGCCGCCCAACAATCTGCCCGCTTGACCCTATTCCCTCCTCTCTTCTCCAGACCATTTCCGGAGACCTTCTCCCTTACCTCACCTCGCTCATCAACTCATCCCTGACCGCTGGCTACGTCCCTTCTGTCTTCAAGAGAGCGAGAGTTGCACCCCTTCTGAAAAAACCTACACTCGATCCCTCCGATGTCAACAACTACAGACCAGTATCCCTTCTTTCTTTTCTCTCCAAAACTCTTGAACGTGCCGTCCTTGGCCAGCTCTCCCGCTATCTCTCTCAGAATGACCTTCTTGATCCAAATCAGTCAGGTTTCAAGACTACTCATTCAACTGAGACTGCTCTTCTCTGTATCACGGAGGCCCTCCGCACTGCTAAAGCTAACTCTCTCTCCTCTGCTCTCATCCTTCTAGACCTATCGGCTGCCTTCGATACTGTGAACCATCAGATCCTCCTCTCCACCCTCTCCGAGTTGGGCATCTCCGGCGCGGCCCACGCTTGGATTGCGTCCTACCTGACAGGTCGCTCCTACCAGGTGGCGTGGCGAGAATCTGTCTCCTCACCACGCGCTCTCACCACTGGCGTCCCCAGGGCTCTGTTCTAGGCCCTCTCCTATTCTCGCTATACACCAAGTCACTTGGCTCTGTCATAACCTCACATGGTCTCTCCTATCATTGCTATGCAGACGACACACAATTAATCTTCTCCTTTCCCCCTTCTGATGACCAGGTGGCGAATCGCATCTCTGCATGTCTGGCAGACATATCAGTGTGGATGACGGATCACCACCTCAAGCTGAACCTCGGCAAGACGGAGCTGCTCTTCCTCCCGGGAAGGACTGCCCGTTCCATGATCTCGCCATCACGGTTGACAACTCCATTGTGTCCTCCTCCCAGAGCGCTAAGAACCTTGGCGTGATCCTGGACAACACCCTGTCGTTCTCAACTAACATCAAGGCGGTGGCCCGTTCTTGTAGGTTCATGCTCTACAACATCCGCAGAGTACGACCCTGCCTCACACAGGAAGCAGCGCAGGTCCTAATCCAGGCACTTGTCATCTCCCGTCTGGATTACTGCAACTCGCTGTTGGCTGGGCTCCCTGCCTGTGCCATTAAACCCCTACAACTCATCCAGAACGCCGCAGCCCGTCTGGTGTTCAACCTTCCCAAGTTCTCTCACGTCACCCCGCTCCTCCGCTCTCTCCACTGGCTTCCAGTTGAAGCTCGCATCCGCTACAAGACCATGGTGCTTGCCTACGGAGCTGTGAGGGGAACGGCACCTCAGTACCTCCAGGCTCTGATCAGGCCCTACACCCAAACAAGGGCACTGCATTCATCCACCTCTGGCCTGCTCGCCTCCCTACCACTGAGGAAGTACAGTTCCCGTGCAGCCCAGTCAAAACTGTTCGCTGCTCTGGCCCCCCAATGGTGGAACAAACTCCCTCACGACGCCAGGACAGCGGAGTCAATCACCACCTTCCGGAGACACCTGAAACCCCACCTCTTTCAGGAATACCTAGGATAGGATAAAGTAATCCTTCTCACCCCCCTTAAAAGATTTAGATGCACTATTGTAAAGTGGCTGTTCCACTGGATGTCTTAAGGTGAACGCACCAATTTGTAAGTCGCTCTGGATAAGAGCGTCTGCTAAATGACTTAAATGTAAATGTAAATGTAAATGAAATATAGAATCAATCTTTAGGATGTTTTTATCATAAATCTTCAATAATGTTCCAACCGGACAATTCCTTTGTCTGTAGAAAAGCAATGAAACGCAAGCTAACTTGCACATGACCGCGCATCACGAGCTCATGGCAATCTGCCAGACACCTGGCTCAATCCCCTCTCATTCAGCCCCCCTTCACAGTAGAAGTATCAAACAAGGTTCTAAAGACGGTTGACATCTAGTGGAAGCCTTGCGAAGTGCAATATGACCTCATAAACACAGTATATTGGAATGGCAATGAGTTGAAAAACTACAAACCTCAGATTTCCCACTTCTTGGTTGGGTCTTTCTCAGGTTTTGCCTGCCATATGATTTATGTTATACTCACAGACATCATTCAAACAGTTTTAGAGACTTCAGAGTGTTTTCTATCCAAATATATTAATTATATGCATATTCTAGCTTTTATGGCTGAGTAGCAGGCAGTTTACTCTAGGCACCTTATTCATCCAAGCTACCCAATACTGCCCCCCAGTCACCAAGAAGTTAATCAATACCTGAAGTACAATTTTCTCAAGAGTGGTCCATAGTTTCCCACAATTATCCACATTGCAACTGACAACTAATGATGGCTGATCGATTCCGGAGACCTGTAAACCAAATGAGAGTTCGAATAAATACTCAATCTGATCGCTTGCTAGAGGAGACACCACAAGAGCAGGGAGAAGATAGCCTTGTTTACAGGCAAGGTTATAAACTTCTGAATTAGATTAACATGACATGCAGATTAAGGCCTAAGTTTTTATTTTATTTTTTACATTCATCAGCTTTGATTTTATCAAACCCTAATCGTTTAGAGCTACTAAATTGAATATCTCCAGGTGACTTTTTGGATTTAATGCCTAAACAATCCAAAAGTACTGACATTACAAAAACGTCCTGTAGAAAAATCCACAAAAAATGCCTACGACTGTGAACCCATTACCGCTAAATCTGAGTAGACTACATCTATCCAAGTAATGTTGAACTTCTTAGCTGAATTTTGCGTCAATCAGAGAATTGTGTAATTGTCTAATATTTTTTTTATTCATAGGGTTAGCCAAATGGGCATATGGTATTTGGTCTGTCATCCACTTGTCAGTGGCATTAAGTTGCATACTTTTGTATGGTTGGATAGTGGCCTACAGATTGAGTATTGAGTATTTAGAATCATACTTAGGTATGAGTGTTTGTCGCCACACGGTACTGTTTCGGTTTTCATTTTCATCACATCGTTTATTGTTTTGTATTTCAGTGTTCAGTTCGTTTTTAATAAATCGTCATGAACACTTACCACGCTGCATCTTGGTCCGATCCTTACTCCTCTTCAGACGAAGAGGAAATCTGCCGTTACAGAACCACCCACCAAAAAAGGACCAAGCAGCGTGGTAACAGGCAGCAGCAGCAGGAGCAGCGATCACGGGACTCCTGAACATGGGAGCGAGATCTGGACTATGTCACAACTTGGGAGGAGACAGACAGGTGGTCGGTCGACCCAGGGAGAGTGCCGGAGCCCGCCTGGGATTCTCTGGAGCAGTGTGAGGAGGGATACCGACGATCAAGGAAGCCCGAGAGGCAGCCCCAAAAATGTATGGGGGGCACACGGGGAGTGTGGCGAAGGCAGGTAGGAGACCTGTGCCAACTTCCCGTGCTTACCGGAGAGAGAGAGGGACCGAGCAGGCACTGTGTTATGGCGTGAGGCGCACGGTGTCCCCCGTGCGTGTGCATAGCCAGGTGCGGTACATCCCAGCTCCTCCTATCGGCCGGGCTAGAGTGGGAATCGAGCCAGGTGCCATGAAGCCGGCTCAGCTCATCTGGTCTCCAGTGCATCTCCTCGGGCCGGTGTACATGGCACCAGCCTTACGCATGGTGTCCCCGGTTCGCCAGCACAGCCCAGTGCGGGCTATTCCACCTCGCCGCACTGGCCTGGCTACGGGGAGCATTCAACCAGGTAAGGTTGGGCAGGCTCGGTGCTCAAGAGCTCCAGTGCGCCTGTACGGTCCGGTGCCACCTCCATGTACCAGCCCTCCAGTGGCAGCCCCCCGCACCAGGCTGTCTTCTGCCTACAGGTGCTCCCGCCTCTCCAGCGCTGCCAGAGTCTCCCGTCTGTCCTGAGCTGCCCAGAGTCTCCCATCTGTCCTGAGCTGCCAGAGTCTCCTGTCTGTCTTGAGCTGCCAGAGTCTCCAGTCTGTCCTGAGCTGCCAGAGTCTCCCGTCTGTCCTGAGCTGCCAGAGCCGCCAGTCTGTCCTGAGCTGCCAGAGCCGCCAGTCTGTCCTGAGCTGCCAGAGCCGCCAGTCTGTCCTTAGCTGCCAGAACCGCCAGTTTGTCCTGAGCCGTCAGTCAGCCAGGAACTGCCAGAGCCGTCAGTCAGCCAGGAGTTGCCAGAGCCGCCTGTCACGTCAGCGATGTCGGAATCGCCCTTCACTCCAGAGCTGTCTCCCGCCTGTCCGGTGCTGCCGGAGTCTCCCGTCCATTCGGGACGCCCAGTCCAAGGTCGGCGGCGAGGGTCGCCGCTCTAAAGAGGCCACGGAGGCGGGCTAAGAGGCGCACAAAAACTATGGTGAAGTGGAGTCAACGTCCCACGCCAGATCCGCCACCGCGGGCGGACGCCCACCCAGGCCCTCCCCTATAGGTTCAGGTTTTGTGGTCTATGTTTGTTTTTCTATGTTGGTTTTTGTGTTCAGCCTAGTATGGTTCTCAATCAGAGGCAGGTGTCGTTAGTTGTCTCTGATTGAGAATCATATTTAGGTAGCCTGTTTTCCTTTGTGTTTTGTTGGTAGTTATTTTCAGTCTTTGTG